>NC_091440.1:104175923-104831384 GCF_964237555.1 Oryctolagus cuniculus | reverse complement strand
ACAAAGAGAGGACAGAGAAAGTAAAAGACAGTGCCACTAAGCATATCCAGAATGCAGGTGATCTGAAGGACTCTGGCCAGCATGCAACTGACACAGTCCAGCTGCCTCACCTAGCAGAAGCTCCTGGAAAATCAGAGGCAGTCATTGGGCCTGACGTAGCTGTGACCACCACAGGACAGCAAAGCAAAAACTCCTCTCCCAAGAACACGAATATTTTACCACCTATTGTATGACTCTTGCTGAGGGCATGTCCTGTTCCTTCCCACCAATGATTTATACTAGAGATGGCACTCAGATTGTACAATACTTCAGATTGTTGTTTTTTAATGCATAAACATTTGTTTAAAAAGAAAAACAAAACACACAGCTCTAGTCTCGTGGCCAGTTGGCGTGACTTGCTTAGGAAGCATAGAGGTGATGTCCTTGCACCTAAACTTAATCCTTATGTCTTCTGGGGGGAGGAGTAGTTTTAAATACTCATTGCTATGGCACCATTCATAGAACTCTAAATAAAAGAAAAAATTTTTTTCTTCTTGCCTATGACTGCCAACCGATGTCAGTTAGGATTTATGACATTATAATAAATTCATATACTTGTATATATATTTTGGTTTTTGTGCATGGTTCCTGGTTCATAACTCACCTTCCCTGTTGCCCACTGAGGAAGGCATAGAACTAGAATTTCTCTTCTCCCAGGGGAAGTCAAAGAAACTACAATTTTCCCATCTTTTTAGCTAGCCATCAAGAAATTCTCAGACCTCCCCTGGTCCGATTGATCTGTGAAGACCCTCATTTTAGTGTCCCACACCTGCAAAGCACTACACAGAGGCCAAGAAGAATCTGAACAGAGAGGCTCTGCTGGTTTCCCCAGCCAGTCTATTAGCATTAGATCGTGCCCTTGTGGAAGTCTTCTTTTACAAACTTGCCCATGCTTCAGGCATGCAGTGAGGCCTCCATAAAAACCCAAGGGGACAGCGTTCAGAGAGCTTCTGGATAGCCGAACATGTGGAGGTTCCTGGAGAACGGCAGCCAGAGAGGGCATGGGTGTTCGGTGCCCCTTCCCCATACTTTACCCTACACATCTCTTCAGGTGGATACTTTGTAATCAGTCAGTCAATGTGTTTCCCAGAATTCTGTGAGCCACTCAAATTAATGGACTCTGCGGGGGGTGGGGGGTGGTGTCACAGGATTTTGTAATTTGTAGCTCGGTTGGTCAGGTTGTAAAAGTAGCCTGGGGCTTACTGGGGAGGCAGCCTTGAGGAAGGAGCCTTCAACTTTCGGGAGCTTAGGCTATCTCCAGGTAGACCGTAGACCGTGTCTGGGCGGTGGTGAATTAGACAACACCCAGCAGATGTCTGCTGCAGAGTTGCTCCTTGGGGCTTCTGGGGTCACAAGTGTTCTGTTGTGTGGTTTTAAGGCTGAGGAAAAGTGGCCCCCCCTTCCCTTCTTCCCATCCTCCCTCCTTCTCTTCCCCCATTCCTTTCTTCCTTCCATCCTTCCTCCCTTTCTTCCTTTTAGATTTATTTGAAAGGCAGAGCGGCAGAAACAGAGACAAAGAGAAAGAGAGATCTTCCATCTGCAGCTTCACTTCCAAAATGGCCACAACAGCTGGGACTGGGCCAGGATGAAACCAGGAGCCAGGAATTCCATTAGGGTCTCCCACATGGGTGGCAGGGACTCAAGTACTTGAGCCACCCTTCATTGCCTTCCCAAGCATATTAGCAGGGAGCTAGATGGGAAGCAGAGTAGCCAGGACTTGAACAAACACTCCCTTATAGGATGCCAGTGTCACAAGTGGTGGCTTAACTCCCTGTGCCACAGTGCGGACCCCAGGGAAGCGGTTTTGCTATGGGCAGAATTCTTTCTGAAAATGATAGAAGCTGAACTCAGACTGGTGTAAATCACAGGACAACATTTAGTGCTTTCATTGGTGCAACAGGAAAGGTACATGTGGTTTCAGGCATAGGAGGATCTAGCAATGCAAACATGGTCAAAGGTCTGAGACCCCTCTTTATCTATTAGCTTTGCTTCTCTTTTTTGGTTAACGTTATTCTGAGGACAAGCTCTTCCCAAAAGTTACAGTGACCACCAACATCAAGTCAAAAGATGCAGTCTTCCATTGCTGGCAGGGAAGCCTGAGAAGTGCTTATATTTGGACCAGTCTCTGTGTCCAAGAGATTGGGATGCTGGGACTCCCAGCTTGGGTGCCAAGTCCACATTCTGATGGTGGTGAAAGCACCACACCTCCTAGGATGGAGTGGGGGATGGAGGGTTTCCCAAAGGATGGGAGGCTGAGTCAGCAGCAGGGTATGTTCACTCATCTGCCACACCCCACCCCAAATCTACTCCTGTCCACTTATTGCCCCCTCTATTCCTCATCTGCAAAATGACATACTTCCTATATGCTTGTAATCATAGGACAGCTAACATTTTGCACGAAACGTAGTTTCACAACACCACAAGCAATGTGGAAAATATGTTTGGCTTTGTGGTTTTCATTTACTTTGCTGCATAATATTCCATGAAAGGAGACATCGGGGAACTGAAGCTATGGACTTGAGATCAGGTCCTGCAGGAAAGATGATGCGGACAGTAGCAGAAGATCAAGAGAACATCCTAGGAAAGATAAACATGTAAGGAGTTGACAGAGGGGCTGGCGCTGTGGCAAAGCGGGTAAGGCCACTGCCTGCAGTGCCAGCACCCCAAATGGGTGCCAGTTAGGGTCCTGGCTGCTCCACTTCTGATTCAGCTCTCTGCGATGGCCTGGGAAAGCAGTGGGAGATGGCCCAGGTCCTTGGGCCCCTACAAATGTGTGGGAGACGCAGAAAAAGCTCTAGGCTCCTGTCTTTGGATCAGCACAGTGGCCATCTGGGAAGTGAACCAGCGGATGGAAGACCTCTCTTTCTCTCTGACTTTCCTTCTGTCTGTGTGTAACTCTGACTTTCAAATAAATAAATAAATCTTAAAAAAAAATTGACAGAGTAGAGCTCCCAAGAGATGTCGAGAAATAGGAGGAGGAAGTTTCTAGAAGGAAAAAAAGGATCAAGAATACACAATTGCACAGAAAAGTCAAGAACACAACCTCTCTAGGAGAGGCAGTAGGGACAGTAATGACAGAGTCACGACAGGTAACCTGTTTAGACCCTACTGACAGAAAACCATAGAACTGGCAATAGAACCTAGGCCAGAACTTTTTTTTTTTTTTTTTTTTTTTTTTTTGGTTGCTGTCTTCAATCATGGATAAAGTTGGAGATGACATTTGTTCTGCAGCTCAAGAGAGAATAAGCGGGCCGGCGCCGTGGCTCACTAGGCTAATCCTCCGCCTTGCGGCGCCGGCACACCAGGTTCTAGTCCCTGTCGGGGCACCGGATTCTGTCCCGGTTGCCTCTCTTCCAGGCCAGCTCTCTGCTGTGGCCCGGGAGTGCAGTGGAGGATGGCACAAGTCCTTGGTCCCTGCACCTCCATGGAAGACCAGGAGAAGCACCTGGCTCCTGCCTTCAGATCAGCGCAGTGCGCCGGCCACAGCACGCCATCTGCGGCAGCCATTGGAGGGTGAACCAACGGCAAAGGGAAGACCTTTCTCTCTGTCTCTCTCACTGTCCACTCTGCCTGTCCAAAAAAAACAGAGAATAAGCAAGAGGCCAGGGCCTTGAAATCAGAATGATTTTGATTGGGTATTAGGAGCTATTATCTGAGTTTCATGGTTATAATAGCTGAAGTGAAGTCTTGATAAGCTATGGCTTATTTTGAGGGGTAAATTTAAAGATGAAGGGGATAAAAATTGTGGCACAGAGGCAGGATAAACAGCACACACCAAGCACCCTCTGCTAGTGGCTCTCAGTCTAATACTATTTCACCTCTGCCATCTGATTAGTTTTTCCCACTCCTGCGATTCCTTTACCTTATGGTCCCACTGGATCTCAAGGAAATCAAACACCTGGTGCCCTTTAATTGTAATTTTTTAATTTTATGTCCTTGCTCGCATGGACAGGAAAATCTGCAAAATCCAGTGACTAGCATAAGATGACACGTCTTTGCTGTGAGTGGTATGAAGATAATGTGAGGCCTCTGGGAGGATGTAGAGAGGAGGGGAACCATGGAAGTGAGGAGGAAGGGGAGGGGGCGGGGGGGGAGGGCCGGGCCCACCGCTGCAGGAAGGGGAGCAGTGTGTGGTGCCGGTCACAGGTTCACCATCAGCCAGTCCAGCAGCTGCAGCCGTGTGACGTTTCCCACTGCCTCGTCCAGCTGTCGCTCCTTCTCATAGCGTAGCACCGACTGCAGGACCTCGCCCACGCTGCGTCCTTTGTCCACAGCGGCAGCCGAGAGCTGAAGCAGCTGTGGAAAGGAAAGGAAATGGGAGTCAAGGGGCAGGGTGCCCCGTGGCAGGCCAGGAGGAACTTGCCAGGGCGAGAATAAAAGAGGCCAGGAAGACTGGGCTACTGCAGCTGAAGGGACTCCAACCAGATGTTGAGAAGATTTCTGTAACTGCAAAATTGGCTGGGCTGTTTGACACAAGAAAGTTGATGGCAGCACCCTGAAAGGAGATGTTAACTCCCACCTGTCTGTGACATGGAAAATGAGATTCCTCATTAAGACTAAAATTTTCCTATTTTTTTTTCCCTACAAGGCTCTGCTCCTAGTGAGTTGTTTATCTGCTCCTAGTGAGTTGTTTATCAAGCGTGTTCTTGCTCTCAAATGATTTTAAGGTTCTGTGCTCACTTGATATCATAAAACATCCCCATCATTGTCCTAAGACTCAATGGCAAGAGAGGAAATATCCGATGTACAAATGTGGATACTGCATCCATGCCCCATGGGCCAGAGGACCTAGAGCAGGAAGACAACCTCAGCCATCATTTCCCTCTCGTGACAATGTGTAGAGACTGTCAGAATTATGCTGTTAGCAATCAGAGCAAGACTCACATCCAGATCTCGGGACCTTAGGCTTGGTTCTGTTTCCAAGTCAACATGAGAATAAGGATTAATCAATGCAACCATTCTGGTATGAACACAGCCCATTCCCATCCACCTGGGGTCTAAAGGCAGCAAACTATCTCAGATGACCACATTTTGGTTCTGTGCTTTTTTTTTTTTTTTTTGACAGGCAGAGTGGACAGTGAGAGAGAGAGACAGAGAGAAAGGTCTTCCTTTTTGCCGTTGATTCACCCTCCAATGGCTGCTGCCAGCACGCTGAGGCCAGCGCACCGCGCTGATCCGAAGCCAGGAGCCAGGTGCTTCTCCTGGTCTCCCATGGGGTGCAGGGCCCAAGCACTTGGGCCATCCTCCACTGCACTCCCTGGCCACAGCAGAGAGCTGGCCTGGAAGAGGGGCAACTGGGACAGAATCCGGCACCCCGACAGGGACTAGAACATGGTATGCCGGCGCCGCAAGGTGGAGGATTAGCCTAGTGAGCCATGGCGCTGGCTGCTTTCTGGTCTTCACACTTCATGAGAAAGGGTCAAAGAGCCAGCGGGCCATTTACCAGGGGCCTTTTTAGAAGGAACAATTCCCAGTGAGAAACTGAAGTCCACATGGGTATCCCTGAGAAATACAGGAAGCACAGAAAGTCTCCACGAAGAAACAAAAGATATAAATAGCAGCTGGATGGAAACTTCAGAGCTAAAACAAAAGCAACAAAATCTAAGACATAAATTGTGGGGAGCAACTGGGAGCAACTCGGACTAGACTAAGTTACTGGAATTAAGACTTATTCTATGCATCTGCTCTCCCACAATATGGCGCTGGGAGAGGAGGAAATAGCTTCTACACAGCTGCCTCCAGTTCAACCAATAAACTGTAGGACCTGCTCCTGATTGGAGGAGAGCAGCGTACTCGGCCTGTGGGTAGCAGAGTTGGGATTGGTGGAAGAGGACTATAAAGGAGGAGAGAGATAACATGCACCAGGAACATCTATCTGAAGGAACACCTGTGCAGCCCCCGAGAGAGCCGGCCAGCGGTGTGCCGCTCCCCCGCGGAAGTGGGGAATGTGGCAGGGGGAACCGCCCTTCCACGGAGGTGGAAGGGTCGGTAGCCAACCCGGGAAGAACCAGCAGCAAACCCGGGGAGGGCCGAGCAGACGAAAGAACAACGCAGGGTCCTGTGTCGTTCCTCCACGAAAACGGGGAGCGACATAAATGTAGTGGATGCACCAAATAGGAGAAAAAAAGATGAGAGAGGAATGCGAAATGATGGAAATTATCCATGCTGAATAAACATTAAGTGACTGGAGGTTGGAAAAACAAACAGGATTCAGGGATCTCTGGAGACAATACTAAAGGGTCAGGCATTTATATCAGTAGAATCCCAAAGGAGGGCTGGTGCTGTGGTAAGTAGGTGAATCCTCTGCATGTGGCACTGGCATCCCATATGGGCGCTGGTTCAAGTCCTCTTCTGATCCAGCTCTCTGCTTTGGCCTGGAAAAGCAGTGGAAGATGGCCCAAGTCCTTGGGCCCCTGCACCCACATGGGAGACCCAGAAGAAGCTCCTGGCTCCTGGCTTTGGATCAGCCCAGCTTTGGCCATTGCAGCCATTTGAGGAGTGAACCAGCAGATGGAAGACTTTTCTCTCTGTCTCTCCCTCTCTCTGTAACTCTACCTCTCAAATAAATAAATAAAATCTAAAAAAAAAAAAAAAAAAGAATCCCAAAGGAAATCAGAAAGCGGTGATGCAGAAAAATATTTGAAAAAATAATGGATGACAGTTTCCTTAAATTGTCAAAATATGCTAACCTATAGATTCAAGAAGCTCAGTATACCTAAAATAAAATAAGACCCAATAAATTCATTCCAAGATCTATGAAATTGAATTGCTGAAAACTACACAAAAAGAAAAAGATCTTGAAAGCAGTCAGAGAAAAACCACAATATTTATAAAGGAACTACTATTCATGATGCAGGTTTCTCATCAGAAACCACTCAATCCAGGAGGAAGTAGCACATTTTAAAAATGCTAACAGTAAAGGATTGCCAAGCCAGAATTCTATACCCAGCAGAAATACACCTCGGGAATTAAGGTCAGAGACAGACATTTTCAGATTAAAGCAAATGCATATGGGAGATTTTCTAGGATAGATCATACATTGGGCCACAAATGAGGTCTCAGTCTATTTTTAAAAAGTTGAAATCATATGATGTATCTTCTAAGACAACAAAGGACTAAAACTATAAATCAACAACAAGAACAACAGAATACTCATAAATACATGGAAATTGAACAACATGCTACTGAATGAACAATGGGTCAGTGAAGAAATTATAAAGGAAATAAAAAACTATCTTGAGACAAATGAGAATGAAGACACAACATAGGAAATCCTGTGGGATACAGTAAAAGCACCATTAAGAGGGGAGTGTATGGCATTAAGTGCTTACATTAAAAAGAAATGGCTCAAATAAAATATTTAATAATACATATCAATGACTTAGTAAAAAAACAAATCAGTAGGAGGTAAGAAATAATAAGGATCAGGGTAGAAATACATGAAACTGAAACTAAAAAAATTTAAAATATCAACAAAACAAAAACTGGTTTTTTTGAGAAGCTAAACCTTCAGCTAGACTAACAAAGAGAAAAAGAGGAAAACTCAAATAAAATTGGAGATGTAAAAGGAGACATTACAACTGACACCATTGACATACAAAGGATCATAAGAAGCTACTGTGAAGAACTATATGCTAATAAACTGAAAAGAAATAAACTTGAAGAAATGGATAAATTTCTGGATACAAATAACCTACCAAGATTAAATGAAGAAGATACAGGCAATCTAAACAGACCCATAACAAGCAATGAGACTAAAGCAGCAATCAAAAGTCTTCCATCAAGGAAAAGTCCAGGACCTGATGGCTTTACTCCTGAGTTTTACAAAACATTTAAAGAGAAACTAACTCCAATGCCTTTCAAACTACTCCAACATATTGAACAGCATGGAGCTCCTCCCAAACTCTTTTTTATGAGGCCAGAAACAATCTGATGCCAAAACTGAACAAAGACACAACACATAAAAAATAAAAAGCTACAGATCTATGGCCTTGATGCACATAGACACAACGATTCTCAACGATTGAATCAAAAAACATTAAAAAAAAGATCATGCATCACAATCAAGTGGGATTTATCCCAGAAATTCAAGGGTGGTTCAACATACACAAATCAATAAATGCCATAAATCACATGAACAGAATGAAGAACAAAAACCATACGGTCATCCCAATAGATGTGGAGAAGCCATTTGATAAGATTCAACACTCCTTAATGATAAAACACTACACATATATAGTATAGTATACATGTATATTACACATATATAGAACAGTATACTATATACTATATATACACTATATATTATATAGTATATATATACTATATATACTATACTATATACTATATATAGTATGGCATTAAGTGCTTACATTAAAAAGAAATGGCTCAAATAAAAGATTTAATAATATATATACTATATACTGTATATATAGTATATATAATATATAGTACAGTATATATAGTATACTATATGTAGTATACTATATAGTTGTATATATAGTATATAGTATATATAATATATAATACAGTATATATAGTATATAATATATAGTATAGTATATATAGTATACTATATAGTTGTATACTATATATGTGTAATGTAGTATATAGTATTCTATATATGTGTTAAAGTTTTAATACTAATATATAGTATATACACATATATGTATAGAAGGAACATACCTCAAAATTTTAAAGGCTATCCATGAGAAATCATCAGCCAGTATCAAACCAAATGGACAAAAGGTGAAATCATTGCCCCTCAGATATGGAACCAGATAAGGATGTCCATTTTCACCACTTTTTTTCACTGCACTAACTGTGCTCCAGAAGCATGACTAAATTAAATTCTTTGGAAGGAGAGATGATGATGTGACAGGAATAAACAGGTAACACTCTTACTATAAATAGTAGACTTTCCTTTTCCGTTTTCAAAAATGTTTTGTGATTGATAGCAAAAATGACATTGGTTGAATATTTTTTCAATGTATGCAGGTTAAATGCATAAGACAACTAGAATATAAAGGAGGAAGGATAAAGGAACAAAAATGGTAGCAATGTATTACATTGCAGAGTATGTGGTGATCGATTCAGTGAATTGCGCGGACTCTGAAAAGTAGCTATATTGTAATCAGATAAACCATACCACACAAAACCTACACAGAGGTACAGTAAAATATACATTGCTATGCAATACTAAGAAAAGTTCAAATAACCCAAAAGCAGAGAGCAAAGGGAAAACAGGAAGGCAAAGCAAACAGAAGCAAGTAATAAAATAGTGCTGAGTAGACTTAAACCCAAACATACCTATAAAGCAGGCAGCAGACAATTGTCAGAATGGAGTTTTAAAAAAATGACCTGTCGCTCCCCCTCTTCGTGGAGGAACGACACAGGACCCTGCGCTGTTCTTTCGTCTGCTCGGCCCTCCCCGGGTTTGCTGCTGGTTCTTCCCGGGTTGGCTACTATCCCTTCCACCTCCGTGGAAGGGCAGTTCCCCCTGGCCGCATTCCCCACTTCCGCAGGGGAGCGGCACACCACCGGCCGGTTCTCTTGGGGGCTGCACGGGTGTTCCTTCAGCTAGATGTTCCCCATAGATGTTCCTGGTGCATGCCGTTTCTCTCCTCCTTTATAGTCCTCCTCCGCCAATCCCAACTCGGCTGCCCACACGCCGAGTACGCTGCTCTCCAATCAGGAGCAAGTCCTACAGTTAATTGGTTGAACTGGAGGCAGCTGTGCGGAAGCTGTTTACTTCTCTCCCAGCGCCATATTGTGGGAGAGCAGATGCATAGAATAAGTCTTAATTCCAGTAACTTAGTCTAGTCCGAGCTGCTCCCCACAGAGGAGAGCAGATGCATAGAATAAGTCCTAATTCGAGTAACTTAGTCTAGTCCGGATTGCTCCCCACAGATCCCCCTTTCTTTTTATTTTTTAGCGTTGATACGCGCCTGTCTTCGGTGTCCCGCGGCACACACTCTGCTCTACTTGCTAGAGTTGCCACAGGCTCTTACAAGTCCTATCAATCAGGAAAACCGAATCCGGGTCCTCTCTTCGCCGTGTTGTGAGGAGGTTTTTAGGCGCTGATGCGTGCCTGTGTTCGGTGCCCTGCAGCGCATACTCTGCTCTGCTAGAACTGCCTGCAGGTGTTTACAAAACCTATCAGGCAAACCGAATCCAAGCCTTCTCATTGCCTTATTGTGGGGGAGACTTATTAGTGTTGGTTCGTGCCTATCTTCGGTGACCTGCAGCTCATACTCTGGTCGAGCTTTGCTGGCGCTTACCGCCTTAAATCAGGCAGACCGAATCCAAGCCTCCTAATTGTTGCATTGTGGGGAAGCTTTACTGATGTTAATTCGTGCCTGTCTTCGGTGACCTGCGGCTAGCCGCCCAGGTGCTCATCGCCTCACTAATCGGGCAGACCGAATCCAAGCCTTCTAATTGGCATGTTGAGGGGAGGCCTTATTTCTCTCTATTTCTCTATCTCCGGGCATTCCTATCTCTCCCATTTTACTTCTATCTGCCAACATTCCCATTTCTCTCACTCCACTTCCAAACTTCTGTTTCTCTTATCCCCGCAGCTTCCCGCTCTCACTCCATTTCTAAACTTCTGTTTTCTCTTATCCCCGCGGCTTCCCGGCGCCTCGCCCTGCCGGCAGCTTCACGGCTCCGCGCAGCTTCCCGGCGCCTCGCCCCGCCAGCGGGCTCCGCCCCGAGGCTGCTTCTCCGCGCCTCGCTGGCTCTGAGCCGCTTCAGCCTGCGCCTCATCTGCGCGGCTTCCCGGCTTTGCGCGGTCCGCGGTCTCCACGCTTAACCCTTTCGCGTCTGAACCACGGCCTACGCCAGCCCCGTTCCCTATCTACTCACGCCCCGTGCTCTCTCTGCACGCAGCGGCTTCCGCGAGTAACACAGCGTAGCTTGCGTCTCCACCACTAGCATTCAATCCAAGTTCCCCGGGCTAGCCTGGCGAATTCAACCCAGCGTACGTCTCCGCCCCACGATTTGGCTTCCCGTCCTTTGCTCCCCGGGCTAATCAGACGGATCCCAATCTGGCTTACGTCTCAGCTTCTGGTTTCAACTTTTCGCCCCCTATTCCCGGGCTAACTTGAGAATCCCAAAGTGGCTTTCGTATCCGCCTCGGCCTGCCCCCCGCGGCTTCAATTTCCCTAACATTTTTCTCTACCCGGTATGTTTCCCTAAGTTTTCTTCCAACAATATTCCTCCCTCATTTCTCCTGGCCTCTCCCCACAGTCCGCATCCGAGTCTGTTTGTTCTAGCTTTCACTTTCGCTTTCGACCTTAGAGATTTCTCCCAGCTTC
Organism: Oryctolagus cuniculus; assembly: GCF_964237555.1. Classification (NCBI taxonomy): domain Eukaryota; kingdom Metazoa; phylum Chordata; class Mammalia; order Lagomorpha; family Leporidae; genus Oryctolagus; species Oryctolagus cuniculus. The sequence goes on along the minus strand of NC_091440.1, from coordinate 104,820,030 downwards.
CCCCCGTAGTCCGTATCCGAGTCTATGCCTAGGCTTTCAACAGCTTCTTCCGGCACCTTTTTCGTCCGGCTTTTCCCTAGGCTGTTTGCTAGTCTCTCTCTCCGGTAATTTCCCTAGGCTGTTTGCTAGTTTCTCTCTCCGATATTTTCCCTAGTTCTTCCCGTTTCTTCCCTCCTAAGTTTGCTATCCGTTCTAGGTTTCCTAATCCGTCCTAGGTTTCCTATCCGAGTCACGGCACCATTATGTCGCTCCCCGTCTTCATGGGGGAACGACACTAAACCCTGCGCTGTTCTTTCGTCTGCTCGGCCCTCCCCGGGTTTGCTGCTGGTTCTTCCCGGGTTGGCTACTATCCCTTCCACCTCCGTGGAAGGGCAGTTCCCCCTGGCCGCATTCCCCACTTCCGCAGGGGAGCGGCACACCACCGGCCGGTTCTCTTGGGGGCTGCACGGGTGTTCCTTCAGCTAGATGTTCCCCATAGATGTTCCTGGTGCATGCCGTTTCTCTCCTCCTTTATAGTCCTCCTCCGCCAATCCCAACTCGGCTGCCCACACGCCGAGTACGCTGCTCTCCAATCAGGAGCAAGTCCTACAGTTAATTGGTTGAACTGGAGGCAGCTGTGCGGAAGCTGTTTACTTCTCTCCCAGCGCCATATTGTGGGAGAGCAGATGCATAGAATAAGTCTTAATTCCAGTAACTTAGTCTAGTCCGAGCTGCTCCCCACAGAGGAGAGCAGATGCATAGAATAAGTCCTAATTCGAGTAACTTAGTCTAGTCCGGATTGCTCCCCACAATGACCCATGTATGCTGCCTACAAGAAAACTCACTTCAAATATAATACACAGGGGCCGGCACTGTGGTAGAGTAGGCTAAGCCTCTGCCTGTGGCACCAGCATCCCATATGGGCACTGGTTCCTGTCCCTGCTGCTGTTCTTCCAATCCAGCTCTCCGCTTATGGCCTGGGAAAGTGGTAGAAGATGGCCCAAGTCCTTGGGCCTCTGTACCTACATGGGAGACCCAGAAGAAGCTCCTGGCTCCTGGCTTTGGATTCCACAGCTGTTGTCACCATTTGGGGAGTGAACTAGTGGGTAGAAGACCTTTCTCTCTATGTCTCCCTCTCGCTGTCTGTAACTTTGCCTCTCAAATAAATAAATAAAATATTTTTTAAAAACTCACAAATATAATACATTAAGATAACTATGGTTAAAAACAATTAATTGGGCCAGTGCCGCGGCTCACTAGGCTAATCCTCCATCTGCGGCACTGGCACACCGGGTTCTAGTCCCCGTCTGGGCACCGGGTTCTGTCCCGGTTGCTCCTCTTCCAGTCCAGCTTTCTGCTGTGGCCCAGGAAGGCAGTGGAAGATGGCCCAAGTGCTTGGGCCCTGCACCCACATGGGAGACCAGGAGGAAGCACCTGGCTCCTGGCTTCAGATTGGCACGGTGCACTGGCTGTAGCAGCCATTTGAGGGGTGAACCAACGGAAGGAAGACCTTTCTCTCTGTCTCTGTCTCTCTCTCTCACTGTCTAACTCCGCCTGTCAAAAAAACCCACAATTAATTAATTAATTGTATATATTGAAATAGCCAGTAATGTGAATGTAAGGTTTCCCAACAGAAAGAAATGATAAATGTCAGAGGTAATGGAAATCCCAGTTACCTTGATGTGATCATTACACACTGTATATGTGTACTGAGATGTCACACTGTACCCTACACGTATTTACAATGACTGTGTCAACTAAAAATACATTAAAAATAATGATATAAGTTAAAAATAAAGTTATAGAAAAAGATGCACTATAAAAATACCAATCAAAAGAAAGCTTGAATGTAACACTTATGGTCAATTTTTATAAAAGAGATGGATAATTCAGAGGGGTCAGATACCTATTTTTCTTTTCAACATGTGGTGCTAAGACACCTACATATTATATGCAAAATAAATCTGAACTCTTACTTCACATAATCCACAAAAATGTAACTCAAATAATATAATAAGAGCTAAAACAATCAAATATCTAGAAGAAAAGAAAATCTTCATGACCTTGGGATAGGTCAGAGTTTCTTGCTATTGACTTTATGGACCAGATAATTCTCTTTGGTGGGGCTGTAGGATGTTTAGCAAAATCATTGGCCTCTACCCATCAGACTTCAGTAGCAAACCTTTCCCTATATAACAGCCAAATATACCTCCACTCATTGCCAAATGTCCTTTCAGGGGGCAAAGTTGTCCCCAATGAGAACCACTAGGTAGGCAAAGACTTACTACATATGACACCAAAAACACAGTGATAAAAGCAAAAGATGTTAACTTAGATTTTACCATTAGAAATTTTTGTCCTTCAGAAGACTCCTTTAAGAAAAAAAAAAAGACTTGGGGCCTGCGTTGTGGTGCAGCAGGTTAAGCCTCTGCCTGCAGCACTCATATCCCATTGGGCATCAGTTCATGTCTCAGATGCTCCACTTCCAATTCAGCTCCCTGCTAATGTGTCTGGGAAAGCAGCAGAGGATGGTCTTAGTACTTGGGTCCCTGCACCCATGTAGGAGACTGGGAAGAAGCTCCTGGATCCTGGCTTCAGCCTGGCCTAGCTCTAGCCATTGCAGCCATTTGGGGCGTGAACCAACAGATGGAAGATCTCTCTCTCCGTAACTCTGCCTTTCAAATAAATAAATAAATCTTTAATATAGAGAAAACTAGCTCTGTACACTGAGAGAAAACGTTTATAAATCATATGTCTAAAGGACTTGCATCCAGAATATAAAAAAAGACTCTCATAATTCTAAAGAAGAAAACAACCAAATCTAAATATGGACAAAAGAGTTGCACAGACAATTCAACAAAGAATATCTGGATTGCAAAGGGTACATAAAATATGTTCAGTATTCTCAGTCCTGTTACTGTACGTATGCCAAATCAAATCCACAATGAGAAACCACTCTATTGGCTATAAGGAACCCAAAAATAATGTTGACAAGGATGTAGAGAAACAGAAATTCACATATTTGCTGGTGAGAATACAAAATGGTATAGTCTAACTTTGGAAAACCAGTTTTGTAATTGAAGAACTTATACTTTTCACTCCTTGTTTTCCACCCAAGAGAAATGAAAACAAATATTTATATGTTAGTATCCATAGTAGCACTACTCATAATTACTAAAAAACAATGGAAACCATCAAAATGTCTATTGAATGATGAATGAACAAACAAAAGGTGTGTATCAGGATAATGAAATACTACTCAGCAGCGAAAAGGAACTGAAGTATTGATAGATACCACAAAAAGTATGAACTTCAAAAACATTGTGGTATATGCATGGAGCTAGATGTAAGACCACTTATTTCACAGCCTCATCATGGAAAAGCAAGTCTACAATGGTAGAAGTAGGTTAATGGTCACTTGTTAATGAGAGGTAAAAGCTAGGTGATGTAAACAGGTAAGAGCCTGGAAAATTCTGAGATATAGAAATGAGGAGTCTCTAATACTATTAGATAATTTTGAATATTAAAGAATTATAGTGATTAAAACAGCATACCGCTGACCTGAGATGGGCAATGCAATGAAATATTATAGCTCAGAAAAAGAACCAAGGATGGATAGCCATTTGGAAGAAAATAAGAAATTGCATCCATACTTCATATCTTATATAAAAATGAATTCAAAATGGACTGAAGCCTTAAATATTTTAAAGCATTATAAAAGTACTAGAAGAAAATAAAACATGGGAAAGCTTTGTTAATTTTATATAATTGAGGATGTTTTCCAAAATATGACATGAAACCTATCAAAAATAAAAAGGAAAAATGCCTTAAATTTGACTAAATTGTATATGACAAAACCAAACTAAGATAAAAAAATTACCAACTGAAAGACCAAAGGAAAAACTTACACGTAATATCAAAAAGGCTGATTCCTTGTAATATATTAAATTCATACAAAACAGTTATACATCTTAATACAACCATTGGCAGAGGTTATGTACAAACAATTCATTCACAATAAAAGGGAAATTCAAATAGTTCTTTAACTATGCAAAGACATTCTCACTCCATACTTACGAGACAAATGTGAAGTAAAGGCAACATGGGGCAAACATCAAAAATTTAGTAGCCACTTTTGGTTAAAATGTGGGGAAACAATCACTCTCCTGTTGTTTTAACAGGTGGGCAAATTGGTACAAGCTCCTTGAAAGGCAACCTCGGAATACACATAAAATGTGTGCACATTCATGGTGATCTTGAAGTTCCTTTCTTAACTTTTTAGCACACACATTTGCACCTGTGCAAAATTATGTGTATTCAAGAATATTCAGTACAACACTGCTTGTAACACAAACTACTGTACCTGAAATGTCCATACACAGGGAATTGATTAAACAAGTAACAAACTTTTATAATGAAAGTAGTATGGAGCCATTAGAAAGAACGTGGCAGCTGTATATTTGCAGAAGTGTATATGTATGTATGTGTAATTATTTGAACATTTTTTATATGAGTACTGCTCGTGTATGCATAGATTCTCTGGAAGAATAAACAAGAAATTGAACAGAATGGTTTCTTTCTCACCAGAGGAAAATGGAATGGAGGATATGAATGAGGAAAAAATCCTTCATTTTCACTTTGCATCCTTTTGTACTTTTGGATTTTGAACTACACACACATACTACTTATTTAAAAATAAGTACAAATGTATTTACAGTGATTACACCGCTCACATGAACCCCAAGTGTCACTGGGTTCAGTCACCTGCATCAATATGAGATCATTTGTGCCCATTAAAACTCTCTCCTCTACCAAAAAATCATTTTTGGATAGTTTCTTAGGTATATACATCATCCAATTGTCCTAAAAATATGCTGATATTAGGTACACACCTATTCATTGGTTGAAGTTTGAATATGCTGCCCCCTCTGTTTCCCCATTCTTTTCCTTTAATAGCATCAATAACTGTATTTACCAGACTGGAAAAAGATGTGGTAGTGCATGTGTGTGCGTGTGTGTGCATGTGTGCAGAAAGGGCGGGGGATTGCAAGTCTACTTTCCCCACTTTAGATAAATACATTACAGACATTCCAATTCAAAATAATCTCAAACATATTATGTATGTTGCAGATGATGAATCTGACTTAAAAGATGGCTACAGAACAAAAGTGTTTTTCACACATTGCACACATGAAGGCTGTGTTGTGCCAAAATAGATGTTGTGCAGACTGGAGACCCCGTAAGGAGACAGAGCTTGGCAAGGGCCCTAGGGATACATCTGGTATTAGGACTTCATGTTCTGTCCTCCAGCCCAGATGGGAATGTACACACAAATCACCTGGATAATTAGCTAGAATGAAGACTAATATAATAGGTCTGGAGGGATTCTACACTTTTTACAAGCTCCCTGGTGATGCCAAGGCTGCTGGTCCATAGATTACCCTTTGAATAGCAAGTATAGTCTTGCTAAGACTAAAGTCAACATCATGCATTTTTTTTTAATTTAGACTTGGTATAGCTTAACCTGGATGTATATCATCCAGTGTCTTCTACTTATCAGATAAACCCAATTATGAGAGTTACCAATACCACTTATTAAACAAAGAATCTCACATCTTCTAGTTTCTATGAGGATGAATTTTTCTAAATAACCTCAGCCTCTTCAGCAACCCCTTAACTAACTGATAACAGCCACTGTTCAAGAGCAGACATTGAGAGATTCCCTCACCCCAGTATGAAGCAGCAACTTGGGGAAGTGTGCATGCTTTCTAGACTCAAACTTGGACTTGGGTGAGAAGTTCCACAGCTCCTCAGAGGCCTTTGGTGAAGAAGCAAGGACTTAGAGGGTACAATTACTTCTAACAGTAGTAACAGTGACAAGTTGGTTTCCCATTTCCCTGATTCTTGCATCTTAATTCTCAACTGATTTGGGACTTAGGGTGAGGGGATGTGGGGAATTGCTTATTGAATCCTTTGAAATGCCAACACCATCTAGACAACAAACTAAGAGGGTCATGTCATTTCAGAGAGCATAAATTCAGAAACTTTGTCACTGTAGCCAGTGCATCACAGGAGTGCTTCCCAACAGTTCCACTTCACTCTGTAGGTAATGCTGTCATATCCAAGTCAGCCTAAAACCCAGAGTTAAGCTGATTCCTTCAGTGCTTTTGTTGGAGGTTCTTGATCTGTGCCCTTACACCAATAAATTCAGAAAACAGAGAAAACCATCATTTCATCTCTCCCTTTGCTCATCCTCATGCTTCTTAATGGGTGAAATCTAAGTTTATGTTATCCATTATCTCTGCTGAGAGACATCATCTTAAATTCCTGCTGTTCCTATTCTATCCCTTCTGGGGGCTCTCTGCCTGTTCAGAAAGGAATCCCAAGTTAGCCCTTAGTAAAGACTTTCACACTCCTCTGAATGTTCATCCTTACCTTCTCCTGGATCCCTTCGTCATCACCAGCAAAGTACAAAATAGGGACATTGAGCTCAGAGGCAGCTACCCACTGAAGGACGGCTTGGAGTTGCTTGTTCTGAACTGTGTCAGTGAGGTTGTGATTGCTGACTATCACCTTGGGTGCACACCCTTCAAGGGGCTGCCCTGAGATACCTCTCAATTCATTATGGATTGCTTGATAGGCATTCTGCAGGAGAGCTTCTGCTGTCCCTGTGCCTTTGACTGGCAAACACTCATAGAGATTATCAGGGAAGGCAGAATTTGGCCTGCCGGCATCCCCAGACTTGTCTTCAGCTAGTTCTGCCAAGGGAGAGTCGCAAGACTTGGCAATTATGAGGCACAGCTTCATCACGGAGTCCATCAGGTGTTCTACCATCTGCCCATTCATGTGGCCATCCAGCTGGTTGGCAACCATCTTGGTCAGCCCAGAAAAGGCGCCCCCAGTCTCATCGCCTTCATTTAGTTTGATGGGAGAAGGTGTTACAGGTCTCTCACAGTGGCGACTACTTTCTTCCTTAGCTGGCTGTTCTGGCATCTTGGGTTCAGGGCTATTGTCACTCTTGAAAATGGTCTCCCCAAGTAAGTTCCGGATAAAATTGAAGAAGACACTCATGAGGTCCTTCTTTTCGGCTTGCTCTTGGTCACCAACCACATGAGGAATCTTAAGGCTGGACTCGTCAGGAACTACAGGGCACTTCTTGGTGGGAAGGTTGGTGCTGCCCGCAGCTTCCAGGAAGCTCTGTGCATCCATCCTTCCGCCCTGGGCGAGGTGGTATTGAATTAGAAGTAGAGCAGATACAATCAGGTCTTTGGCCCAGGAGTCTGACTCGTACATAAAATTCTCAGGTTGCTCTGGTTGATGCAGCAGGGGGCTGAGGGTGCAAGTATCCTGGGGAAACCCAAAAGGAATGTCTGGTGCAGGTTTATACTGTTTGTTGGGAGCTGAAAATGTTACATGCTCAAAACCTGGAGACTTACGTTCAAAACCTGGAGACTTACGTTCTAAACTTGGAGACTTACGTTCAAAACCTGGAGACTTGCATTCTTTCTGTTGACTTTTATGCCACATGGTCAGTCCCTCTTTGATAATGTGCTCACCCAGAGTCTCCGCACAAGTCTTCTCCTTCTCAGGCTTGGGGGCAGAATACATTTTTTCTCTCAACTTAGCTTCAGATCTCATTGCAAAGTTTACATTTCGGTTTCTAGGGTCACCCATTCCTTTCATGGACATGAGGGAATAACTCTCTTGCTTGTCCTTAGTTTTCCTGAGGTTCTCAGGAAATTTCTTGGTAAACATCACAGTGTATAGCTTACCCAGCATGGCATCCATGATGTCCGTGGCCTTTTGGCTTCCATGAGAGAAGAAGCTTCTTTTCACAGCTGAGACAAAGTCTGTATCAGTCATCAGGGTCCCTGTGACATTGTGGAGGTTCTTCATGAAGGAGTCAATGAGATCAGAGACCACTTCTTTGGCATGCTTGATCAGTACCTTCTTCAGCAGGATGGTGGCAATGGTTGTATCTTTCACCTGGATCCTCAGTGTCTTCATGATGGAGACCATCATGTCAGATACCACGCTATTAGCATAGGTCATGATCCCTTGACTAATGGAAGTTGTAAAGTCATCAGGCCTTTCCTGACCCCTAAACAGCTTCCTCTCTCCAGGTAACCTTCCACCCTCTCGGGCATCACCTGCATTACGAGACTCAAATACTTCCTTATAGAAGAAAGACTTCCGAGAAACAGGTTTGTCCTCTGCACCCTTGCTTTCCACGGTGCTCTCCTTGATCTTCAAAGTAGACTTCTTTTTCAAATTTGGGATATTGGATGATCCAGAGGCTCGGTCTCCAGAACCGGGAGCCTTGTCTGAGTCATTATTCTTGGAACATGCAGAGACGGTCTCATTCACCAGCTCGGATGCTACCTTACTCAGGCTTTTGGTGGGTGCAGGTTCATCCCCCATGTACAATGACTGATGAATGCATTTCTTTTCTGAACCATCAATCTTCTCATTGATCTCTTTGCGGGCCATAGCTATAACTAGATTTGTGAGGCGGTTGGCATAGAAGGAAACTTCATCCACTGATCTTCCATTGCCAGGTACGGCACCGGGGCCCTGGGCAGGACTCTCTTTGTGAGTTATCTCAAAATGAAATCTCCCTGGGCTGCCTTTGTTGGTGGTGTTGTAAGCATCCACAGAGAAACCTCTGTGTGGGTCTCCTATGTTGGTCGTTTCTTCGCCAAATGGTGATTCTCCAGGCTTGAACCGAACATCTTGGAACCCCGCTGTACTTTTTTCCAGGTCTCGGCGGAGCCAGCTGAGCACTCTGACAGGATCTTTTGAGACTTCCTTGAGAACAGACAAGGATTCATCTGACTATAACAAAGTAAAGATAGGGAAGGTTCAGGACAACCTCAAAAGGCAACCACAAGAACCATCGGCACCAACCCCCACCCCCGCAAGCTTGCTCTGTCATCACAAGAAGAGTAACCATTTACTGAGTGCTTACTATGTATCAGGAACTGCTCTAAGTATCTTAAGACTATTATCTCATGCAATATTGTTCTCATAACAAACTTGAATATTAGCTCTCATATTATCCTTGTGGTATGGACTAACACATTGAAGAACTGACTGGTTAAACTACTCATATGAAGTTATCCAGCTGATTGTTGATGAAGTAGGAATTCCAATCTAGGCAGTCTAACTCCAATGCCCATACTCTCAGCTATCACATTCTGTTGCTTCTCACAATATACAAGGTGTCTCCATGGAGAGATGGGCATTTGGAACAGAGGTTAAGACATGGCTTGGGATGCCTGCATCCCATTCTGGATTATCTGGGTTCAAGTCCAAGTTCTGCTCCTGATTCCAGTTTCCTGCTAATGCACACCCTGGGAGGAAGTAGGTAATGGCTCAAGTAGATAGGTCCTTGCCACCCATGTGGGAAAATGGGGTTGATTCCTGGCTTCTGATTTTGACTTGGCTCAGCCCTGGCTGTTGTGGGCATCTGGGGAATGAACTAGCAGATGAGAGTCCTCTCTCTCTTACTCTCTTTCTCTCTCCCTTTCACAATAAATAAAACAGTTAAATAAATTTGAAGAACTTTTGAAGTTTATGAAATATGTATCATGCAGAAATATGCATGAATTTCTAAATCTTTTTGCACTGAAATAAGCTTGTCCTTCAAACCGGCACCCATATGGGATGCTGGCACTGCAGACCGACGCTTTAACCCACTGCAGCACAGTGCCAGCCCCTCAAATATAGGTCTTTAAAAGGACTAATTTTGAATATGCAATTATTTCAATCTTCAAAATATACTTACTTAAAATATATTAAAAATGATGCAGATACATTATGGAATCATGGTTCCTAAAATGTAATTACTGTATATAATTTAAAATAATTGGTTAAACATGAAAAAAAAGAAATAATCTTGTCTTTTAATTCCACTTACATGAACCTTTAAAAGTACCTTAAGATCTCACAGTCATCAGATGTGTAGAATCAGCATTTAAACTGAATCAGTATACTTTGTCTTGTATTGACATTAATTGCTATTTTCACATTAATTGCTATTTTCTATGTGGCTTATCTCATTTTATTTAGGTCTCTTATTACAAACATAGTTTTTTTTATTTATTTCCTTTTTTTTTTTTTTTGACAGGTAGAGTTATAGATAAAGAGAGAGACAGAGAGAAAGATCTTCCTTCCGTTGGTTCACCCTCCAAATGGCTGCTACAGCCGGAGCTGCGCTAATCCAAAGTCAGGAGCCAGGTGCTTCTTCCTGGTCTCCCATGCGGGTGCAGGGCCCAAGCACTTGGGCCATCCTCCACTGCCTTCCTGGGCTAAAGCAGAGAGCTGGACAGGAAGAGGAGCAACTGGGACTAGAACCCGGCGCCCATCTGGGATGCCAGAGCTGCAGGCAGAGGATTAACCAAGTGAGCCATGGTGCTGGCCCCACAAACATAGTTTTCTAAAAAGGGAAAATTATATGTGATTAATCTCTTTGCTGGATAATTAATAACAGCACAGTCTGATATGCAAAATGGCTTTCAGTGGACTAGGTGACATCTCTTAACATGACTTATAACTGGGAAGTTATTATCTGTGGGCAATGTATTAGTTTTGTGTGATGGACACATTGATGTCTTTGATAGACATTAGAGGTGATAAGCACATGAACAAATGTACATGTCTCCATGTTATAATCTACGTGAGGAAACAACTCTTCACTGGAACATAGGATACAATAGGATGATGTATGCGAAAGTGACCTACTTGTCAAATGTAAAAAATTATCTGAGTTCATGTGTTTATCTGGGAATGACCATAAATACTGCTCATCTCTAAAAAATAATTTAGTATTTTTACTACTGCACAGTGTCCTACAATTACTAGCTCCTATGTGTTAAATGCTTATGTTTGCCAGGCACTGTGCTAAATGTTTTACATACATTATTATTTTTTTTTTTTTGACAGGCAGAGTTAGACAGTGAGAGAGAGACAGAGAGAAAGATCTTCCTTCTGTTGGTTCACCCCCAAAATGACTGCTCCGGCTGGCGCGCTGTGCAGATCCGAAGCCAGGAGCCAGGTGCTTCCTCCTGGTCTCCCATGTGGGTGCAGGGCCCAAGGACTTGGGCCATCCTCCACTGCCTTCCCGGGCCACAGCAGAGAGCTGGACTGGAAGAGGAGCAGCCGGGACAGAATTGGCGCCCCAACTGGGACTAGAACCCGGGGTACTGGCACCACAGGTGGAGGATTAGTCTAGTAGCCATCATACATTATTTTGTTTAATTCTACTACTCACACTTCAAAGGTAGGTTTTACTCTTGCAGTTACACAGGTAAGAAAACAGAAGCCTGGATAAGTTGAGTAATTTGGTTACCATCTCACAGTTAGTACATGATAGGGGCAAGTGTTCAAAGCCAGTTAATTTAAAAACAAGCTTTATGTGGGAAGCAGAGAGACAGATAGAGAACTTCTACTTGCTGGCCACTCCTCAAATGCCTGCAATGGTTAAGGCTGGACAGGGCATCAAGATGGAAATCAGCAACTCAATCCAGGTCTCCCCATGTGGGTGGCAGTAACCCAATTGCTTGAGCCATCATCTACTGCCTCCCAGAGCCTGCACTGCAGAAAGTTCTAGTCAGGAGCCAGAGTCAGAGACCAAACCCACATACTCTGATATGGAATGTAGGCGTCTTAATTGGTATCTTTTTTTTTTTTTTTTTTTTTTTTGACAGGCAGAGTGGATAGTGAGAGAGAGAGACAGAGAGAAAGGTCTTCCTTTGCTGTTGGTTCACCCTCCAATGGCCGCCGCGGCCGGCGCACTGCGCTGATCCGAAGCCAGGAGCCAGGTGCTTCTCCTGGTCTCCCATGGGGTGCAGGGCCCAAGCACTTGGGCCATCCTCCACTGCCTTCCCGGGCCACAGCAGAGAGCTGGCCTGGAAGAGGGGCAACTGGGACAGAATCCGGTGCCCCGACCAGGACTAGAACCCGGTGTGCCAGCGCCGCTAGGTGGAGGATTAGCCTATTGAGCCACGGTGCCGGCTTAATTGGTATCTTAAAAACTGGATCAAATGCCTGCCCTTCAGATCCACTCCCCACCATTGCAGTACCATATGTTTTTGATGACTTTGAAGGTTAGAGAAGCAGATGCACAAGCACTCTGTGGGGTTGAATTAAGGTTCCTATTAACCACATATGGTTAAGGGCCATAGTGCTTGGTTCAAAATTCTCCCAAATGGCTCTCCAAATTTGAATAGTTACTCTAGGGAAAATTTTGTGCTTCAGTGGAGAATACACATTGTCTATGGCATACCTTCCACATTATCAGATTATCTATAGCAGCAGATAACTGACAACAATGCAATATAATTCCTGTCTACACACAGATAACGAGAGCTTGACTGATTTCCTCTCCTCCTATAAAAATTTTCAGGTTTGTCCCCTTTTGTGTGTCCACTCCAGTATTTCTGATCTATATTATGTGTCTTTTGAGCCTCACCAGTTCCTCATTCACGAGTTAAAAAAGATCTGTGTCCATTTTGTACACGTATAATTATGAGGGTCATGATTGTATCCTTCTCTGAAAACTATCTTTTAATGGTTTTGGAAGTTTTCCACCAAGATACCCAACAGATTCACCCAAGGTCATCATAAGTGATGGGCATCATCAGGTGTGTCTTTTCTTGGTCCCCAGAGCGGTAATAGAACTTTCCAGACCTTCTATTTTCTTAGTTTCATTTTTGGTTTTAGTTTTGGTCCATTGATGGTCAATAATTACTGGTGACAGCAAAGATGGGGAGTTTTATTGTTTGATCATTGAGTAACTGCTCTCTTTTTCAAAAAATAATGGTGAGTTGAAACATTTTTATTTTTCAAAATATTTTCATTTTATTTATTTGAAAAGCGGAGTTACAGAGAGAGAGAGAGAGAGAAATCTTCCACCTGCTGGTTCACTCCCCAAATGGCCACAATGGCCAGTGCTGGGCCAGGCCAAAAGCCAGGAGCCAGGAACTTTACCCTGTTCTTCCACACGGGTAGCATTGGCCCAAGTATGTCATCATCCACTGCCTCCCAGCAATATTAGCAGGAAGCTGGATCAGAATTGGAGTAGCTAGGACTCAAACTCTGATATGAGATGCCAGCATTGCAAGCAGCTTAACCCACTGTGCCACCACACCGGCCCCTGGGTGATCTCTTTAATGGATCATTGATTTAAAGAGATGTATCCTCTGTTAGGTGAGAGACAACAGAAAATCTCTTTTGCTAGTATTTATTTTCTGGTCCACTATAAGCTCACTGAAGAATTCTGTGCCTACTTGGAAGAAGAGCTCTTTGGTATCTGGACAGTGAATTTTCTATTTCTGTGTTTACTTTTGATGCACAGCTGAAAGTTTAAAATGGAAGCTATAAACTGTCTTCATCAGTGTCTGTATCACTATGTGTGTCTGTAATTCAGAAAAGCACCAATATCTTTCCACTTCCAGATAATATTAGTAAATTATATTACAAGGTCTCTTAAAGAAACTCTATTCTGATTGGCATATATATATATACATATTTATGTAAATTGAATATTACTGAGATCCCTAGCAACTAAGGAAGTAGAACATCTAATATTTTAAAGATGCTATGAAAAAAGTATTTGTAGAAACTAGCAGAAACATTTTTTGAACTGAAGTTCAAGTCTGGGAAATCTTCAGCAAATGAAGCTAGTTTAATCATTTTATTTAATGAAAATAGGTATGACATTTTTAATTTATTAATGTTAAGTATAACACAAGTATAAATTTTTACATTACTGACATATTATTAATAAACTTTTTGTTTAAGATATGAAAAAATAAATTACTATGAAAAATTTTATTTCAAGCTACTATTGTTTCATAGTATATCAGTTTGATGATAACTTTATAACATTATGTAACTTAAAACACGGGATTGATATTGAGTGAGTTACTATATATTCATTGGATATATTTCTAAGTAAGACAAAATGCTGAAGCTTTGATAGCTAAGCATAAAGTTTGTACACTTTTGCTTCTTTCATGACTATAGACAGGCTGTATCTTTGAGTCTGTTTCTGAATGTGTTCACTTTTACCTTAGGTTGTACCTTAGATACACGGGACAGTAGGAAGTTGTCTTCGTGTGTGTTTATGAATTCTGCTGGTCTGTTGGTATGTGACAGTTCATAGTATAAACTACCACCCCTCCTCTCAGATACACCCCTCCCACCATCTTCCTTGTGGAATGGAATAGAAAATATTTTGGTTAGGGGTGGGTGTTTAGTGCAGTGGTTGGCATGCTTGCATCCTGTATCAGAGTGGCTGCTTTGAGTTCTGACTCCATTTCCCTTCTAGCTGCCTGCCAATGCACATCCTGGGAGGCAGCAATTGATGGCCCAAGTTCTGGGGTCCTTCACTCCCATATGGAGACCCAGATGGAGTTCCTAGCTCCTGGCTTTGACTTGGTCCAACCGGCTGTTGTGGCCATTTAGGGAGTGAATCAGCAAATGGAAGATATTTCTGTCTCTGTCTCTTTGCCTTGCAAAAAAAAAATTTCTTTAAAGTTCTGTGAAAATAGAACTAAAAGATAAGGTTATTAAAACATGGCAAGTGCTTTGGTTAAAAGTTATGATTAATACAGGTTGTTGAGATTACAATTAGGAACAAATAGGTTTAGAAAAACTTGTACACATGCTTATTTTTCTAGGGACTGCAGCTCAATCATGGTGGATTTGGCCTGACTTTCTAGTCTCAGGGTAGAAACTAATCGAAGCCTTAAAAAGTCTTTCATAGCCTCCTTATGAAAATTTCCAATAAAGTAAATTTGTGGATGCCTATCTAGTTGTTGAATGTACATAAAATAATCAGGCCAAATCTGATGAAACCAGTTTTTTGTCATCAAGAGTAATGTTACCTTGAGCTCATCTTTAATCAGAATGAAGGAGAAATTTTTCAGTAAAAAACTATATGCATTGTCTGTATATAAAGCATTGTCTACAACCAGCTACGTGACCTGATTCTTATTATGATTCTGTGGGAGCTGTATTGCAGCTCTGCGAACTGTAGGTAATTGAGAGCAATGCAAAATAATGGATGTTTGGTACAGTGGTAAAGACACTGGTTGGGATGCCCACATCCCATATTGGGGTGCCTGGGCTGAAGTCCTGGATTGGTCCCCAATTCCAGTTTTCTGCTGATGTGTACCTGGAAAGCAGCAGCTGGTGACTCAAGCTCTTGGGTCCCTTCCACCCCTGTGTCAAACGTGGATTCAGTTCCTGGCTCCTGGCTCTGACCTGGCCCAGCCCTTGCTGTCACCGGCAATTAGGGAGTGAACCAGTGGATAGTTTATCTCTGTCTCTTCATCTATGGCTTCTTTCTCTGTCTCTCTGCCTCTCAAATAAATAAATGATTTAAGAAGTGATTCTGTTCTGTCTGGTAGAAGCTGAGTTCAATTCCCCACTGTGGATGGGGATTATTTTCCTCCATTTGCACCATTCATTTTAATATTCTGGATTACAAATTCATCTTTAAAAAAACTCTCCTTTGACCTGGCTGTTAACACTTCACCAATTTCCTCTTAATGAGTTAAATAAAGTATTTAACATGCATTTGCTTTCATATCTGAATGGAACAGGAACATACGCCTATAAATAGGCAAGTTTCCGTAACTGGGCTGTAATATATACGGTATAGGAAAGCCTTATTATAATGAAGATATGGTATTTATTCTTTTATCTTTTTCAATTCTTTTCACAGAACATTAAAAAGGAAACAAAAGTAGAACCTTGCAATAAACTCTGCAGAACTGTGTTAGCTTGCTGTGTTTATCGGTTTTTATTGTCTGGTTTCTAAAATCTGAAATATGTGTACCCTGTATCTATTATTCCACTGGATTAACAAGAATTATTGTGAAAGTGGTTGCAGGTCATAGTAGCTAAGATTAAAAAACTAGGCCAGCGCTGCGGCTCAATAGGCTAATCCTCCGCCTTGCGGCGCCAGCACACTGGGTTCTAGTCCCTGTTGGGGCACCGGGTTCTAGTCCTGGTTGCCCCTCTTCCAGGCCAGCTCTCTGCTGTGGCCAGGGAGTGCAGTGGAGGATGGCCCAAGTGCTTGGGCCCTGCACCCCATGGGAGACCAGGAGAAGCACCTGGCTCCCGGCTTCGGATCAGTGTGGTGCGCCGGCTGCAGCGCACCAGCTACAGCAGCCATTGGAGGGTGAACCAACGGTAAAGGAAGACCTTTCTCTCTGTCTCTCTCACTGTCCACTCTGCCTGTCAAAAATTAAAAAAAAAATTAAAAAACTAAGCACCTGCATTTCCTCCAGGGCTGTCAATGAACACCCATCTCTGAAAACCCTCTGCCTCTTGTAACCTTTGTCTTCAGGATCCTGAGCAACTGGGAAAGAAGGATGCCAAACTGCTTCTGAATCAGGCGAATTTTCAAGTCCATTTAGAAGAATATAAGAAGGGTCAATGGCCCTAATTTCCTCTGCTTGCCTATCTTCTGTTTCAGCAGCTTAGTATAAGTCGACTATATACCTCCCTGTCCCATTTCTCCTCATCCAACTCAACTAAATGCCTTATACAATTTTCTCTGGTCACTGCCCAGTTTTTAAATACAGGCATTTTTTTAATGTTCACTTTTTTGTGTTTTTTTTTTTCATTTATTTGAAAGGCAGAGAGAGAGAGAGAGAGAGAGAGAGGCAGAGACAGAGACTCTTCCATCACTTGTTCACTCCCCAAATGCCTGTAAATAACCAGGGCGAGGCCAGGCTGAAGCTAGGAGCAGGGAGCTCCATCCAGGTCTCCCACCTGTGTGGCATGCTGCCTCCAGGAGGCATTAGCAGGAAGCTGTGGAGGTAGAGTAGCCAGAACTTGCTCCCTGGAACTCTGATGTGGGATGTGGGTACCAAGCAGTGTCTTAACGTGCTGTGCCCCAATGGCCACACCCACCTCCCATTTTGAAATGATCCATTCTTTAAGCATCTGCAGCAATTGTCCAGAAAATCTATTTGGCACATAGTCATGAACCCTTTTTTGTTAATGTCCAACTATTATTTAAAGCTCTTAAATTATATTTATATTGTCATGTATGAGTGATACAATTCATGGAGGCAGAAAATATTTTGTTATTTTTTGCATCTCTCATTGTGCTGCTCATTTAGTGAAAATCAAAGGATTTTTGTTTCTTTGGCCTCCCATTGAAACTGATCTGCCTTTTTTTTCCCCTCAAAATGAAAAGACAGAGATATATATAAGATTAAGTAGAAGCAGTCTTAGTTGGCCTTTCTAGTCATTGGATATTGACTAAGTATATGTGTTAATACCTTGTATAGATCTGTGTTTTCTTTTAGGCTAAATATAGATAGACCAAGTAGATTTTAGACAAAAGACAATGGGTCATCCAATTGGTGTTTAATAGATGTTTTTAAGATAATTAATTGAGAATAGAAAGAGAGAGACAGCAACAAACAGTGCATTCCTATACACTGGTTCGTTCTCTAAAATGCCTGGAATGGCTTGGGCTTGGTCAGGCTGAAGCCAGGAACTGGGAATTCAACCCAGGTCTCTTATGTGGTTCTGGCAGGGACACAAGCACATGAACCCTTACCTGCCGCCTCCCAGGATGCTCATTAGTAAGAAGCTTAAGTCAGGAGCAGAGCCAGGACTCAAGCCCAGGTATTCCAATGCATTCCAACTGGTGTTTTAACAACTATGCCTAATCTCCAATTCTTTCATTTTTTTAAAAAAGAAGTAAATAAGAGAAAGTGACAGACAGAGGTAGCTCTTACCTGCTGGTCTGCTCCACAAATGCCTGCAATGGCTGGGGCAGGGTGGAGTGGATGGCTGAAACTGGGAGTTTTGAACTCAAACCAGGTCTCTCCCATAGGTGGCAGGGACCCAATTACTTGAGCCATCACTGCTGCCTCTCAGGGGCTGCGTTTTCAGGAGACCGGAGTCAGGAGGTGGAGTTGGATATCCAACCCATGTATTCTGGTGTGGGACACAGGTATCCCAACTGGCATCTTAACTGCTGGGCTAAAGGCCTGCCCCTGACAAATGCTAATACTGAAGATATGAATTAAAGTGCTGATTCCGTTTGATTAGGAGGTCCTTAAAAGGTGAGAATTTTGCCCAATTTTATATTTCTGACCCTAACACTGAGCACAGGTCTCGGCCAGTTATTAATTTATTACCTCTCACTCTAAATTCACCCTTTGCCTCCCTTTGGGATACCAGAACTCGATCTTTTAAACATATTTCCTTTGGCAGTAGAGGACACAGGAGGAGCACGGCACAGCTATGGCGAGAGGCAGTGGCTTCCATCTAGCCCTACTGCATCCTTTGTGGAGCTTCCTGTGGCAGGAAGAAACTGGAAGAGCCTTGGGTGAGGGAGAGGGAACTTCTGTGAATTCCAAGTTTCTTCTTTTGTACCACTTTCAGTCTAGGGATAGTAACTGCCATCTGCATTTGGCGTTTCTGGAACTCCTGGAGTCCTCTTTTATGCCCTCTGGGAGTTAAGTAGTCAATGTCAATGATTTCTTCCTAATAACTGGTATGTTTTCCATATTCTCACTGGACCCTAATGGATACAGTGCCTGATACTAAGTATTTAATAAATGTCTGTTGAATGATGAAGGCACAATGACAATGTTATTGAAAGTTCAGAGTTCTGAGCATTTTAAGGCATTTCACATTTCAGAAAATATATTCTATAAGCCCTAAATACATTTACTTTAGATACCTGTCTGTTGGAAAATGAAACAAAATTTTACAGCTCTAATATATTTGCTTCTTGAATTAAGAGTATATTCTTGGGGCCGGTGCTGTGGCGCAGTTGGTTAACGCCCTGGCCTGAGGCACCAGCCTCCCATATGGGTGCCGGTTCTAGTCCCAGTTGCTCCACTTCTGATCCAGCTCTCTGCTGTGGCCTGGAAAGCAGTAGAAGATGGCCCAAGTCCTTGGGCCTCTGCACCCATGTGGGAGACCCGGAAGAAGCTCCTGGCTCCTGGCTTTGGATCGGCGCAGCTCCAGCTGTTGCAGCCAACTGGAAAGTGAACCATCGGATGGAAGACCTCTCCCTCTGTCTCTACCTCTCTCTGTGTGTAACTCTGACTTTCAAGTAAATAAATAAATCTTTTTTAAAAAAAGAGTATATTCTCCTGCCAAAGATATACACAGGATAGACATTTTTAAAAAAAACACTATAGATGGATGGGGCTGGCACTGTGGCACAGTGGGTTAAAGCTCTGGCCTGAAGCGCCAGCATCACATATGTACGCTGGTTTGAGTCTTTGAGTCCTGGCTGCTCTACTTCCAACTCAGATCTCTGCTATGACCTGGGAAAGCAGAAGGTGGCCCAAGTCCTTGGGTCCCTGCACCCCCATGGGAGACCTGGAAGAAGCTCCTAGCTCCTGGCTTTGGATTGGCACAGCTCTGGCCGTTGTGGCCATCTGGGGAGTGAACCAGCAGATGGAAGACCTATCCCTCTGTCTCTACCTCTCTCTGTAACTCTTTCAAATAGATAAAATAAATCTAAAAAAATAACCCACTGTAGATGTAAATTTTTGTTATAGAGGAACTAACTTTTCTTCCAAGAACTCCATCTTCAAAAATAAGAGATGCCTAGTGGGGACACCCCCACATATTTCTGGTGTGAAAAAGAGGTTGAACCTTACCATTTTCCAGTCCTGGGTCTGGTTGTCTCCAGGTGAATAGACATCAACTTTGCATACTCCATTTTGGCTTTGTAACCAGTCCACCCTCTCTGACATCTGGAAATAGAAAAACAAAATGAGGAAGGTTCATCACAAGGGCGGATTATATGAATGTAAAGAAGTAAGGTGAATGGTGGAGGTGTGAAAAATCAGAGCAATGCTGGCTGGCGCCACGGCTCACTAGGCTAATCCTCCACCTGCTGCACCAGCACCCTGGGTTCTAGTCCCGGATGGGGCGCCGGTTCTGTCCCGGTTGCTCCTCTTCTAGTCCAGCTCTGTGGCCTGGGAAGGCAGTGGAGGATGGTCCAAGTGCTTGGGCCCTGCACCTGCATGGGAGACCAGGAGGAAGCACCTGGCTCCTGGCTTTGGATCGGCCCAGTGCGCCAGCCGTAGTGGCCATTTGGGGAGTGAACCAACGGAAGGAAGACCTTTCTGTCTCTCTCACTGTCTCACTCTGCCTGTCAAAAAGAAAAAAAAAATCAGAGCAATGATTTCATTGGAGACCTGACCTGAGAGCTACTTTAGACTCACTGAACTCTGGATATCTGGGTCCTCAGCTCTCAACTGCCAAATATTTCTCTTTTTTTTTAATTTTTATTTATTTATTTATTTTTTGGACAGGCAGAGTAGATAGTGAGAGAGAGAGACAGAGAGAAAGGTCTTCCTTTACCGTTGGTTCACCCTCCAATGGCTGCCGTGGCCGGTGCGCTGTGGCCGGCGCACCACTCTGATCCGATGGCAGGAGCCAGGTACTTATCCTGGTCTCCCATGGGGTGCAGGGCCCAAGCACTTGGGCCATCCTCCACTGCACTCCCTGGCCACAGCAGAGAGCTGGCCTGGAAGAGGGGCAACCGGGACAGAATCCGGCACCCCGACTGGGACTGGAACCCGGTGTGCCGGCGCCGCAAGGCGGAGGATTAGCCTAGTGAGCTGTGGCGCCGGCCCCCAAATATTTCCGGCCCCCAAATATTTCTTATACAAGTTTGCATCTCTAGTGTTGAGGCTAGTGCCTGGTACATGCTGCAGGTGCTTGATACATATTAGTTCTGTGAATGAATATCAGCGGCCATGTCTTACTCTTTGTGTGTGTGTGTGTGTGTGTGTGTGTGTTTAAAGATTTATTTATTTGTTTGAAAGGCAGAGTTAGAGAGAGAGAGAGAGAGAGAGAGAGAGATCTTCTATCTGCTGGTTTACTTCCCAGATGGCTGCAAAGCTAGAGCTGCACTGATCTGAAGCCAGGAGCCATGAGGTTTTTCTGGGTCTCCCACATGGGTGCAGAAGCCCAGAGACTTGGGCCATCTTCTACTGCTTTCCCAGACCATAGCAGAGAGCTGGATCGGAAGTGGAGCAGCTGGGACTTGAACTGGCATCCATATGGGATGCCGGCATGACAGGTGGCAGCTTTACCCGCTACGCCACAGCGCTGGCCCCATTCTTTGTGTTTTATTGACCATATCCACTCCCCTGGATTCTCAGTAGATGCTTAAAATTCAACGTGACAAAAGTAGGATTAATTTACATCTCCCTTGCCTGTTCTTGTCCCTGCCAGTTTATTTTTATATCAAAGAAATAGATGTTTTATTTTTAGTTAATTTCTAGAGCACTATCTCATTCATACTGGCAGTGTCTAGTATCTCTTCTTTAAGACCAATCCCTTCTCCAATTAGCCAAGGGTCCTTGGGGAATTCTCAGTCTCCATAGCAACATGAGAACAGCGATGTCACATGAACCATCCAATGTCCACAGATGCAGTGTACCCTTGCTGATGTAGATTCTTTCACACTCTGCTCTATCCTCCACTCGGAGTGAGGGCACCACCATATGCCTGGCCTTCTGAGCCAGGAAGCTGAGATGCGTTTTAGCTGCCTTCTACCCCAAGCTGCTTTCTATCCACTATCTTCTCCCAGCTGTAGCCATTTTTCTTCAAATGGATTGCTTGTATTTGCTGCTCCCGTTACCTCATCTCCCAACTGAGTATCACAGTCCCTATTCCATGTACTTCCTTGGCCTTTGGCCTTAGTCTCATCAATTTTCTACAATACTGCATCTTAGTAGTCTGAAGCAAAATCAACTGTCGTGATAACTTAAGAGCCATCCACTGATAATCTGAAAGTATGAGAAGTTTCTCTTTCCCTCTTTGTTCTGTGCCAGTCATTCATTTCTAGGTTTCTACACTGAGATTTTCCTTCCTTCATCACAAACATTCCCAGATCTGTACTGCTTAGTAAGGAAAGTAGAATAAGATGGCCCATTTTTCCTCCCTAATATCCCAAACATCTTCACAAAACAATCATATAACACTATATTTTGATTCCAACAAAATATGAGACTATTTTATAGTAAAGCCCAATATCTTATCCTAATTTTTACACTGCAATTGAGTTTTATAAAGAATTCCTTGGGGTGGGGCAGTGCTGTGGCGTAGCAGGTAAAGCTGCTGCCTGCAGTGCTGGCATCCCATATGGGTGCAGGTTCCAGTCCCGGCTGCTCCACATCTGTTCCAGCTCTCTACTATGGCCTGGAAAAGTAATGGAAGATGGCCCAAGTCCTTGGGCCCCTGCACCTGCGTGAGAGACCCAGAAAAAACCCCTGGCTCCTGGTTTTGGATCAGCACAGCTCTGGCCATTGTGGCCATCTAGGGAGTGAACCAGTAGATGGAAAACCTCTTTCTCTCTCTCTGACTCTGCCTCTCTGTAACTATGCCTTTCAAATAAAATCTTAAAAAAATTCCTTGAAATAAATGGAACATTATTAGGAGATGAGCATCTACTTAAATGGAAATATCTGATTTTTTGTTTATAAAAAACAGTTTATTAGGGTATGCCATACAATATGCCCACTCAGGGAGTACAATTCCATGGCTTTTAGCCTATTCACAGATCTGTGCAAGCAGCACCACAATCAACTGTGGAACATTTTCATTACCCAAAATGGATTTCCTCTTCTTTTTTTTTTTTAATGATTTTTAAAAATTTATTTGACAGGTATAGTTATAGGCAGTGAGAGAGACAGACAGAAAGGTCTTCGTTCTGTTGGTTCACCCCCAAATGGCCACTAACAGCTGGAACTGTGCTGATCTGAGGCCAGGAGCCAGGTGCTTCTTCCTAGTCTCCCATGCGGATGCAGGGGCCCAAGCACTTGGGCCATTCTCCACTGCCCTCCCAGGCCACAGCAGAGAGCTGGACTGGAAGAGGAGCAACTGAGACTAGAACCAGCGCCCATATTGGATGCCGGCGCTGCAGTGGGAAGATTAACCAAGTGAGCCACGGTGCTGGCCCCTGGATTTCCTCTTAAGTACAGTCTCCTGGTGACAAAGTCCTTGGCTTTGTTTGTCTAAACCCATCTTGTAAGATATTTTCTCTGGGTGTGGATTCTAAGGTGATACTTTTCTGTCATTGCAGTTAACATTCGTTGTAGCTGAGACAACTACTGCTGTCTGTATCCTTGCAGGGTAGGGTGGCTTCCCTCTAGCTGAGGTCTTTTTGTTCTATGATTTTATCAGAATGTGACTAGGTCTGCATGATTTTAAATAGGTCTGTAACCTGACAGTCCTCCCTTCAGGAGGTAGAACCCATCTCTTCTCCCTGTGAGCATGGCTGAACAGACTCTTCTAACAACCAGAGTATCACTCTCAGGACCATGCCCTAACAAGGCCCTACAGTACCTCCTGCTTTCTTAGATGGCCACTCTGGGAGAACCAGCTGCCACGTCACAAGAACACCCAGCAACCCCATCTTGGGAGCCTTTAGATGACTGGAGCCTCCCAAGAGACTCCCCGCTGGAGCCATCCAGCAAAGTCACTCCTGACTCCTAACACAAAGAAATGGCAAGATCACAGTAGTGATTTTAACCAGCTGAATTTTGGAGGATGGTGTATGCAGCAACAGAATGTGGAACCATTTTAACTAATTTACAGAACTAGAATAAATGTAAAAAAAAAAACCTGCACAGAACATGTATGTGATAGCGCAATGAATGTGCCTAAGGTAAAAGTACCCATTTAATCACCACTAAGATCAAGAAACAGCATATGGATATAGACTTCTATTTATTGTTATTTTTTTGCTGTGCAAGGTGCTGGTCTTCTTGGATCTGTGGATTGATTTTCAGCAGTCCTGGAAAGTTCGCAGCCACTGCTTTTTTAGTTTTGCCTCGGCCATTTTTGCTTTTTTTCCTCTGGGAGCTCCCATCCCATGTTGCATAGGATTTTCTCACTCTATCCTCATCATTTCTCAGCTTATCTGCTTATCTTTACACTAATCTGCTTATTTTGCTGGGCTGCATTCTGGAAAATTTCTTCAGATCTGGTTTTCCACTAACCTACTGTCTCTTCAGCTTTGTCTAATTCACAGACATAGCGGTATTTTTTTATTTCTAGATCATCAGTCTTGTTCTTTTTCAAACTTACTCATTTTTATCTTTTTTTAAAAAAGATTTATTTATTTGGAAGGCAGGATGAAAGAGAAAGAGAGGGAGGGAGGGAGAGAGGGAGGGAGGGAAAGAGAAAGTCGGAGAGAGAGAGAAACTCTACTCACTGGTTCACCCCCTAAATGGCCACAACAGTTGGGGTTGGACCAGGCCAAAGCCAGGAGCCGAGCCAGGGACTCCATCTAGATCCTCCATGTGGGTGGCAGGGACTTGAGTACTTAAGTCCTTATTTGCTGTTTCGCAAGTACATTAGCAGGAAGCTGGATTGGAAGCAGAGCAGTCAGGACCCAAATCAGCACTTTGATATGGGATGTGAGGGAAATATTTGTTTTAAGGATTTTGGACTATGGTGGGGGTAGACAGCTACATTCAAAATAAAATCGACACATAAGACACTGGTTAGGATGCTCACATTCCATATTGGAGTATCTAGTTTGGAGTGCTGGCTCTACTCCTGATTCCAGCTTCGTGCTAATATGTACCCTGGAAGGCAGCAGGTGGTAAATGAATAGTTAGGTCCCTGCCACTCGCATCTGAGATAGGGAATGAATTGCGAACTCTTTGTTTTGGGAGCTGTTGCAGGTGTTTGGGGAGTGAACTAGCTGGTGGGAGCTCTGTCTGTCTGCCTCTCTCTGTGTCTCTCTGCCTCTCAAATAATTTCAAAAGTTAAATCAACACAAATTAAAGACAGATTAAGCATGCTTTAAACTTACATATGAGGATATACTATTTTTGTTAAACAAAATATTAAAAGGAAAATGTAAAATCCTTTAAGAGCTGTTTCCTCTTTGCTCCCACAAGGATGAACAACCAGTTTCACATTCCAATCATTGATTCAGTTTAATAAGCTAAGGAGATAGGGTTTTTTTTTTTTTAACTTTTATGGATACAGTAATATAACAGATATCATGAGTAAACAATGGGTTTTCCACCATGGCTAGATCTTAGGATCACCAAGAGAACTATGTAAAGATACTGAATCTGAGTTACATCCCCAGAAAATCTTATTTCAATGTTTTTAGGTTCAGAAAACTTGAGTATTAAATTTCTTAAAAGCTTGCTGGGTGATTCTAATGTATAGCCAGCATTGAGAATTCCTGGGCCAGGACTTACCTGGGAAGACCCTCCTGAAAAGCCTGGCCAGTTCCAGACTGGGAATTACTTACTCTTCTTTAAAATTTTTCTGAGAAAATCTACCTAACCTCCTTTGATATTTTATTTAATGTTATTGCTTTAACACAGAAGTTGTTAAAGCTATAAAGTTAAACTCTGTATTGGCCTCAGCAGTTCATTATGATATAAAAGTATTTTTATGTTCATGAAAAAAGGAATTGATAGCACTGCTACTCAACCAAAGAATGGGAAGACTTAGAGGAAGGTTGTTCTAAATTGTTGACAGTGAAGGAGCCAGAAACGTGTCTCTTAATCTCATTTCAATTTCATCCTGATGAGTTACTTCTAATAAAAAAATAGCAAAATCAATAGGCTCTACTGCCCTATTTGAGCTCTATACCACAATTAAAAAGGATGAAAATTGAGCACAAAAGACAAGGAAATGACGTGATCACTTACTCTTGCTGAGGGCAGGTTCTGAGAAATGAGGAAAGCTCTTGATTAACCCGTTGTTGTCTTCACTATCCCTATGTTTACCCACCCCTCCTGCCATGTAATATCAGGAATCTGCAATGCAAGGACAAACACAAAAGGGGACTAATTTTGTATTTGAAATTTAATTACTCTTATTATTACATAATGATGTTGATTTTCTCATTATTTTCACATGCATACATAGGTGATGAGCACAAAATAACATTCAAATTTCATAGGGGGATTTCACATCTGATCTTGTACCTTCTGAAAGTTCCCAGATGACAAAAAAGGTTGTTCTTTCTGGTCAATAACTTCTTAACTACTGTTAGTCTCCACTTCTGAATCATTGGTATACAGGCTTATTTAACTATGAGGACATTGCAAAGTTTATATGCTAATCTCAAACTTGCTTGAACAGAAAGTTAGAAATAAAAAGGTGGAGTGGAGAAAAACAGCCTTGACTTCACTGATCTTAAAACACTTTAAAAGTATTCCTTTAAGAGAGACACACATCCTCATGTTACGAAGGGAGTTCATGGTTAATGTCTTCCAGAATCTTATACTATCTCTACCAAGACATTTCAGTAGATGATAAGCTATTATATTCTTACCTAGGTATATCCACCCAGTCCCTACCTTCAACAGTGTCTCTCTAAACCCCTTCTTACTTTATAGCTTGGGTCAAAAGGTATCCTATCAGTGAAATATTCTCTAAATATCTAATGGATTTGATTCCTCATCAGACTTTCTCTCATATTTTGTTTCTATCTTTACATCCTATCAAGCACTTTAAAGCTTGCTCTTTGCTCCCACAAGGATGTAAACCCAGTTTCATACTCCAGTTTTTGACTCAGTTTAATAAGCCAAGGAGACAGTTTATAGACATATAATAAGTATATTATATATTCATCTTTTTGTATATAATTCATCTGTTTTTATTAGCTGCTTCATGAGAGCAGAGGCATATTCTTGCTCCTCATGGTATCCTTTATATTAATTAGTATATTAAAGAAGATGCTTAATTAACTGTTTGCTAAAAGAATGCCTATATAAATTCTGCTTATTTCTAATTCCAGATTGCTGATATTTTTCTTTCTTAAGTTGGTGAATCTGAGAACAAACAAGAAATGACTTGCTCAAATCTGCTATGGTGGTAAGCAACTTAGCCATGCCTCCTTGACCTCTTTTGGAGATAAATGCACCCCAAAGACTCATCCAATGACTTACTAACTAATAGACCTTCCTTTTCCAATATGTAAATACATCAACATCTTGAAAGTGTTATTGTACTCTTTCCATAAAAAGAAAGTGCACTTATAAGTCAAATATAACCAGCAAACACTTACAAATGCCATAATGTTTTTATTCTATTTTCTATGCCCTCTCTGTGTTCATCTGCATCCACGAAGCTTTAGACTTGCAAAACTTTCTAACTTGTCCTGGATGGTGGCAAACAAAAGAGGTATTTATATGTTTTGATAATAATGGTATTAAGACTTCTAAATTTATGGATGTATTCTCAACAATGAAGTAGAAAAGAAGGAAGATCTAAAGAGGTTAGTGGTGTCAATGAATGGGTTCACACATTTCTTTACCGTAATTCCAAAAGTTGGTGGATAATACCCTGGAGTTATGATACAAAATAAAAAATGATGCTTTGCGCTATTTATTAAATATAAGAAAAAATCTGACTATATACAAAATGTAAAGGTAAATGAACCTTAGTAACTATTTATTCTAACACCTTTATCTTATGAATAAAGAAACTAAGGTCTGAAAAGGTAGTAGTAGAACCAGTGGCTATATTCCCTTAGATAGCAGTCTAAAATATGGGAAGCTCTGAAATTTAACGCACTCAAAGCTGTGAGATTTTTCTATGGCCAAGGAGGGGATCATGTAGCCTTAGATGAACCTAAAAGATTCTCCCCAAACACCAGTGTGATTATTACCTGTAGTCAAGGAGGAGTGCAAATCATGAATACTAGTCAGGGAGAGCACACACACTTATAGGGATTTGGTTATGGTTGTAGGACCCTGCGCCATAGCCCCATCTCAAGACATGCTTCTCCTGCAGCCATCATCTTAAACAAGGGTCTCCTGTTTGCTTAAACTTCCTAAATTCTTGGGAAAATTCAAATTACAAGGAGCACAACTGCAACTCTTGCAGGATTGATCCATATCTGAACATGTTTTGAGATCTAGTCAGCCAAATTTTATAACTAGTTTTTAAAGAGAAGACTATATTTACTACATCAATTCTCTTTTGTCTCCTTCCTATTTGCAAGGGCCCAGTACATTGTAGAAACTCAATAGATTTGTTATTTAAACAAGAATTTTAATGGACTTTGCTTCAGATTAGAAGTGTATGTTTGTGTTTCTTTCACACCATTCATTGTTAAGGATTCTTGTGTCTCTCCTTATTTTCACTTTCCCCTAGTAACCATGTCTTTCTCTGGAGCCCCATCAGTATCAGTACAGACACATCCTCACAGATATGTGTTTCTTTCCCTCTCCCAGTTTTCTTGTCCAACCAAGTCTTCAGAAATAACAAGGAGTGGGAAAAAGTGGGTAAGAACTGGACTGGAAGCAATAGCAGCCCGATTTTACTCTGAGAGCACTGGAAAGAAGTAAAAAAAAAAAAAAAGAAAACTTTTGGATTAGCCACACAACGAAGAGGAAGAGTCCGTAGGCAGTCAAGCTTCCTTTCTCACTTTCAAATTGGGAAGCAAGGACTAAGCTCTCTCACGACTCCAAATGATGTTCAAGGAGATCTGGTCAAATCTATAACAGAATCAAAAGTTCAGCAGCAAAGATGACAGGTTTGGCTGCATACTGCCAAGGGAGACACTCGGTTATTTCCTGAGGACTCAGAGGTAAAATCTGAACTGGCTGGGCAGAACGACAAGTTTGGCTTGAACATAAAAAGTTGTCCATCACTTGTCACTGAATTCTCCCTTCTAACCACAAAAGATCAGCAAATGGGTTATTTTATCAGTGTGGTGGGATTTCCTACCTCTGTAGCACTTGAGTAGTGAACCACAGGAGACTCCAGAATATATTTTTAAAGTCAATGAAGATGCTGGGATGTCCTTGCTCAGCTCAAGATCTTGTTTTCTCCCAGAGCCTTCCATGCAACTCCCCCTTGTTGGGACTGGGGAGTGAGGTCAGAATCACAACTGGTGATATCACTGTCTCTATGGCAACAGTGGTGAGGCTGCCAGAAACTGACTGGTCAAAAGGACAAAAGGAAGGATGATGATATACTACAAGGCTCTGATGTGTGTGGAAGGATTAGGCTTGCTTTATCCTAATTCTCTCCTTTGAGTGTTCAATTTAGGTGGGGAATAGGGAGAGGGAAATTTTGTCAATGGATTTCACTTAAGACATCAGGATGACTAAGTATTAAGTATCAACAAGTCTTGGTGGCTGTAGGGGAGAACAAGAAATAAAAGAATTGAGGACTAAGTTTCTTATGCAAAGTCCCAGAAATCATTTCCATTTTATGGAGTCCACAAAATGGACTCTTATTACTTATAAGCATCTTGCCTTTTATAAAAAAAGAAAAATAGTAACAACACATTTTGGCATATTTTGCTTAAATTGACAATCTCTGGAATAAAATTTCTCTTACATGGTCAGAGACACAACAGCATGAATCCATGCTGGGATATATCAGGCCAAGAGACGTTTCCTTCAAGGAAGTTGGCAATTCCTTCTAGGCCTGTGGAGAACTTTCCCGAGCAGTACATTCTCGTTGGAAATGTTCCCTTGGGTATTCTTTATGGGTCAAATACAGGACTAATATGAGAACATGTCAAAAGTTCATGGAAAAATAAAATTAAAAGGTAAGCTTATATTGGTGCAAAAATTTTAGAAATCCATGTGGTTTGTTCATGATGTGCATTTTCCATGAACTTTTCCAACCACCCTCATATAGTTCCTATGAAGCAACAAGGGCTTCCAATTGAGGCCATAAGATAACGATTTCAATCGTCACAGACGCCAGTGATGGGTCTGCCACACACTTCCTTCAAGGAAGTTAACTGCTGCTGATCTTTTATACCAGGTCTCAGTTTCTTTCCCTTTACAATAAAGAACTTAAGTCTGCTGATATTTTAAGATCCCTTTGAATTCTATCACTCTATGCTTTTCATGTTTTACTGGTACTTGAACTGCATGTATGTGCATGTAGCAGTTCGTACTGGGCAATGCACCTTCACATCCATGTGTCATCTGATCCTCACAATTACCTGCTGACATAACAGAGCAGGTGTTATTTTCCCTGTCACACATCTGTAAAAGCTGTTCAGGTCACAACCAATAAATAGTAGAACTGGGACTGCAATCCCCTATTTTGGGTGTTAAAATCAGTGGTTTTTCAACTGTACCATGACATCTTGAAATCAGAATTAAGAACCCAAGGCAGTGTTTGATTTAGGGATGTTAAATAATATAACTGGCGATGTTATACAGGGGTTAGGAGGTTGCTGATGACAGTGGGATATCAGCAAAGTGTTAATATTCACAATGATCCCAGAATCAAGAATTAGCAAATTCTAAGTGCTAAGTGAACACGAAGTGCACAGTAAGTGCAGCCTTACTAAGCTTCCCTGACAAAACTCAAAGGTTTCTTTCTTCTGATTCAATTTGGTAGGTGTCCCTTTGGTAACCAGTAGGGGTGTGATAAGTGGAAACAAGTAATTTACAACTCTAGTAATTACCAACTCTGCCAGCCTGTTCCTCTATTCCGGCAACACCCACTCTTCATTTCTGAAAACACCAAGCACTGACAGAACCACAGTGTCTAGAAAGACCCCTCAAAGCAGGCTGTTTTCTGGGCAGTCCAAGGTGTATGTCTTACAAGATCATCGGCTGCTGTCTCCTACTTGGAGCTCTTACAAGGATGACCAGAATAAAGCACTGTATTTTATAATTCAAGTACTTATCTTTCTGGAACTTCCTCGGGATCCAGACAGCTCTTTCTAGAATACTGCAGACTCTCAAAGAGGTTCACAGTTCAAAACACAAAACCAAACCATTGCCCTGGCCAGTGTCATCTGCAGTTTCTCATCTGGATTGCACCCATAACCACTACAGTTCACCTAACGTTTCAGGAAGTTCCCAATGCTCATTCATAGATTGCGCTTTGGGTTAAGAACGCCTGTACTCACACGTCAGGCGGTGATGAGTGCTGCGATAAAGAAATCTAACAAACAGAAAAGGCAAACATCAGGATGGGTGGGATGCTCACCACCTTGGAGAGGATGCTCTGAGAAGCCTTCCATGAGCAGGGGCTTGAGCTGGTACAAACATGACTGATCATTCTAGGAAAATGTAACAGCAAACGCAAGGGCAGCGAGCAGCCAGGGGCTTGAGAAACTCGACCTGCGTTTATTAACTCGGGATGCAGCTTCTGTCCGATTTTTCATCTCCACTCTCCCCCTTCCTGTTCCCTGGGTCCTGAACTTCCCGAGTACAGGGCCCAGGCCTCCTGCTTCCCACAGCCGTCCCAGAGCTGCTCTAGTTGACATTTTCGGGGAACAGTGAACTGAGAGCAAAGTTGAGCGCCTCCACTTAGGATTCCGCGACTTTGTACGCCCTGGTGTCAGGGACTGTATGAACTTCAGGTCCCTTGACAGCGTGAGATTATCTCCACGGCCCATTCCAGATCTAAGATGCTCAAACTTTTCCTTTTCTCGCCTCTTTCCTTCATTTTTCTTCCCTTCTCGGCTGTTCTCTGACACCTTGTCTGTCAACCTTACCCCTACCGCAACCTCAGGCACTGGCCGGCTTTTCCCGCTCGGCGCATGCGCAGACAGTAGCGCGAGATGATGTTTGTCCCAGCTTAGTAGCCGTAGTCGGCCGGAAAGCCGGCCGTGGGGGATTGTGGGAGAAGATGGCGGCTGCCCTGCACCCCTGGGTTGTCCGTTCCTTGCCAATGTCACGTAAGTGTCAGGGGGAAGAGTGGTCTTGGGGATTCCGAGGAGAGCATCCAAGGCTTGAGGGCGAGGTGAAGCGCTGCAGCGGTCACGCCGAGTGCCTGGGCATGTTTGTTTTTCTATGGCCGGCACCGCCTCTGTCCGGTTTTTCCTTTTCCTTTCCCCTTCCCCGGCTCGCGTATTAACTGAACACTTGGCAAGCGGACGAGGGGGGCTTGAGCAACGGGAAGGGATGGGAGAGAGACGGGGACACTTGAAGAAGCTAAGGGTTCTAATGGTTTTGGGTTACGAGAGGTTTTGTGCGGGGCGAGGGGTGGACATTGAAAGCAAGGGAAGAGGGTTTTCATGGATTGGCTTTATGACCTTATGCAAGCCCTTACTCGCTCTCGACTTCAGATCCTAAGTGCCGCAGTGGAAATGAACGTACCACCACGTCAGGGAGTCCGTAGTGATATTTTTAAAAGTACTTTTTTTTTTTTTTTTTTGTCTCCAGTATAGTGTATTAGATCGAGGTGCTGGAATGTGGGGAGAAGAATCAGGATCTTGGTGGGAAGGAAAGTGAAGAGGGAAGGCTATCTTAGAACTTGTCTGCTTCGCGAATTTTTTCTTCTATTCTCAAAATGTAACATTTGCTCTTTTGCTCACACAGAGGTTGGAAAAGCAAGGAATTAGGAATACTGTTAGACTTCATTACCTTTTAGCCCGACTTCCTCCACAAACTTGCCCCAGTCAGCCCCTAAAGTTGTACTTTTCCATCCTGTACTTGTATTTATTCTGTAATACATTGGCTCATACAGAATACCTCATAGAGCTTTATAAAAGATAAAAGTGGAGACTCATTGTTAATTGTAAAGCCACTGGATCAGAAGTATTGAGATCAGCTGTTTGCAACTTAAATTTTTAAAAGCATCGTAGAGAGTTCTGATGTTGAGGGTCATTTTTGTTTTTCATCTTGGGTGAGACTCTTGCGTGCTACTGGGAAGGCAATGGTGCATATCATTCACCTATACAATGATACTTCAGGAAATTCTGGGAAATGGGATTAAAAGATAAGTGTATTTCGATGCAAAAAATATTGAAATCCATGCATATGAAGGATCCTTAATATTCTGGAAAAATATCTATTATGAAAAAATGTATGGAGTTCAGTTTTTTTGCATCATAGTAAGCATCTTTTAATTCCATATCCATGAACTTTTTGAAGTATTTTTTATAGTAAAGATTTATTTGTTTTGAAAGAGTTACAGAGAGAAACAGAGATCCATCCACTGGTTCTAAATGATGGTCACAGTGGCCAGCGCTGGGCCAGGCTGAAGCCAGGAGTCATGAGCTTCATGCAGGTCTCCCACATGGGTTGCAGGGCCCAAACACCTGGGCCATCTTTTGCTGTTTTTCCTAGGACACCAGCAGGGAAGACCAGTGGATGTTTATAGCACTTCCACTCATCTTTTTAGGGTGGTTATGCTTTGGAAGGTCAGAGAGGTTAGGCATTTTCTGTTGACAAAGACAAGGGGGTGAGAGTGCATTTAGGAAGTGTCAGGAAGCAGTAAATGACTACCTGTGTACCTTGGAGGGTACGAAACAGCGAGGTTGACTGTGTTAGATGGTTTCAGGTAAAAAGGTCTTTGAGAGCTGAGCAGAGTTTAGACCAGTGGCTTCCCAAGTGGAAGGTGCAAGAGAAAACAATGGGTTATGAAAATGTTACAACTTTAAAGTGTCATTTTCTGGAATAATAACAATGGCTACATACCAGATACTATTAGAAGTGCTTTAACTATGCTTTATGATGTGTAGGAACATATTGATACTACATGGAACGTGTATTTAGTTTTTAAATAAATGCTTAAAAAACTAATGCATTGTCCATTATTTTAATCTGGACTATTGGTTTGTATCTTGCAGTGGGAAACTGATGTAGATTTTTGGGCAAAAGAACATAGTCAATACAAAATGAATAAAGATTATTGTTTGCCTAATAGTATTCATAATAAATGGAAAAACTACAGAAGCAGGAGCCAAAGAGAAATAGCTTATGTTTATTGAGCACCTACTATATGCAACGTATTATAACAGATACTTTCCCATGCATCATTAATTCTCATATCAATTTCCTAAACTGGGGGCAGGTGTTTTGGTGCAGTGGTTAAGACACTTCTTAGCACACTTGGCATCCCATAGTGGAGTGCCTAAGTTCAAGTCTTGGTTCTGCTTCCTTTTCCAGCTTCCTGCACACCTTGCAAGGCAACAGATGAGGGCTCAAGTAGTCGGGTCCCTGCCACCCACTGGGAGAGCATGGATTAAGTTCCTAGTCCCTGACTTCGGCCTGACCCAGGACTAGCTGTTGCAGGCATTTGGGGATTAACCAGTGGATAGAACATACTTCTGTCTTTCTCTCATTTTGCTTTCCCAAAAACAAACAAACAAAATAAAAACAAAAAACCTCCCTAAACTGTGAGCTCCATGAGGCCAGGAACTTTGACTGACTAAATTTCTAGAATAGTGCTTAGCCAGTATTTATTGAAAAACCAAGCAACCATACGACATGTGACATCAGTGTACTATTACCTTCTAAGGGATTTTAAAGTAATAATAATTGAAAGCAACTGTTCATGGAGTGCTTAAATGTGTGCTAGCAATGTGCTAAATGCTCTGTGCATTTACTATAATCCTCAAAACAGTCTTGGAAGTATTCACTTGTTGATGCAAATGGATCCTTCCTGTTTCAGTTTCTCTGCCATCTTTCCCCTGTTTACTATCCTGTCTTCACTTTTTAAACTCAGAACTCCCCTTAATCATATATTCTTAACTCCCCAGCTCATAGCCCTTTGTCATTAAAAAATAATAATAATAATTGGAGCTGATTAAGCTATGCTTTCCACATATTGCCTGCCCCTGAGCAATGGAGAATGGGACTAGAGCAGCTTCGGAATAACTAGCTGTACTTTAAATTCATGAATACAAATCCCAAATGGATTTTTACCATGGTATTTTTCTAGGAAATTTGGTTTCCCTTTCTCTAGTCATTATTTAACATTGCCAAAGGATTCAGATGAGAACCATCTTTTTTCTCACTGTGAAATTGAGAGCTGATCTGTGATAATTTTCTGTACTCCTTTGTTGAGTGGATGAGCTCCTTCCGCTCAGATCAGCGAGTTTATGTTCAGCCCATGTTCTCTTACCTGTTTACTCCATCTCCTGAATCAGTAACGTTCCTGCCCTTCTGTGCCATTTCCGTCACATACAAATGCGTTACTTCTCTGATTAAAAGTAATCCAAGTCCTCCCTTGTTCCCTGGCCTTGTTTCTCTTTGCCCTTACATCTTACTGCCTCAGGAATCCTCTGCTCTTGTGCTTCCTTGCCTCACATCTTTTTATTCCTGTTCCCATCTGGCTTTCACTCCCACTAATCCATTAACATTGCTCAGTTTAAGGCTTTGTGCAACCAACCTATTCCAGATTGTGTTTCCCTCTGTCCTCTTTGCTGCTTCATTTTGGAGCAGCATTTGGTGGTTAACCGCCTTGGCCTTGAAACACTGTGTGTATTTGACTTCTGCATACCATTTTCTTTTGCTTTTCCTCCTGCCTCACTGGGTGGCTTTTCAGCCTTCCTTACTGGCTCTTGGGTTAATCCCTTAACCTCTGTGCCTTAGCTTCCTCCTCTGCAAAGTGGCCTTAGCGGTCACTAAGGTTGCCCATGTAAAGCTCCTGAAACAGTGTCACATACCGGGTAGGAGCTCTGGAAGTTTAGCCATTAGGACATTATTGTCAGTCTTATCTATGTTTGGTTTTATGCTCTGTGGGTTCAGTCACTATTCAGTAAGTGGGGCCATTTCTCCAATTTCATACTTTTGGATAGAGAACAGCATTGGATTCTAGGCAGAGTTCCCCTGGAGAGTCATCCCCAGAAATCAAACCAAGGCTTTGAAAAGAAATTCCTCTTTGTCTCTCAGTTTCCCCCACAAAGCTCCAGTGCTAAGTTCCAAAGCTTGTTGATTGGAGGAGAAATTCTTTAGCATTTTAAACCTTCAGCTTCCATATATGTGAAAGTTGAGTAACTGCTCTGAAAGTCTGTTGTAACAGATTAGAAGGGACTTAAAATTGGAACATATCATTTATGCTGTATGAGGAATAGTAGATAGAGCTGCACATGTTTCTTGGAGAAGAGAAGACTTAGTGGGAATATAATAGTTGTGCTTTTGAGTTTCTGAACCCTTCAAGTGTTCAGGGTGGGGCCAGCTGGTCTCTGTACTTACATACAGTAGAGAAGGCATAAGCATTGATGCACAAACATTGAGACTCCCTCATAGTACCGGGAAACATTAAAAAGAAATGTTGATTTAGCTCTCTGCTGTGGCCTGGGAAAGCAATAGAAGATGGCCCTAGTCCTTGAGCCCCTGCACTTGCGTGGGAGACCCAGAAGTTCCTGGCTCCTGGCTACAGATCGGCATAGCTCTGGCTGTTGCGGGCATCTGAAGAGTGAACCAGCAGATGGAAGACCTCTCTCTCTTTCACTCTCTCTCTGCCTCTGCTTCTTTATAACTCTTTCAAGTAAAAATAAATAAATCTTAAAAAAAAAAAAAAAAAGAAATGTTGGTTTGAAAGATTTCCAACTTTTTTTTTTTTTGGACAGGTAGTTAGAGAGAGAGAGAGGCAGAAACGTCTTCCTTCCATTGGTTCACTCCCCAAATGGTCGCTACAGCCAGCACAGCGCCGATCCGAAGCCAGGAGCCAGGCCTCCTCCTGGTCTCCCATGCAGGTGCAGGACCCAAGGATTTGGGCCATCCTCCACTGCCTTCTCAGGCCACAGCAGAGAGCTGGACTGGAAGAGGAACAACCAGGACTAGAACCTGGTGCCCATTCTGACTGTTGACCTTGCTAAAAGTTAGGGAATTTTTTCTCCAGCTTTTCACTCCTTTTCTCATCATTTTTGATATTTTTCAATGGTTTTATATTGTCTGAACTGCACTTTTTTGTTTTTAATTTTCCATATTAGTCCTCCACCTCCAACCCATATCATCAGCTTTGATTTTTCTTTAGTCTTCCGTTTCAGGGTCTGAGCCTGGTGAGTCTTTATGTGTTGGGCTTATGCATTATTACTGTTTGTGTTGTTATATATGTTATATTTTTCTGGTCTTCAAAACCTTTCACAAAACACTTTTTCCAGGAGTCCTTCATGATAATATGACTTATTATTCCTTTGCTTTGTAGTCTCTGTTCCTTTCAACATAGAAGTTTATGATGTTTTAATTTGTAACTGTTTATTATGTTTTTTGAACAATATGATTTATCTCCTTAGATAAATTGTATGCCATAGGGCTCAGAGTTTCCATTTCATGTTTATATATTTCCTCACGTCCTGCAGATTTTGTGCACGGTAGTTTGTGCTTATTATTGCGTTTAGTACTTAAATTGCTAAAGTACCGAGGACAAAATATTGTTACGAATTTCTTGGGAAAGAAGCTCTTTGTAGTTGCAGTTACTTCTGAGCTGACATTTACCATTTTTGTGTGCTGTGGGATTTTGTTTAAGGTTCTGCTGTGGCTGCAGTAGCCACCTCCCTGAGTCATGGCCCACCCCATCGCCATCTTCACCATGCCGTTATACCTCATGGGAAAGGCGGGCGGTCCTCAGTCAGTGGGGTCGTGGCCACTGTGTTTGGAGCAACAGGATTCCTGGGCCGATACGTTGTCAACCACCTTGGTAAGTAAAGTGCCTTTAGTTCACTGTGGATCAGTGCCATTTATTAGGATTGTTTCAGGAACAGACGTGAGCAGTTTCCCCTCATTTTAACAGTAATACAAATTGTTCCTATCTTGGATTTATGTAATTTTTATCTGTAGTGGCATTAAGAGCACATCTATGGGGTTAAGCGATTCTGAAAAGTTAACTGCATCTTTAGCATGGCAAAATATGTCTTTTATTAAGCATAATGTCAGTTCACCAATCATACTAGAATTTAAATATTTACCAAATTGCTGCCATATAAAGCATCCATATAATGTTGATGTTGATCTTTGTTTTAATCCATTTTTTAGGACGTATGGGGTCACAGGTGATCATACCCTATCGATGTGATACATATGACATCATGCACCTTCGTCCCATGGGTGACCTAGGCCAGATTATTTTCCTGGTAAGAACCTTTATGACTGATTGTTAGAATTGACAGATGTCAATTACTGTGACATTTTTTCAGAAAAAGAGGCAGTATAATAAAGCAGCTGTTTGATCCCTGAGTGGTTCAAGGGCACTCTCCCAGTCAGTTCCTGTATTTTGTATTTTGGCATAGAAATTCTAGACTAGCAGGTGGCCTTGCAGGTCAGAGTCTGTCATAATTACTCATTTCTGCCCCTGTAGCCCACACACAGCCACAGACAAGATGTAAATGGATGGACATGGCTGGGTTCCTGCAAAGCTTTATTTTCAAAATTAGGCTGTAGGTTAGATTTGGCCTGTGGGCTATAGTTTGCCAACTCCTGCACTAGACCTGTGCTGTCTGGTAGTAGCCACTCCCATATGTGTCTGGTGAATTCTTGAAAGGTGGCTAGTCTGAGTTGAGATTTGCTGTAAATCCAAAATATACACAGCTTGTCAAAGACTTTGTGTGAAGAAAATAATATGCAATATTTGTGTTAATTTTAACTTATATGTTGAAATACTGTTTGAATATATTAAGTTAAAATATTTTACTAAATGAATTTCACTTGTTTGTTTTTACTCTTTTGTGGCTAGTAGGAAATTCAGGATTCTGTATGTGCCTCCTGTTACATTTCTGTGGCACAGTGCTTCTTAGACAGAAATAATTACAAATAGGGCACTTTGTAGCTTGGTTTGCTTCAGGTAGCTTTAACTTAGAACAGTGCTTCCTGAGCCTTCCCTGTTGTCTGTCTCTAATTTGCAGGTTCTTACTTTAGGTCATTCATTGCCAATGGGGTGAGGCAAGGGGAAGGGAAAGTTTTTTTTTTTTTTTTTTTTTTTTCAAAATATTTATTTATTTGTTTGAAAGAGTTGCACCAAGAGAGAGGGAGAGGCAGAGAGGGAGAGACAGAAAGAGAGAGAGGTCTTCCATCTGCTGGTTCACTCCCTAGATGGCCGCAATGACCAGAGCTGAGTGGATCCGAAGCCAGGAGCCAGGAGCTTCTTCTGGGTCTCCCATGTGGGTGCAGGGGCCCAAGAACTTGGGCCATCTTCTACTGTTTTCCCAGGCCATAGCAGAGAGCTGGATCAGAAGTAGAGTAGCCGGGACTCGAAGTGGCACCCATGTGGGATGCCGGCACTGCAGGTGGCAGCTTTACCCACTACACCACAATGCTGGTCTCATAATGGTGTTTTCATTTATTCTTTAACTGAATGCTCACATCTCAGTATAATACTAACTTTGGAAATTGCTTATTTTTAAAGTGTTTTTCTTCTTCAAATTCTTGTTATCAAGTGTTTTCTTGGTCTTCTAGGAGCTTAGATTTGTCCTAGTTCTTTGTGACTTAAGTTTTTGGTCATTTTGTTCATGCCTCAAATTAGAGTATTTCACAAGTGATAGGTGAAAACTTGACTAGCCTGCAGATGGGAGCCACTGTGCCATGTTACATTTATTCCATTCTTTTCTGCAAAAATTTATTGTGTATCTGGCATTGAGCTGAACTCTGTCTTAATGACCAAGACCATAGGGAACTCATAATCTTTTAAAACAGTTTTTATTTATTTTTATTTGAGAGGCAGAAAGCCTCTCAAATAAAGTGGAGAATGTCTGGCCTGTGGGCCTTGAAATCATTTGCTGTGGCCCTGCCAAGAAAACTATAGGCAGGACTCAAAGGAATTCAGTAAATCTTTAGCAGGCTAATGTTTAAGTTGATACTTAATTTTAATTTTTAAGTTGATAATTTTGTATGGCCTGTGAATGATGTTACAGAATATCCAGAAGGCCCTTGGCAGAAAAAAAGTTCCAACTGCTGCCCTAAATGCGCACAATAGCCAGGGCTGGGCATGGCGGAAGCTGGGAGCCCAGAAGCCTATCCAGGTCTCCCACATGGGTGGGACGGATCCAGGTATCTGAACTGTCAGCTGCCTCCCTGGTGTGCTTTAGCGAGGAGCTGGATTGGAAGCAGGGTGGCTGGTACTCGAACCACGTGTGGTGATACAGGATGTGGATGTCTCTAGCTCTTACTTAACCTCTGCACCACATACCTACCCTGACATGTTTGTTTTTTATGTGTTTATATTTGGGAAGGACTGGCCATTTCAGGTATGGTTTCTGTTTGAAGCTGCTGTCTGAGTGGCTCCATGATTACAGCCTGACTGCCGCGTGGGCCTTGCCCCCGGGACTCTGATTTCCTTTGGATTTCTCTCCAGGCTCTTGGGCTGTTTATGCAGTGATGCCTTAAGCTCTTTTACTGAATCATTTTGAGTTCTTCCTCTCTCACCCTTAGTATATTTTCTGAAAAAGCCTTTTTTAGCTCTTTATGTATAGAACTACTTTTTTTTTCTGTACTGCAGATTTTATGTTATTTTACTTATTCCTCACCACAACTTGATGAAATAGGTGGTATTTTCCAATTTTACTTGGGGCTTGGAGAGAGAATTTGTACAAAATTAGTAAGTGGCAAACTGGGATTTGCATTCCTAGCCAATTCTAGAACCACTGTTCTGTGCTGTCTCTTGTACCCTATGTTCCACCATCAGGCTTAACTTACTCTTCCTGTTGGGGCTTCATCTTTTCATTCTTGAATCTGATTCCTGTCTTTTCTAAGTTACAGGCATTTGAGTTTTCTCTCCTGACCCCTGGTTTCCCCCTCTCCCTCCTTCCCCTCTTTTCTTCTCCTCCTCTTCCTCCTTCCTTTCCCCTTTTTACTACTCCCTCCCATTGCACTGATGTATACACATGCACTTAGTATTTGACCTAAGAAATTCTTATCATGTTCTAATGTTGAAATACTTGCAACATTCAGTTTCCATTTTAACATAGAAAACTTGGTCTGAGGTTGCCTTGTCTGGGCTTAGTTAAGGCAATGCAGTCACTATTTTGGATAAACTCATCAATTTGACTTCAGTCCTGAATAATCTGTAGAGCCTAACCCATTGGCTTATGTTGAAGTTTTAGGTGGTTCACATTTTTCTGATTCTTGTTTTTGTATCTTTATTTTATTTACTTGAAAGGCAGATTTAGAGAGAGGGAGAGACAGAGAGAAAAGTCTTCCATCCACTGATTGACTCCCCAAATGGCCACAACAGCTGGGGTTGGGCCAGAGCAAAGCCAGGAGCCTGGCAATCCATCCCAGATCTCACATGAGTGGCAGGGGTCCAAACACTTGGACCATCTTCCGCTGCTTTCCCAGGCACATTTGGCAGGGAGCTGGATCGGAAAGTGGAGCAGCTAGGGCTCATTTGGGATGCTGCCATTGTAGATAGCAGTTTAACTCACTGTGCCACAGTGCCAGCCCCCTTGTTTTCATGTCTTTAAAGCAGAAATTAGGAATTCTAGGACTTCAAAAGTGGAAAGAGGAACTAAGAAAATAGTCATAAAGACTCTCCTCCTGTCTTCAGTCTGTAAATGGTTGCTGCCAAACGGCAAAGTCTGTTTATTCCTTAAGTGATCCTTGCGTTTTCAGCTTTTGAAGAGAGACTTGATGACTGGATTGCTTTACAAACTTGGTGGGGAGAACTTGGTGGACAAACATGAATATGCTTCATTAAACAGCTTCTTTTTCAGTTCTGTCACCTCATTCCCTGAATAAAATGTCTTGACCTACGTGCCTCCAGTAGAGTCAGTGACTCAGCAAGATCTTGAGTCCTCAGGATCATTTCTGCTGGGATAAATGGAGCCTGTATCATGGCTATAACAGATGGCTCTTTGTAAACCTTGCCTGGGGCGCTGCAGAAGTGTCAGGTGCTGGGGAACACCCGTTGGGTTTCCGTCTGATTGGCTGCTGCTGTTACAGGAATGGAACGGAAGAGACAAAGATTCTATCCGGAGAGCAGTGCAGCACAGCAACGTGGTGATCAATCTTGTTGGACGAGAGTGGGAAACCAGGTCAGTCTTTGACGCACTTTTCTTCTCTGCAGAGGTCCATCTTAGGCTCCACGACAGGTTTATGGGGCACCTTGTAGATGGCCAGCACTGTAGTGACATTTTCCTTTAGTCCATCAATTAGAGTTGACTGAACAGCCATTTACATACCCAGTGACCCCCTGAGGAGACTTTGTTGGCAAGTCAGCTGTGTGGCTTTTCACACAGTTGTGTCATGCTGGTTGCTGTTACCAGCTTAACAGAATGACTGTTGTTGGATGCTGTGCTTGGTTCTGTCCATCTGGGATTTTGTCTGTTCCATTGTTTAGCAAGTGGAACATTGATTTTCCTTACGTGGAACAATGTTCTAGATTTCTTTCCTGTATTGTTGATTGAAGATGGCGTGAATACTAGTTTGAATAATTGGATTTAGCCTTTGTGTGGATTGTTTATCTACAAACAGTGATTTATTTAATTTCATTTGAAAGAGAAAGAGAAAAGTCTTACCTGCTGTTCATTCTCCAGATGCATGCAGCAGCCAGGGCTGGGCCACACAGAAGCCAGGATCCCATAATACAATCCAGGTCCCCCACATGCATGACTGGGACCGAAGTACTTGAGTTATCACCTGCTGCCTCCCAGGGTGTGCGTTAGCAGGAAGTTGTAATCAGGGGCAGAGCCAGCCCTTGAACCAGGCACTCTAAAATGAATGCAGGAATCCCAGGCAGCATGTTAACCACTGGGCTGAATGCTTGTCCCTAAATGTTTTAATCCCGTACTTCCACAGCATTTGTCCACAGCTTTATTTATTTATTTATTTAGCACTTGTTAATGTTTGGCTTAGATTCATTTAAGTATGTTTGTCTCATCAAATCTTTCTTGAGTTCTTAGATGACTTGGAGGGTCTTACTCATCCTTCTATCCCCTGTAATGATTAAACAGTGCCATGTACAGAGGAAGCATTTAGTTCATGTTATTGACCTGGTAAAAAGATTTTCAGTATCTTTTCCCCCTAAAGAAAGCCAACTTCTAGGGATAAGAAGTGACTCCCTTCCCCCCAATAATTCCTTCCTGGTTGCCAGCAAGTGCAGCCAGCTTTTTTAAAGGGCCCCAGCTTCAGGATCCTGATCCTTGAGAACACAGAGTATTGTTCAAGCTGAATTTATAAGCCTGAAATTGTCCTCAGTAATGACAGCGACCTAAAAACTTTTAAAGAATAATAATTTGGACTTTAATTTAAGTCATTGCTGTTTCAAAGTAACTGTTAAGAATTTCAATACTGTTAGGAAAATCACTATATAGTGAACTTTGAAATCCTGGATCTCATGTTCTTAACTCATTTTTTTGTTTCAGAAACTTTGACTTTGAGGATGTTTTTGTGAAGATTCCCCAAGCAATTGCTCAAGTATCTAAGGAAGCTGGAGTTGAAAAATTCATTCATGTTTCACATCTGAATGCTGATATTAAGAGCTCTTCTAGATATCTGCGAAATAAGGTAACAAGTTGATTTGGAACATGTTTCCCAGAGCTGGAGTTTCTTAGTTCTGACACATGATTTATGTGAGAAATGTTTCTGAGCAACACATGGCGAATTTAGAGTTCTAGTTCTGCCCGTGCACAGTTAGGTGATGTATATGTTGTCTTTTGGTGTTATGGTTGAATACCTTCCAGGGAGCGGGTGCCAAGGGATTTCACAAATGGATTGGTATTGTTGCCTGCCCTCAGATGCTTGAAGTATCTTTGGGGCATGATAGAATCATGCAGAAAACATTATAAAAGATGCAGTGTGATTCCTGCCAGGAAGTCAGATCTGTTTCACCTCCTGTGATTAAAGGACCATTTATGCTTCTCTCTCTCTGTCTCCCTCTCTCTCTCTCTTTAAAATCTGTTTATTTGAAAGGCAGTGTAAGAAAGATGTCTTCATCCATCGGTTCCCTCCCCCAAGTGGCTGCAACTGCCAGATTGAAGCCAGGAGCTTGGAACTACATCTAGATCTCTCACATGGATGGCAGGGGCCAAAATACTTAGGTCATCCTCTGCTGTCTTCCCAGGTGTATCAGCAGGGAGCTGGATTGGAAGCAGGAGTAGCTGGGACTCCAATTGTTGCTTCCATATAGAATGCCAGCATTGCAGGTGGCAGCTTAGCTCATTGTACCATGATGCTGGCCCCTTCATGCCACTCTTAAATAGATGATGTGAAGTCTGAGAATGGCAGATAAATGTT
The DNA here is from genome assembly GCF_964237555.1 of Oryctolagus cuniculus. NCBI lineage: Eukaryota > Metazoa > Chordata > Mammalia > Lagomorpha > Leporidae > Oryctolagus > Oryctolagus cuniculus. The sequence continues at coordinate 104,776,177 of NC_091440.1, read as the reverse complement.
GCCAGGGAAATGGCTATTCGTGTAGTACTTCTAGTCTTTTATTTTCAGGAACCCCATTGAGTTCACAGTATCTAGGAATTGACTGCTATGGTTTAGAGTCCTTCCATAACCTGAAATATTTATTATTCAGGACTTAGAAGGGATATCAGTTTCTTGGACTGCTCTTCACAGTTTTTAAAATAGTTTTTTTTTTTTTTTTTTAATCAAAGAGGCAGAGTGGGAGAGACAGAGAGAAATCTGTTCGCTGGTTTACTCCTTAGATGGGTGCAACAGCCAGGGGTGGGGCAGGTTGAAGCCAAGAGTCAGGAACTCCATCCTGGTTTCTCACATGGGTAGCAGAGGCCCATGTACTTGGGCCATCATCTGCTGCCTTGCCAGGTATACTAGCGGGAGCTGGATCAGAAGCACAGCCACTGGGACTCCAGCTGGTATTCTTATGTGCAGTGTTGTTATCACAAGTGGTGGCTTAACCCACTGTGTCACTAACCCATTGTGTCACAACGCCAGCCCCTGCCCTTAGCATCTGGTTTCTGTTACAGTGAGTCTGTTTTGAGTCATACTGATAAAGACAAATAGAGTTCCTTAACAGTAATTCTGGCTTTTTAAAAATATTTATTTATTTATTTGAAAGAGTCATAGAAAGGCAGAGGCAGAGAGAAAGAAAGGTCCTCCATCTGCTGGTTCACTCTCCAAATGGCCACAACTGCTAGAGCTGGGCCAATCCGAAGCCAGAAGCCTGGAGCTTCTTCCAGGTCTCCCACGTGGGTGCAGAGGCCCAAGGACTTGGGCCATCCTCTGCTTCTTTCCCAAGCACATTAGCAGGGAGCTGGATCAGAAGTGGAGCAGCTGGGACTCAAACCAGCGCCCATATGGGATGCTGGCACTTCAGGTGGCAGCTTTACCCACTATACCACAGTACCTACCCCAGTAATACTGACTTTTTGATCCTCTGTATTTATTTATTGAACAAATTATAGTGCCGTCTATGTACTATACAGTGGTGAATAAAATGGACATGTTCCTAGCTCATATTAAGTTTCTAGTCTATTGAGGAAAATAATTGCAGATATGTTACGAGTTACAAAACAAACTGTGCCATTGTAGCATATGGTGAAGGAGAGAGAGCACCTGTCAGAAGCATTTCATTACTAACGTCAGAAAAGCCAGTGTGGACTGGCTTAAATGTAAAGGGAATGTATAGGCCCATGGATTTATTTATTTTTTAAAATATTTATCTGTTTATTTGAAAGGCAGAGTGACACACAGAGAGAAAGATATCTCCCATCCACTGATTCATTCCCCAAGTGGCTGCAACAACCAGGTCTGGTCCAGGAGCCAAGAACCCCATCCTGGTCTCCCATATGTGTCAGAGGGACAAGTACTTGGGCCATCCTCTGCTGCCTCCTCAGGTGCATTAGCAGGAAGCTGAATTGGAAGTGGAGCAGCCAGGACTTGAACTGTTATTCTGATACGGCATGCTGATGTTGTAAACAGCAGCCCAATTCTCTGCACCACAGTGCTGGCCCCTAGGCCAATGGACTTAAAGTCCAGCAATAGGGAACCTGAGCTGCAGATTAGGGCTGGGGTTTATCAGGGCTCCAGCTTTGTCTGTTTTTCTTAGCTCTGACTTTTCGTTTGTGTAAGCTTTGATCCTCGTGGTCACAGAATTGACTTCCAGCATGTCCACGTCAAACGTTTACATGCACTTTTGGTGAAAGAGAAAATGAGAATGGGGGCACTTTGTGTGCCTTCGCTTGTGCATTCATAGATCACCCAAATTTCATGATTATTTTCAAGGGCTGCGTGCTGCCAGGGATGAGAAAGAGAACAGAGCTGAAGCTGGCCAACACCCTGGCTTAGGCCACTGGGTAGAAGGTGTTCCTATTGAATAATATGGGAAATAACTTGAGGAAGAAGAGACTTGTGGCAGTGATTCCTGGCCTGAGTCACAAAGGAGCTTTTAAAAATTCTGAATGCACAGGCTGTACCCTAGACCAAGTAAAACAAAATCTGGGGGTAGAACTTGGATGTCAGTATTGTTAAACTTTCCTTATATAATTCCAAGTGATAATTCCAGCATTGGAGAACACATTTTACTTGAGAGACTAGAAGAGGATCCACTTTTGGACTTGGGTTTCAGGTGTAGTCTGGGTGTGTTTTAGTCATTCAGGCAACAGTGGTAAATGGAGTTTATGATCCTGGAGTTCAAAATGAAGGTCTGTGTTAGAGTTAAAAATTTGTCTACTTAATATGACTGGTTTAATTCTATAATTAATACACAGTTATTCTTAAGTGTTGAAATTTAACTGAAATGTGATCCCTGTTAAACTTAAGAGTAGGAATAAGAGAGGGAAGAGATGTACAATTTGGGACATGCTCAAGCTGACTTGCCCCAAATGGTACAGTTAGAAACATACCAGGGGACTCCAATTTAATCCCATCAAGGTGGCATGTACCAATGCCATCTCACCAGTCCAAGTGATCAATTTCAGTTCACAATTGATCATAATGAAAGGACTAAGAGTCAAAGGAAGCACATAAACAAGTCTAGTACTTGCTAATACTAACTGATAGAATAAATAAAGGGGAGAGTGATCCAACATGGGAAGCGAGATACTCAGCAGACTCATAGAATGGTGGATGTCCTAAACAGCACTCTGGCCTCAGAATCAGCCCTAAAGGCATTGCGATCTGGCTGAAAAGCCCATGAGAGTATTTCAGGCATGGAAAGCCAAGACACTCTGGCAAAAAAAAAACAAAAACAAAAACAAAAACAAAAACCTAAATGAAAGATCTCTGTGAGTGAGATCCCAGTGGAAAGAACAGGTCTTCAAAGAAGGAGGTACCTTTCTCTGAAGGGAGGAGAGAACCTCCACTTTGAATATGACCTTGTCTAAACAAGATAAGAGTCGGTGAACTCAAAAGGCTTCCATAGCCTTGGAAACTCATGACTGGTGCATAGGGAGATTACTGATGCCATAAACAGGAGTGTCAATTTGTAAAGTCAACAACAGGAGTCACTGTGCACTTACTCCTCATGTAGGATCTCTGTCCTTAATGTGTTGTACATTGAGACTTAATGCTATAATGAGTACTCAAACAGTATATTTCGCTTTGTGTTTCTGTGGGGGTGCAAACTGTTGAAATCTTTACTTAATGTATATTAAACTGATCTTCTGTAAAAAAAAAAAAAAGAAGAAGAAATTATCAATTCCCATCTTGACTCTCACTGGGATTAAACATGACAATAGGTCTGATCTGATTTCATCATCATTTAAAAAATCATCTATTATTTTTCACTTTATGTTTGTGTGGGAGCAAACTGTTGAAATCTTTACTTAATGTATACTAAACTGATCTTCTGTATATAAAGAGAATCGAAAATGAATCCTCATGTGAATGGAAGGGGAGAGGGAGTGGGAAAGGGGAGGGATGCGGGTGGGAGAGACGATATGGGGGGGAAGCCATTGTAATCCATAAGCCGTACTTTGGAAATTTATATTCATTAAATAAAAGTTAAAAAAAAAAAAGAGTTAAAAATTTGTGAGTCAGCAGCATTTGTTGTTCGATGAAGTATTGGGAGAGTGTAAGACAGCCTCGTAAGGAAGTGAGATTGAGAAAAGACCTAGAGGAATTCCACAGGTTAGCAGTCTGGCAGAGGAGGAGGCACCTGCAAAACCCAAAACAAACAAAATGATTAAGCCAGAGTGGATGCGGTGAGGTGGACAGGAGAGTGAGAGGGTCTGGTGTGTCAGATGAGGACTGTGAAGTTGCTATGGAGTCCCACGTGATCTTTTCAAGAACAGTTTCTACACACATGTTGGAGCAGAATCCGGGGTACCGGGGAGTGAAAACTAAGTTGGAAGCGAGGCAGTGAGGACAATAAAGAGAAGCACATTTTCAAGTAGTGTAGCTGCCAAGGCCAAGGAGAGAGAGAGAGAGACAGAGAGACAGAGAGAGACAGAGGCAGGGTAGAAACTAGAGGAGGGTTATGGAATTGGAAGGTTTTTCTCTTACGATAGAGGATCTGCTTTGTTTAATGCTGGTGGGAAGGTGCTGGTAAGGAGAGTGATGCTGAAGATAGGGGCAGGTTCCTGAGAAGGTAAAAGGAGGCGGGCTCCAAAGCACTAGAGGTTGTATGGCTCCTCCTGTGTGGTAAGACAGAAGGAGACAGTGGTGGTCCTGGGCTTGCAGATGGCACAGTGAGAACCGGGGGTGGTTTTCTCTGCTGTCTGATATTTTCCCTTTGAATTAGACATCATTTACTGAGTGGAGAAAGTTTAAAATTGGAATAGTATAGAAAATGCTTGAAATTATCATATATGAGAGAGTAAATCAATGGGAGGAAAACACTGTTTCTGGGAAATGTTGAGGACCCAGTTAAAATTGGTGACAGAGATTATAGTGGTGGCACTTTATGATTTTTTAAATTTGTTTTCCTGTAGCTGCTGAAGGCAGTTTAAGTGCATGGTTTTAAGAAGGCTAATGGAGTTCTTCCAGAATTAGGATTTTGCCTGGTGGGTGGCGTAAAGGACAGAGGTGCAAAATATTTTACAGTAAAAGAGTGATTGAAAAGATGGGCCATGAAGTGCTTGGGCCCTGCACCTGCATGGGAGACCAGGAGGAAGCACCTGGCTCCTGGCTTTGGATAGGCGCAGCACCGGCCATAGCGGCCATTTGGGGAGTGAACCAATGGAAGAAAGACCTTTCTCTCTGTCTTTCTCTCTCACTGTCTATAACTCTCTCTGTCAAATAAATTAAAAAAAAAAAAAAAAAGAAAAAAGAAAAAGAAAAAGAAAAGATGGGCCATGAAATATAATCTGGATTTCAAAAGAGAAGGCCGGAAACAGGGAATCCAGTGGACTTAATTGAGTTCCTGAGAAAGTTGAGAAACTGATGTCAGAGGAGCAGATGAATAAAGGACATGCAGGGTGGAAGTGTAGGAGATTGTCCTTTGAGGGTTGGGTGTCACGTAGTGGCTCAGAGGAACACTCTTCAGTTGTTGGAGTGCTCTCTGGTGTGACTGGGTAGAGCGTGGGAGAAGTGGATCGGGAGGCAGTCACTGCAGTTGAGAAGCTTGACCCTGATGGGTCTGAGTCTGCTTGGACATTAGTATCACTCGTAGTGGTGGTATAGGGGGAGAGGAAGACTGAACTGGGTGTTGATAGCTTCGTTGAATGAGACGGCTTGCTGGGAGGTTTGTAGATGGTAACAGGTAAGCAATTGAGATTAAAAAGGTCAGGTGACCCTACTGCTGTCCTTCTCTAGATAGGTACGCACTACTGCCATTTCTGTTATCTCAGCCCACTGCCAGCACACTGCTCTCTGGGAGGGAGAGAGCTTGTTGACACAAACCAGAGAACTTCTGAACAGGAGGAAAAATGGGGATGGAAAAACTCCACAATTTTTCTCCATTCCTCTTTAAGCTTTTTTATGTTCCTTAAGTACATATGGGAAGAAACCCAACAGAAGCTATGGAAAGGGCAGGGATCTGTGTGTTAACATTCTGAGTCATTGAGCTTTATGAATAATATGATATAACCTTTATCTGGAGCAGGACTTGACCTTTGAAATACAAGTTGTGTCCTGATACTAGATAGAAGGATGGAAGCTTTCTTCACTTGTCCCAGAACCCAGAACAATTTTTTGTTTTTGTTTTTGTTCTAGGCTGTTGGAGAGAAAGCAGTGAGAGATGTGTTTCCGGAAGCCACTATCATAAAGCCATCAGACATCTTTGGAAGAGAAGATAGATTCCTCAATCATTTTGCTAGTAGGTATTCTTTCTTCATAGTAGAAGAGAGGGATGCTGGCCAACCAAGCTCAGTTGGAGCACAAACCAGCTGTGTTATCTGATTGTGTTGACAGATTGGTCATAGTTTTCTTGCCCTGTTGTCTTTTCCCCTGAGATTATATTTTCATAGTCTATGTAGTTGCTCGCATGATCTTTGTTACTCAGTGTTGAACAAAGCGACTAGATTAATGGAAAATGCATGGACTTAAGAGTCTGAGACTTGAATTTAAATTTTGGCCTCATTAACTATGGCATTGGCAAGATAATAGAATATCATGCAGATAGTCTCACTGCCCTAAATCCACTGGGTTCCATATACTTATCCCTCCTCCTCCTCTTACCTTAAATACTTGGCAACCATGGATCTTGGTACTATCTCCTTAGTTTTGTCTTTTCCAGAATATCATAGACTTGGGACCATCCATACAGCACGTAGCCTTTTGGAATTGATTTCTTTCACTAAGCAGTGTGCATTTAAGATTCCTCCCTGTCTTTCCATGGTGTGAAAGCTCATTTCTTTGTGTAGCTGAATAATATTCCCATTATGGCCATACTAGTTTACCCTGTTTTGTTACTTTTATCATGTGTTTTCCCCCTGTTGCTTAGACATTCTCAATTTCTGATTTAACAAAATCATGGCAAAATACACATAATTTAAAATTTACCATCTGCTAATGGACTGCATTGTGTCTTCCACCAAATTTATGTGTTTAAGCTGTAACTTTCAGTGTGGTTGTATTTGGAGATAGAGAATTGGGGTGGTAATTAAAGTGAAATGTGATTACAATGGTAGGATCTTAACCCTATGGGGTTGGTGACCATATAAGAAGGAAGGAAGGAGAGCTATGTCTCTGCCTCTCTGTGCACGCACTGAGGAAAGGCCATGTGAGGACATATGAGAAATTGGTTGGCCACAAACCAAGAAGAGGGCCCTTACCAACAACCAAACTGGCACTTTGGTCTTGGACCTCCCAGCCTCTGAAGCTGTGAGAAAATAAATTTCTGTTGTCATTAGTCTGTGACATTTTACTGTGGCAGCCTTAGCAGGCTAAGACAGACTTTGGTACTGAGAAGTGAGCTGCTGCTGTAATTCCTGAAAGTGCAGAGACGCCCCTTCTTTGGAACTGAGTAATGAGTGCAAGCTGTCAGAGTTTTGAGGTGTTCTAGAAGTATGGGCAGTAAGGAGATTTTCATAAAGTCTCAGATGGAAATGAGGAGAACGTTCGAGGAAACTGGAGGAAAGGCAGTCCATGTTGTAAAGTGGCATGGAGTTTGACTGTCTTCTAGTGCTTTGTGGAAGATAGAACATGCAAGTGATGGAATTGGTTCATTTAACTGAAATCTCTAAGCAAAAAAAGGTTGAAGGAGTGCCTGGGTTCCTCCTGACTTTTAATAGTAAAATGTAGAAGGGAGATGCAGAAGGAGTTGTTAATGCAGAAAGACAGCACAACCTGTAGATCTGAGATTCTTAGCTTATCCTTATTTCAAAAAATGAGAATGCTTGTTTTGAAGAGAACACTAAGGACATAGCTGAATAGTCATTTCTAAAAAATTCATGGATTGTGGACTCTTCAGCCATCTCAACAAAAGCCAAGAATAGAGGTGGGATTATATCAACAAAGACACTACCAGTTTGAACTGGAGAAGACAGAGATTGTGGACAAGAATTAAGGAAAACTGTCAGGACTTCTCAGATCCTGTGGAACTAGGCTGTGGAGCCCATCTTCAGCAAAAGGGAAAGTGACCTTAAGGCAGGGTCAGAGATGTTCAGGTTGTCTCCTTGGTTTCAAAGGCTGAGACTGCTACCTTGGTTTCAAGGAGCCAAATGGTAGAGATGCTTAGAGTCTTGAGGGCAGGGTCTTCTGGAGCTGCCAGGGTGGGATTGCTGCCCCATAGGTCCTGAAGGTAGGACCACCACCCTAGTAGCTCCTGAAGGTGAGAACACCTTCTCCAGAGAGGCCAGAAGGCCGAACATCTAGGCAAAGAGGATTATTCTTGAGCCTTAAGATTTATTAGAGGGGCCAGCGCTGTGGCGCAGTGGGTTAAAGCCTGGCCTGAAGCACTGGCATCCCTTACGGGCGTTGGTTCTAGTCTCGGCTGCTCCTCTTCCGATCCAGCTCTCTGCTATGGCCTGGGAAAGTAGTAGAAGTTGGCCTAAGTCTTTGGGCCCCTGCACCCACATGGGAGACCCAGAGGAAGCTTCTGGCTCCTGGCTTTGGATCCGCACAGCTCCGGCCATTGCGACTCTCTGGGGAGTGAACCTGTGGATGGAAGTCCTCTCTGTCTCTACCTTTCTTTATAACTCTGTCTTTCAAATAAATAAATCTTTTTTTTTTTTTTTTTTTAAAGATCTATTAGAATTTACTTCACTAGGTTTGAGAGTTGCTGGGGACTGATCACCCTTTTCTTTCCTGTTTTTTCTGTCCCATGCTTGTCCTGTAGTTGCATTTTAGGAGCACATAACTTTGCTAGTTTCACTAATCCACAGCTGGACGGGAATTTTGGCTCAGGGTGACTTTACCTGGAGTCTCACCCATATCTGATTCAGATAACGTGTGGATGATCACTTCTCGTCTTTTGGCTGTGATCAAGTGCAAATAGAATATAGATGAGAATTTGGAGATGTTGGCATGATTAAGACTTGGGGGCTTAAGACTAAGCAATCTTAACCATCTCTGTGAGTACAGTTCCATAGTATTCAGTATTTTCACATCTTTGCACACCAATCTCCAGAATTTTTTCATTTTGATAAACTGAAATTCTATACCCATTAAATAGTGATTTCTGTTTTCTCCTCCCTCTAACCTCTGGAAACCACCATTCTTTCTTTTGTTTCTATGAATGTGACTTCTGTAGCTATCTACTTCATCATTTCGGTCCATTTTTTGTTGGTAACCACCCAGTAGCACAGACTGGGTAAGTTATAAATAAAGAGCTGTATTTTGGCTCGTGGTTCTGACCCAAGGTCAGAGGGACTGCATCAGTGATGGCTCTCTTGCTGGCAGAGTCCTGAGGTAGCACAGGCATCACTTGGCGAGAGACCCAGACACGCTGGCTTTTATGGCAGACCCACTATCCAGGTAACCCATTAATCTATTAGTTGTGTGATTGGATTAAGCAAGCTCCCACTTGATCGCACCTCTTACTGATGAGGATTAAATTTCAGTGTGAATTTTGGAAAGGACAAAATATATTCAAGCAATAGCACATAGATGTACAGTTGTGCAGTGTTTTTCTTTTTGTGACTGGCTAGTATAATGTCTTCAAGATTCCTCCATCTTGTACTGTGTGATATGATTTCCTTTTTAGGGCTGAATAATATTCCATTGTGTTCGTACCCACATTTTGTTTAATGCTTTGTCCACCAGTGGTTACTTTGAGTTTTGAATAATGCTACCAACATGGATATTTCTTTGAAACACTACTGCTTTCAGTTCTTTTAGGTTTAATACAAGGGTAGTTCAAAAAGCTCATGGAATATGGAATTAAAAGGTAATAAATTTATTTTGGTACAAAAATAGTTTTTCATAGTATATGGAAAATTTATATTTATGAAAAAACTATGCAGGTGTTGCATTTTTTTTTATATATCACAAAATGAACTCTTATTTTTCATTCCAATATTCCATAAACTTTGATAGGTAGAATTCTGGATCGTATGCTATTCTAATTTTACTTTTTTGACAAACCACCATAGTGTTTTCTCAGGTGGCTCCACTGTTTTACATTTCCATCAGTGATGATGAAGATGATTGGTGATGAGCATTTTCCCATGTGCTACCTGGGCATTTGTGTATCACATGTCTATTTAGGTTCTTTGCTCTTTTTTTTTTTTTTTTTTTTAAGATTTATTTATTTATTTGAAAGAGTTACACAGAGAGAAAAGGAGAAGCAGAGAGAGAGGGCAAGGTCTTTCATCCACTGGTTCACTCTCCAATTGGCCGCAACAGCCAGAGCTGCACCAATCTGAAGCCAGGAGCCAGAAGTTTGTTCTGGGTCTCCCATGCGGGTGCAGGGGCCCAAGGAGTTGGGCCATCTTCTCCTGCTTTCCCAGGCCATAACAGAGAGCTGGATCAGAAGTGGAGCATCTGGGACTTGAACTGGCGCTCATATGGGATGCTGGCACTGTAGGCAGCAGCTTTACCTGCTATGCCACAGCGCCGGCCCATCTTTGCTCATTTTCAGAATGGTTTGTTTATTTTTATTGTTGGATTACTTTTTGTTGCTTATATATTCTGAGTATTGAATCCTTATCAAATACATGGTTTGCAAGTATTTCATTCATTAGGTTACTTCTTCACTCTGTTAATTGTGTCCTTTGATGCACATAATTTTTTAAATTAAAAATTTATTTATTTGGAAGGTAGAAACAGAGACATAGATTTTTCACCTTTTTACCTACTGGTTCACTTCCCAGATACCTTCAACAGTTGGGGCTGGGCCAGGAACCAGGAACTCCATCCAGGTTTCCCACGTGGTTGGCAGGGACTCAGGTACTTTAGCCATCATCTGCTGCCTCATGGTATACTAGCAGAAAGCTGTATCAGAAGCAGAGTAGCCTGGACTGGAAGCAAACACTCCAGCATGGGATGCTGGCTGCTCAAGCAGTGGCTTAACCCACCGCACTGCAACACCCACCCCATACACGCTTTTGATTACTGTGACTTTGAAGTAGATTTTGACACCAAGGCGTGAAACCTCCAACTTTATTTTTCTTTTTAAAGACTTTTTTGGCTATCTGGGGTTTCTTATTATAAATTTAGGGTGGTTTTTTTAGTACTTTTGCAAAAAACATCATTGGAATTTTGAAAGAGATTGCATGAAATCTGAATGTTGCTTTGGATGGTTTTATTTTATTTTATTTTTTTGACAGGCAGAGTGGACAGTGAGAGAGAGAGACACAGAGAAAGGTCTTCCTTTTCTGTTGGTTCACCCCCAAATGGCCGCTGCACTGGTCCGAAGCCAGGAGCCAGGTGCTTTTCCTGGTCTCCCATGCAGGTGCAGGGCCCAAGGACTTTGTGCCATCCTCCACTGCCCTCCTGGGCCACAGCAGAGAGCTGGCCTGGAAGAGGAGCAACCGGGACAGAATCCGGCACCCCAACTGGTGCTAGAAGCTGGTGTGCTGGCGCCACAGGCGGAGGATTAGCCTAGTGAGCTGTGGCGCCGGCAGCTTTGGATGGTTTTGATATCTTAGTTTTGTTTTTGTTTTTGTTTTTTTTTTTTCTTTTTTAAAGATTCATTTATTTGAATGGCAGAGATATGGGGGGAAGATTAATCCTTCATCTGCTGGTTCATTCCCAAAATGGCTGCAATGTTTGGGATAGGGCAAGGCAGAAGCCAGGAGCTAGGAACTGTATCCTGGTCTCTCACAGGGTGTCAGGGATCCCAAGTACTTGGGCCATCATCTGCTGATGCTCTTCCAGGCGCATTAGCAAGGAGGTGGATCAGAAGTGGAGCTGCTGGGACTTGAATCAGCACTCATATGGGATGCTGGCATTGTAGGCAGTGGCCTAACCGACTGTGCCACAATGCTGGCCCCAATACCTTAGTTTTTTTTTTTTTTTTTTTTTGATGTTTGTTTTTCTGGTGCAGTTACAACACAATTACTGAGATTAGAAAATTTATAAAGGACATAAATTTATTTCCTGCACTTCTAGAGCCTGATAACTCCAAAATCAAGTTGTTGGCATCTGGTGAGGGCCCTCTGTCTGATCCTCAGAGGTGGAAGGTAGAATGGCAAAAAGGGTGAATGCCCTGTCCTCGTGTGGCAGAAAAGCAGAAGCACACACTAGCCCAGTGCTGGGGAGTTTTTATAAAGTCCTCAGTCCTGTTTACAAGGGCCAGCCCAAGGTCTAATCACTTCTATAAGTCTCTGCTTCTTTATACTCTCATATTCACAATTCTCAAATTTTGGGGAGACACATTCAAATAATAGCAATGTCCTTTTTTTTTTTTTTTTTTTTTTTTTTTTTTTTTTTGGACAGGCAGAGTGGACAGTGAGAGAGAGAGACAGAGAGAAAGGTCTTCCTTTGCCGTTGGTTCACCCTCCAATGGCCGCCGTGGCCAGTGCGCTGCAGCCGGCACACCGCGCTGATCCGATGGCAGGAGCCAGGTACTTATCCTGGTCTCCCATGCGGGTGCAGGGCCCAAGTACTTGGGCCATCCTCCACTGCACTCCCTGGTCACAGCAGAGAGCTGGCCTGGAAGAGGGGCAACCGGGACAGAATCCGGTGCCCCGACCGGGACTAGAACCCGGTGTGCTGGCGCCGCTAGGCGGAGGATTAGCCTAGTGAGCCGCGGCACCAGCCCAAATAATAGCAATGTCTTTACGCTATTAAATCTTCCCATCTATGAATTTGAGATGTTTGTTCATTTCTTTCAACAATGTTTTATAGTTTTTGGTATACAAGTCTTTCGCCTCTTTTAGTTCTAAATATTTCTAAATTATTTCTAAATATTTAAATAATTTCTACTTTTAAAATGCTTTAAGCTTTTTAACTTTTAATCAGTTTGGGATTTGTTTTAGTTTGTGGTTTTTTTCCCCCCAAATAACACAACAGTTGTTCCAGCAGCATATATTGAATGATACTTCCATTTCCTGCAGATCCGTGATACACATTCATCATTTGCTAAATTCCCATTTTTACCAGTATCTTTTTCTGGGTTTCTGGTTCTTTGTTGCTCATCTGTTGATTTCTCTGTTCCTGCTCAGAATGGAATGCAGTTAGGGTCCAGTCTTGGTGGATGGTCATGCAGTTACAACATAGAAGACTATTTGATTTCTTTCAGTTGCTCTCCACATCCCGAAACTTTTGGCCTTTCTATTTTCTGTGTTTATTGTCTGAGGAACAAATGACTGCACCTTTTTAGATCATCAGCTTCCTCAGAATCAGCTACAGTTGTTTCTTTCTTACAAGATGATTACATTAACCTGTATATTGGTGGGTGTCATAGCTGCTTAGGCCTTCTAAAGATAGTTTTTATTTCTTCTACCAGATATTCGTTGGTTTGGTGGTGTACCTCTGATTTCCTTGGGCAAGAAGACAGTGAAGCAGCCAGTATATGTAAGTACCCTGGATGAAGGAGTTTAGATAGGAACTTTAGCTAAAGTCAGGTTTGGGTGATCAGTTTTTAGTTTCATTCTAATCCACTAATTGTTATTTTCCTATTCATCTTGCTTCAGTTGGTTGCCTCTTAGTTTAGCTAAGAGAACATGTCTTCTCAGAGTCTTTAGGAGTTCATTCATTAAAAAATATATATTTTGAGCCCTTAATGTGCAAGGCACAGTGTATATGTCATTGAGAGTATCAAGATAATTAACTACGGATGCACATTGCTAACCTCAGATTGCTGTCAGTCAAAGGTAGGTAAATGTGGCAATTATACAATATGGTAGGGAAAAGGTTTACATAGTTACATCAGCGGGACACCTAATCTAGACCTGGACCTGTTAGAAGAAATGACCCCTAAATTGAGACCTTATAGACAGCTGATATTTTTTTTTTAAGATTTTATTTATTTATTTGAGAGGTACAATTATATATAGTGAGAGGGAGAGACAAAGGTCTTTCTTCCATTGATTCACTCTCCAAACGGCTGCAACGGCTGGAGCTGCACTGATCCGAAGTCAGGAGCCAGCTGCTTCTTCCCCGTCTTCCATGTGGGTGCAGGGGCCCAAGCACTTGAGCCACCTTCTACTGCTATCCCAGACCACAGCAAACAGCTGGATAGAAGAGGAGCAGATGGGACTAGAACTGGCGCCCATATGGGATGCCAGCACTGCAGGTGGAGGATTAATTTAGTGTACCACAGCGCCGACCCCGACAGCTGATATTTGTAAGTCAGATGAAGGGAGTTGAGGGAGAGTATTTCATGCAGAGAAAGCAGTTGGTCTAGGTGCACAGAGGTGAAGGAGCTGTTGGATCCCATCGTAGACTGAACCAGAATTTCTCAGTGGCACCATTGACGTTTGGGCCCTGATAATTCTTTGTGTTGCATCTGTTGTAGGATAGGTGGCAGCATCCTGTCCTGTAGCTGCTAGATACCAATGATGCCACCTCCCAGTTGTAGCAATCAAAAATGTCCCCAACAGATGGGGTCTAAAGCTATATTACTGTTTTTGAAAGTCAGAATGACAGAATATCAGCAGTTCTGTGTTTTTCAGCTTGATAGTTTATCATAGTTTTGGAATAGAGTTGGGAAGAGTAGTGAGAGATGATATTGCCCTAAGCCAGCCAGGAAATCTTGAGCCACCTGAAGATCAGTACATTCTTACTGGGGAAAATGCTTCTGGATCCTTCTCATGTGGAGGTTAATTAATCTCTGGGATAGGTAGTTTTTTATTCTGTTTTTTAAGAAGTTTTCTGAAAATGGACACTGTCATGTTAATCTTGTCACATTTTCTCTATTGTGATTAATATGGCCTGCTTTCCTTTCTTCCGTTGTTCTTTTCTCCTTCTTTTTCTACCGTCTTATCTCACCCTCTCTCTTTTTCAACAACTACTTAAGCATATGTTGTAATTTATTACAGGTTGTAGATGTATCCAAAGGAATTGTTAATGCAGTTAAGGATGCAGACGCCCGAGGGAAAACCTTTGTCTTCACTGGGTAAGTGCCTAGAGCTTGATTTTATAATTGTGTTATCTATTACAATGAAGGAATTAAAATTTTTAAAACTTTTGATTTGATTTATTTGGAAGGCCGAGTTACGGGGTGGGGGAGAGAGAGAGAGAGAGATATCTTCCATCTGCTGGTTCACTCCAAATGGCCGCAAGAGCCAGAATGAGGTCAGTCTGAAGCCAGGAGCCAGTTGCCTCATCCGGGTCTCCCACATAGGTGCAGGGGCCCAAGTACTTAAGCTCTCTTCTGTTGCTTTCCCAAGTATGTTAGCAGGGAGCTGGATCGGAAGTGGAGTGGCTGGGACTTGAACCAGCTCTCTGATATGGGATGCTGGCATTACAAGCAGTGTCCTAATCTGCAGCACTACAACACTGGCCTACTCTAGGAAAATTGTTTATAAAAATTGTATTTATCATAGGTTCTATAAAACAGTAGACTCAAAAGATAGGAATCTTCAGGCCGGCGCCACAGCTCAATAGGCTAATCCTCCGCCTGCAGCGCCAGCACACCGGGTTCTAGTCCTGGTCGGGGCACCGGATTCTGTCCCGGTTGCCCCTCTTTCAGGCCAGCTCTCTGCTATGGCCCGGGAGTCCAGTGGAGGATGGCCCAAGTGCTTGGGCCCTGCACCCGCATGGGAGACCAGGAGAAGCACCTGGCTCCTGGCTTTGGATCAGCGCAATGTGCCCACCGCAGCGCGCCAGGCCACGGCGGCCATTGGAGGGTGAACTAATGGCAAAAGGAAGACCTTTCTCTTTGTCTCTCTCTCTCACTGTCCACTCTGCCTGTCAAAAAACAACAACAACAAAAAAATAGAATCTTCAGTAAGGGGTTACTTAGATTAGGAGTCCGAGGAATAAATGGGCAAACGGCTGTTTGAACCTTGCTTGATTACTTCTCAGTAGAAGTGCCTGTTGATAAGGCTTGGTCACTCTAGTCTCTTTGCCAGGCTCCAGGAGATCATTCTTATTTGGCATAGTGATGAGAAAAGTAGTACTAGACATACAGTGTCATCAGTTTTCCTTGAAAATTATAGGTAGGCATCTATACTTTTCTTTTTGTCTCTTCAGCACTAGGGAAAAACCTGCTTATTTCCCTGGTACTTTGAGGCTCAGTCAAAGGCATTAAACCTTAATTCTGCTCCTAAGTTTCATGTATTTATAAATTTTTTTTATGCTGGTCCATTTTATCTGCTATTCATTTATTAAATATCTGTGGATACTCATGCAGTTACAAGAACTAATAAGTTCAACAGCATCACAATGCACATGATCAACATAGAAAGCTCAGTTTTTATATAGTAGTAAATGGACAATCTGAAGATAAAATTCAGACAGTTTTATTCCCAGTAGAATAAAAGAGAATACATACTTAGATATAAATTTAATAAGAAAAGTGCAAGACCTGTGCCCTGAAGATTACAAAGCAAATACCTTGTAAGTGATAAGACTGGATTAATGTTTGTTCATATATTCATGGATTGAGAGGCAGTCATATTGTTAAAATGGCAGTTTCTCCAAATTAGTCTATAGACTCAACCCAGTCCTATAAATATTTCAACAGATTTTCTTTGCAGAAATTGATCAATTTTATATGGTAATGCAAAAGATGCACAATAGCTAAAGCCATTAAGCTTCCCGATTTCAGAACTTACTCTGAAGCTGTGGTTGTCAGGACAGTGTGGTACTGACTTGAGAGTGGACATATAGCTCAGCTACCCAGAACTAATAATCCAAAAATAAACCCACATTTATTGACAATTACATTTTGATAAAGGTGGTACCATGGCATTTCATTGGAGAGATTATCTTTTAAGCAAGTGGTGTTGAGGTATCTACGTAGAAGGAGATGAGAGTGTTACTTCACCTGTACATGAATAAATCAACTCAAAATCATTGAGAGACCTAAATGTAAGAGTTAAAACTATAACAATTTTGGAAGTAAAATAGAAAATCTTCTTGACTTTAGATTAGGCAAAGAGTTTTTAGTTGTAACATCATGAGCATAATCCACAAAAGAAAAAAAAATTGGTAAGTTAGACTTCATTAAAATTAAAAGCTTTTCTAGTTCGTTTTTTTAAAAAAAGATTTATTTATTGGGGTGTTTTTTGGTTTGTTAGTATATTTATTTGACTGGCAGAGTGACAGAGAGAAAGAGATATCTTGCAGCCCTTGGTTCACTCCCCAGATGGCAGCAACAGCTGAGACAGAGCCAGGCTGAAGCCAGGAGCCAGGAAATCCATTCAGGTCTCCCACTTGGGTGGCAGGAACTCAAGTACTTGAGTCATCATCTGCTGCTTTCAGGCTTATATTAGCAGGAGCTGGGTTGGAAAGAGTAATCTGGCATTCAGGCCTCCAAAGTGCTAGTTTAACCTGCTGTGCCCCAACACCTGCCTCCCTAAACTTTTATATTGCAAATGACACCATCAAGAAGATGAGGGACCTCCCACAGACTGGGAAAAATATTTGTTAGATACAGGTAGGTTTGGTTATGGAAGTTTAAGAGAATGTCTTTTCTCTCTGGAATATGAAGAGGCTATCAGCTAAAAGGCAAGATGAGGTGGGACAGAAAAATCTGTGGAAAATTTCAAAATATAGGAGAAAATAGAAGTGTTTGCTGGAAGGATAGGAAAGAGCATTTGTCTGGGAGAGCACAATGGGATTACCAGGCAGAACTGAGTGTGCCATTTGAAATTATTGGTCGGAAATGTAGGGTAAAGCCAGTTAAACTCAGTTGTATTTTCCATACGGTTTTGTCATGCTGAGGGTTCAGGCCCAGATACTGGACTTTACTAAAGTCAAGGTTTGGCTGGCTAAGTATGTGGAGAGGGGCTGGGAGAAAAGCTTTGGCTGAGGGTATTTGTGCAGGAACGACTTCTGCAGCTCTTGGACTCCCTGCTGGGAAGGACGTGGGCTTCAGTGGACCTTCCTCGGTGAGCAGGGGCACCCAGATGAGTGGAACATGGAGTGCTTTAGAGCAGCTCAAGAAGAAATGTGGTACATACCATTAGTTTAACCATGACACCATATCATGAAAACCAGAAGTCGTTCTTGGCATGTGTTACATGTCCTGCGGGATTCCTCACAAATCTCTCTGGAATTTGAAAGAAGCTACTTAAGGGCTTCATGTATTTCCCCTCACTGATGTTTTCATAGGTTTTGTTTTATTTTGGGGGTAAAATATGTCAGAATGATTTAGCTGTCAACTATCAAAGATTTCCTGAGGCAAAAGGGATTAGGAAAATGAAAGGAGATATTAAAATATAAGCTGTGATAATAATCAAAGCTAGATTTTACCAGTGTCAAACTGTTCTGATCAGTGGAGTAGAATAGAAAGCCCAGAAACTATCCACAAATTAAGAAAATAGTATGTGGTAAAGGTAATATTTCAATTTATGTTTAAAGAGTGGACTTAGTAGTGCTGAAGCAATTGGCTAAATGTCTCAGGAAAAATATACTTAAATGTTTGCCTTAGGTCATGCACAAAAGTATGTCGTAGGACAGACTTGGTTTATGGTGTAAGGAAATTGACTTAAAAGCATTAGACAAAACATACCAAATTTTATGTCACTGTAGAGGGATTTTTCTAAATGTGAAACCAAATCATGAAAGGAAATGAATTAGTACTTTGTATTATATCAATGCTTAAACTTTTGTATGGCACAAAACACCGTAAACAACATTAAAAGATAAAATATATGCCACAAAAAGCTATTTCCAACTCTACCATTAAATTATAAATTCTTACAAATCAATTTTTTTGAAAGGTAGAGTTATAGGCAGTGAGAGAGAGAGACAGAGAGAAAGGTCTTCCTTCCGTTGGTTCACTCCCAAAATGGCTGCTATGGCTGATGCTGTGTTAATCTGAAGTCAGGAGCCAGGTGCTTTCTCCTGGTCTCCCATGGGGTGCAGGGCCCAATGACTTGGGCCATCTTCCACTGCACTCCTGGGCCACAGCAGAGAGCTGGACTGGAAGAGGAGCAACCAGGACTAGAACCCGGCGCCCATATGGGATGCCGGTGCCGCAGGCAGAGGATTAACCAAGTGAGCAATGGTGTCGGCCCACAAATCATTTTTATAGATGGTAACTCTGGGAAGAAAGAAAGGAGAAATGTGTAATGGCCAGAAACATGTGAAGAAAAATTAACCTCTTGTATTAAAGACATGCCAATTAAACTGTTGAGATACCTTTTTATCTAGCAGTATAGTGAAATTTGGTTTGTTTTTACATTATAGCATTTCAATTTTATTTTTAAAAAGATTTTTGAAAGGTATAGAAACAAAGAGAGATCTTCCATCCTCTGGTAAACTCTCCAGATGTTCACAACAGCCAAAGCTCTATCTGGCCAAAGCTAGGTGCTTGGAATTCATTCTAGGTCTCCTGTATGAGGGGCGGAGACCCCAATACTTGAGCCATCACCTGCTGCTTCCTGGGATGAAGATTAGTAGGAAGCTGGAATCCAAAGGAGAACTGAGACTTGAACTAGGCTCTCTGGTACGGGATGTGGGCATCCCACCTGGTATCCTAACTGCCGTGCCAAATGCCTACCTACCCTGACAGGGACATTATTGCTAGCATTTTATGTAAGTTGATATAACCACTTTGTAAAGAACTTCACAAATACTCAACAGAAGCCTTAATCTTTCAAAATACCCTTTGACCCAGTTCCACTTCCAGAAATATATTCTTTTTTTTTAAAGATTTATTTATTTATTTGAAAATCAGAGTTACACAGAGAGAGAGAGAGAGAGAGAGAGAGAGGTCTTCCATCTGATGGTTCACTCCCCAATTGGCGGCAACGGCTGGAGCTGCGCCGATCTAAAGCCAGAAGCCAGGAGTTTCTTCCAGGTTTCCCACATGGGTGCAGGGGCTTAGGGACTTGGGCCATATTCTGCTGCTTTCCCAGGCCATAGCAGAGAGCTGGATCAGAAGTGGAGCAGCCGGGACTCAAACCAGTGCCCATATGGGATGCCGGTGCTTCAGGCCAGGGCATTAACCCGCTGTGCCACAGCACCGGTCCCCAGAAATATATTCTAAATACGTAGTCATAGTTTAAATTTTTACTACAGTAATGTTTACTAAAACATTTTATGAGAGAAAAAGATATTTAATAGCCCATATATCCAAAGGTTATAAATTGGTAAAACAATTATGATTATATTAAATCTAACAGGTATAATCATTGAACATGCAATTGAATGTTTAATCACATAGAATGACTGTTTTGTAATGTGAAAAGATATAACAGAATAGGATGTGTTATATAATATTGTTTTCTTTTTTAAAGCTTTATTTATTTGAAAGGCAGAGATACAGAGAGGGAAGTTGGGGGAGAGAGAGAATCTTCCATTTGCTGATTCACTCCCTAGATGTCCACAAAGGCCAGGGCTGGGCCAGGCTGAAGCCAGGAGCCGGGAGCTTCTTCTCGGTCTCCTCTGTGGGTACAGGGCCCAAATACTTGGAGCATCTTCTACTGCTTTCCCAGGCACATTAGCAGGGAGCTGGATTGGAAATAGAGCAGCTGGGACTTGAGCTGGCATCCATGTAGGATGCTGGCACTGCAGGTGGAGGCTTAACCTTCTATACCACAGTGCCAGCCCCATAGTATTCATTTCTGAAAGCAAGAATGTGGATGTGTAAGGGCATAAAAAAGATATATTTTAGATATATTACTTTTATTATCTTTGGTATTGAGATTATAGGTGACCTTTCTTTATGCCAATCTGTTTTTGTTGGGTATATATTTACTTTTTCATAATGAAAATGTTATTTTTTGTGTAGGCATTTGATATAGTGGTTAAGCTGCTGGGTGGCATTCCCACATGAGGCGCAGCCACCCTAGGAGGCAGTAGATTATGGGTCCCTACAAGCAATATGAGAGACCTGAATTGGGTTCAGGGGTCCTGGCTTTGGCCCAGCCCTGGCTGTTGCGGACATTTATAGAATGAAACAGCAGATGAGAAATCTACCCCCCCCCCCCACACACATACTTCTTTCTGTGTCTCTGCCTCTGCCTGTCAAATAACAAATTAATTAAAATATCATTTGTCGTATTAAATTTGTGAGGAGCAAATAATTCGATGAACTCTGTATTTTCTTTTTGAAGGCCAAATCGGTACTCCCTTTTTGATCTGGTGCAGTACATCTATGCCGTGGCTCACAGACCCTTCCTCCCATACCCCTTGCCACATTTTGCCTATCGGTAAGTACAGTGCTTCTTTTGTGTACCTGCTGTAAAAGAATGAACTGGACACACTTGGACCTAGCGCCCTCTAGAGTTACAGAACTTGGTCTGTTGGAGCACGGGGCCAGTCTCCGAGTCTCTACCAGGCTGTCCTACTCATGATGTGAGCTGAGGGAAGTTCCAATGAGGCGTCTGAGAGAGGGACATGTAGAGGAGTGCCAAGGAGAGAAGCACTGTGTATTGGGAGGCTAAATCTACAAGTCTTCCAACTCGCCAATGAAAATTGGGAGCCGATTTGTGTAAGGAAGCAGTCGGGAGAGGGCCCCTTTTCGTTAAGCCAGGGTAACTGTGTGTTTGGGGAAAGGAGCCAGTCCTATTCAGGTTTGTCCTGTGGTTGCCTTCTCTTCTCTCCCTGCTTCTTGGTTTACTTCTTGCTATGTGGGTTTAAAATCTTGAACTTAAGCCACAACTAGTGGTCTGGTCCGGAAGATTTTCATACACAGTTTGCCAGAAACTGATTTATAAACCAGTGTGGCAGTTCACTCCTTCATTTGTTTTCTCATTCACCAAATATTTGATGTATGTCTTAGGCAGTATACTGAGTGCTAAGAGGTTACAGTAAGCCTTCAAAAGCTTGTGGTCTGATGTGGGTATCAGAAAAATAGGTAATTAGAATGCAGAGTGATGACTGTATTGAGTGTTCTATCTTTCAGGCTGTTTCACTTCATCTCATTTGATACTCATACTGACTAAAAAGTGAGTAGGGAGAGTATGTAGAAGGAGTGAAGGAGGCCACAGCTGAGGAATACCACTAGCAGAGTGCCGGCCGGGCATGAGGATCTTATCAGGGAGAGCATAACGATTGGCATTGACGAGAAGGAAGAGAGTTTGAAAGCCCAAGTACCTAGGAGCAGGGAGTGTTTGAAGGAGGCACTGGGTGTGGCGTGAAGGGAAGAATTGCTGTGTGACCACAGCAGAGCCTGGCACACTGTAGACACTCTGCTCATAGTTGTGGAATGAAGTGCTGCAGAGAAGTCCCCTAGAGAATGGACCAACACATATGCACACATGGCCAGTGCTGTCAGCCAGATGGCAGAGAGGCCCTCGCATGGTCACTCACGAAAGTGAGAGTTAAAGGTGGAGTTGGCAAGTGCACATGGCATGCCCAGCGAGGTCCTCGGGCACACCCGAAAAGCCATCTGCTAGTGCAATCCAGCCCCATGCCACGGAGGTCTGTAATGGCTGTTCTTGTCAAACTGTGTTAACCCAACAAATTATCTTTTCCTGCCACTGGTGCTAGTTGGCTGGAAGCTGAGGTTGTATGCTTGCTGGAGAAATTCTGGTAAATCTTTAGCTTCCCTTTTTTATTTATTTACACCATTCACGGGAATGATGTTTTTCAAGCTTTTAAAAGCTGTGGAACCATGTGTTCAATGAATTTTTACCCAAAGGCCCTCTCGGTAATTCAGATAAAAAGCAGACTGGTCTAGTTGTCGTGAGGGTGATAATCAGAGCATGTACTCCCAACCCCTGACGCCAGGCCTCTGGGGGTATTGGGGGAGTTCTGAACACAGTGACTTCAGGGACAGGGTGACAGGTGAGGAAAGCCCTCAGCTTTCATGGGCAGGGACGAGCGGAGTAATCAGGGCAAGGCAGCCCCTCTCCCTCTCCTGACTTGACTCATGGGTTTTAGGCTTCTCTTTGCTGTTGGATTTCTTTTGTTCCCAGGGCCCCCTGCACTAAGGGTTGTATTTTACAGTTTGTGCATTGTCACTTTCCCTGGTCCTTCCCAGCAGCAGATTGGAATGTCTGTGGCTTAGGTTGGATTGGATTTCAAAGACTTGATAGAATGTTGGGTCATTTCTCTGTGTTTCGTTGTTTTTCAATTTTATTTTGTTTTGGTTTTTAGTTTTTAAGACGCATTGCCTCTTTGGATGAGAACAAGTTGTGCCAGCAGTTACAGCAGTCACGTGGGTTGGCTTGAAGGGAAATGGACCAAAAAGCAAAGGTAGCACCAGGATGTAGGATATTTAAAAAATAACTCAGTGAATTCCCACCTCTGCAGAAGCCTCTCTTCCCTGGTTCCTAGAGGCTAGCTTCAGCACTGGGCAAAGAGACACTCACCATGTATGCCATATATATTCCTTTTCTCAGGATGATAGCAAGACTCTTTGAAATCAGTCCATTTGAGCCCTGGACAACGAGGGATAAAGTGGAGCGGGTGAGTCTGCGTGTGGTCAGCATGCACAGCTGCCGGGCAGAGAGCTGCGGGACTGGGAAGTTAGGATTTCTTTTTGCTCACTTGCTTGGGGTGTTTCCGTGCTCTTGCCTGTGATGTTCCCTCTAGCTCAGGGTGGCTCCGAAACTCATTTGTCCACTCTCATCCTGGCCCAGGGTGTGGTTCCTCCTGTTATTTTCAGCCCAGTGTTTTTCTTTCTCTGCTGGCCCATTGCCAGCAGCACATAACCATGCCTACTCGCTTAGCTGGTCCCCTCACCCCTCTCTGGTTTTTATTTATTTATTTTAAAGGTTTATTTTATTTATTTGAAAGGCAGAGCTACTAAGTAGGTGCAGGGAGGTCTTCTATCAGCTGGTTTACTGTCCAAATGGTTGCAACTGCCAAGTCTGAGCCAGACTGAAGCCAGGAGCCAGGAGTTTCTTCCAGGTTTCCCACGTGAGTGCAGGGGCCCAAGGACTTGGGCCATCTTCCACTGCTTTCCCAGGTGCATTAGGAGGGAGCTGGATTGGAAGGGGAACAGCCAGGACTTAAACCGGTTCCCAAAAAGGAGACTGGCAGCATAGATAGCAGCTTTTACCTGCTGCACCACAATGCTGTGCTCCAGTCCCCTAAACCCTGATTTTAAAGGCCAGACCCCTCTTCCTCCTGAGTCTCTGTTAGCCACCCTCCTCGTTGTGGTTCTTTACATCGTAACTCCTCAAAAAACTGGCTATACCTGCTGTTGACAGCTTTTTACCACATTCTTTTACGCGGTCCACTCAGGGGTCTGTGACCCTCTCTCCCCTGAAAATGCTCTTTCCAAGGTCACCTGCGAGCAGCATTTGTCAGAGGGAACCCTTCTGTGTCCTCTGGTACCTGTCTTTCCCTCTGTGTCCTCTTGCTTTTCCTCTTCCCACTGGGCCATGCTCTCCAGTCTCTTCCTGCCTCACTCCCTTCTGTCTTTACTGAGTTTTCTAAGTGACACTTGGCTACTTCGGTCTGTTAAGCTCGTGGCTGCAACTTTATCTGCCTCCGAGCTTTAGGCTCTCATATCCAGCTGTGTAGATTCAGTGACTCTTTGAACCACAGCACATCCAAACAGAAAGCTGTCAACTTGTCGCAGCAGTAGTCCTGGGTTTTTTTGCTCATGCCCCAAATCTGGCGGTTGCCTTAGTTTGTTGTTTCCCAGTGTGGTTCTACACTGGCACTGTCCACTAGAACTTTCTACAGTGATGGAAGTGCTCTGCATCTGCCCTGACACATAGCCACTGGCGATGTGTGACTGTTGAGTGCTCGACATGTGGCTAGTGTGACTGCAGAGATGAAACTTGAATTTTAGCGAATTTTTTTTTTTTTTTTTTTGACAGGCAGAGTGGACAGTGAGAGAGAGAGACAGAGAGAAAGGTCTTCCTTTGCCGTTGGTTCACCCTCCAATGGCTGCCGTGGCCAGCGTGTTGCAGCCGGCATACCGCGCTGATCCAATGGCAGGAGCCAGGTGCTTTTCCTGGTCTCCCATGGGGTGCAGGGCCCAAGCACCTGGGCCATCCTCCACTGCACTCCCTGGCCACAGCAGAGAGCTGGCCTGGAAGAGGAGCAACCGGGACAGAATCCAGCGCCCCGACCGGGACTAGAACCCGGTGTGCCGGCGCCGCAAGGCAGAGGATTAGCCTAGTGAGCCGCGGCGCCGGCCAAATTTTAGCGAATTTAAACTAATTTAAACTTGAATTTAAGCTGCCACCTTTGGTTTGTGGCTTCTGTATTAGCCCAGATCTAGGCCACCAACAAGGATTGTTCAGACAGCCCTCAAAATACATGCCAGGTCTGACTCCTCCCTACTCCTTTTTAAATGTAGTTTTAATTCAGAAACTGTTTATAATGCTGGTGAACATTTTCAACTCAAAGAAATGTACCATGCGTCATTGTCTCTGTTCTGCCACTTCTAACCTAGGCAGCCACCCTTTCTACCTCTCAGCTCATCTTCTGCCACCTTCCTGGTCACTCTCCAGGGTGGTGAACTCCACAGCTCTGAGTCTCCTTCCTGCTGTCTCCTTAGCCAGCCTTCCATGGTGATCATTGGCCCCGGGTGTGCACAGGTCTCTCCAGGGAGGCTGCAGAGTAAAATACTACAATACTTCCTCTGCCTTTGAAGACCATGGATGAGTATTAACAAGAGGCAGTCAGTGTTACCTGACAGCTGACAGGTAGAGAAGATGAGAAGAGAATCCTAGGGAGCAGATGTGGACAGGCAGCTCGCACCCTCCCCTCTGACAGCTCTGTCTGGACAGCCGAGACTGTGATGTCCCTTCAGTATTTATGAATGATTGGGCAGAAGAGCTGATTGCTCGTTAGTTTATCTTACACTAGTGTGCATTTACAGTTGAGAAAATGTTGATGCAGTGGGCTGAGTGGGTTTTGGGTTGTATCTGGAGACTGCAGCATTTGGTAAAAGAATTGCAGACTTTCAGATAGCTACAATGAGGGATTGATACTGTCCCTGCTGCAAATTGATTCCTGTTAACTTGCTTCTGCAAGATCTGGGACAAAGGAAGTCTTATATTTCATTCCCCTTACCTACGAACAAGATGTGTTTGGTTTCTTAGCTCCACAGTGAGTATTAGTCAACCAGGTTGAAATCACCTGGAGCAGGCTGGCGCTGTGGCTCACTAGGCTAATCCTCCGCCTTGCAGCGCCGGCACACCGGGTTCTAGTCCCGGTCAGGGCACCGGATTCTGTCCCGGTTGCCCCTCTTCCAGGCCAGCTCTCTGCTGTGGCCAGGGAGTGCAGTGGAGGATGGCCCAAGTGCTTGGGCCCTGCACCCGCATGGGAGACCAGGATAAGTACCTGGCTCCTGCCATCGGATCAGCGTGGTGCACCGGCCACAGCGCGCCAGCTACAGCAGCCATTGGAGGGTGAACCAACGGCAAAGGAAGACCTTTCTCTCTGTCTCTCATTCACTGTCCACTCTGCCTGTCCAAAAAAAAAAAAAAAAAAAGAAAAAAAAAAAAGTTCTCTCTTGATAGCAAGGGACAAATAATACTCATGCCTTTAATTCAGACATTAAAACTGAGGCAGCAAGTCTGCACTTGGAGAGCACTGGGGAATGAGCTTGCTGTGCTTGGCCTGTCTCCTTCTGGAGCCCTCCTGGTAAGCCAGTCCTGGCAGATGTGGTGACTTGTGCTTCCCTACTGTAGTTGTCTTCTGTTTCTATCTCTGTTGGAATGGCTCATCTAGTGTCATTGTCCTGGGCTCAGGGATAGTGCTGGGGACCTGGTCTGATGAGATTTCTTGATCTTCTTTATTCTCACCTTTAATCCCTGAGTCTGTGATAGAGTATGAGTGAGTCCCCGGAATCAGAAACTGCCATGAATTCTGTGAAGACAGTGAGATCTCAGTTGAGTGTTTTGAGTGTTTAAGACTTTGCTGTGGGGGTACTTTGTGTTTTTGGTGAATTTTCAGCATTGGTCCTTTGTTTATTCAAAGAATCACATCACAGACAAGACGTTACCTCACCTGCCTGGCCTAGAAGACCTTGGTATTCAGGCAACACCGCTGGAACTCAAGGCCATCGAGGTACTGCGGCGTCATCGCACTTACCGCTGGCTGTCGTCTGAAATTGAGGATGCAAAGCCAGCCAAGACTGTCGACGTTTAGCGCCCTTGAGCAACCCTTGGATTTTGAGGTCATTTGGGTCACCTGGCTAGCAACCGACCCACATTCTTTAGGGAATCTGTACATAGTGATTAAGATCCCTCTATTAAAACACCCAAGGTTAAATTCTGTGTCATTTTCTTCCTTGATTTATAAGATGAGAAATCTAGTCACACTGAACTTGAACATAATTTTCTTTAAACATATACAGTTGTTATTCCTGTATCTGCAGGTACCATATCCATGGATTCGACCAACTACAAATTGAAAATATTTGAAAAAGATTTGCTTCTTACTGAACATGCAAAGAGGGTTTTTGTGGTTTTTTTTTTTTTTGTTATTGTTGTTGTTATTACTTCCTAAACAATACGGTATAACAGCTTTGTTTAGCATTTACATTGTATTAGGTAGAATAAGTATTCTAGAAATGATTGACCACATAAGGGAATATGTGTGTAGGGTATATACAAATGATGCACCATAAGAGATTTACAGATTTTGGTATCTGCATGGGGGCAGAAGAGGGCTCTGAGGAATCACGTTCTGCTTAGTCTGGGTTATCCAGCATCCTGCCACAGCTCCAAATTCAAATGCCGCGAGCACTGACAAAGGCAAAGCTTCTTTGGGTTTCCACCAAATAAAATGTGAACCAAGCAGCAGTTTTCCTAAACCCAAGTGCTTTCTTTTCCATTCCTTAACTCCTTCCCCCCAGAATATTCCTGTTTTCTGTCTTTTAAGGGAGACACGGTTTTTGCTTTCCTCAGACTCTCCAGGAAATTCTGCCTGGATGCTGTCTTCCTGCCCTGGTCCCTTGTCCACTTGGGTCCACTGCCATCAATGTCTCCAGCACACGTGTGTTTCTTACCAGCTCAAATAGTGTGGTCACAAGTCCCACCGTTAAAGAATCTCGCCCATTCAACCTGTAACGTAGGGTTAAGCAAAGGTCTAGCCTTGGAGCCAGAGTGTGGATACAAGCTTGTGATCCAGCGTGCCCTTGCTGTGTGAACCTCAGGAATTATTGAACCTTTTCTGTGTCAACGCCACTCCCCTCCTTCAACCGTACATGGGCTGTGATAGGAATTGCTTGAGGTTTATGTATAAATTGCATGTCATGGGGCATATACAGTGCTTGATAAACGCTAGCTGCTGATGTTACTGTCATGGCTGACCTCTTTGCTCCTTCTTGTGCTGTGTGACGAGGGTGACAGCCCTGTGGCAGGGAACAGATAGGAGCAGTGGAATTGGTGTGCTTCAGTATCGATTTTTACGTTTCCTGGATGTAGCAGTTGCTTTTAAGGGGTTCTTGCAATGGAGTTAATAAACTTCCTTAGATATTTTAAACTGCACTTTTAAATAAATTCTGTAAGTTTTGCAACTGCATGACTAATGTATAAAACCTTGCCAGGCACTTAGAACTTTTTAGTCAAACTAATTAATAGTATAGATAAGGATCTCAAAGTCTGCTATGATACTGTTTATAGACCAAAAAATTCTCACACTTTTCAACTTAAAGACTAAACTAATTGACTACACATTTTAAATTGGAATCATAGGCGCTCGCTTTGGCAGCACATATACTGAACTTGGAATCATAAGCTGAATCAGACAAAAATGCTAAGTTCTTGGGGCTGACATTATGGTACAGCCACAGCCACTGCCTGTGACACTAGTATCCTGTATTGGAGTGCCAGTTTGAGTCCTAGCTGCTCTGCTTCTGATCTAGCTCCCTGCTAATGTTTCTAGAAAAACAGCAGAAGATGGCCAAAGTACTTGGAAACCTGCTACCTGCATGGGAGACCCAGAGTTTCTGGCTCCTGGCTTCAGCCTGGACCAGCTCCAGCCATTACAGCCATTTGGGAAGTGAAGCAGTGATGATTCTGTCTCTGTCTCTCTCTCTCTCTCTCTTTCTCTCTGCCTTCCAAATAAGTAAAACAAGTATTTAAAAATAAAATTGTGAATTCTTAAATATTGTAAATGCTTTACCAATTTGTACAGATAATTACAAAATTTAACATTAAATAATAGTAGCCTGCATTTTTTTTAAAGAATTATTTATTTGAAAGGCAGAGAGAGAGATCTTCCATCCACTGGTTCACTCTTCAAATAGCCACAATGGCCAGAGCTGAGCTGATCTGAAACCAGGAGCAAGGAGCTTCTTCCGGGTCTCCCACGCAGGTACAGGGAACCAAACACTTGGGTCGTCTTCCACTGCTTTCTCAGGCCATAGCAGAGAGCTGGATTGGAAGTGAAGCAGCCAGGTCTTGAACCAGCGCCTGGGATGCCGGAACTGCAGGCAGCAGCTTCACCCAGTATTTCTGCTGCTATAGCAAAATGCTTTAGGTTGGAGAATTTGTAGAATATACAGTGGGGCCAGTGTTATGACATAATATGTTAAGCTGCTGCCTGCAATGCCAGCATCCCATATGGGCACTGGTTCGATTCCTGGCTGCTCCACTTCCAATCCAGCTCCCTGCTAATGTGCTTTGGTAAGCAGTGGAAGTATTTGAGCCCCTGGGAGACCTGGCTGAAGCTCCTGGCTCCTGGCTTCTGGCTTCAGCCTGGCCCAGCCCTGGCCATTGTGGCCATTTGGGGAGTGGACCAGCAGGTGGAAGGTCTCTCTGTCTCTCCCTCTCTCAATATAACTGTGCCTTTCAAGTAATAAATAAATAGACAATAAAAAAAGAATATGCATTTACTTTTCACATTTCTGGAGGCTACAAAGTCCAAGATCTAGTTGGCTTCATCTGTTCTGTTTGCCTTGAAGGTGGCACCTTACTGTGTGGGAAGGGTGTAGAAAGGCAGAAAGGGACTAGGTGCTTCCTTCAACTCTTACATAAGAACATGAATTCCACTCATGAGGGTGGAATCACCTCCCAAAGGCCTTAAGGCCCAATGATACTCTTTAAAAAAAAATTTGAAAGGCAGAGTGACACAGGGAGGGACAAGGGAGGGAGGGAGAGAGAGCGAGCAAGCGAGCTGCTGCTGCAATGTCCAGGACTGGGCCAGGTTGAACCCAGGAGCCAGGAGCACTTTGACTCTCTTCCACTGCTCTTTGAGGTACATTAGCAGGGAGCTGGTTTGGAAATGGAGCAGCCAAGATTCCAAGTGGCGTGCTGACGTGGGGTGCCAGAGGCAGCTTCACCGCTGTATCACAATGCCGATACCCCTCTGAAGCTCCTCTGAGTCCTGCTGATTTTGGAACTAACTTTCAGGGAGAATTTTGGAGGGACACACAGATTCAAATCCGCTAAGGAAGCAATTTTACCACCCCCAGGCAGTTGGGGGTCCCTTCTTAGCATATGGAGACTGCATGTGACCAAGTACTGAGAGCTGGGCACGAGGTCTGGGACACTCAGAGGCAGGGTGGTTCTGTTCATGATAAAGAGGGTTGAGCTTAATCTCTGTTTGCAGGGGCTGTGCCCTTGGGCTTCTAGCCAGGCCCTCTAGAACTCTGGGTTCTAGAAACACCTGGCCTGATCGTCACGGCTGGCTTGAGCCCACAGCATGCAAACCATGCTTGTATCATTGCATTTCCATCCATTGTTTCTTTACATTTCTCATTGAACCTATGAATGCAACAACTCCACTTACCTTCTGATTCCACACTAAATCTTTTATTTTTGTTCCCTCTGGACCATCTGTAATCTCCCTGAGCTTTGCTAGGCCCTGAGATCATCTCACACACCTGACCCTGTAGGGTGAAGGAGAGTGTGATGAGGCAAACTTCAACAGGAACACACGCAGAGGTCCCTCAGAGGCTGAGCAAGAGTCCCTCCGTGGAAGGGGCAGGGAACACTCCATGGAAGACAGATTCTTAAAGCTGGGGCTTGAGGTTAGCCAGGTGCAGTGTGTGGATGTGTACCCATGGGTAAGGAGGAAGCAGTCATTGACTGAAAAGAACAGCAATGAGCAGAGGTCCTGGGGCAGGAATGAGGAGGTGGCTGTCAGCTGGAGGCCAGGGTCAGCGTGCTGGGAGAGGGAGGAGTGAGGAATTTCAACGTTACCTTGAGGTGGTGCGTGTGGGTTAGCACCTGAGCTTCACACAGGTTTGGCTTCAAATATGAGCACCGCCATTCTTGGCTGTGAGTTGGACAAATCTCCAAGCCTCTCTTTCTTAGCCTTAGTCTCTTTGTAAATGGGGATAATGCTAGCAATAGCATTGTGGAACTGTGGTGAGGAATTAACTGATATCTCATTTAATTTTATCAGATGCCTTGCCTGAGTCCCTACATTTGTTTCCTGACTTAATGAGATCGTGGTCATTCCTGAGAGGGAGGAAGGATGCATATTTTTTTCAACAGTGGAAACAGTGGCTTAGAAAAGGTACATTGCCCCATTAAAAGGTGGGTTCCCTCTCTGACCTGGAGCTCTCTGGCTACACAACAGCCTTCGGGGAGCCTGGCCCTGGAGGAAGGAATAGAACCCAGGCATCATGGGGGATTGGTCTCAAACATGAGGCTAGTGTGGGCTGATGGTGACAGTAACCCCACAGCCTACTCCCCATATTCAAAGTATACTTTCCGTTTTGTCCTCCAGCTTTCTTTTAAAGTCTGTAGTAGAAGGTAAGCTGCAGCTGGGTGGGACTTTTTATCTGTCCTGGTCACTGCTTGGTCCCTGGATCTTCAATAGTGCCAGGCACCTGTTGAATAGAAGAACAAGTAATGGGGGTTGAGGGGTGGGGCAGTGTTGGGGGAATCTTTCCCTACACTTGGGCAAAAGCTCTGTCTCAGCCCATATTGTCCTGGTCTTGTTCAGGCAATAGCAATTTCAAGTCTGTAATTAGATCTCAAAGTTGCTAATTAGGATGCCCAGTCTTGTTTTAAAACTCTGGTTTAGGACCCTGAAATTTCTTCTTTCCAAGAGGACCATGTGGCTGGCTACTTTGCTGTGGTTTGTTTTTAAAAAAGATTTATTTATTTATTTGAAAGGCAGAATGACAGGGAGAGAGGAAGAGAGAAAAAGAGATCTTCTATCCACTGGTTCACTCCCCAAATGGCCTCAATGGCCAGGGGCTGGGCCAGGCTGAAGTCAGGAGTCTGGAACTCTATCTGGGTCTCACAGGTGGGTGCAGGGGCCCAAGAACTTGAGCCATCTTCTGCTTTCTCAGGCGCATTAGCAGGGTGCTGGATGGGAAGTGGAGCATCAGGGACTCGAACTGTTGCTCTGGTATGGGATGCCGGCATCAGCATTGCAGGCCATGGCTTAGCCTGCTGTGCCACAGGCAAGCCCGGCCCCCTTTTCTATATTTTCATCTGTCTTCACCCCCAGCTCAGCAGTAGAGGTTGTGCTCTGAGACCAGGATGAGGGTAGAAGGGGCCACCTGTGTGGGCCAGGGGTCTTCCCTGGGGAGTATCTGGGCCTGTCTTGGCCGCAGATGTGTACAACTGAACTAGGGTGTGGGTGGGACGCAGGTGGTGGCTGGGGAGCTACTTTTGGGAATGTGATAATGGATTGTGTTGGTAACTGAAACTGTAGGCAGAGACGTTAAGGATAAAATGTGCCATTAATAAAACATCGCTCATTAACACCTTAGCACAAATTAAAGTAGTTACACTTCACTGATAAGGATGCCAATGACTGGGTGAATAATTTATGCAGGTGATGTGTGTGGGGAGGAGAGGTAGGGGGAAAGTTAGGTAGACACAGTAGTAAGAAATAATCCAAAGGAAGGTGTTGCAAGTGAATTTGGATGATCTGGTCCAGCCTCCACATTTTATAATTCAAGAACTGGTGGAAAACACGAGAGAAGTGTCAGCTTTGTAACATGTGGGTGGGGAAAAACAGGCCAGCCATTTCTAGGGCCAGGCAGTCCCTGAACAGGACCATAGGAGATGAAAGTGTAGGGAATGAGGGTGCTTCAACAGAAAACTAGTCTCAAGTCCAGTTCTAGAGTGAAATAACAATCTTGCTGTCTGATTCTGAGCCTGCTGGGGCTGCTTGACCACGCCGTGGACTGTGGATAACTGAGAGCCACTCTGAGGAAGTTTTGTGTGGGGACGGGGGTCAGCTGCTCTCCCGGCCCCCGTGTGGCCTCCATGTGCACGTGGATTTCAGTGTTGCTGATCTTTGGGTTGTTCTGGGAGTTGGTTGTAACATCTCACCATGTTCCTGGAGAAAGAACTGCACAGAACCTTTAACATTAGTTATTTTTTAAAGTATCTATTTGAGCACTGGGGTTTTTAGCTTTATTTCAGAATTACCCGTTAACCAAAGGGGATGTGAAGAACAAGGT
The DNA here is from genome assembly GCF_964237555.1 of Oryctolagus cuniculus. Lineage (NCBI taxonomy): Eukaryota > Metazoa > Chordata > Mammalia > Lagomorpha > Leporidae > Oryctolagus > Oryctolagus cuniculus. The sequence goes on along the minus strand of NC_091440.1, from coordinate 104,743,488 downwards.
AGCCTATCTGTGTTTGTACCTGGTGACTGTTTTGAGGTAGGAATTGTTGAAAGACAAAATTGGCACAATTTTGTTCATCTTAATTAGCTTTATTTTTTTATTCTTAAACCAGGCGGTACTTCATTCTGTACAAAAGATTCAGTGTTCCAGTGAGCTGGGTGGAGGAAGTCGCTTTTGTAGACAGAGGAAAGCTGCAGAAAGCAGAGACAAAAAGAACAAAAAGAGGATTGGTCTTTCAAAGTTGCTTCTCTTGCAAGGTGGGGACAGAATAGAAAACTGACTGGGGAGCTGGCCTGTGGCCTCATGGGTAAGGCACCTGCATCCCACACTGCAGCACCTGGGCCTCATTCTTCGCTCTGGCTCCGGACTCCAGTGTCCTGCAGTGCAGACCCTGGGAGGCAGCACTGATAGCTCAAGTAGTTACCCATGTGGAAGACCTGGTTTGCGTTCCTAGCTCTTTGTTTTGGGCCCCACCCAACCTCAGCTGTTGTGGGTATTTGAGGAGTGACCCAGTGAATCAGAGCTCTGTGTCTGCCTCCATCCCTCTGCCTCTCAAAAAGAAAAGAAGACAAAAAAGTAACTGGTTGGTTAACATCGAGTTATTTTACCTCTTTCCTGCCAGGATGGAGACATGGGGAGTGTCCTCATTATCTGGAATGAAACTGACCTGTTTGGAAAATGGGGCTGTTATCCCTCTAATCTGGTTCTTGGAAGTTCAGATAGCAGCTTAGCGTCAGCGTGCTGAGGTGGAACTAAGAATGAGTCGCTGCATCTTCCCTGGTCTGTTGGGATCCAGTGCAGGAGCTTAGTCCAAAACAAGGTACTCCTCCAAGTTTTACTTAAAATGATGTTGCCCAGTGTTGCCAGATTGCCGATATTTCTAGGAAAGCTGAAAATCTAATTTTTGTGAATATGCAAAACCTCTTTATTTTTAAATATTGACAACTAATTGAAAAGGGGTAAATCTATATACTGTGTGCTCAGGGTACTTCCCTGGTGGCTGGACCTGTCCCCTTGGCCACGGTGGGCGCCAGGAAAGCAGGGGAAACTGGGATCCAAAGAGTGGCTGTGCCTGATGGGTCGCTGACCAAGTGCTCATGTGTGTCTTCAGTTTCATTGCACCCCCTACTCCAACCCCCACTACCATCCCCCCCCCTTTGAAGGTGTTGTCCTCAGGCCATTTCACAGGATGGGGGTGGGTTGGGGATTAACATGCTTCACAGTTTTGCCTGGGGGCAAGCCCAGCTCTGAGCTGTGTGAGCTCATGAGAATTCAGAAATCCTAACACATTAACCATGCACAGCTGCAACCCTCCCCCCTCTCCACATAGAACTCACAATGTTCATGACAAGTGGAATGAAAAGGGAAGTTTATTTTGGTGCCCAAGTTTTGAAATCTAAGCATAGTTTTTTCATAGTATGCATTTTCCGTTAACTTTCTGAATGCTCCCTTGTAGATATAAAAAGTAGGTAATCCTTTAACAGAACAGGGATGAGTGGATTTACAAAGCTTTCATAGACCCAGTACCCTCCAAATGATTTTGCAGTTGATTATTGAAGAAATGTTCACAGATCATTTGAGCCTTAGGTTCTTTCTCAAGGACTGTCCAAATCTAATGGTTGTAAATCAAAATGGAAACAAAAGCATGAGAAAGTTAGTACATAAACTGGCAAGATTCGTGGGTGGATAAAAGACAAATCCTTGTGCTTTTCATTTCTTTAATATATTTCATGGCCAGAGCATGTAAGTCATTCCTTTAAAAAGTTACTGACCTCGGGCCAGCCCTTTGGCACAGCAGGTTAAACCACAACCTACAGTGCCAGCATCCTATATGGGCACTGGTTCGAATCCTGGCTGCTCCACTTCTGATCCAACTCCCTGCTAATGTTCCTGGGAAAGCAGCAGAAGATGCCCAAATCCTGGGCCCCTGCACCCACATGGAGACCTAGAAGAAGATCCTGGCTCCTGGCTTGAGAGTGGCCCAGCTCTGACCATTGTGGCCTTTTGGGGAGTGAACTAGTGGATGGACGATCTCTCTGTCTCACCTTTCTGTGTAACTCTGCCTTTCAAATAAATAAATAAATAAATCTTTAAAAAAAGTTACTGATCTCCTTCCAAATATGCCTAACACTGCCGTGCACTATATATACTAATATTCTCTCTCTCTCCACACACAAACACACACACTAGTATAGTTGGGGTATCAAATATGTACAAGTCTGGAGGCCCTTACTCATTTCACTCACCCATATACATGTAACTGGCTGAGTTAGGCAGTCAGATACTGTGGGAGATAAATATTATTTCATCTTATAGATAAGGAGAAGCAAGATAGATTTACAGGAGTGTACAGCTGACGTGCAGCAAAACATCTTCTAATCCCAGAGCTCTACACCTGTATGACACTGGATCTGTGGGCTTCGTGATCTGATGCTCTGAAACAAAAGCAGAACGCAGAATCCAGGACATGGTAAAGAGGAAGCACCTTTCCATGACTTGGGCTCCGTTGCCTTCATTGACTCTTGCAGAATTTTCTCTTGTATCAATTCCTCTGAGTGCTCGTGACAGTTTAGTGAGTTGTGTGCTGGGGATTTGAAGATGATGCAGAGATTGGCACTACTCGAAAGAACAACCTAAGTGATCTTTCTACCTCTGATCACTACTCATTCTAAATCTCATCGTCAGACTTCTCTCCTGAAAATAAAGACTTGATTTTTTATTACTCATCCACAAACGCTGAACAGTTACCCCGCAACAGGAAAAACGCCTGAACAGGAGTCCCGGCTCCCGGGCTGTGCATTCGCAGGAAGCAGCAATCAGAAACAGAGCCAAGGGGACTGGCCTTGTGGGTACAACAGGTTTAGCCATCATTTGGGATGCTGGCATCCCATGTCAAAGTGCCAGTTTGGGTCCCAACTGCTTGGCTTTCAATCCAGCTTTCTGCTAATGCAGCTGGGGAGGCAGTGGAAGATGGGCCAAGTACTTATGCCCCTGCCACTAAAGTGGGAGACCAGGAAGCAGCTTCAGGCTCCTGGCTTTGGCCTGTCCCAGCATTGCCTGTTGTGGCCATTTGGGGAGTGAACCATTGAGTGGAAGCTGTCTCTGTGTCTCTCCTGTCTGTCAATCTGTCTTTTAAATAAACTCTAAAATGTCAAAAAAAGAAGAGCCCAAATTTTAACCTAGGCACTCCGACGTGGGATGTGGGTCTTCACAGCTTGCCAAATGCCCACCCTTCATGTATGTATTACTTCTTTTATTCACATTTATTGGGAGACTACTGTGTCCAACTCTATGCACATCAGAGGTAAGGAGATACTTTCTCGGTCTTCAAGGAGCGAAAGTCGAGTGGAGAAGTCAGGTACAGTGAGAGGAACAGCCAGCTGGTGCTGTTTCAGGGATAGAAGCAGAGCCACGTGGGAACGCAGGAAACACTGCAGTGGCTGGACAGGGAGTCAGGTCAGCATCACAAGGATGTGTGCACGAGACCTTGCAGGAGAGGAGTTTGACACAACATAAAGTGAGAGCACAGAGGAAGGATGCTTAAGTGGGAAAAAGCCTGGCCAGACAGGTGGCAGAGTCCTGTCATGCAGCCTTGTACAGTGTCCAGCTGGAAGTGGGCATCCCCAAAGCGCTTGAAGCAAAACCGTGATATAAGACATGTGTCTTAGAAGCATTGCTCTGATTGCACCATGGAATGGGGCAGAATTGGAGGCAGGGGGAACACTGGGTTTGGGGAAGCCATTCAAACAAGACCTGCTGATGGCTTGGGAGAGTGGATGGCGAGAAGAGGATCAGTCTGAAAGACACTGAGGAAGTGGAATTGACGTGACTGGTGATAAACTGGATGTGGAAGAGGAAGGTGAAGAATGAAGGATGCTTCCAAGGCTTCTAGCTTGGGAAGCTGGCTTCCCAAGGCATGCAACTTTGGAAGAAGATCCAGTTTACAAAGGGAAGATGAACTTTGGAGATGTCTGTGGAACATATAAGTGGAAATAATCAAATGTAGAAAGATACTTAATAAGCAGATGAAAAAGTTTAACTTAATTAGTAACCAAAGAAATGCAATTTTAAGTGACAATGAGATATTTCCCATTTAACATATGTAAAAATAATAGAAATAATAACCTGAACATCAGAAAATTATTGGTTACAATTTTGTGGAAATGCACCTGTTTTTAGAAATTTTTATTTATTTTATGTATATGAAAGAGAGAGAGATCTCCCATCTGCTGATTCACTCCCCAAATGCCTACCACAGTGGGGACTGGGCTAGGCTGAAGCCAGGAGCCAGGAACCCAATCCAGATCTCCCTTGTAGGTGTCAGGGGCCCAAGTACTTGAGCCATCACCTGCTGCCTCCCAGAGTGCACATTGACAGAAAGCTGGAGTGGAGAGAAGAACTGGGACTTGAACATGCATGGAATGTGGGTGTTGTAAGAGGCAGCTTAACTGCTTTGCCAAATGCCTGCCCCTGGTTGCAAATTTTTTTTTCTTTTTTGTAAGCAACTCATCACTCTGTAGGTTGAAACCTTCCTTTTGTAGTAGCTCATACCTAAGAAACAGACATGAACAAGGTACTCAGGTGGGAGCAGGAAGGAGTGAGGAAGACCCAAGTGTCCCTGCTCTGCTAGGTCAGCGTTCATTTTCTGTCATCTCCATCATCCCCAGATGCATCTGGATGCCATCCTAGTCTTTCAGGGGATGGTGGGAAAACCTACTGGCATAAAGCACTTGGGAGAAAGCTGTCTAGACAGGTAAAACTCACGGGGCTGGTGCTGTGGTGCAGCAAGTTAAAGCCCTGGCCTGAAGCGCCAGCATCCCATATGGGCGCCAGTTCTAGTCCTGGCTGCTCCTCTTCCGATCCAGCTCTCTGCTATGGCCTGGGGAAGCAGTAGAAGGTGCTTGGGCCACGCACCTGCGTGGGAGACCTGGAAGAAGCTCCTGGCTCCTGGCTTCGGATCGGCACAGCTCCGACCGTTGTGACCATCTGGCGAGTGAACCAGCGGATGGAAGACCTCTCTCTTTCTGTCTCTACCTCTGTCTGTAACTCTTTCAAATAAATAAAAATAAACTTAAAAAAAAAATGTAGAACTCACCCTAGTAACTGGTAGGAGAGGGCCCTCCTGACGTAGTGCCCAGGAGAGGGAAGGAGGGGCCGAAGGCTTCATCTCCGGTGTTGGGGAGGAAGCGGGCACACAGGGAGCGGTGAAAGTTTTTTCCCAAACCCACCTCAGCCCTGATGCACAGAGCCTTTAGGAGAGCTGCTTTACCGGTTTGAAAGTCATTGCCATTACTTGTCTGATACATCGGCCACTTTCCCACCAAGCTAGGATAGCAGTCGTCTGTGTATTCACCCGCACCTAAAAAGAAAACCGCACATGATGGCGTACTGTGGCTCATGCTGCTTTCCTGAAAAGGGGTGAGAAGATGTATGTGTGATAGCCTCAGAGGGACAGATGGGAGTCTAATCCCAGAGAGCTAGAAATACGACAAAATCTAAATCAGTTGTTGGGTACATTTCCCTCCTCGCCTGCCACATAATCCCACTGTGACGTGTAAAATGGCTAAAAGAAAGCACAGCAGTAGTGAGAGTGGCCCCAGACGCACCCCCCGTGCTGACCCCCTCCACGCCTGTGTGGAAATAGCACTCTTTAGTCACTTGACGCCACTGAGACATATGGCCACGGCTGCGTGTGTGTGCAGCCCCTCTGCCGTCTGGAGGAGCTTCTCTCACTGGCTCTTCCTGCCTGGATGATGTCACGCACCAGCCCCACTGCGGACACACCTGGAGTCCTGCCTGGGCCATGGCTAGTCCAAAGCCTGCAGCTAAGAGTTGAGTGCCAAAGAAGCCGGCAAAGAAGAAGAACACCAGGAAATCATTTTAAGCATTGAGTTAGCAGACAGAGCCTCTGATTCTCAGATTTCTTCAATGATGTCAGGAAAAGGAGTTTTCCTGGAGTCTCTAATTGCCTTTACATATATTTATATATTTAATTCTGAAAACACAATGTTTAATTGTATCACTAGAATCTTCCATTTTGTTTTGTAAATATTCATGTATAAGTCTTTTAAAAAAATTTTTTTGACAGGCAGAGTGGACAGTGAGAGAGAGAGACAGAGAGAAAGGTCTTCCTTTGCCGTTGGTTCACCCTCCAATGGCCGCTGCAGCTGGCGCACTGTGGCCGGCGCACCGCGCTGATCCGAAGGCAGGAGCCAGGTGCTTCTCCTGGTCTTCCATGGGGTGCAGGGCCCAAGCACTTGGGCCATCCTCCACTGCACTCCCTGGCCACAGCAGAGAGCTGGCCTGGAAGAGGGGCAACTGGGACAGAATCCAGCGCCCCGACTGGGACTAGAACCTGGTGTGCCAGCGCCGCAAGATGGAGGATTAGCGTAGTGAGCCACGGCGCTGGCCATGTATAAGTCTTACATGTATATACATTATTTCTCTTGGGTCAATAGCTAGGAGTGTACTAGCCGGATCATAGTATAGGTCTAAGCTTAGCTTTGTGCGTGTTCTGTGAATGCTAACTGGCCACGCTGATTGTGGTGTTGGTATCTTCTGTGTCATCACTGTGGAAGGCAGAACTCTAGATGAGCCCTATGATCTTTGCTTCCCGATGCTATTCTTATGATGACTTACCCTGGAAAAAAATGATGATGCAAGTTCAGTTAAGGTTATCAATTGGTTTGCCTCAATACAAGGACACCATCTGAGGGGACCTGCTCCACACATTTGAGCTATTGGAAGCCGTCTGAGATTCCAAGCGTGAGGAGGACATGGGGTGTGATAAGAATTACAATGTACTTCTCAGAAACCATGCTAGCATGAAAATGGAGTAAAATATTTGCTGTTGAAAAATACCTCCAGCTACCAAGAATAATTCAAATTATTCTTAAAAAGTGAAAGAGAGGGGCCGACACTATGGTGCAGCGGGTTGATGCCCTGGCCTGAAGCGCCGGCATCCCATATGGGTGCCGGTTCTAGTCCTGGCTGCTCCTCTTCAAGTCCAGCTCTCTGCTGTGGCCTGGGAAAGCAGTAGAAGATGGCCCAAGTCCTTGGGCCCCTGCACCCATGCAAGAGACCCGGAAGAAGCTCCTGGCTCCTGGCTTCGGATCGGCGCAGCTCCAGCCATTGCAGCCAATTGGCTAGTGAACCATTGGATGGAAGATCTCTCTCTCTCTCTCTCTGCCTCTCCCCTCTCTGTGTAACTCTGACTTTCAAATAACTGAATAAATCTTTTAAAAAAAAGTGAAAGAGAAATGAAGTCTTTCTCAAGCAAATATTCAGGGATTATGGTGCCAGCAGACAGACTTGCCATGTAAGATATTTTTGAAGTTCTTCAGAGAGAAAGAAAATGATGCAAATTGAAACTTAAATCCTCACAAAGGAAGAGCATTGGACAAGGAATAAATGAAGGAAGTAAAACATTTTAATTGATCTAACAGATACCTGTTTGTTTAAAACAAAAGAGCAATCTTTTCACATTACATGTCATAAGATCGTATGTTATAACATGTATTGTGTATAAGGAAAACAAATGAAAGCAAGGATACAGGGGACAGGAGGGAGGAAAACAGCATATTTTGTTATTAGGTATTTGCACTATCTGTGAATCGGTATAATGTTTTTTTTTTTTAAAGATTTATGTATTTATTTGAAAGGCAGAGTTACAGACACAGAGAGAGAGAGATTGATCTTCCATCTACTAGTTTACTCTCCAGATGGCTGCAACAGCTGGGGCTGGGCCAGGAACTCCATCTGGATCTCCCCTGTGGATGGCAGGGGCCCAAGGACTTGGGCCATCTTCTGCACTTTCTCAGGCACATTAGCAGGGAGCTGGATAGGAAGTGGAGCAGACAGGACTTGAACCGGCCCCAACATGGGATGGGGGCACTATGAGGCAGTGGTACCAGTGCCAGCCCCCACTGTATAGTGTGGTCTGAAAGTGAACCTGGATTGCAGATTCTACAGCACCCAGTAACAAAATGTAAAAAGGAACTGTAAAGGAGAAGTTTAAAAAAGGGGAAAATGGAATCATGTAAATGCTCAACTGAAACCACTAAAGGCAAAAAGAGTGGAAGATACAATGGTAGCAAAGGACAAGACCAACAAAGAAATTGAGACAACTAAGGGGTTATTAATCAAATTATATAATTACTTTCTTTTTATTTATTTATTTATTTTTTTGACAAGCAGAGTGGACAGTGAGAGAGACAGAGAGAAAGGTCTTCCTTTGCCGTTGGTTCACCCTCCAATGGCCGCCACAGCCGGTGCACCGCACTGATCTTGGGCCATCCTCCACTGCACTCCCTGGCCACAGCAGAGAGCTGGCCTGGAAGAGGGGCAACCGGGACAGATCTGGCGCCCCGACCGGGACTAGAACCCGGTGTGCCGGCGCCGCAAGGCGGAGGATTAGCCTAGTGAGCCGCGGCGCCGGCCTAATATAATTACTTTCAAACATCAGTGATCTAACTGCACTTATGAAGAGACACAGACCATCAGAGTGGATCAAAAAGCAGCACTCAGCTGCATGCTGTTTACAAGAAGTCCACTTCAAAAAAAAAGATACTCATAGACTGAAGGTACAGGGGTAGAAAAAGATACACCATGTGTGGCTATGTTAAATTTAGAGCAAACTTCAGAGCAAGGAAAATTCTCAGGAATCATGACAGACACTGCATAATGATAAAGTGATCAATACTCTGGGAAGACAAGACTGTTTAGTATGTATGCACTTAAAAACAGCATCAAAATACGTGAGACAGACTTAGATCGCTGAAAGGAGAAATCGATGAATCCCCCGTTACAGCTGGAGGCTGGAGCAGGGTTCTATCAGTAATGGACAGATCTAGCAGGCAGACAGTTATACAGTTATACAGCTTTATACAGTGCATGAAACATTACTGTGCGCGACAGTCACCCCATAGTTGTGTGGAGCGCTGGTATGTGCTATTTTGATCTGGCTTTGGTTGGTACCTGCTATCCACACCCTGGTATTTTAATTACAGCATTTGAGTCATCCTGTGGTCAGCTTCTATTGACTGCTTTTCCTACATTTTCTTGCCTCTTCACATATCCAGCAATTTATGATTATATCCTGAATTGTTTGAAAGCATCTGGTTTATGTTGTCTTTCCTTAAAGAGGCTGAGTTTTGTTCCAGCTCATGATGCTCTTGATAGTTGCTTTTAGGCTTTGTTAGAGTTGCTTTAAGGTGACCTTGACCCTGGGATGCAGTCCTTACTCCTAAGCAGAGCTCCTCCTGGTATTGTGTCAGTATACCCTGGATATTCAATCAGATCTTTCCCTTCTTTTTTTATTTATTAAGATTTATTCATTTATTTGAAAGTAAGAGTTACATAGAGAAGAAGAGGCAGAGAGAGAGAGGTCTTCCATCCGCTGGTTCACTCCTCAATTGGCAGTAACGGCTGGAGCTGTGCTGATCTGAAGCCAGGAGCCAGGAGCTTCTTCCAGGTCTCCCACGTGGGTGCAAGAGCCCAAGGAGTTGGGCCATTTTCTACTGCTTTCCCAGACCTTAGCAGAAAGCTGGATCGGAAGTGAAGCAGCCAGGACTCGAACCAGCGCTTATATGGGATGCCGGCACTGCAGGCAGCGGCTTTACCCACTACACCACAGTGCTGGCCCCAGGTCTTTCCCTTCTGATTAATCCAGAACCCCTGTGTCTCCCAAGGCTGTGGGACCTCTGGTTCTCCATTAGATCTCAACCCTGTAGCACTTGCTGCAGGCTAGACCTCCTGTTGTTCCTCCTTGGGCTGGTTCAGCCTTGTGCTAGAATTAGAAGGAATCCCCAGACAGACTTCTGGGCTCCTTCTTTCCGTGTAGCTCCTTTAACTTTGGTGCCATCCACTGCAAGCTCTGGGTGTTTCAGCAGCTCCCAAAGTGTGCTTGTGACCCTCAGCTTGGTGGGATTGTCACACTCTGCATGGGGTTCACTGTCCCCTGTCGTGACTGTGGAATTGAGAAATGGTTAAGTGTAGAGCTTCGTCTGTGTTTCCCTTCTCTCAGGGATCACAATCTTTGGCTTCCTATTTCCTGAAAACAGTGGTCTCCTGTAGTTTTTTTTTTTTTTCAGTTTAAAGGTGTTTTTGGCAAGAGAGCAAATCTATTATCAGTTGCTCCATCGTGCCTAGAAGTCAAAGTTGATGTCAGACAGTTAACAAAAGATTTTTGTTCTTCTTCCTTAGTTACCAGCTGATTCTTCAATTTAATATAATACAAAGATATCCATCTCTCAAACCTATCAAACCAGACCTTACTTGCCTGGAATTCCAGAGTATCTTTTTCTAAGTGCATCTTCTAATTTCTGGACAGCCTGAGAATTTCACCTTGAATTATTTAAAGTCTCGCTGGAATGCCTAAATGAAATGGAAGCTGAGCTGTTGGCTGGCAGGTGGCAGCTGCTGGGTGAGGCGGTGCTTCAAATCTTCATGCATCAGGTAACATAGGAAGTACTGTGTTTGAAGGCTTGCGATGGTGAAGTGTGTGGACTGGCATGGGCCATATGAAAATCGCATCTCCTCTAGAGGAGTTCTGAGGGTAGGGGCCAGATCTTCCTTAGTAGGTCACTGATGAAGCACCACCCATGAGCGGTAAACAACAAAAGAAACAAATGGACAAAACCCCCATATTTTAGTTTTGGTTCTAGTTTCTCTCTCTCTCTCTCTCTCTGTTACTTTGTTCTGCAATCCACTATGTCTACTTTCTAGCCTAATAGTTTTCCTTGGTCCAATGCTCTTCTTTTATATGTGCTCAGGGCAGATGAATTAATTGCAAAGAATTATGTTTGTGCTGTTTCTCAATATTTGTCAGCTACATTGACTACCCCATTGGTGTTTCCTAATTTGTACTCTGTGTGCAAATCCATTAGGTGTCAGGATGGTCTCCAGTTCTGCAGTGTGAGTTTTTCCTTCTCTGTTGCCATGGTGGAAGAGATTTGTTGAAGGTTCTTGATTATTGTAGGGAAAAATCATGTTTCGATTGAGTTATAACCAAAAGCTTTATTATTCAGTATCTTAGGATTCCTTTCTGGGTCTTCCTATCTCACTTTCCACCTCCTGGCTAAGCAAGTGGGGTCAAGATACTTGCATTTGTGTCAAATATGGAGTTCAGCTCAATGATAAGTATGTAGACAGCCAATCCAGATGGGCAGGAAGTATACAAGGACATGGATACATTTGTAAAACAACAAAAAGAAACCTGTCTGTACTCACCCCCAAAGCTATAGCATAAAGATGTGATTAAAAGACTGCAAAGGAAAGAAGACCATATGAGGGTGGTTCAGCTGCCAGGGGGGACACCTGCACCCCGTATTGGAGTGCCTGAATCCAAGTTCTGTCTCCGCTCCTGACTCCAGCTTCCTGCTAATGTGCACTCCAGGAGGCAGCAGCGATGGCTCAAGTAGTTGATTGCCTGCCGCCCATGTGGGAGACCAGGACTGAGTTCCCAGTTCTTGGCTTTGGCCTGGTCCAGCCCCTGCCATTGCAGGCATTTGGACAGTGAACCAATGAATGGGAGATTTCTCTCTCTCTCTGCCTTTCAAAAAGATGAATTTTAAAGATTTGAAGAACAATGCAGCATTGTCCCGAGGGAGCATTATCTAGCGGTCTTGTCCTCAGTTTCCTCATCTGTCCCCTTCCCTGAGGAGTCTCATCACCTTCTTTGTGGAGGACAGGTGCAAGCGAAGTCTACAGAGAAAGAAATCCTTGCTGGTCTCTCCCATTGAGTGAACTTCTGTCCTATTCTAGACAGCTTTAAAGTGACACAAATTATGATGCAATGCATTTCAAGTTATTTTAATTTTGACTAGGCAGCTATATAACCTGGTACAAAATTTTAAAGTATGTGAAATGCCATGCAGTGGGAAGTCAGTCTCCTTCCTCTCTCAACTCCTCAGTTCTCCAATCCCCACCACTTCCAGTGGTGACCATGATTTTAATAAAGTGTCATTTCAAGGAATGATCTACTGCAGAAGTTTGTGTAGGGTTGGGGTCATGCTTTGTTAGAAAACCTTCTATTTTGCGATTATTATAGATTCACAAAAATTTGCAAAAATAATACAGAGCAGTTCTGTGTCCTCCTTATCCAGTTCCCCCAGATTATATCTATGTCTTTTTCTGAATATCTGTGTCTATGTGGGTTATAACTACAGGGTAAGAGCAAAACCAGAAAAGTGATGTTGGTACTGTGGGTATGTGGTTCTGTGTCATTTTATCTCATGTGGATTCATTCATCCACCGCTGCAGTCAAGAAACAGAAGAACCCTTCCATCACCACTATATTCATACATACATAACTGTCGCAGTCTACTGGTGGTGTCGTCTTACCCATTCAAGTGAAATGTACAATGCTTACCTTAAGTCCTTGTAACCTCTCCCACATCTACTATAACTGTCTCAGATATCTCTGCTACATTCTTTGAAAACCAATCAGATGCTTTTTGCTTCAACTGTCAACACAATTGAGAAAACGCAAGAGGAGATAGGAAGCTTATGTATTTATGCATATTTGTACTCTTCCTAGGTTTACTGGCAACAGATTCTCTTAGTTTTCTTGTCTGGGCATGTCTTGATTTTCCCTACCTTCATGAAGAATATTTTTGATGGATATGACATCCTACGTTGACTATTTCTTTTCTTTCAGCACTTGGAAAATGCTGGGATACTTTCTTCTGGTCTTTTAATTCAAAGGACATCTCTATCCCTTCAATTGTTTTCCCCAATGGATGTTGTTTCTCTCTGCTTTTAAAGGATTTTTTCCTTGTAGTTTTCAAGTTTGGCTGTTATGCTCTGGGAATGTATATCTTTGAGCTTGTTCTATTCAGGGTTACTCAGGTGCTTGAATCTGTAGGTTTATGTGTTTTGTCAACTTTGGGAACATGTAGCCTGTATTTCTTAATTTTGCTTAGCCTTCCACCCCCACTTTGCCCTTCTTTTTAAGGCTTCAAAGACATGAATATTAGATATTATGTTATAATCCCTTAGATCCCTGAGGCTCTGTTGTTTGTCTTTTTTTTTTTTTTAACATTTATTTATTTACTTGAAAGTCAGAGTTACCAGAGTTACACACAGAGAGAGAGGGAGAAGCAGAAACAGAGAGGTCTGTCATCTGCTGGTTCAAGCCCCAAATGGCTGCAATAGCCAGAGCTGTGCCGATCCAAAACCAGGAGCCAGGAGCTTCTTCCAGGTCTCCCACATGGGTGCAGGGGCCCAAGGACTTGGGCCATCCTCTACTGCTTTCCCAGGCCATAGCAGAGAGCTGGATCGGAAGAGGAGCAGCCGGGACTCAAACTGGTGCCCACATGGGATGCCAGCACTGCAGGTGGTGGCTTTATCCACTACTCTGCAGCACCAGCCCCTGTTATTTTTCTTTCAGTCTGTTTTCCCTCTGTGGTTCAGATGGGGTAACTTCTAGTATTCCATCTGCTATTTCACTGCTTCTTTTCTCTATTCCCTTCTTTCTGCTATAGATGCCTGTACTCATCAGCTGTTTGTTACTTTAACTAAAATACATGAAAGGAGCTACTTAGGAAGGAAGAAGCATCAACCCAGAATCCAGTTTCCACCCTTGTTCCACCAACTATTAGCATTAACCGATTAACCATCAACATAAGGCATTGGGGTTTTGATGTCTGCATGAGCTGGGAAATCAGATTCCATTCAAATCATAAAAAGCCTCATCCAGTCATCTAAAAATTTCATTTATTGCATTTTTCAGTTCTGCTTGGTTTTTCTTCAGATCTTCTATTTCTTTCCCGAGACTCTTTGCTGAGGCATTTTCTCTCCCGGTTGATGTACTGTATCTTTCATGTGCTTGAAGCGTGTCCATAATTACTCATTGAAGCAATTTTGCTGTAGCTGCTTTAAAATCCTTGTCAGACAGTTCCAACATCTGTATCCTCTTGGTGTTGATGTCTGTTGATTGATTTTTCTCATTCAAGCTGAGATTTTCCTGGCTCTTGGCCTACCAAGTGCTTTTTTATTGCATGCTGAACCTTCCGAATGTTGCATTTAAAAAATCTGGTTTAAACGCAGACATTTCTGACTCTTGTGGGGAAACGGAGGAGCCACCTCATTACTGCCAGGTGGGAGTGAAGTCAGTTTCCCCAGCTGGCCTTTTTTGATACCTGGGCCTTCCATGTGGGGAAGGCTGCATTATTGTTGATAGGTGAGCAAGGAAGTTCAGGTCCCCCAAGCGGCCTCTGCTGATGCCTCACCTGCTAAGAGCACTTCATTAGTGGCCATTACTGACATTGTGGGGACACAGGGAGGAAAGTTCTGGCTCCCTACTAGAACTTCCCAGACATCACCATGGAGGGGGTAGGAGGAGGTAGCAGAGTAGCAGAGGCTGAGAGAGAGAGAGAGAGAGAGAGAGAGAGAGGGAGGTCTTCTATCTGGTTCACTGGTTCACTCTCCAAATGGCCACAAAGGCTGGAGCTGAGCCAATCTGAAGCCAGGAGCCAGGAGCTTCTTCCAGGTCTACCATGAGGGTGCAGGGGCCCAAGGACTCGGGCTTTCCTCTGCTGCTTTCCCAGGCACATTAGCAGGGAGCTGGATTGGAAGTGGAGCAGCCAAGATTCGAATAGGTATCCATATGGGATGCTGATGCTGCAGGCCAGGGCTTTAACCTGCTGTGCCACAGCGCAGGCCCCAGACCCTGGGCTGTCTTTATCAAGAGTCTTGTCAGCAGAGATGGAGGGTAAACATAGGAGTGTGTGCTTCCCATATGGCCTTTGTAGAAGGGTTGGGTGTGACGCAGCAAGGTTTTCAGTGGTGTTTGGCTGGAGTGGGGCGGTTACTGTCTAAACCTTTTCTGTCTTGCCAGCCTACCTATTTCCTAGTCCTTTGATTATCGTTAAAGAAAAAAAAAAATCCAGTGATGCTTGTGAAAGCACATCCAGGGAGACTTCATTCAAGCCCATAGTGGTAATAATAGGGTCCATTGCAACAAGGTCTTGCAGTGGAGGCAAGAAATTGGGCCCAGCTCTGACTGTAGCACAGGCAAGAGGGAACTGAGTGCCCAGGAGCAGAGCAGGGGTCAGTGGGTAGAGAAACGATGAAGAGGAAAACTCAGTGGTGGGGGCGGGGTGGGGGGAGGGTGGCTGGCCACCTAACAGGATTCTGGCTGGAGGCAGGCCAGGGGGGAGGAGGCTGAGAAGCCGGAGCAGATACTGAGGTTGATCAGAGGTCACCATCTAGCACAAGGTTCCTGGCTACTGTGACTTGGCAGCGTTTTTATGCTGACACTGGATTTTACAAGGAAGTGCACAGATAAACCTAGAAGAGGATTCAGAACCTGACTCAAGTTTGGCCAAGCAGAGAATCTTTGTCCCCAGAGACAGCAAGTTTTCCTGGGGCACTTATTGTCTGTACCTACTGGCCTTTCCAGGTTGCTGATTTCTCCAGCATCCAGATGAGGCAAAAGGAAAACCTGGGAAACTCAAGCCTGTGTTCTCCGGGTCTCAGGATCTCTGTCCTGACTGCCTTTCAGGGCCTTCTTGTGCTTGTTTTATATAATGTCCAGAGCTTTTAATTGACCTTATGGAGAGGAATAGAGATCCATGTGTCTATTCCATCTTGTCCAGAAACAGAGGGGGTCATGCATTTTTTATTTCTTTGTCCTGGGATCCTGGGAAAGACTTTCTCTTAAGGAAAAACAAAATAGCTGATTGCTTTTCATTCTGTCCTTTTTCCTAAAGCTGCAATGCATTTCCTTGTCTTAATCCACAGGTGTGCCTCTGCCTTGCTTGTGTGTGCTCTATTTGGGGACCCCGTAGGTAGTCCGAGGTGCTGGGACCAAGTGGGAGCTATGACTGTGGGGAGACCCAATGCTAGACTGAAAATTTTAAACTTTTGTCTTTGGGGAACAATTTTAAATGTTTCATCTTTGATGATAATTAGAGGATTTGTTCAAAACACACAGTTAAGCGTGAGGTGTGTAGGCAAGCGAATTACTGAGGCGAGTATGGAGTTGGGCAGAGGACAAGGAGACCAGGGAAGCAGGGTCATCCCTGGGGGTTCACCCTGGGGCTTCTTCCAGCTCACCTTCACCTGCTGTCGGTCAGTGAGACCCCAAGAACCAGCGAGGAAGTCTTTCAGTTCTTTGAACAAATCTGTGTTGTGTACTTAGTATGTTCAAGACCCTGTAGAGTTTCAAAATCCGTGGAAGATCCTTGCTCTTGGAAAGCATGCAGTACCGCCGGGTCATTCTTGAAAACCAAAACCCACAGCCAGCCAGATGGACAGACAGACAAGTGCTTCTCCCTCGGGAAGCCTGAGCTAGCCCCAGACGTGAGCGTTCACCTGACTTCTGAGACAATACCAGGTGTGCCCAGGTGACCTAACAGTTGCTAGGTGGCTGCTACAGCACACTCCCCTCACCTGATGCAGCTCAGGGAGAAGCCAGGCAGTGAGTAACAGCTTTCTGGCCTGAGAACATGTGGCTCAGCAAACAGCGTGTCATTCTTGCAGCCAGCCAGGCGGAGACAAGGCTCAGCTGATTCTGATCTCCCACCTGCTTCTCCACAGGGAGTGGAGAAGCCATCGGCAGAAGATGATGTCCAGGAGAAAGATCTCCAAAGTCCTGTGCATCGGGCTCTCTTTGCTTGTTGCCTTCAATCTCCTGCTGGTGTTTTCCACCAAGGGGACTTTACAAAAGTTGCTTCTGGCTAGCATCCCTAAGGGGCTTCATTCGCCTGAATGGGAAGGGGCAGTGATCCAGAGACTCTCCCACCTGGAGGTGGATTTGCAGCAGCTGAGTAAGTTCCCGGTACTGACTTGGAGGGGAGGTTGTCCATGTACTGTTGTGTGTGTACATGTGCATGCTATGAGATCCAGAAAAAAGGAACATGAGGGCAGAGGAGTGGGTGAGAGGCTTTGTTCTTATCTCTTAGCATCTTATTTAAACATCCTTTACATGCCTACAGATGAGAGGGAGGTATTGAGAATGCAGGCGGTGGGGAAGAGAAGAGTAAGCAGTTTTAGGTAGGGGAGCAGGTGTGTGTGTGCTTGTGCACCTGCACGACCATATTTAAGTGTGTGCAAAGAGGGAGACTCAGGGTAAGACTCTCTGGGGTGCTCAGGGATGCGTAGACATCTACTGTCATCCCACCCTGAACACGCCTGATCTCGGAAGCTGAACAGCATCCGGCCTGCTTATACCTGGATGGGAAGAATGTGTGGGAACAGCTCTGTGCTTCTGCTGCCGTGTCTTGGACCCTACTGAAGAGAAGTGGCATCTGTTCCGTTAGAGGACCTCAGATGGAATCTTGCTGTGGTCATTGGGATTGTGTGATTCGGCGGCGGGTGGTTGTCTCTCAGCCTCAGGTTCCTGTTCTGTAAATGGAGATGATGATAATGATGACAACACACACCTACCTGACCTTCTGAGGTTGTGAAATATATGCAGAAAGCAATCTATAACCTGCTATGTGCCCAACTATAACTTGTTCACTAGAAGTCCAAGGTGAGACTTCAGCAAGTTCTGGGGCTTGTGTGTGGTTCTTGCCCCCCGTGGCACTCTCTGAACTTCATGTGCCTCTGCATCTGACCTCTCACCAAGGGAGAGGGCTCTGTGATGCCGGAACCCTGAAGGGAGGTGCTGAGGGTGTGAGTGGGCATGGGGCTGCGTGGATGTGTGTACGTGGGGCTAGAGCTGGGGAGATTGTCTTTTCAAATGAGAACTGAGTATTTCCAGGTTTCTGGGTAAGGCAGAGGGATGGACAGAAAGAAAAAAAAAAAAACAGAAAAAGAGATGAGGGAGAGAGGAAGAGAGAGAAAAGAGAAGAGAGGAGAGGAGAGAAAGACAAAGAAGGATATAAAAAATGTGAACTGAGAAGAGCAAAAGAGAGACTCCAGGGAGAGCAAATGAAACAGGCGGAGAGAATGGAGGATGGAAGGTGGTCATTAAGCACCTTGCAGCACCTTCTACCTCTCCCCACAATGAGACTTTGCATATGTTATTGAAACACTGTTTTTTGAAAAGCAAGTTTCATAAGGGTTGATTCCATCAAAGTCATATTCACCTCTTGTCTCTGTTCACCATAGAAACGATAGATCCCAATGAGTGAGTGTCAGAAGGAGAGAAGAAAGGACAGGCAGGCGGGGGGGAGGGGGAGACTGAGCAAGAAAGTGACTGTAACAGAGAAGGAGGTTGCCTCCCAGGGCGGTGACCCCAGAGCCACCGCCACTCCCTGGCAGAATGCCCAGAGCACACCAGGGTGCTTGCCCAGCTTCCTCGTACTGACTCAGCCTCCTCAAGTCTTGCCATGGCTGGAGTTCTGCCCGAAGCTCCGCCATTCTTTCCTTCAGTGGGGGTAAGACAGGCTGCCAGGAGCCATCCAGGGCCACCCCGTGTACTTCACGTCCTGTCTTGGCAGTGATGAGTGCCTCTTCCTTTATTCTGGATGCACCCTCTTTCTATTTACTCTGATATAATGCAGTGTCAGAGACTTATGACCACCTGACCTGGGGTGAGACGCAAAATGCTTTCAGGGCCCTGTGTCCAAATCCCAACTTCTTCTGTGCCCTGCAGTGCTTCCTGAAATGGAAAGGCTGTTCCGTGTTGGTTGCTCATTCACAGTCATCTGGTTGTTCATTTGCCTTCAGGGTTCCTGAAAGACAAAGGAAAATCATAGGTCAAAAAGAATACCCACACAAGCCATACAGACAACCAAGACCAAAAGCAAACAAAAAGTTATGACAGGGATCAGTGACTGTAAACCAGGTCGCCGGAATCTCCCTTGGCTCTTAACAGCCCAGTGGAGATGTTGCCTGTATCCCCTTGGGGGCCTGGAACATTTCAGCGACAGAGATGGCGATAAGCTAATGACTGTGTATTCATCCTGCTGGACTCTCTGTACTTCCTCAAGTGGCCTCCAGGATGTCCAGCCAGAACCATTTCCCAGAGACCATACAACTCCCAGAGAAGAACATAGAGGGTCTGGAGACTTGGATAACCCAGTACCACGCAGTGACCTCCGTAAGCTTAGTACAGAAGAGCATGGACAATAGCCCTGTGCAATTTGAAATGCTGCAAACTTTTGCTTGCACTGCCAAATATGTACAGTGTTCACCTGAACCTTCTTTGATGGATCCGTTGCTTTTCTTCCCAAGCAGGCTTTGGCTGTCCTCTTTTGCCTTCAGCACTTCCAGAGCTGTTTCTGCTTCTCCTTTTCTTGGGACCGGCCTCCTTATCACCTTCCAAACACATTCTCCCCCTAGTTGTAGGACTGCTCTGCTTCTCTTTCAGGGGTAAATCCAGCTCACATTCTGCACCGCCCCCCCCCACCCCCACCCCAGACATGTGCTGTCACATGGCGCTGAATCCACCCAGAGAAAGTTCACCCAAGGGGCTGTATCCTTGCCACGCTGCTGACACTGGGTTGCACTCATCCAGAAAAGAGAGCCGCCTTCTAATTTGCTGGAAGATGCTGCATGAACTAACGGTGACCCTGCCAGTGTGGTTGGAATCAGGTGTGGATAGGAGAGGATCAGTGGGGACGAAGCAGGTCCTCTGGCAGGGTGTCTTGATTCCCACTAGGAGATTTGAATGCTGAGCAGTGTTACCATCACTAAACACTCAAATGACTTTTTCTCTTTTTTACTGAATTCATGAATTGAGCTTAAGGGAGTTCAAGGTGCATATGCTAAAACTCTCCAGCTTAAAAGGTGAGAAATAATGAATGAGGGCCAGTGCTTAAGACACTGATTGAGACACCCTCATTCTATATTACGAGGCTTGAGTTCAAGCCCTGGTTTCACCTCTGATCCAGCTTCCTGAAGATGGGCACCCTGGCAGGCAGCAGGTGATGGCTCAAGTACTTGGGTTCCTGACACCTCATAGGAGATCTGCATGGAGTTGCAGGCTTTTGGCTTTGACTTGGCCCTGCCATGGGTGTTGTGGGCATTTGGGGAGTGAACCAGCAAGTGACAGATTCCTGTCTCTATGTCTTTCAAATAAAAAAGAAATATTGGATGCAAAAGAGCTCTGCCATTTTAGGCCATTTTCCAAACACAAAGCTTCATTGTTATGGGTCTAGAAGACCTCTTCTGTATGAAAGTTGTCTACTCAGGTCCGTCTCCACTACCTGTTCATTCGTTTGAGTTAAGGCAGTTTCTCAAATTGATGTGACCATTAAATTTATCTGGAGCAAGTGTTAAAAATCAGATTCCTTGGCTCTACTCCAGACCCACCCAGTTAGAATCTCCATGGAGGACCTGGAGTCTGTATTTCTAAAAATCATTTGAAGACATTCTTATGAGTTAAGTTAAGGCTAGTTAAGGCTAGGACATCGCTGGAAGTTCCAGGTAAGTCGAATACCAGGGTCTTCTAAAAGCTCATGGGAAAAGCGTATTCTGGAAAGGCTATGGAGGGATTCCAAATTTTTTTGCGCCAAAGTATATTTATCTTTGATTCCATTTTCCATGAACTCATTGCAGTTCCCTTGTACATAAGAAGTGATAGAATGAATGGATGATGGCGAGGAGGGGTAAGATATATTCATTTTGACTAGCCACCAGTATACTACAATGTTTTACACACTTTATAGTTCAAAAAGAATCACTTCTCAATGTGTTAAAATGCAGATTTTTGTAACTTCCCCTGCTCAGATCTTGACCTTGAATCTCTGATTTTAATAAATAAGGAAATGTGCCTTTTATCTACATTTTTAAATTATCACAACAGTGATTTTGAAGTGAGTGATTCTTGGGCCTCATTCTGAAATAAAAATGGCTTATTGCCAATATTTTTTCTTTTCGTCTTCTTTTTAAAGATCTATTTATTTACTTGAAAGACGGAATGACAAAGAGTAGAAAAGACAGACAGAGAAAGATTTCAATCCACTGATTCACTCCCCAAATGGCTTCAATAAATGAGTCTGGGCCTGGCTGAAGCTAGGAGCCAGGAACTCCATTTGGGTCTAGCACATGGGTGACAGGAGCCCAAGCACTTGGACCATCACCTGCTACTTTCCCAGGCACATTAGCAGGAAGCTGGATCAGAAGCAAAGCAGCCAGGACTTGAACCAGCATTCATATGGGATGCTGGCATTGGAAGCAGTGGTTTAACCCACTACTCTACTTGTCAATCTTTACCTTGGGTCACAGTGAGTCAGTTCCTAGAGGACTCTGAACGGTGAATGGTAGATCTGTTTTGATGGAGCTGAAGAGACATATTTATCATATTGTCTGCGGAAAGAGCTTGGAGAGTGAACTTTCAGAGTGGAAAGCAATGCCCAGGTATCTAAGGGTTGAGGAAGTGTTTCTCTCTACTTTGTCCTGTTCCTTGGCAGGAGAGAGCATGAAACGGGCTATGAAGCAACAAGAAGAAGCAATCCCCACCCTGCAGAGCGTGAACGACGAAGAATACCCCCGTCAGCCTGCAGCAAAAGCCAAGGCCCACGAGGCAAAGAACAAAGCTCCAGGGAAACTCTTCCCACACTCGCCACTCTTCCGGCAGTGGGGTGAGGGTCTTTCCAAGGCCCAACAGCTAAAGGCCCAGGACCTCTTTGAGAAGTTTGGCTACAACGTGTACCTCAGTGACCAGCTGCCCCACAACCGCAGTATCCCCGACACGCGCGACTCCAGGTGGGATGGGCCCGGCTGGGGCTTCCAGGGACCTCGATGTGGGATGAGCTTTGGGAACCGTGAAAGTCAAGGATTGAGGGAGTGGGGAATTGAGGGTGAAAGGGCTCAGGCTGACTGATCTTGTTATCAACCCATTTGATGACGGTAGCTGACAGAAGATAACCAGATATTGGCAGCCCCTTGATGATGATCAGAGGTGTCAGAAAAACAGAGCCTTGGAATTCTGGAGCAACGGGTGTAATGCATAATTCTTTTTTTTTTTTTTTTAAGATTTATTTATTTGCAAGTCAGAATTACACAGAGAGAGGAGAGGCACAGAGAGAGAGGTCTTCCATCTGACGACTCACTCCCCAATTGTCCCTAACAGCCAGAGCTGTGTGGATACAAAGCCAGGAGCCAGGAGCTTCTTCTGGGTCTCTCACATGGGTGCAGGGGCCCAAGGACTTGGGCCATCTTCTGCTGCTTTCCCAGGCCACAGCAGAGAGCTGGATCAGAAGAGGAGCAGCCGGGACTAGAACTGGCGCCCATATGGGATGCCGGCGCCTCAGGCCAGAGCGTTAACCTGCTGCACCACAGCGCCGGCCCCCATGTAATGCATAGTTCTATAGATGCAGAAACTGAGGCTGAGAAGGACTTGTGAAAGTCACTTCCAAGTTAGCTACGCTGTTTGCTGCCCTTGTGTTTCCCTCAAGTTCTCTGCTCGGATTCCTCTTTATTCCACCTAATTTGAAGAGCCTTCTCTCTCCCTGTGCTATCTCCTTTCTCCCATTGTTTTCTGCCTCTGCCACCTTCCTTCGTAATTTTAAGGAAGTAACAGCTTTGCTCAGATATGATTCATGCACCACTCAACTCATCCATGTAAAGTGCACAATTTGTGGTTTTTAGTCTATTCACAGAGTTGTGTACTGTTACCACAATCGATTTTTAAAATACTTTCATTTCAGAAAAAAACAAAGACAAAACCCCATACCCATTAGCAGGTACATGTCATTTCCCCACAACTTCCTTATCCCTAGGCAAGCACTAATCCCTAGGGGCTTACCTCTTCTGGCCCCGTAATGTAATATTTGTCCTTCTGTGACTTGCACTGTTCCCTTATCATGATTGCAGGTGTTACCCATGTTATAGCATATATCAAGTTCATTCATTTCTATTGTCCAATAATCCCTAAAATTTTATTTGTTTATTTTTTTTATTTGAATGGTAGGGTTAGGGGTGGCGTGGGGAGAGAATCCTCCCATCCACTAGTTCACTCCCCAATTGCCTGCAACAGCTGGGGCTGGGCCATGTTTAAGCCAGGAACTGGGAACTTGATCTATGTCTCCCATGGGGGTAGCAGGAGCCCAACTACTTGGACCATCACCTGCTATCTCCCAGAATGTATTGTCAAGTAATATTCTATGATAAGGATTAGTACATTTTGTTCACTCATCACTTGGTGGACATATGGATTGTTTCTAGTTTTGGGTTACTATGAACAATGCTGCTATGAAGATTCATGTACAGCTTTTTGTGTGGACAAATATTTTTATTTCTCTTGAGTGTAATTTGGGAGTAAACTTGCTAGCCCATCTGATAACTATATTTAACCTTTCCGGGAACAGCAACAGTGTTTTCTCTCCAATGGTGCCTGAAAGTCTTAGTTTATCCACACATTCATCCACATTTATTATTTGTCTGATTAGTCACCCTACTGGGTGTGAAGTGATAGCTCACTGTAGTTTTGATTTAAATTTCTTTGAGGCCTAAGGAGTGATGTATCTTCTTTGGCGATATATCTATTCGGAGACTTTCTCCTTTTATAAGAATTGGCTTGACTTTCAATTACTAACTTGCAAGAGTTCTTTATATATGTTCTAGAGACCAGTTCCTCTCAGAAATATGATTTGCAAATGTCTTCTGTCGGGTGGGTTGTCTACTCCCTTCTTTGATGGTGTTCTTTGAAATGCAAAAGTCTTAAATTTTCATGATGTCCACTTTGTATGTTTTTTCTTCAGCTCCTTGTTCTTTTTTTAAGTCTAAAAATTTTTTTAATAGCTATAAAAATACAACCAAGTGGAAAATCTTTATTTTGCTAAGAAATACAAACAGGACAAAACACTTTACACACCTTGCATTTCCTGAAGATTTAACAAGCATCAGTAGTTTCTGTGACAAGTTGTTGTCCTCCGTGGTTCAGAGAAAGCTCAGATGCCTGACAGTTTATGAAAACCCAACATCTTTTCCTTTCTACTCACCAACTCAGTCTTTTCAGAAGTCTTGCCAGTGTTTTCTTTGTCTGTCTGTGTTGCTGCTTAATTTTTTGTTTAAATTTGTTTATTTTTATGCGGTTTCATGTGTGTCATATGGTGTGCACACACAGCCTATATATTTTTTTTGTTATATATCTATTTGAAAGGCAGAGTTACAGAGAGGTAGAGGAAGGGAGGGAGGGAAGGAGAGAGAGAGAAAGAGAGAGAGAGAGAGAGTGAGAAGAAATCTTTCAGCTGCTGGGTCACTGCTCAGATGGCTACAACTGCTGGAGCTGGGTCAATTCAAAGCCAGGAGCTTCCTCCAGGTCTCCCACGCAGGTGCAGAGGCCCAAGGACTTGGGCCATCTTCTACTGCATTCCCAGGCCATAGCAGAGAGCTGGATTGGAAGTGGAGCAGTGAGAACTTGAACTGGTGCCCACATGGGATGCTGGCACTGCAGGCAGCGGCTTCACCTGCCATGACACAGCACTGGCCCCCGCTGCTTAATTTGATGGATTTCATTTTCTAGTTGCACGATAGTTCGTTCAATCTCATAATTCTTACTGACCAGGGATTTCCGATTTGACTCCATTTCTCTGTGTGAGTTGCATGTTTTTTGCTTGAATGTGTTTCCTTAACTTCTGAAGCTCTTTCTGTGCATGTTCAATCATGGAACTAAATTTTCATTACATACTTTCCAGCCATCACATCTGTGCTCTGACATCAGTTCCAGATTCTCAGTTCCAACTTGGTGCTCTAAACTGGGCCATAGAATTGTTTACACATTCTTGCCATGCAGTAATGTCATTTTCTGACCTGAGAATGGGGCTGGAAAACTCGTATCGTTTCACACTGAGCAGAGCAATTGGTTTGTCCAGCAGCCAGTCTTTCCAATTCATTTCTCAGTATGTCAGTTTGCAAAGCAGAATAATCCCGGGCTGTCAGGTAGCTCAGTTAATTTTTAGTGAGTCGGTATCCCGGAGTTTCCTCCTTCACCAGGGCTGCAGCCACTTCTCGCCCACCAGGTGCTTTATCACCTTGACAAATACGGTAGCAGGTAGTGCGTCCATGGCTACCTCTCCAGCCACCAAACCAGTGTCCGCCCTGCTGGGGCACACGGGTTCGCCTTGCTTGTTCGTTTGATGTCATATCTAAGAGACCGTGGATAAATGCAAGGTCACAAAGAATTAAGCCTGTGTTTGTTTCTAAGGGTTTTACAATTTTCTGTCTTATGTTAAAGTTTTTGGTCCATTTAAAATTACCCTTATTACACAATGGACATAGATGTTCGACTTAATTCTTTAGGGTGTAGCTAGCCAGCTGCCTAGCGTCCTTCACTGGAGAGATTACTCTTTCCACATTCAACTGTCTTGGAATCCTTGTCCAAATTAATTACCTAAAAATGTAAAAGGTTTAATTTTGGATGTCAGTCCCATTCCATTGGTACATAAGTTTATCCTTATGACATCACACAATGTCTTAATAACTATGGTTTGGTAGTAAGTTTCCAAATTGACAAATGTGACTCTTACAATATTTTTCTTCTTTTTCAAGATGATTTTGTATATTATGGGATCTTGCATTTCCATACATATTTTAAGCTTAAGTTGTTTACTTTTGCAAAGAAACCAATAAGGTATGATTGGAATTGCATTGAATTTGTAGTTATTGCATTTTAACAATTAAATCATCCAGTTCCCAAACATGGGAAATCTTTCCATTTATTTAACCCTGCTTTAAAGTCTTTCAACAACATTTTGAATTTTGAGAATATGAGAATTTTGAGTAAAATTGAATTTTGAGAAATGCAAAACATTTCTTTGCATTTGTTTGCTAAATTCATAAATATTTCTTCTTTTTGATGCTGTTAGAAGTGGAATTATTTTCTTGATGTCATTGTCACATTTGCATCCTAACTATAGAAACGCCCTTACTTTTTACATATTGATCTTGTATATTGCAACTCTAACACATGTTAGTCAGCTCCCCACCGCCATAGTGAGCTAGCTGAGGCAGCTAACTTGATAAAGGGAAAACGATCCTGGTGACTCACCTCTTTCTGTGTGGCCCCTGGTGATGCTGTTCCTGCCGGTAGAGTTCACAGCGGCCCAGGGCATCACACGGCAAGGAGCAGGGAGCGCACAAGTGTCTCCATCCCTGCTTATATGACACCAGCACTCAGTCACGGGCTCCGCCCTCATGACTTCACTCAGTCTAGTCACTTCCTAGCTTGCAACATCACAAGTGGATTCCACTTCCGCCCTTTGAATGCCATTGACTTATGACTCCCGAGTGTAAGCTGCTGTGCGAGGTTGGAGCCAAACATTCAAACCACAGCACTTATTATATTCATTCCTTAGTTCTAACAGTTTTTAAGTGTATTTTAAAAGGATTTCAATATATCAGATTATTTCGGCTGAAAAAAAAAAGGAGTTGTACATTATGCTTTCCAACATGATGCCTTTTATTTCATTGTCTTCCCTAATCACCTGGCTAAAACCTCTGATAATGGTAGTTCATAGGATACTTCCTTTAATTTTCATTATATGGGGGAGAGTATTTAATATTTCACCATTAAGCATGATGTTAGGGGCCAGCATTGTGGTGCAACAGGTTAAGTCACCACTTGCAATTCCAGCTCCCATACTGGAGTGTAGGTTTGAGTTCTGGCTGCTCTATTCTGATGCAGCTCCCTGCTAACATGCCTGGGAAAGCAGCAGATAATGGCTCAAGTACTTTGGCCCCTGTCATCCATGTGGGAGATATGGATGGAGTTCTGGGCTCCTGGCTTAGGCCTGGACCAACCCCTGCTGTTGCAGCAATTTGGGGAGTGAAGCAGCAGGTAGAAGATTTCTCTCTCTCTCTCCTTTATCACTCTTTCTTTCAAATAAATACTTTTTAAAAGTGTGATGTTAGTTCTGATTTCTGTAGATGCTCTTTAACAAAAATCCCATTCTATTCCTAATTGGTTTAGTGTTTCTCTCTTTTATCATGAAAGGGTGTGAACTTTTGTCAATTTTTTTTCTGTGTTTTTTAAGATAATCATGTGATTTTGGTCCATTATCTATTGATAGTGTGTAATGCTTTACAGATTTTGAGATGTCAACTCAATCTCATATTCTTGGCATAAACGCTGCTTGGTCATGATATACAATCATTTCTGTGTGCTGTTGGCTTTGGTTTGACAGTATTTTGTTATGGATTTTTTTTATCTCTATTCATAAAATATATTGGTTTTCATTTCTTTCTTTGTGATATTTTTATCTGCTTTTAGTATCTGGGTAATACTGGCTTCAATGAATGAACCGGTAAGTATTTCCCTCTCTTCTATATTTTGGAAGAGTTTGTGAGGATTGGTATTAACTATTTTTAAATATTTGTTAGAATTCATCAGTGAAACCATCTGGGCCTGGTTTGGTTTTGGTGATTTGTTTAATTGCATATTCAATATCTGCTTGATGTAAGTCTGTGCAAACTTACATTTCTTGAGTCAGTTTTGATGATTTGTATCTTCCTAGAAATTTGATCACTTCCCTATGTTATCTAACTTGTTGGCAGACAGTTGTTTTACATATATTCCCTTATAATAATTTTAATTTCTCTAAGGTCATTGGTGATGTCTGACTTTTTTTCTTTTTTTTATTTTTTATTTTTTATTTTTTTTTTATTTTTTATTTTTATTTTTTTTTTATTTTTATTTTTGACAGGCAGAGTGGACAGTGAGAGAGAGAGAGACAGAGAGAAAGGTCTTCCATTGCCGTTGGTTCACCCTCCAATGGCCGCCGCGGCCGGCGCGCTGCGGCCGGCGCACCGCGCTGATCCGATGGCAGGAGCCAGGAGCCAGGTGCTTTTCCTGGTCTCCCATGGGGTGCAGGGCCCAAGCACCTGGGCCATCCTCCACTGCACTCCCTGGCCACAGCAGAGGGCTGGCCTGGAAGAGGGGCAACCGGGACAGAATCCGGCGCCCCGACCGGGACTAGAACCCGGTGTGCCGGCGCCGCTAGGCGGAGGATTAGCCTAGTGAGCCGCGGCGCCGGCCTTTTTCTTTTTTTTTAAAAAAAGATTTATTTTATTTACTTGCAAGAGTAACAGAGAGAGAGAGAGACAGGGTTGAGGGGAGAGAGATCTTCCATCCACTGATTCACTCCCCAATGGCCCCAACAGCCAAGGCTAGGCTAGGAGCCAGGAGCCATAAACTCCAACCAGGTCTCCCATGTGGGTGGCAGGGGCCCAAGTACTTGGGGCCATCATCTGCTGCTTTCCCAGGAACATTGGTAGGGAGCTGGATTAGAAGTAGAGTGGCTGGGATTCAAATACGTGCTCTGATATGAACACAGGTATTGTAGGTGGTGGTTTAACCTGCTGTGCCACAGCGCTGGCCCCTGTCCCACTTTGACTCCTATTTTTGTTACTTGAGTAACAAAACTTTATCTTTTCCTTAGTCAATATAATTAAAAGTAAATTTGTTGATCTTTTCAAAGAACTAACTTTTCATTAGCTTTCTCTGTCGTTACATCTGTTCTCTAGTTTATATATTTTTATATATTTCCCACCTAATCTTTATTATATGCTTCCTTCTGCTTGCTTTGCATCTAACTTACTCTTTCTTTTATAATTTCTTAAGATGGAAGGTCAGAATATTGATTTGACATTCTTCTTTTTCTTTTAAAAGATTTACTTACTTATTTGAAAGACAGAGTTAAAGAGAGAGAGAATGAGAGACACAGAGATGTTGCATCCGCTGATTCACTCCCCAAATGCCTGCAACTGCCAGACCTGGGCCAGGCTGAAGCCAGGAACCAGGAGCTTCTTCCAGGTCTCCCACATGGGTGCAAGGGCCCAAGCACTTGGGCCATCCTCTGCTGCTTTCCCAGGCCATAGCAGAGAGCTGGATTGGAAGTGGAGCAGCCGGGTGGGTCTTGAACCGGTGCCCCTATGCCATGCTGGCACTGCAAACAGTGGATTAACCTGCTGTACCACAGCGCTGGTTCCCCCTTCTTCTTTTTTAAAATGTATATATTTACAGTCAGAAATGTCCTTCTGCTTTCTGCTTTAGTTGTATTCCATAAGTTTTGGTGTTTTTCTTTCTAGTCATCTTAAGGTATTTTCTAACTGCCCTTGTAATTCCTTCTTTGGCCCATTAGTTATTTTAAAATATATTATTTGGGGCCTGTGCCATGGCTCATTTGGTTAATCCTCCACCTGTGGCACTGGCATCCCATATGGGCACCAGCTTCTAGTCCCGGTTGCCCCTCTTCCAGGCCAGCTCTCTGCTATGGCCCGGGAGTGCAGTGGAGGATGGCCCAAGTGCTTGGGCCCTGCACCCGCATGGGAGACCAGGAGAAGCACCTGGCTCCTGACTTCAGATCGGTGTAGTGCCGGCCGTAGTGGCCATTTTGGGGAGTGAACCAACAGAGGGAAGACCTTTTTTTCTCTCTCTCTCTCTGTTTTCTCTGTTAAATACATTAAAAAGATATATGTTATTTAATTTTCACATTTCTGTGAATTTTCAAAGCTTTTCCTGTATCATCTCTAATGTAGCTTGCGAGGGCTCAGAGAATCACGTTCTGTGTGCACACAGTTCTTTACATTGATCAGGGCAGGTTTTATGACCCAGCATCTGGTCTACCCTGGAGAAAGCTGTAAGAGCTGTTGAGAGGAATGTGTATCCTGCTGCTGGTGGGTGGGGTGCTCTATAGATGGTGGTTAGGTCTGTTTGCTTTATGGTATTGTTTAAGACTGCTGTTTCCTTGTTTGCCTTCCACCTCGGCATCCCATCTATCACTAGAAGGAGGATTTTCAAGTCGGCGACTATTGTTGGATTGCCTATTTTGTCAGTTTTTGTTTCATACCATGTAGGTCGCTGTTGTGAAGTATATAGATATATAATTGTTACATCTTTTTGATGGATTGACCTTTTTGTCATAAAGTCCCCCCCTTTACCACAGAACATTTTTATTTTAACATCTATTTTTTTTCTGGTGTTAGTATAGCCACTTCAGCTTTCTTATGGTTGCTGTTTACATGATTGATCATTTTCTGTATTTTTACTTTAAACCTATTTGTATTCCTTTAATCTAAAATTTATTTCCTGTAGACAGTATATACTTGGGTTTTTTGGACAATTTTTACTTTTTTGATTGAATTGAATGTTATTATTGATATAGTTGAATTCCATCCTACTCTTGTTTTCTTGAAATTTATTTTCACTTTATTTGAAAGGCAGAGAGAGACAGAGACGGAATTAGGCAGAGAGAGATCCTCCATCTGCTCTTTTACCACCCACCCCCAATGCTCGTAAGAGTCAGTTCTGTGCCAGACCAAAGTCAGTAGCCTGGAACTCCATCATGGAATCTCCCACTTGGGTGACAGGGACCCAAGGACTTGAGCCATGACCTCTGCCTCATAGAGTGTGCATGAGCAGGAAACAGGTTTGCATAACTGGAACTTACTCTGATGTGGAATGCAAGAGCCCCAAGCAACATGTTAACTGCTGTGCCAAATGTAGATGCCTGCCCCTCTATTTTCATATTCTGTTGTCCTAAGATTTTTCCCTGATTCTTTATTTACTTACTTTTTTTTTCACCAAATGAATATTTTCTAATGTAAAAGTGTAACTCTCTCAGTAATTTTTCATTTTTCTTTAGTTATGTTCTTGGTGGTCATTCTTTCATTAATCTTACCAGAAGTTATAGATTTATATTCATTTACATCGTATGAACTACGGAGTGGTTACTCACATGTAGCTCTATTCACTCTCCCTCTTCTATTTGCTGCTATTACTGCACATATTACATACCATCTCTACAGCATAAACCCCAAAATGCATTCATATAATTTTATGTCAATTAAAGATGAGAAAAAAGGAGAGGAAGTATAAGTTACAGAGTTTTTTGTATTTACCTTCTTATTTACCATTTTTGTTCTGTCCATTTGTTCCTTGGGATTCAGTTTACTATCTGATGTCATCTTTTCACTTTGATGCAGCTTTGCTCCCATCTACCTCCCTTGTGCTGCTATTGTGAAATATATTGTATCACTCTATGCTATAGGCCCAATAATACAATTACAAATCCACATTTTAAAAAATTGATTGATTGAGATTGATCGATTGATTTGAAAGGCCAAGGGACAGAGAGAGCGCGATCTTCTACCTGCTGGTTCACTCCCTAATTGCCTGCAATGGCCAGCTCTGGGCCAGGAGCAAGCCAGGAACCAGAAACTCCACCCTGGTCTCCCATGTGAGTGGTAGGGCCCAAGTATTTGGGGCATCATCTTCTGCCTTCCCAGGCACATTAGCAGGGAGCTGGATCACAAGTGGAAGAACAGGGACTCAACTGGCACTCCAGTATGGGATGACCATATCCCAACCCAAAATGCCAGCACCACATATTTTTATGCTATTGCTTTTCAAATAAATAAAGAGAAGAAAGGAGAAAAACATGCACTTAGACTGTGTTAGAATTGCATGATTGCTTTTGCTGGTATGTGTGTGTTTGAATCTGGTCTGGAGTCTAACAGACTTAGTGTTTCTCATAAGGCGGATCTGCCAGCAACAAGTGCCCTCAGTGTTTATTTACCTGCCAGTATCTTTTTGTGTGAGAGAGCAAAACATTTCTTTCTTTTTTAAAAAAATATTTACTTATTTATTTAAGAGGCAGAGTTACAGAGGGAGAGAGAGATCTTCCATCTGCAGGTTCCCTCCCCAAATGGTCACAACGGCTGGAGCTGGGCCCATCTGAAGCCAGCAGCCAGGTCTCCCACATGGTTGCAGGGGCCCCAGGGTTTGGGCCATCTTCACTGCATTCCCAGGCCATAGCAGAGAGCTGGATCGGAAGTGGAGCAGCTTGAACTGGCGCCTATATGGGATACTGGCCCTGCAGAAGGTGGCATAATGCACTATACCACAGCACCAGCCCCAAGAAACATTCTTTCAAAAAAACTACCAAGGGCCTGTCATTTGACCTAGGGGTTAATTTGCTAGTTGGGCAGTCTACATCCCATATCTGGGGTCCTTGGGTTCAAGCCCTGACTCTGGCTCCTGACTCCAGCTCCTTGCTAATGTAGACTCTGGGAGGTTGATGACTCAAGTGGTTAGGTCCCTTACGTCCAAAATGGGAGACCTAGATTGAGTTCCTAGCTCCTGGGAATTTGGAGAGTGAACCAGCAAATGGTCACTCTCTCTGTCTCTGTGCTCCTCAAATGATTACAATAAAGAAAAATAAAATCTACTAAATCTGTGGAAGCAATCTGTGGCATTCGAGCTGTGACTTGCTCCCTCCAGCCCACCCTAGATCTATCTGATGGAAACTGCTCAAGTTCTCTACTCTGGATGGGGGTGGTTGAGAAGGGGAATCCTTATCCTTGCAGTTTCCAGTGTAAGGTGGTGGTTTCTCCCTGGGAGGGTTAGGCCAACTGCATCTCTCAACTTCCCCCATGATGTTATGCAAAATCTCTCTTCCTAGTGGAGGTGAATGAGACAATTGTGATTTCCATCTTCTATCTAGTACCATCCCTCACCTAGCCCTATTCCTAGGTTACAATTTCAGCTCTAGGTGCATCAGGCCAAGAATACTGGGCTCCAGTTGCCCCTTCTCCAACTTACAGAATGGAGGTCCCATACCAGAATAGACAAGCTGAAAAGCTCAGGGGCTTCACCACCTCCTTCCCCTCTCCTCCATTCCTCTCCCCTTCCCTCCCCTCCCTTCCCCTCCTCTCCTCTCCTCTTCTTCTCTCTCCCTGCACCTCTCCCCTCTCCCCTCCCCTCTCTCCTCTCCCCTCTCTCCTCTCTCCTCTCTCCTCTGTAGAGTCTGCCTATAGAGCAAGGTGTGTCACTCCAGGAGAAATGGGCTGCTGTCTTTCCAGGAGGAAAGGCAGGATGTGAACCTCCCTAGCTCTGTTTAAGGGACTGATATTTGGAGCAGAGCATGAAGAGTTTCATGCTAATGGTGTTGTCTGAAATAGTGGAAGTCTTAGTGGAGAACAGTTAAGGGAGTGCTCATAGCTTTGTGACACTAGAGGTACCCAGCAAAATGGCAGAGCAATCAAATATTTAACAGAGAGAATGAGGGAAAAAGACAGCCAGGAAGAGCCCTCCTTGGATCACACCCATCCCAGTGTGGTCTAGAATGTTGTGTATAAGCACCAAGTGGTACTCACTCAAGAACCACCAGAGCAGGATACCGGGGAGATTTTAAATCATACCTCAACTTGCACACAGATCCACCAACCAACAGCTGAATCCTTACTGGCACCAGGGCCTTAAGCCCAATCTCTGAAAAAACACCATTGGAACAATGAGCTATTCTGCTCCAGGGGCTGCTCTTAGGATGCTAGGCTTACAAGTAAAACAGAGGCACATACCATGGAATAATGTTTCCATCACTATTTCTCCAGAATATGTTTCCCAAGTCTCTATACTCATGCCCCATCTCCACTTCCTCATTCTCTTTTCCTTTGGACTCCAACTATAATAATGTACTGCTTAACAATGGGACAAGTTCTGGAAAATGCATTGCCAAGCGCTTTTTTTGCAAGTATTGTAGTGTACTTACCAGCAACTAGGATGGCTATGACATCATTAGGTAATATAACCTTGTGGGACTACTGTTGTATATTTGGTCTGTTGTTGACTGAAATGTCATTATGGGACATTATACAAGAGAAATGAAGACATATGCCAATACAAAATGTATACAAGGATGTTCATAGCAGTGTTATTCAGAACAGCTGAAAGTGGGAACATTCTCAGTGTCAATCAGCTGGCCAATGGATAAACAATATGTGGCATATTCATACAGTGGAATATTCCTTGACAATTAAAAAGGGTTGAAGTATTGACATGCTTTCATGTTGATGAACCTTGAGAATGTTACACTCAGTGAAGGAAGGTAGTCACAAAATCCCAAATATTGTGTGTTTCTATTTGTATGAAAAGCCCATAATAGGAAATTCTATAGAAGCATAAATTAGATTAGTGGATGCCTATGGCTGAGGGGGCAAATGTGTAATGAGTTCAGGAGAAATGGCATGAGACTGGTAATGGATATGGGGTTTCATTTTATGTGATGTAAATGTCATAAAAATCAGAGTGGTAATTGTTACTCTGTCACTTTTACAAAAAACCATTGCATTATAGATTGAACATTTCTTTAGTTTACTTACTTGAGAGGGAGAGAGAGCACATGCACATCCATTGGTTCACTCCTTTAATGCCCAGAATGACTGGGGCTGGATCAGAGCTAAATTCAGGAGCCTGGGAACTCAATCTCGACCTCCCACTGGGTGGCAGGAACCCAATTACCACTGCCTCCCAAGATCTGCATTGGCAGGAAACTGGAATCAGGAGCCAGAGCTGGGAAGTGAACTCAAGCACTCTAGTGTGGGGTGCAGGTGTCCTGATGGGTGTCTTAACCAGTAGGCCAAATACCACCCTGTATTCATTTTTTAAATTGGTGAATTTTGTTGTATGTGAGTTACATCTCAATAAAGATGTTTAAAAAGTAGAGAGCTCAGGGCTGGTGTTGTGGTGCAGCTGGTTAAGCCACTGCCTACAACGCTGGCATCCCAGATGGGTGCTGGTTTGTGTCCCAGCTGCTCCACTTCCAATCTAGCTCCGTGCTAATGTGCCTGGGAAAGCAGTGGAAGATGGCCCAAGTCTTTGGGCTCCAGAACCCACCTGGGAGACCCAGATGAAGCTCCTGACTCTTGGCTTTGGCCTGGCTCTGTCCTGGCTGTTGCAGCTATTTGGGGAGTGAACCAGCAGATGGAAAATCTCTCTCTCTCTCTCTCTCTCTTTCACTCTGCCTTTCAAATAAATCTTAGGAAGAAAAGTAGAGAAATATTGTCCAATGAGTATAAAGTTACAGTTAGTTATCCAAGATGAATAAGTTCTAGATATCTGCTATACTACTACGTAGTACCTATAGTTAACATTAAAGTGTTTACATGGAAATCTTTGCTAAAATAGCGTCCATGTTGTGTCCTTAACACACACACACATATGCACACATACACAGAGCAAAGGGTCACAAGGAAACTTTTGGAATTGGTAGACATGCTTCTTTCCTTGATGATGGCAGTTGTATCCTGGTATATGTGTATGTCCAAACTCATCAAATTGTATATATTAAATATATACTTTTTATATACTGATTATATTTCAATAAAGCTACAACCATAAGGATAAACCAGCACCTAGAATATGGTAAATATTTAAATGTAGGTTATGACTTAAAAAAAAATTCTCTGGACAGGTTGCCTACTTTTTACAGTGGGGAAGCAAAGTGTTGTGCCAGAGGGGACTGAAGATCTGAGAACACGGGAAAAGGGTAGTGACAATGACAAAGGCTGCTGCCACAGAAGCTGATTTGGGGATGCAAGAGGAAGGGGAATTCCTTTGAGGGAATGTTGAATGCTCAAGTGGAAATGTCTACTGAAGACTAATAAAAAAGGAGGTGGACTTTGTCCTCATAGCAGAAGAACTTTGTTGATTTTAAACTGTTTTAACTCATTTATTTGAGAGGAAGAGGGATAGACAGAGAGCTCTCATTTACTGGTTCACTTTCTTTTTTCTTTCTTTCTTTTTTTTTTTTTTTTTTTTTTTTTTTTTTTTTTTTTTTGACAGGCAGAGTGGACAGTGAGAGAGAGAGACAGAGAGAAAGGTCTTCCTTTGCCGTTGGTTCACCCTCCAATGGCCACCACAGCCAGCGCGCTGCGGCCGGCGCACTGCGCCTATCCAATGGCAGGAGCCAGGTGCTTCTCCTGGTCTCCCATGGGGTGCAGGGCCCAAGCACTTGGGCCATCCTCCACTGCACTCCCTGGCCACAGCAGAGAGCTGGCCTGGAAGAGGGGCAACTGGGACAGAATCTGGTGCCCCGCCCGGGACTAGAACCCAGTGTGCTGGCGCCGCAAGGCGGAGGATTAGCCTAATGAGCCACGGCGCCGGCCACTGGTTCACTTTCAAACACTTGCCATACCTGGGGCTGAGCCATGGATGAAGCTGGAAGCCTGAAACTCAATCCAAGTCTCCATATAGTCATCCATATAGGATGGCAGATGCTCAGCCACTTGAGCCATCACCACTGTCTCCCAGAGTCTGCATTATGGGAAGCCGAAGTCAGGAGCTGGAGGCAGGCATTAAACTCAGGTTTTCCAGCATGAGATGTGGGCATCTTGACCACTAGGTCACATGTTTCCAACCCTGACAGTAAACAGATATAAAATCTCCTTGGTACTGTTATAAGCAGCTGAGAGTTTCCTTCCCTAGTGCGTTTGAGAGCTTGGTGAGTTGATTGTTATAATATCACGAGTAGTGGAGGGGAAGAGTGGAAAGCAATGTTGAGGTTGTGATAAAAATAATATGGTTGCAAAATGGTCTCTTACAGGTGTCTTCAGAAGACATATCCTTCACCACTCCCATCCCTCAGTGTTGTTCTCATATTCGTGAATGAAGCGCTGTCTATTATACAACGGGCCATCACCAGTATCATCAACCGGACCCCCTCTCAACTGTTGAAGGAGATCATCTTGGTGGATGATTTTAGCTCAAACAGTGTGTATCTTGATCAAAGAATCCTTGTAAAAATGGCCACCTGTCATTCTACTTTGCTGGAAAGGGGCCAATGCTTACATCTCAGGACACCTTGAATTTATGGTAGAGGGAAAAGAAAAGGGTGTATTGAGGGCTGATTTGTGCTGAGTACATTTAATCTTCACAGAGTCAAGTCAGAGGGTCATTGCCTCAATTACAGAAAAGGCACGTGGGACACAGAGTGATTACATGGTGTGCCCAGATTGCACGGCAAATCCAGGTGGGGCTGTGTGACTCCCAAGTCACCTGTGTTCTTGCCATGCATCACTATGGAGATCAGAGAGGAAGAGGTGGGAGGGGGCCACAGGAGGACCTCAGACATCAAGAAGGGGTTCAGAGTAACTTCTGATGACAAAAAGACCAATCCTTCCTTGAAAAATTTAGCCTGGAGAAAAAGAGAGCTTAAGGTGCTGAGACCTCTCACAGCGGCAATGTCTCTTGCTCTGTGTCCCATTCCTGGTCTATCCCTCCTTAGGAAGACACAGGCACAAGTCGGGAACAGTGTACCTGAACCCTCACTCTGTGAGTCCAGAGCCCCAGCTTTTTCCTAAAGCTCTATGTGCTTGGGTACCTTAATTTCTCCCTACCCTGGTTTCCTCCTATGCAAAACATGGATGGTGACCACCATCGTTATCTCATCAACTGGGGTGAGACGTAAGTGAGGTAGTAATAGCAGTTGACATAATTTGTTCTAAGCGTCTTCCATGTATTAACTATTTTAATCATTACAACAACCCTGTGAGGAAGGAGCCCCTTTGTACGCATTACACAAATGCAAAAAGCTAAGGCTCAAATCAGTCAAGGAACTTGCCCAACATCACACAGCTGGTAAGGGACATAACTGATATCTGATGGTAAACTTCAGAGTCCTGAGCCCAAGTTCTAACCACTATGGTTACTATATTATACATGGATTATGGGTAGCACTTAGCACATGGTAACTTCTTAGCAAGTGTAGCTCTTCATTTTATTAACTTTTGGCACCAAATAAAATAAATTAGAACTAAGTTACAAAACCAGAGGTTTGGGCTAGCAATAAGGAAGAACTTTCTGTGTGTGGGGGCTGAGAAGTCATGGCCCAGTGGAGGGGACAGTCTGTTCCTTCTCTTGGGATCTTCAAGTACCAGATAAGTCATTGTCGCTTCCAGCTCTCTCTCAGGGGAGAAACACACGCAAAATGACCACGTGAGCTTTCCTTCTCGGATTTCCAGACCCTAAAAAACACCTCTTTTTATCCTTTACATATCTTCATCTCTCATCCACTCACTGTAACCAAGTACAATAAGAAGGCGCAATTCCTAGAGCAAAATCCCACTGAACGCCAGAAAACAGAGAATGGCTGGTTTCATTCGTTTCTGGTCATGGAGACTGATACCAAGTTCTACCTGGTTTTGCTAGAAAGAAGCCGGAACTTGCTGGCGCTGTGGCTCAATAGGCTAATCCTCCACCTGTGGTGCCGGCACATCGAGTTCTAGTCCCGGTTGGGGTGCTGGATTCTGTCCTGGTTGCCCCTCTTCCAGGCCAGCTCTCTGCTGTGGCCCGGGAGTGCAGTGGAGGATGGCCCAAGTGCTTGGGCCCTGCACCCCATGGGAGACCAGGAGAAACACCTGGCTCCTGCCATCGGATCAGTGCGGTGCGCCGGTTGCAGCACGCCAGCCGCAGCGGCCATTGGAGAGTGAACCAACGGCAAAGGAAGACCTTTCTCTCTGTTTCTCTCTCTCACTGTCCACTCTGCCTGTCAAAAAATAAAAAATAAATAAAAAAAAGAAAGAAGCAGGAACTTGATTAGATAGATCTCCGCCCTGAACACCTGAGCCCTGTGGTTTCCCTCTCTGTCACCCTGAGATGACCTTAGGCAAGTCCTCTCACCTCCCTAGGATTCAGCTTTTGCACCAGGCAAAGGCAAGCACTGAGATGGAAGACTGCTCAAGAGATCTTTGTCCAGGAAAAAAAAAATCAATAGTTCTGTATCTCTTATTCATGAAGGGGAGATCAGACTTAATTAAAGACTTTTTTCCCCCTGTGAAACAATAACATCAAAAAATACAAGAAAAGAAGACATAGGCCAGGCATGAAAAGAAGCCGACCAAAGCTCCCGGTTGTTCTAAAGCACAAAGGCAAAGACATGAAAATGGAGAGAAGAGAGGAAGAAGAGTCTTCGTAAAAAAAACAATCTGAGAATGGGGCATCTTATTTATGTAATTTTTTTAAAGATTTATTTATTTGTTTAAGAGGCAGAGAGAGAGAGAGAGAGAGAGAGAGAGAGAGAGAGGTGACACATTCCTAACAGTTGGGTCTAGAGCCCATTTTTGTTTCCCATAGAGATGATCGGGACTTGTCAGTATTCCCTGGGTGGTGTCACCGGGACAGGAGTTAGCTCCTAGCTCATGCACTGTGGAAACACCGGCCAGACTGAGCCCACAATGGGCATAGCCCACATACGTGCTCTATGCTAAACTGAAGAGAGTAACTGGAGGTCTCTACACCATACATATATGTCCATGTGGTCCTGGGGGCAAGTCACTCAACTATACTGTACCTCAGTTTCCTCATCTCTGATGTGTGGGGAATAATGGTGCCTTTCTTATAGGGTCATTCTGGGGATTCAGTGGCACACATGAAATCCTCAGGTTAGGGCTGGGTCCCGCCAGATACAAGCTCATGGACTGATGTCAGTTCTTGCTTGCCTCTGTGTCATTTGTAGTAATGTGCAGATGCAAGAACCTGTTATTAGGGGTCTGCCCCCTTCTTTTCCAAGATGTTTTATTTAACTCATTCAAAGGTTTAAACATCAACATAACTATAAATCTAACATTTTTAAGAAATTATATCAATATAGGTAGGATCCTGTATTTCTCCCCAATTTCAGGCACATTGCACAATCAAGCAATTATTTCCTGAGTTTTTGTCTTATGCACTGTACTGGAAAGAGGATGTCAGAGATTTTAAGAAGTCCTCTTTTTTATTGGTGAGGCAAGATGCCCCTATGGAAAAAGACCTCAGCATGGGAAGAATGGTATGGTAAATTGAGGGAGATGTCAGTGAGTGCAAGAATGCTCAGATGGGGCTGGGAAGATCCAGGGAGGACTTGGGGGCTTGGTAGGTTTTGAAAAGGCAGAGGAAACAATGGAAGGCTTGACAACTGGAGTGGAGAAAAGAATGAGGTAAGCAAAGAAGCAGAAGCCAGAGCACTGTGAGCTGCTCAGCTTGGAATAAGGATTTGGGGAGGGGACTAGGAGAGCAAGACTGAGAAGGGAGTGTTGGTTTACCTTGGAGGATCTGTTGAGGCATCTTTCAGTCTTGTGCCAGATTATAGGCATTATTTCTGAGGGGGGAGGAGGATAGGACTCAGACTCTACAACTCATGGAATTTTGGAGTTGGAATAGTCCTGATAGATTATTGGGTACTTCTCTCTAAACTGAGGCAACAGACGTCCCCAAATGGGAGGTGACGCCATATTAGGTAATGACCTAATAATAGTCTATATATCCAAGTCAATGGCACCCCCTGCTGACTACTTCCTAAAAGCAG
This sequence comes from Oryctolagus cuniculus, assembly GCF_964237555.1. NCBI lineage: Eukaryota > Metazoa > Chordata > Mammalia > Lagomorpha > Leporidae > Oryctolagus > Oryctolagus cuniculus. Next base: position 104,703,529 of record NC_091440.1, on the reverse strand, counting down.
TGCTTGGGTGTGTGTAGGGACTGGCCATCTTGGCTCCTCCCAGCTCACTCTCAGTAGAGGCAATCAACCCTATATCCATTGGCTCTTTTTAGCACCCTCAGAAATTGAGTCAATCATTCTCGAGTGCAGTTGGGAGAGTTTTAAAATGGGACAAATTTTAGTGTTAAAGTCAGGTAGACATTGATTCCAGCCCTGACCATGCTGTGTCTCATGAATATACTATCTGGGGGCTGGTGCTGTGGTGCAGTGGAATGCCTGGCCTGAAGCGCCGGCATCCCGTATGGGTGCCACTTCGAGTCCCAGCTGTTCTACTTCTGATCTAGCTCTCTGCTATGGCCTGGGAAAGCAGTAGAAGATGGCCCAAATTCTTGGGCCCCTGCACCCACATGTGAGACCCGGAAGAAGCTCCTGGCTCCTGGCTCCTGGCTCCGGATGGGCTCAGCTCCAGACGTTGCGGCCATCTGGGGAGTGAACTATTGGATGGAAGACCTCTCTAGCTCTCTCTCTCTCTGCCTCTCTCTGTAACTCTGTCTTTAAAAAAAATATGCTATCTGGAGAGGAACCAGAAAACATCTCACCCCTTGGCTGGGGGTTGGGGGAGAGGAGTTGGAGGGAGGGCTGGATAAACCCAACCAGGCATACACATAGTTCTTGAGGCAGTGTAACATGTAGTTAGACAGCATGGATTCACATCTAGGGCATACCACTTACTGGGTGTGTGACTTGCAAAAGTTCCTTATATATTCTGTGCCTCAGTTTCTTTTTCTGTAAATTGGGGATACTGTAGCACCTGCCTCATAGGATATGTTGAACATTAAATGAATTAATACTGTCAGTGAATGACTCATAGTTGTTTGGTCAGGTACTTTGCACACTGCCTGGTGATTTGCATGCAAGTTGTTTTCATACATGTAAGAAAATCAACTGGTAGGTTGAGTCAAAGCACAAAGGCAAAGACATAAAAAGGGAGAGAAGAGAGGAAGAAGAGGCTTTGTAAAAAACAATCTGAGAATGGGACATCTTATTTATGTAATTTTTAAAAAAGACTTATTTATTTAAGAGGCAGAGGCAGAGAAAGAGAGAGAGAGAGAGAGAAAGAGATCTTGCATCCACTGGTCCACTCCCCAAATGGCCACAACAGCCAAAGCCAGGAGCCAGGAGCTTTTCTGTGTCTCTCACACAAATGTAGGGGCCTGAGGACTTGCGTCATCTTCTACTGCTTTCCCAGGCCATAGCAGAGAGCTAGATTGGAAGTGGAGCAACCTGGACTCAAACTGGCGCCCATATGGGACACCGGCACTGCAAGTGGTGGCTTTACCAGGTACACCACAGTGCTGACACCATTTATGTAATTTTTAGAGTAGAGTACCTACTGAAAAGAAGTCAAACTAGTCTGTGTTTTCTGTCCCAGTTGGTCTTGGAGTAAGTGAACTAGGAATATCTAAAATAACTACTTTCAACTGTTTATGGGTTCTCTGCAAAGTCTTGAGAGTTGTCCCAGGCTGGCTCTGTCGTGTTGTTCACCAGCAGTTGCCAGAATTTCTCACTATATAAATGCACTGTAACAGTGACTAGCACCTTCTGATATATATGGATGCTCTATGATAGTTTCACTGTGAGAAAAAGGAAACTAGGAATGGTCATGTTAAACCTCAGGGTAGAAAGAGGAGGAGAAGTAGTTGCAGGTGAAATGCTACCTATTTTTTCAGCCACGACTGTAGAATTGCTCACCCTAAAATGGAAGTAATATAACCATTATTATAGAATGATATGAAATTTCTGTATCACACTGATTATTGCACTCAGAATTTCCATAGGTATATATTTGGTTGGCAGGAGAATTAAAGGAATATTTGGATGAGAGGATCAAGCTTTACAATCAAAAATACCCAGGACTGCTGAAAATAATTCGCCATACCAAGAGAAAGGGTCTTTCTCAAGCACGCAACACCGGCTGGGAAGCTGCCACGGCTGATGTGGTCGCCATCTTGGATGCTCATGTTGAAGTCAATGTCGGATGGTGAGGTTCCAGGAGTTTTCTTCTTCTGGGAGAGGGAAGAATGGAGATCCTGTAAAATACTTCATATTATACAGTACAGTGTGGAAACAGGCAAGGTCAGCACCTTAACCAAAGGGGAGATCCAAAGGCAAGATGCTTTGACTCAGGTGCTTTGCCTTGCTAAGAGAAGTGGCATAGTGTTAGAGAAAAAACAATTGACTGGGAATATGGATTACTGGATCCTGATCCCAACTGTGCTAAGTATTTTGTGATTTTGAATAAGTCACATCACTTAACTAAGTATCAGTGTCTTCATCTGTGAAGTGAAGACATCCCTCATTGGGGAAGCCCAAGGTTGTGCCCAGCCTTGAAACTGCATGATACAAAGAGAGCTGTGTTCTATGGAGAAGGTAGAGCATCACAGCCAGCCCTGAGAGATAATGTAAATTTAGGCAGAAAAATGAAAATCTTTGCTCACAGTGGCCTAGACGTGGTGCCTAGGAACTAATTTCAAATGTTTTCGTGACACAGGCCAGTTGCTAATATCCCCATTTATGCCCAAAGGTGCAGAGAGTCTGAATTTTGGAGAGTTCTACTCTCCAACCAGAGCATTAGGACTGGAGAAGGCACCCAAGGTCAGGGCAAGATGCTTGGAGCAGCTTTATCTGCTCATGCCTGCTTCCCACCCTCTTACCCACGTGGAGCTTGCCACACCCTCTTCTTCTAGGGCAGAGCCCATCTTGGCTCGGATTCAGGAAGATCGCACGGTGATCATTTCTCCTGTGTTTGACAACATTCGCTTTGACACCTTCGTGCTGGAGAAGTATGGCTTGGCCGTGGATGGGTTCAACTGGGAGCTGTGGTGCCGCTACGATGCACTGCCACAAGCCTGGCTTGATCTCCATGACACCACTGCTCCAGTGAAGTACGTCTCGGGAGATTCAGGGAACTTGGTTAGCACACGGGAAGTAGGAATGAGCTGTGTGGGTTTTGTTTCTCTTTGGTGGTAGTAATAGGAGTGGGGTGGAAAGGAGTGGAGGAGATGGGGTCAGGGACAAGTAATAGGGGGAAAAATCCAATAAGCTGATCCCAGATAAGAATTCATAACTACTTTGGGCTCTTCAGGGCCGTTAGGTAAAAATCAAGCAAAGTATTTAGCATTTTAGAAAATATTCTGGCCATTTCTAGTAAGATCAGGCAATGAAGTAGGGACACCAAGATGAAAAGATGTCATTTGAATATAACTTAAGAGAAATTATGGCAGCTCAGTGAGCAAGGGAAAGCCACATGCACTTAGCCCCGGTTGTGTTCAGGGAAGAGCCTCAGGATAAGAACAGCCTTTACATAGAGTTTAGAGGCCAGACCATCGTTGGGTTTCCCACCCCTCCTCTCCATGCTGACCTGCTCCTCTCTTGCTCTGAGCTGCATAGGAGTCCTTCCATCATGGGCATCCTGGCTGCCAACAGGCTCTTCCTGGGAGAAATTGGAGCCCTGGATGGTGGGATGCTGGTCTATGGAGGAGAAAATGTGGAACTTAGCCTGAGGGTGCGTACATTTCCCTTTTCTTTAGGGGACAACGGGGTAGGGGAAATAATGGAGGGATAGAAGTATCTCTGGAACTGTAGAACCTGGGTGAATGTCATTAGCTCAAGAGGAGGGCAAATTCCCCTGTTTACAGGGCACTAGGCCAAGAAGGGGAAGCTAGAGTGCAGCTTCCTGGCATCAGCTTGCATCTGGAGGCTATGGGCTAAGCAGGTGTTGTCCTTATTTCACATGAGGAATCCAGGCATTTTCTAAGCATCTCCTGCAGTAAAGCAACTTTGAGGAAGACAGCATTCCATAATATTGGTCAAAGCAGAGAAAACTGGAGTGGGCAGAGGGACTAGGGGATGCAGATGTGTGGGCAGTCAGTGTAATTCCACATGGACAACTGGAGTATCTGGCATGATGACATGACTTTGGGTTGGGATATAGTCTCACCTTGGACAAATTGACAGGGCTGGGTAGTACAGTATTGAAACCCTCAACCCAGTTCTAGTTCTGATCAACTTAGTGTAGAATGATCCTGGCTTCACACTTCAACATTGATGTCTCTTGTCATCAAAGTCTCTTGTCCACCCCTGACAGCTTCCCATGCTTGTTTAGGTCAAGTGAACCACTAGGGAATTCAAGGCACAATATAAGACAAGTGGAGAAATTCCAAGCACAGATTCATATTCCATCAGTGCATCAGTTAGTTCTGACCAAAACTCAAAGTGCTGTGTGACAAACCACCTCAAACTCAGTGGCGTAAAGCAACAATAATTGATGCTCACGACTCTGTAGGTCCAGCTGGGCTTGAATGGATGGCTCTGATCCACACAGTTCATTCTAGGGTTCAGGCCAATGGCACCGCATCTGCCTGGGGAAAGAGTACTCTTCTTGGGTTGCATTAAAGGTCAAGGGGAACCAGGTGAGATTTCTTAATGCCTGTATTTGGAAGCAGCATTCTTTTTCTTTCTTTTTTTTAAGATCTATTTATTTATTTGAAAGTCAGAGTTACACAGAGAGAGAAGGAGAGGCAGAGAGAGAGAGAGAGAGAGAGGTCTTCCATTTGCTGGTTCGCTCCCCAATTGGCCACATTGGCTGGAGCTGCACCGATCCAAAGCCAGGAGCCAGGAGCTTCCTCCAGGTCTTCCCACGTGGGTGCAGGAGCCCAAGGACTTGGGCCATCTTCTACTGCTTTCCCAGGCCATAGCAGAGAGCTGGATCAGAAGTGGAGCAGCTGGGTCTTGAATCGGCACTCATATGGGATGCCGGCACTGCAGGCGGCAGCTTTACCTGCTATGCCACAGCGCCGGCCCCAGTAGCATTCTGTTTCAAAGTCAGTTGTATGGCCAACCCTAGGGAAGTGAAGAATTAGTACCAATAGCTTAAATTAATCATCATAAATTTAGAGCAGATTTTATGCATGAAAAACCCTTCCACTGTATTCTTTTACCTCTTCTTTACAATCTGTGGCTCTCATTAATTAGAAGGCTTTGACCTTAGGTTTGTAATTAGTCTTTAAGATTTATTTATTTATTTATTTTTTGACAGGCAGAGTGGACAGTGAGAGAGACAGACAGAAAGAAAGTTCTTCCTTTGCCGTTGGTTTACCCTCCAATGGCCGCCGCGGCCAGCGCGCTGCGGCTGGCGCACCGCGCTGATCCGATGGCAGGAGCCAGGTACTTATCCTGGTCTCCCATGGGGTGCAGGGACCAAGCACTTGGGCCATCTTCCACTGCACTCCCTGGCCACAGCAGAGAGCTGGCCTGGAAGAGGGGCAACCAGGACAGAATCCGGAGCCCTGACCGGCACTAGAACCCGGTGTGCTGGCGCCGCAAGGCGGAGGATTAGCCTAGTGAGCCACGGTGCCGGCCTGTATTTAGTCTTGATAGTCAATCCTTCTTTCATCCTTAGTGTAAGGGTGAACTCTTTTTTGTTTAAGATTTATTTCTTTGTTTGAAAGGCAGAGTGTGGGAAGAGAGAGAGAAAAGCCTTGTATCTGTGGTTCACTTCCTCAAATAACTGCAAGAGCAGGAGCTGGGCCAGCCTGAAGCCAGGAGCCTGTAACTCCATCTTGGTCTCTTATGTGGGTGGCAGGGACTCAAGTACTTGGGACATTGTCCACTGCTCTCTCAGGTGAGCTGAATCAGAACCAGAGCGGCAGGGAGTTGAACTGGCACTCTACTATGGGATGTCAGTGTGACAGGCAGCAGCTTAGCCTGATGCATCATAACACCAGCTCCAAGGGGCAACATGGGTATTGGACGTCATGCAGATCTGTATTGGGAACAGACAGACTGCTCTGCCACGCAAAAGTGGGTGTGGTCCTAGGCAACCCACAAGCCCTCTAAGCCATACCTGTAACGTCAAGCACCTGGCATGGTGAATGACACCTGCTCAATAAATGGTTAACAATAAAAATAACAATAAGAATGCCAGGATGGCATTGGAAAAAAGTCTGAACCTGGGTTCTTGTATTTTTTTTAAAGCTTTTGTTTATTTAATTGAGAGGTAATGTTATAGAGAGAGGGAGAGACAGAGAGAAAAATCTTCCATCTGCTGATTCACTCCCCAAATGGCTGCAATGGTTGAAGCTGTGCTGATCTGAAGCCAGGAGCCAGGAGCTTCTTCCTGGTCTCCCATGCAGGTGCAGGGGCCCAAGCACTTGGGCCATCTTCTACTGCTTTCTCAGGCCATAGCGGAGAGCTGGATGGGAAGAGGAGCAACTGAGACTCAAACTGACACCCATATGGGATGCCAGCCCTGCTTAGCCCACTATGCCACAGCGCTGGCCCCTGAACCTGGGTTCTAATCCTGGCTCTACTAAATCATGGTGCACCAAGCCTCTGTAAAATGGCTTTTTCTCCCCTCTCAACTAAAAATTCTGTGCCTGAGTCTAGGTGATGGTTTGTCCATTATAACCTGGTAGAGCATGATAATTTTCTGTCTAGAATGTATTCAGTTTCATTTTCTTCAGTTTCTTTCCAGTTGAAGCTGATGACACAACAGCCATACATTACACCCATTTAGGAACCATCCTGGACCCTCATTTACATTAGCAAATGAACTGGGACTGTGGTCTGGGTTCTACCTTAAGCTGTAATTGTTCTTTGGAAGAGAAAACTCACGTTCTGTGTGTACAGTGGTCTTTTAGTTCTCCTGTTTGTGAGGGGTTCTCAATTAGTGAACCTCACCAGGAGGATGGTTCAGTCAAAAGGCAATCAGGAATTTGAAAGGATTTTTATAAAGGTATTAAGAGTATTCATTAAGCCGGCGCCACGGCTCACTAGGCTAATCCTCCACCTTGCGGTGCCAGCACACCGGGTTCTAGTCCCGGTCGGGGCACCGGATTCTGTCCCGGTTGCCCCTCTTCCAGGCCAGCTCTCTGCTGTAGCCCAGGAGTGCAGTGGAGGATGGCCCAAGTACCTGGGCCCTGCACCCCATGGGAGACCAGGATAAGTACCTGGCTCCTGCCTTCGGATCAGAGTGGTGCGCCTGCCGTGGCGGCCATTGGAGGGTGAACCAACGGCAAAGGAAGACCTTTCTCTCTGTCTCTCTCTCTCACTGTCCACTCTGCCTGTCAAAAAAAAAAACAAAAAAACAAAACAAAACAAAAAAACGCATTCATTAAGCTTCTGTGACAGAGGCCAAAATAACAGAAGCTTCAACGAGACAGAAATCAATTTCTCTTTTCTGTAACAGTTTAAATGTAAGCAGCTGAGCTGTGACTGGGCCGTTCTAGGGCGAAGGGAACCAAGAATCTTCTGCCTCTTGTTTGTGCCACACCACAGTGCATGCACATCCAGCGGGCAGGAGGAGAAAGAAGAACGAGCGAGCGTGTGCCTCCTTTCCAGGGCAGCCCCTGCAAGTCGTGCACAGCCTTTCTTCTCACGTCCATGGGCCACCCTTGCGAGCCGAGGAGACCGGGAAACAGACTTCAGTTAAGCCGGTCGTGTGCCCAGTTCTTCCCTCTACAACCACAGATGGAGAGGAGACTAGATAGTAGGGCTATATGTAGTCTGCAGTACAAGAAACAGTCAAAAAATAAATAATGCTTTTGTACACGATCCTTAGCAAAGTCCTGGAGACGAGGCTGGCTACACTGTGCCTGGCTGTTCCCCACCCACCAGAGCTTCAGACACGTTGCGTTGGGGGAATCCAGTTCCCTGGCCCAGGTCTGAATGCCTGCATACTTCTGGGTCCTTCATGCTTTGCAGGGTCCTCCCCTGCCCCCTGGCTGGCCCTCTGTATTTACTTTGCCATCCGACATGTTGAATCTGCCGCGTCAGTTTTCCACAAGAAATCTTGTTCTTTTAACACTGTGCAACCTTCTGTAGACTTCAATGAGAACACAGAGTGTCAGGAGACGAGGGTCCGCCTTCCTGCTTCTTTGTCTTGGGTAGACCAGTTCTCACATCTGATGCCTTGGTTTTTATGTGACTATTTATTTGCTTTTTAAGACTTCAAAGAACTTGGGTAGGACCTGTCTTTCTCCAATAACAGATTTTGGAGGACATCAGAGTTGTTTAGATTCCTTTACTCTTTTTTTTTAAAAAAAAACATTTTTTTTAAATTATTTGACAGGTAGAGTTATAGACAGTGAGAGAGACAGAGAGAAAGGTCTTCCTTCCCTTGGTTCATTCCCCTAATGGCCAATACGGCCCGCGCTGCACCGATCCAAAGCCAGGAGCCAGGTGCTTCCTCCTGATCTCCCATGCGGGTGCAGGGCCCAAGCACTTGGGCCATCCTCCACTGCCTTCCCGGGCCACAGCATAGAGCTGGACTGGAAGAGGAACAACCGGGACTAGAACCCGGAGCCCATATGGGATGCCAGCGCCGCAGGCAGAGGATTAACCAAGTGAGCCGTGGCACCGGCCCCTATTTTATTATTTCAATTGTGCTTACTTATGAAGTACAATGTGATAACTCACCAAACATTCAATATGGAGGATCAGTTCAGGAGAGTTAGCATCTCCATCTCCCTAGACATTCAAAAAACTTTTCGATTAACACTAATGATGCATATTTATGGGACACATGTGACATCTCAAAAAATATAAACCAGACACAGCAAGATGCATATTTCATATTCTCTTATAATATGTGGAAGCTGAAAAATGTCGATTTGAACATAGAGGCTGGGAGGAATGGAGGGAGGCTGGGGTTTGTCTAACCAGCACAGTCAGACAGCAATAAGCTCCTTGTCTCACACAGCTTAGTGGGGTGACTATAATTCACAACAATCTGTTATGTATTTTCTAAACAAATAGGAAGGGCTCGAGGGCTCCAGTCGTAAGGTAATGAATGACAAGCAGAGGGAACTGTTATCACCCTGGTTTGATCAGTGTACATCAGAGCGCTTTTCTGACATCTCGTGGCCGTGGTAATTATGGTGCTCACTGAGGTGTATAAATGGAGAAAGGGATGAGAAGAGAAAACAGGCAGCTGTAGAGCACCTTGTGTATTTCCAGTGTGGAGCCAGAGCTTAACAGGTGGACTGCTGGGTTTAGAATCTGACTCTGTCCTTTGCAAGCTGATAAGCGTGAGCAGGTGACTTCAACGGGGTTTATAGTGCTACCTGCTAGCAAGGGCGGGATTCACGGGAAGGTGAAGACACTGCATTGCACAAAGTTGTCTGTTGTCAACCATGAGTCGGAACTTCATGTTTCCGTGTGTGTGCATGGGTGGGGGAGGAAGGGAGGGAGAAGTATGACAGGTGGAATTTGGCAAGCGGGAACAAGTTGGGAGAGTAAAGTTTGGAAAACACTGGGCAAGATTAATCATTAACATTATTTCCGTGAGTGGCACCCCTGAGTTTGAACTTGAATTTAAAGTTTCTTGTGTTACAGTTAACTTTTCTCTCCTGAATCCCTGTGGAACAGGCACCTGCAACAACTAAGAAAATCGGAACCAAGTTATATACAAATTGTTAGCTGTTTGTAGAAAAATAACCAAATCAGATGTAACATCCCCATGGTTTGGGGGATGAATGTGAAGCTATGGAGGAGGACAGTGGACGAAAAGCTGTGCTTCAAGTTAAGCTTAGATGCGGCCATACCTGAGTGCTTGTTGTGTCATGTAACGCTCCTGACGCCCAAATGATGGATGTGCCCCTTTTGCTGATAAATTGAGGGCCAGCGAGGTAGATGTTTTGCCCCTGGCTGCCAGGTGTGCAGTGGAGTCAGGCATTCAACAGTCTGATCTCAAAGCCTGGTTTTTGTTCATTCCACTGTTGTGAACTCAGGGGAATTGGTGGGAGGGATTTGTGGATCAAGAAGTGGAGGAAGGGATGCAACTACTTTGAACAACGGGACTGCCCTCTCTCTACCCACACCGTACAGACACTCTTTGATTTGTTGGCTGAACCAGCAGGACCCAACCTACTCACTCTCACCTCAGGTGCTCCCCCTGGTGTGGGAGCGGTAGGTTGCTAACCTTTGCAAGATGGGCTAATTAGCTTCCAGAATCTACAAATCACTCAGGTAGCCACGAAACTATGAAGGGCAGTCAGGGGACATAAGGTATCTACCTAATCTTATTAGGTCTTTCATCTATCAGAGTAAAGACCATATTTTTCCAGATTTGTATTTATTTATTTTAAAGTCAGAATTACACACAGAGAGAGAGACAGACAGTCAGGGAGAGAGAGAGATATCTTCCATCCACTGGTTCACTCCCCAAATGGCCACAATGGCTGGGGCTGGGCCAGGCCGAAGTCAGGAGCTTCCTCCAGGTCTCCCACAAGGGTGACAAGGGACCAAGCACTTGGCCATCTTTTGCTCCTTTCCCAGGCACATTAGCAGGGAGCTGGACTGAAAGTGGAGCAGCTGAGGCCGGTGCCACTGCTCAATAGGCTAATCCTCCGCCTGCGGTGCCGGCACACTGGGTTCTAGTCCCAGTCAGGGCGCCGGATTCTGTCCCGGTTGCTCCATTTCCAGTCCAGCTCTCTGCTGGGCCCGGGAGTGCAGTGGAGGATGGCCCAAGTCCTTGGGCCCTGCACCCCCATGGAAGACCAGGAGAAGCACCTGGCTCCTGCCTTCGGATCAGCGCAGTGCGCCAGCCACAGCACGCCGGCTGCAGCGGCCACTGGGGGGTGAACCAACGGCAAAGGAAGACCTTTTTCTCTGTCTCTCTCTCTCTCACTGTCCACTCTGCCTGTCAAAAAAAAAAAAAAAAAAAGTGGAGCAGCTGAGACTTGAACCAGTGCTCGGATATGGGACACCAGCATAGCAAGCTGTGCCACAAAGCCGGCCCCTAGAATGCACGTGCTGGCAAGCATGTTTATACTCATCAAAATATTAAGGAAGGGTATTTCCAATGAGATTATAAGTCATGACACTTCTTGATCAGGAATGAGTTGTGGACTTCTGTGTGACAGCATCATCACAAAGTTAGTGTTAAAGCAAGAGGCACTGAGGACCTCACAGTTTGTGTGGGTCAGGGCTCCATCGGCAGCCTAGCCGGATTTCTGCAAGGCTGCAGTCACAGCATTGGCCAGGGTTGGTTTCTCATCTAGGCTTGGCTGGGGAAGGATCTGCTTCCAAGCTTGTGTGGTTGTCGGCAGCATTCGATTCCTTGAAGTCTTCCAGAGTGGGGACACACTCAGCCTTTTGCTGGTTGTCCATTGAAAGCCACCCTAGTGTCTTACCTTGTGGTCCTCCCCTCTTCTCTGGCAGGTGTGGCAGTGTGGAGGGAAGATCGAGATCTTACCCTGCTCCCGGGTTGCTCACCTAGAGAGACACCACAAGCCCTACGCCTTGGACCTGATCCCTATCTTGAAGCGCAATGCTCTTCGAGTGGCTGAACTCTGGATGGACGAGCACAAACACATGGTCTACTTGGCCTGGAACATTCCTGTCCAGGTTTGTTGCGGAATGGAACGGACGTTGGGAAGAACAAAGGAAGCAGAGGCAGCAGTGAGGCTGGGGAATGGGAAGGGATAGAGCTAAAGTGCCATCCAGCCCTAAAGACGTAGGGCGCATTCCTAATGGTGCGGCAGTCATGGTCCTCGGCATTCGTGTAGCAATGCTGTGTTCCAGGCACTGTCTAATGAGTTGACTCATTAACTGCCCCAGCATGCCTATGGGGTATGTTTTATAGAAATGGCACAGAGAGTTGGAAGAAACCCGTTTAAGGTAATAGCGAAGATTCAAGTGAAGGAAGTCTGGCAGCTGCTTCTGCTGCTGCTGCTGCTTCTTCTTCTTATTTATTTATTTATTTATTTGAGAGGCAGTTACAGGTTACAGAGAATGGGAGAGGTCTTCTATCGTCTGATCACTCTCCAAATGGCATCAACAGCCAGAGCTGAGCTGATCCAAAGCTAGGAGCCAGGAGCTTCTTCCGGGTTTCCCATGTGGATGCAGGAGCCCAAGTGCTTGGGCCATCTTCCACTGCTTTCCCAGGCCTTAGAGAGAGAGCTGGATCAGAGGAGCAGTTGGGACATGAACTGACGCCAACATGGGATGCTGGCACCACAGGAGGAGGCTTAGCCTACTGTGCTACAGCGCAGGCCCCAGAAGTCTGGCTTCTAAATTCTATGTTTTTTATCCTTCTATAATGAGTGAGTCCTTGCCAGGGAGTTTTGGACATCAGGAATTCACTGTTTTACGAGTACATACATGTGGCAGGCAGGATGTAGGGAAGGGAGAAGAAACAGTGTAGTTCTGTTAGGTGCATGTCCTCGAGGAAGACCTTCTTGGTTAAGCTCACTCTTCTGCTCCAGCACCCCCGAGTTCAGCGTGGTCAAGCCTACCAAGCTGTTTCGGCCCGTGGGGCTCAGCCTTCTCATTGTTAAACTCTTCACCTGCATTGCAGGAGACTCAAAAGTAGTCTCCAGAAAAACAGGGGTTCAGGGTGGCAGGAGGCTCTGGAATGGATCTATAAGGAAAAATCTGGAACTCACATGGGGTCAGGAGCCAGGTCAACCCCAGCATCACTAGGACTGGAAAAGGTAAAAATGTTTAGAAATGCCTGCTCCTTCTTTATGACTCGAAGTAGTCAAGATCTACTGATCTGCAGTGAGCTCATTGTTTGAAGAGATGGGCAAGAATTTAATCTGGTGTCCCAGTATACCAAGCTGTGAGAGGAAAACAAGAGCCCTCCAGGACATTCTTAGCTGTCTGTAGAGTGATATTGCGTCTTTCCTAAGCTATCAAGGGAAATGTCCATAAATCAATGAACTTCTACAAAGGATGATGGGAAACAAACACTGAGGAGAAGTCTGAGAAGAGGCAGCTATAGTGACGATTGCTGCAAGTCCTTCTCAATTTGGCCTCTGTGCACCCCCCCCCCCCATAGCCCCGGGTAGCACTTCTACAAAGTCCCAAGCTGGTTTCTACAAAACCTCCAAGCTGGATGTCAGAATATTCCTTTTGAAAGCTTTTTCTAGCCATTCCTGGGAGTCCTGGGTATCTCACCATCTCAGACATCTCGCAGTGATGACAAATAAACCCAAGTGTCTCCACTGTGCAGGCCCTGCAAGTGTCTTAGAAACCAGGAGAGGTTCCTGGGACTCCAGGTTTCTCCACTTTCTCTGGAAGTACAAAATATCAGGCTACATCAGGCCAAGACTCTCAGGCCAAGGCTCAGTCCCCTTCTGTGTGGTCCACACCCACTGGCGGAGTGGAAGCGATGGCTTAGACCAAGGCACAGACAGGCTCCGTGTTTTATTTACAGAATTCTGGCATTGATTATGGAGACATCTCTTCCAAAATGGCACTCCGGGAGAAACTGAAATGTAGAAGCTTTGACTGGTACCTGAAAAATGTGTATCCGATCCTGAAACCAATCCACAGCATCGTGGGCTATGGACAGGTATATGTCGTGAAATCATACCTTGGGATTTAAGTACTTGGCTATCAAAGACACTGTGACGCCATCACATGACTGCTAGGTGGAACATTTCCCAAATCCGCCTTGCCCAAGACCCCTCCCCTCCTCCCACCCTTTCCTCAGCTTTTTGTGCTTGGACTCTCATTTCCCAACCTCTTTTGCTTCCCCATCCCCTCCTCTTTTCCTTCTCTCTGCCTCTTGTCCCCTGCCAACTGCAGCCTGTGTCCCCACCTCTCGGTTTCTCAGCCAAGCAGGGTGTGTGGCACGTCCACCTGCACCCGACCCTTCTGTGGCGGTGCCGTGATGGTCTGGGCGTGCCGTTCTCCGCAAGTGGGTATCTCAGCAGCACCTCACCTAAGCATCTGCCTAATCCCCAGTGCTTGGCAAAGCCCTGCCAGCATCCCAGGCCCCTGGTGTGCTGGGAAAAGCACAGGGCCTTGGCGAAGCTTGGGGCCCTCTCTCGATGCCTCTCTCTAATCGAGTTTCTGTGTGTTTTGTCTCTTCAGATGAAAAACTCATTGGATCAAAGTGTCTGCCTGGATCAAGGGCCCATTCCAGGCAACACCCCGATCATGCATCAGTGCCACACTTTCAACCCACAGGTGCCTCCCTCCCGTCTTCCCTGTCCCCCAGCCTGACACTGTGGGGACTCAGCCCCTTGTAGCCCTTGCCAGATTTCGACTCTGTGTTAGATGATGGGGAGGCAGGAGCTGAAAAATCAGGGTGGAGGGTGAGGGTGAGACCCAAACCTGCCTCTGGAACTGAACACCTCATAGTTCTTGCAAGCCTGAACGAAGGTGGTTCCATTTTTCCACTTTTGGAACAGACTGGGGGCTGGGCTCTGTCACATGTACTCTATGTGGTGACATTGCATTGCCAACACCTCTAATTTCTTCCTTGTCTCCTCGTACCTCTGCCAGCCCCTGCCTCCCACTCTGATGCCTGTGTGCCCCGAGTGACTGGTGAAGCCACCTGTGCTTCTCCTGCAGAGAAGCTGGAGAAGACAGAGGCTGACTGGGGCTCTGTCCACCATGGGGTGGGAGAGATCTGACACCAAGTGGAGACGGGAGCCAGGAGACTTTTTTTTTTCTGCCGAGGGTGCTCACATTTATCGACTTTATGCAACCTTCCCATGAGGTGTGCATGTCTGAAACCATTCCCAGTGAACAGATGAGAAAAACTGAGACACAAAAACAGCCAACTTACCCAACTCCCCAAGCAATGTAGTGTCAGATTGGGAATTTGCAAAGTTTCCTGGCAGCAAGCCCCTAGCTGGGACTTTATGGTGACAGTTGCTGAAGTTGTGATTTTTTTTTCTTTCTTCAAAGGCAAGCTTCCCCATCCGTGCAAGCCAGGATTCTGTTTGAGACCTTGTAGAGAGCGAATCAGGCTCGGTGACTTGCCCCAGGCCGGGTGTCTCTTGATGTCTACTGGGGGCTGGAAACAAAGAGGCAGAAGCAGCTCCTGTTGCCAAGAAAGTGCAGGGCTCCCCTTGCTGCTGAGTGTCCAGGGGCCCCGTGAGCAGCCTTCCTGTCCTCTATCAGGTCAAGGCCTCCCTGCTCACTGTGCCTGAGCTGGATCCCTCGACTCTTTTCCAGAATGTCTACTACCACCTGACAGGGGAGTTCTACTTAGGACCGCTGATTGCAGAAGCCAGGACTGATGACCGCTGCCTGACAGATCGTGGTGATGGGGACAGACCCACACTGGAGGCATGTTCCATTGCAGCCCAGAATGGGTGGCACATTTATTGGGATTTTACACAGGTGTGTTGTATGTTTTTGTTTTTTTGTTTTTTGTTTTTTGTTTTTTTTTTTTAGGTAGTCAATTTTAAGTATAGTATGAGGGGTTCAGATTTAGTTTAATAGGATTTTAGGAAAATCATGGTTGAGAGTTTGGGCTCCAGGCCGAGAGCTGTCCACTTCAGCAGGGTCCTTGGCCTCCCTGAAGCTCGGATTCCCCATCTGTAAAGTGGAGGTAATAATGTCTGCTTTGCAAGCCCGTGGTCGTGTGTGTAAAGCAGTCAGCTTGGTGCCTGGCGTGGAGGCGTGTTGGGTAAATATCAACCATTGTGATTCGTGTCAGTATTAGTGGTTATCAGACTGTGTGGAGCCCCGGGCTGAAACCTAACAGGAACTAATGTCAAAACCCTACCTCTGACTTCTACATCAAATGGCCAGGTACAGAGTGGGAGGATCCAGAAGGATTCATGGGAAAAAGACATGAGGGATTTGGACGACCACAGCCTACCTGCTCCAAAAGCCATCACACTTAGGCCACCTTGGTAGGACAGTGATGTCCCGATGAGTGTAGGTACTGCCCTGGCTGTGACTCTGTCTGAACACGCTGGCACTGTGTCAGGTGAGGTGGGACATTTTATTTAAGAGCCATGGACAATCTGGCTGAGCAGTTCCTAACTTTGTCAAGTGAATGAGCCCTTTGAGAATTTGCTGCCTATTATGGGTTCTGTCCCCAGGAACATTTACATACATATATGCAGCTGGGGCCGCTTCCCTTACAATGGCAGAGGGATTTTGCCTTGTAGACTAAGTCTTCCTGAAACTGGACAATATCAAGTAGAAGGAGGAGGGTAATGTCTTCTTAGTCTCTGGTGTCTCTCTGTAAGCTCCCATTATATGGAACTTCATGGAATTCAATGAAAGGCCATGCTCCCTCTTACCTTCAGCCCCTTTGCAGGTGTTATTCCATCTCCGCTCACCTCTTCAGCAGGCCACCTGCAACGCTTCCCTCCAGTCTGTGATACTGGCTCCTTTGGGCAGCCTTCTGTACTCCCACAGGAGTAGAAAAGGTGGATCCTCTGGGTATTCTCCCAGCCCCTCTTGTAGCACTTGTCTCATCGTCTTTCTTTTGAAAAATTTATTGATTTGTTTTCTTTTTTATATGAAAGGCAGAGAAGCAGAGAGATAGAAAGATGGACAGAGAGAGAGAGAGCAAGATATCTCATCCATCCTGGTTCACCCTCCACTTGCTCACAACAGCCTGGGCTGGGCCAGGTTGAAGCCAGGAGCCCAGAACTCAGTTTTGGTCTTCCTTGTGTGTGACAGGGACCCAACTGCTTGAGCCACCACCTGATGCCTCCCAGTGTGCACATCAGCGGGAAGCTGGATTGGAACAGCGGAACTAGGACTATATTTTTAAAGATTTATTTATTTGAAAGGCAGAGTGATAGAGGGATAAGGAGGGGAGAGAGAGATGAGAGAGAGAGAGAGAGAGAGAGAGAGAGAGAGAGAGAGATTGGTTCACTCCTCAAATGGCTGCAACAACGCAGGCTGGTCCAGGCAGAAACCAGAAGCCCAGAGCTCCATCCGGGTCTCCCAAGGGGGTAGCAGGGACCTAAGTACTTAAGCCATGTTCTTCTGTCTCTGAGACGCATTGGCAGGGAACTTGAACCAGTGCTCCAAAGTGGAGTGCTGCTGACACAAATGGCAGCTTGGCTCACTGCATTACAACACCTCACCTCCCACTCCCCACCCTGCCCCACAGACCCCAGGAGCCAGGACTTGAACAGGCATTCCAATATGCCCACTTAACCTGTGATCCAAATGCCCGCCTCTTGTCTCTTCATCTCTCACGACTGCCTGCTGGCCCACTTCTGTGTGTAACTGGGCTGTGAGCCAGAGGGCCAGGCCTGGGTTTTGTTTGCTGTTCCCTGCCTAGCATCTCACACTACACCCAGAATGATACAGGCAATCAGTGAGTGGCCGCAGAACAAATGAAAGATTGGTGGATCTGGAAGATTTTGCTCGGAGAGGTAAGCCTAGGGAAAAGGTGATGTTGCCTTCATGAGGAAGAGGAGTGGACATGTTTAGTGTCGCTGGTGCCAAAACTGCCACAAATGCCTGGTGATGATGGAAGAGGCCGATGTAGACTTAGTACAAGGTGCTGTTCTATACTTAATGGGCTCACTGCCAAGGGCAAGCAAGGTGCCTTTTTTTTTTAACTTTTATTTAATGAATATAAATTTCCAAAGTACAGCTTATGGATTACAATGGCTTCCCCCCAATAACTTCCCTCCTACCCGCAACCCTCCCCTTTCCCACTCCCTCTCCCCTTCCATTCACATCAAGATTCATTATCAATTCTCTTTATATACAGAAGATCAGTTTAGCATATATTAAGTAAAGATTTCAACAGTTTGCACCCACATAGAAACACAAAGTGAACAATACTGTTTGAGTACTCATTATAGCATTAAATCTCAATGTACAGCACACTAAGGACAGAGATCCTACATGAGGAGTAAGTGCACAGGTACAATTTGGGACATGCTCAAGCTGACTTGCCCCAAACGGTAGAGTTAGAAACATACCAGGGGATTCCAATTCAATCCCATCAAGGTGGCGTGTACCAATGCCATCTCACTAGTCCAAGTGATCAATTTCTGTTCACAATTGATCATAATGATAGGACTAAGAGCCAAAGGGAGCACATAAGCAAGGTGCCTTTTAGCATCTGGCAGGCGGAGGGATTTGACGTCCTCAGTGGCGTCTTCTGTGTACAAAATACTACTACAGCTTTACCTGGTGTTAAGAAATTAATGTGCACATATTAATGTTATAATTTTTTAAAAACTGATTTTTCTTTAAGCTCTTAAATTCAAATTACCAATCTTAGGGTTCTATCTATAAGCCTAGCACATTTTAATAATCTCTCTAATGGTACTTTTATAGTTAAATACATGAAATCCCCCTTAAACATTTTGGATGGTGTTTGTAAATTTCAAACTATCCATTACATTTTCTTCCTTAAGAACTTAAATTATATGATTTTACATTTACTAATTTTTAAAAAAGATTTATTTCACTTATTTGAAAGACAGAGTGTCAGAAAGAGAGGGAGAGACAGAGAGAAATCTTCCATCTGCTGGTTCACTCCCCAAATGGTTGCAATGGCTGGGGCTGGACCCATTGAAGCCAGAAACTCCATCTGTGTCTCCTGTGTGGGTGGCAGGCACCCAAGTACTTGGACCCCTGGTGCATTAGTGGGTAACTGGATTGGAAGCAGAGCAGCTGGGACTCAAATCGGTGCTCAGATATGGGATACCAGGGTTGTGGGCGGTGGCCTGACCTGCTGTTAAGCCAGCCCCCATTTAGTGATTCTTAAGTTGTCTTTAATGTTTCAAAAGTGTTTACAAAGTCAATAAAACATCAACTGAATGATCACAAGTGTGATCATTCAACATTTTGAAGCTAGTGTCACAGGTTTAATCTCTACGATGCTGTTTTTTTTTTTTTTTTTTTTTTTTTTTTTGGACAGGCAGAGTGGACAGTGAGAGAGAGACAGAGAGAAAGGTCTTCCTTTGCCGTTGGTTCACCCTCCAATGGCCGCCGCGGCCTGCGCGCTGCAGCCGGTGCACCGCGCTGATTCGATGGCAGGAGCCAGGAGCCAGGTGTTTTTCCTGGTCTCCCTTGGGGTGCAGGGCCCAAGCACCTGGGCCATCCTCCACTGCACTCCCTGGCCACAGCAGAGAGCTGGCCTGGAAGAGGGGCAACCGGGACAGAATCCGGCGCCCCCAACCGGGACTAGAACCCGGTGTGCCGGTGCCGCTAGGCGGAGGATTAGGCTAGTGAGCCGCGGCGCCGGCCAACAATGCTGATTTTTATTACACATAGTAAGTACTTAAAAATAGTAAATATACACAAAATCTTCAGCAAAGACTGAATGTTTGAGTCCCTTCCTGTCTACACTCTGTTCTCAGTTTCCTGGGAATTAAAGCTAGGACGAATCCTGAAGAAATGCTGACGGTGGGGCAGGCATTTTGGCATAGCACGTTAAGCTACAGCCTACAATGCTGGCATCCCAATGAGCACCATTTCATGTCCCAGCTGCTCCACTTCCAAGCCAGCTAATGCAACAGAAGGCGGCCGAAGTGCCTGGATCCCTGCACGCGTGTGGGAGACCAGGATGAAGCTCCCAGCTCCTGACTTCAGCCTGGCTCAGCCCTGGCCATTGTGGCCATTTGGGGAGTGAACCAGCAGATGGAAGATCTCTCTGTGTCTCTTCCTCTCTCTCTCTCTAACTCTACCTTTCAATTAAATTTTTTGAAAAGAAAGAAAAAAAGAAAGAAAGAAAAAAGAGGAGGAGGAGGATGCAGAGACGAATGTTAGGAAAAGTGATTCTCCAGGATCGAGAATGGCTGGGCTCAGAGTACAGGGGCTGCTGGCGGGAGACACAGGGCAACTCCTTGGATTTAGTCAAAGAGGCAGCATCATGGAGGCCGCTGGCGGCTTTGGGTGAGGGGACAGATTGACAAGAAGTGTGGCCTTCTGTCATTGAGGAGACATAAGCATCAAGGCGTGGAGCCAAGGGGCAAGGCCTGCTGGGGAGGCCTGGAACAGTGACGCTGAGGAGGGAGCCAAGCTGAGGCCAGGCTGCTGTGGGCACGGTGGTGAGCCAGGCTGCTGGGTCCTGGGGCCTGGCCAGGAGCATTCTGTGGTCTGGAAGCAGAGGCTGTGAGAAGGGAACACTGAGGGTAGGGAAGCTCCCAGAATCTGGAGAAGCACCTGAAATGACCCATGCTGGGTGGGCGCCCTCAGGAGGTGAGGCTGGTGGAGGTGAGGGGATTCAGAGGCAGGGAAATTTGGAAGAGCAGAGGTTGCTGGGAACTTTGTGATTGAAATAGAGGAGAGGAGGTGGGTGCAGGGCCTGGTGGTTAAGCCACCGGTCTCAGTCCTGGCTCTGCTCCAGGTTCCAGCCTCCTGCTAAATGCACACCCTGGGAGGCAGCTGTGATGACTCAAGGATCTGGGTCTTTGCCACCCACATTAGAGAACTGGATTGAATTCCCAGCTCCCAGTTTTGGCCTGGCCCAGTCCCAGCTGTTGCGGGCATATGGGGGCATAAACTAGCAGAGGACAGTTCTGTCTGTCTGTTTCTCTGCTTCTTAAATAAATACATACATACATACATACGTAAAAATTTTTTTAAAAAGAGAAAGAGATGGGAGGCAGGGAGACAGTGGTTGGAGAGGGAGCAGAGATTTGATTTCAGAGCTGCGACCTGCCTGGTGGCGGTTGATCCTAAGATGGGCTGTGGCCTCTGAGGGTGGCGGCAGAGGCCTGGTGGCTGAGAGACAAACAAGCTGCTGCAGGCACTGATGGAGAGGCTGGGAGTGAGTCCCGCAAGGGGAGATGAGAGCAGGCCCCTGGGAGGTGGGCACTTGGGCATTTGGCCAGATCATCCCACTGCAGAGACATGGAGATGGGGAGGAGGGAGCTTGGGAGTTGGAGCAGCAGGAAGCTGACCCCTGAGCGCTGGAGGGCATAGGCTGAGATCCCCAGGGGAGCTTCTGCTCCAGGCTGACTCGGTTTTGGAGGAGGGAGGGGAAACACAAGGCGAGGGTGATGCTACTGGGTTTCACAGGGCAGAGGTGAGGACGTGGAAAGGAGGCCACGTTGAGAAAGGCCCAGGGCTCCCAGACCCCTGGGTGCACACCTGTCAGTGTCCACCCCATGCTTCATCCCAGGAGAGGCCCGTAGCGTCCTCTGAAGCCAGTGCAGCCTCACTAGGTGGGTTGTTGGTTCACCGCTAAGCTGGTAGAGAGAGCACCAGGTGATCTGGTTCTGCACGCCACCTTCTCGTCCCCTGCTGGCATCTCGGATCCCGGCAGGCAGAGCAGGGGCAGGCAACATGACCCCTTGCCAGTGTCTCTCATACCTTAGTTCTGTCCTTCTCTCTCCAGGGAAGCGCGGTCATCAACAGGGGCACCAAACGGTGTCTGGAGGTGAAGAAGGACCCTTCAGGCACGTTCGTGCCTGTGCTCCGGACCTGTACCTCACAAGCATGGAAAATTCAGCACACTCTCAAAAACTGGGGCCTCCCTCCAAGCCAGTGAGCCTGGGAGAGGCTGCGCTGGGGACACCAGCTCTTCCAACTGGAACAGCTTCTACTCTCAATGATGCTCGAAGTGGGAGAGGGTGAGAGCACCCAAGTGTGCGTGTGTGTGCCCGTGCACGTGTGTGTGTGTGTGTGTGTGTGTGTGTGTGTGTGTCTGACTTCAGCATGCAATATCCAGGGGTGCCTGCCGCCCGTGCACGTGTTGGGTGTCTGCAGGCGACCAGCGAGGAAGCTCCGATGCTTCCTCCCTCACTTCCCGTGGAAGGTCGTGATGTATTTCAGACGCCGTTCTTGGAAACTCCTTGAAATAACCAACATCGTCTGGAGAGAAGGAGGAAGATGGAAGTTGGTCTCTGACTGCTGCCAGCAGTGTTTAGCCTTCCTTGCCGACAGCTACTCTCAGCACCTGCCGGCACCTCCTCCCGCAGCCCATCTGCTCGGAGGCGCCCCAGCCTGCCGTGGGGACGTTCCACGTGAGAGGCCGGGCCGTCCTCCGCCGGCAGCCCCACCCCTGCTCAGGTGGCACCAATACCTCTGCTTTCTGAACTGTCCTGGGGCATATAGCACGTGGGCTCTACACACCCGCCACCTGTGCCCCCACAGCAGTTTTCTGGGGATTACTGCTCTCTCCCGAACCTCAGGAAGTGCAGAGGCGAATGAGGGAGAGAAGCCACCACAACCATCCCGAGCTCTTCCAAGGGATCGTGCAGAGAGAGCAGGAGAAAGATGGGGGCCCAACCAAGTCTGCTCTAAGTGGTCATGGTGCTGAGTGACTTGATTACCCGTTTCCTCCCACTGCCCCCGTGAATGACGGTGAAAATTAGGCTTGAAACAAAGGGACGTCGCTTTTGGGGGCACAAAGAAGGAACTGCAGGCAAGAGTTTAAAACCCAGCCAGCCTCTCTTCTGGGTAAATCTCTTCTCCCAGTTGGTGGGTTGGGAAGGTATGTCCAGGACTGCCTCTTGGAAGATCTTGGAGGAAGCAGAATATGTGTGTGTGTGTGTGTGTGTGTGGTAATTTTGTGGGAGAGAAACCTGGCAGATACTACCTTACCTTACCCATCAAATATGCCCCTTCTTCACAGAGATCCTTTTTCCCCTTAGTCCATGCCGGGGTTACCCAGGAATCATGAAATTTCCCATTGGCCTTAAGTGGGACAGACACTGGCACCTGAGCACAGGATTAAAGCAATCAAGACCTCTTTTCAACTGTAGCCAGTAAAGCCACCGCCTGTAGTGCTGGCATCCCGTGTGGGCGCTGGTTACAGTCCTGGTTGCTGCACTTCTGGTCCAGCTCTCTGCTATGGCCTGGGAAAGCAGTAGAAGATGGCCCAAGTGCTTGGGCCCTTGCACACACATGGGAGACCTGGAAGAAGCTCCTGGCTCCTGGCTTTGGATCGGCCCAGTTCCAGCAGTTGCAGCCATCTGGGGAGTGAACCAGAGGATGGAAAACCTCTCTCTCTCTCTGTGTGTGTGCCTCTGCCTCTCTGTAGCTCTGCCTTTTAAATCAATCAATCAATCTTTTTTTTTTAAAGAAAGACTTTTCTCAAGAAAACGAAGTTTTCAAAGTCTTAAGTGTGCAGCTGGATAAAGATTTCACAAAGAGCACATCCATCCCAAGAACTGAAACAAGCCCACAGAGGAGAGTTTATTAGGGAACCATGCAGGCTCACCGTGAACGTCCAGCACATATGTGACTTCTCACTTCTGCCCGGCATGCAGCAAGCAAAATGCAATCGATGGTAAGCCCTGAAAAGAACGTGAACCTAGCAGAGAAGTGGACACAAGCCACCATATCCCGACACATCTGGGACGATGTCTAACCGCACTCAGAGAGAGATTCAAGTTAAAACCACTGAGATAATTTTCACTTAAATTGGGGGAAATGGCAAAGTATGAAAAAGCGTTTTTTTGGTCAGGACTGTGGGAAACAGGCTACCTCGTTTGTTGGTAGCAGAGACGAAAGCTGGTACAATCTTGTTAGTGGGGATATTTGCTGCAATCTCAAAGCACTACGGTATAGTTCCTGTTCATGCCCGTAAAGATCAAAGAATACTTATGCACCAAATAATTCTCTGCAGTATTGATTGTAAATGAAAAATGTAGGAAGCAAACTATATTCCCAAACATCAGAGACTGGTTAAATGCATCCAACAAATAGAGTTCTAGGCAGCTATTAAAAAAATGAAAAGAAAGATCTCTTTGAACTGATATGGAGTGATTTCCAGTATATTTCTATTTTGTTTATAGAAAAATAGGATTTATGATATGTATCTTTTAGATAAGAAATAAGGGGAAAATATATATGTGTCAATATGCAAGTTTCTGTTGGCTCTGTACAATGAAACATAAGGAAAATAAACCAGAAACTGATGAGCTGGGTTGTAATGGGTGGTCGTGGTTGGGAACGGGGCAAAGGACTGGAGAAAAAGTAGGATAGAAGAGATGTAGATACTTCTCTTAAGTATGTACTTTTTCTATAATTTCAACTTTTAGAGCCATGTTCCATATATTCAAATGTATGGATTATGAACCAAAACAGGTGACCCTAACTATATCCTTGTACTTTAAATGAACACACACAGAGCACACTTAGCATCAAGCATCCAGATTTTGGTTTCTAAATATTTTCCAATAAAAGGAATTGGGGCTCCTTGGAGAAATTGCTAAGTTTAGGGCTGGGGCTGGGACATCTTCCTGTGTTAGAAAGTGAGGCGCTGCTCCAAGAATGATGAGGACACATCCCATACCACAGCAGCCACGTCGAAGGCGCTCCCACCAGACAGACTGGGCTAAGCTGAGCATTAAAATCTTTAATTATGTTAATATATTATAAGCCATAAAATCCATGGGTCCATCCAGTTGAAGGAACAAATGCATGAATGAATGAAAAGAAAGAAATCTTTTCCTTATGGTAGGATGGCAACTAATAAAGGCAGAAGTTATTACATAACTAGAAAACCACCATCAGTACCCACCCTATTAAAATCTTTCAGGCAACAGTCATTAATGGGGGCTGGCGTTGTGGTGCAGGGGGTTAAGCTACCCCCTGTGATGCTGATATCCCTTATGGGGGCCTGTTTGAGTCCAGGCTGCTCTGCTTCTGATCTGGCTCTCTGCTAATGTACCTGGGAAAACAGAAGCTGACCCAAGTGTTTGGTCCCCTGTATCCACATGGGGGATCCAGATACAGGTCCTGGCTCCTGGTTTTGGCCTGGCCCAGCCCTGGTGGTTGTGACCACCTGGGGAGTGAACCAGAGAATGGAAGACCTCTCTCTCTCTCTCTTTCTGTCTCTCTCTAACTCTGTGTTTCAACAAATCTTTAAAAAAGATTTGTTAAACAAATCTTTAAAAAAGATTTGTTAAACAAATCTTTAAACAACATTTGTTAAACAAATCTTTAAACAACTCTTAAAAACAAATCTTAAAAAAGATTTGTTAAACAAATATTTAAAAAAATCATTAATGGGGCTGGCGCCATGGCTCACTTGGTTAATCCTCCGCCTGTGGCACCAGCATCCCATATGGGCACCGGGTTCTAGTCCCGGTTGCTCCTCTTCCAGTCCAGCTCTGCTGTGGCCCAGGAAGGCAGTGGAGGATGGTCCAAATGCTTGGGTGCCTGCACCCGTGTGGGAGACCAGGAGGAAGCACCTGGCTCCTGGCTTTGGATCGGCGTAGTTCTGGCCGTAGCAGCCATTTGGGGGGTGAACCAATGGAAGGAAGACCTTTCTCTCTGTCTCTTTCTCTCACTGCCTAACTCTATCTGCCAAATTAAAAAAAAAATCATTAATGGATGTTAAAACTAGTGTGTGATGAGAAACAGTATACACATCAAAGAAATCCCTAGGAGATATTTATTAACCACTAAGGGAAAAAACAGTAATTTTGTGAGAGAGAAACCTGGGAGATACCTGTTAACTGAGTGATCCACGTGAACAACACCTGTTATTGGACAAATGGATGTCTTGTGCCTCCTGATATCATGCACCAGAGAACGATGCCATTCCTATGGTGTTCCTGCTCAAAATTTAGAATCCGAAGCTGTCATTTTGAGGATCCCAAAGTGAGGGGCACTCTTCAGAGACATGGTCGGCATGCTTCAAAAATGGAACGACGAAGACTGACTGAGGAACTCGTCCAGATAAAAGGGAAATTGCAGAGACATGACAACTGTGTGTAACATGTGGTCCCGGGTCAGGTCCTGGGCCCCCGGGGCTATTTTCTTCCTTTGGTTTTAAAGAATGGTAGTAATTGGAGAAATTTAAAAGGTTTATGGTATCAATGTCATTTTCCTGATTTTCAGCATTGTGTTCTGGCTGTATAAGAGAATGTAATGGATTTTATCAACTAGTCACCAAGGGGCCAGCGTTATAGCATGGCAGCTAAAGCCTCCACCTGTGACACCAGCATCCCATGTGGGCGCTGGTTTGAGTCCTGGCTGCTCCACTTCTGATCCAGCTCCCTGCTAATGCCCCTGAGAAAAGCGGCAGAATATGGTCCAACTATCAAGCCCCTGCCTTCTGACTTTGGCCTGGCCCAGCCCTGGTCATTGCAGCCATCTGGGGAGTGAACCAGCAAATGGAAGATCTCTGTCTTTCTCGGTAACTCTGACTTTCAAATAAATAAATAATTCTTTTTTTTTTTTTATAGAGTCATTGAATAGAGTGGAGAAAGAGATTTTATACAGGCACACAGATGATAGAAATAGATAGAGGAGGGATTGAGGAAGTAAAACTAGCAGTGTATATCCGGAGGAACAGCAAAGAACACACAGGAACTCTTTGTACTATGCTCGCAACATTTTTGTAAATTGGGAATTGTTAAAAATAAAAAGATTTAAGCTAGCGCCATGGCTCACTAGGCTAATCCTCCACCTGCAGCACTGGCACCCCGGGATCTAGTCCCAGTTGGGGTGCCGGTTCTGTCCCGGTTGCTCCTCTTCCAGTCCAGCTCTCTGCTGTAGCCCAGGAAGGCAGTGGAGGATGGCCCAAGTGCTTGGGCCCTGCACCCGCATGGGAGACCAGGAGAAGCACCTGGCTCCTGGCTTCGGATCAGCATAGTTCTGGCCATAGTGGCCATTTTGGGGGGTGAACCAACAGAAGGAAGACCTTTCTCTCTGTCTCTCTCTCTCACTGTCTAACTCTGCCTGTCAAAAAATAAATAAATAAAAAGATTTAAACTGAAATAAAAATCCCTTGCCTAAAGTAGTATCTCATCCATGGTTTTGTTTTCCTGTGGCTTCAGTTACCTGTGATCAACAGCAGCACAAAAATATTGCACAGACTATTCCAGAAACAAGTGATTCATACATTTTAGATAACTTTTATTACACTATGCAATTGTAATTACTGTATTTTATTGTTAGTGATTGTTGTTAATCTCCTAGTTTACCTAATTTTTATAAATTACTTTTTAAAAAGATTTATTTATTTGAGAGGCAGAGTTGCAGAGGGAGAGAGGGAGAGACAGAGAGAGGTCTTTCATCTGCTGGTTCCCCAAATGGCCACAACTGCCGGAGCTGAGCCAATCAGAAGTCAGGAGCCAGGAGCTTCCTCTGGGCCTCCCATGTGGGTGCAGGGTCCAAAGCCCATGAGCTATCCTCCACTGCTTTCCCAGGCCATAGCAGACAGCTGGACTGGAAGGGGAGCAGCTGGGACACAAACTGGCAGCATGTGGGATGCGAATGCTACAGGTGAAAGCTTAGCCTACTATGCCGCAGCGCCGCCCCTATACATTACATTTTATCATAGGGATGTATGCATGTATAGGAAAAAGCATATGTGTGTGGTTTGGGGACCGGCATTGTGGCACATTGTGGCGCAGCGGGTTAAGCCACTGCCTGCGACCAGTCCCGGCTACGCCACTTCTGATCTAGCTCCCTGCTAATGCACCTGGAAAGCAACAGCAGATGATCCTTCAAGTACTTGGGCCCCTGCACCCACATGGGAGACCAGGATGGAGTTCCAGGCTCCTGGCATGGCCCGGCTTAGCGCCAGCTGTTGTGACCATTTGGGGAATGAACCAGTGGAAGGAAGGTTCTCTCTCTCTCTCTCTCTCTCTCTCTCTCTCTGTAACTCTGCCTTTCAAATAAAGTCATTCTTTTAGAGAAGGTAT
This sequence comes from Oryctolagus cuniculus, assembly GCF_964237555.1. Lineage (NCBI taxonomy): Eukaryota > Metazoa > Chordata > Mammalia > Lagomorpha > Leporidae > Oryctolagus > Oryctolagus cuniculus. The sequence continues at coordinate 104,676,203 of NC_091440.1, read as the reverse complement.
ACACAGGGTTTGGAACCATCTTCTAGCAGGCATCCACTGGGTGGTCTTGAGTGTAGCTCCCTTGGATCAGGGAGGCAGCTGGGCATTAAATACGTGCAGCTGTGAGCCCTGGAGGCCTCCTCTAACTCGGGTGCCCGTCCTTCACTCTTTAGCAGCCCCTGTGGTTCTCCCACCCTCACAGTTAGGATCACAAAACTCCCTTAGCGGCCCTGGCCGCCAGGCAGCTTCCAGAAGTGCTAAGCCTCCTCCAGTAGCCTGTCAGTTACAGCCAGAGGGCGTTGATTGGCTTCCTTGATCCTTAAACCTGCCCCTGACTTGTCCAATGCCCTGCACACAATTCTGCCTCTCTGGTCGCTGTCTTTGTCCAGCCTCCATGAGCCAAAACACAAGAAGGTCATCTCAGTGACTGCCTTTAGTCTCATCAGGAGGCTGTTCCCTTGGCAACCAAGTTAATGAGTCACCAATTCCTCTCTCTTAGTTTAGGGAACACTGAAGCCCCAGTGTAAGTTAAAGTTACCTTGCAAACAGCAGTAGACAGGACAGGTGTTCACCAGTGGATGACCTTGGGTTGGGGTCACCAAACCCCAACCGAGGAATAACTGTGCCCCCGCGAGTTAGGTTTCTGGAGCTGTGGTCCCTGTGGCTCGGAGAGCGATGATCCCTAGGATGCCTTACCTCTGAGGTTCCCGGTGGCTGTGCCTGATTCATGCCTCATGGGGTCATGGGGAGCAGCCATGCCTGTAGCAGCCTTAAGGAACCACCCTGGGTGGTTACCAAATGCTTCTGAATGGCAGCCTCATTCCCTCTTTGCTTCCACCTGCTAGAAACCCAAGGGATCCGGCTTGATACTGCCCCTCTCTTGCTTGTAACCACTGTTTCCTCGGGGTTCTGCCTGGAGATTCTGGGGTCACTGCCCTCCTGGGCCTGGCCCGCCACCACCTCCAGGCTATAAACGTCTTCCAAAGCAGGATTGAGCCTCCCACCCTTGTCACTGGAGTGAGACCTGGGGATAAAGGACTGAGGACTGTCCCTTAGCAAAGTGAGGCTCTCGCAGCCTTGTAGCTAATCTCTCAGAGGTCCTCTTTTTCACTAGTAACATATTTTTACCATAGGAAATACATTTTTAGTGACTTTCTGAATTAAGGATGTTTGTAAAGTGCTTTTTATGGAGATTAACGGAAGCATTTACACTAGAATTGGTGGGTGAAGTGGATGCTCAGGACTTCACTAATGTTAAGGAGCCAGGCCTCTCCCGCAAACATTTTAACAAATGTAGTTTCAAGGAGTGCATTTGTCTCAAGATTAAAAATCTATTTTCTTAGAAAAATAAAAATCAAATCTCAATATTACCAGAAAGCTACTTGGCCTTATTTGTTTGTTTCATGTATCTATTTAAAAGACAGGGAGGGAAGCAGGGAGGGAGAGAGAGCAAACGCGAGACCTGCCAATTGATTCACTCCCCAAATGCCCACAAAGGCCAGGGTAGGGCCAGACAGTTCCTGGCAGGAATGCGATCCAGATCTTCCGGGTGGGTGTCAGGAGCCTAATCACGGGAGCCATCTTTGCTGCCTCTCGGGGTCTGCATTAGCAGGAAGCTGGAGTGAGGAGCTGGAGCCAGGACTCGAACCCAGTACTCCGGTGTGGGATGCACGTGACTGAACTACTAGGCTTAGCTCCCACTCCTGTGTGGCTTTCTTACCAGAATAACCTAGGCAGAACTCAACATCAGGATGATGAGAAATGCATTCATTTTTAGCTTGCATTGGTGAAAACAGACAAGTCAATACTTCCTGATGTCTTCCTATTTTGACAAGGTGAACAGCTAAGTTAGGACTTGTGCTTTCCGAGTGCCTTGTCAGCCTTCTTCCTCCGTTTTGTACGGATTCCTCACTAACTGCTAACTGAAGCTTGTGGCTCTATTGCCAACACCTCTTCTAGCCAAGGCTAAATTGAAGATGGGGCCTAAGCTTTCCTATTTGCATCGGACTTTGTCCTGGGCTTGGCTGCAGCCCGGTCCCAGCTCTGCCCCTCCCGTCATGCCCCCTCTCCTCTTACAGAGATCCTGCTGGAGGCCTTCCCAGGGGGCCTGCCCAACACCTTGACTGTGTCTCCTTGTGAGAATTCCTTTCCTTCCCAGCATTGCTTGGGAAATTCTTCTTGTTCCCAATCCCAAGTTCCAAGAAAAACAAGTTGAAAAATTGGGAAGAGAGGAAAGAGCTCTATAAATCTCCTGTGATAATGAAAGCTTTGCAAGTGACGTAAGCTGTCACTGGTTTGAAGGAATTCATTCACGTCAAACGGAATGCAAGAGCAGGAAACATCGACACAGTCCAAAATTAAGGTTGATATTTTTGGAAACCAGGACAGGAGTACCAAGAAAGAAACCAGCCACGATCTAATCGGTTGGTCGTCCTTATATATAGCAAACACCACATTATAAATATGTCTCTGTGACTTGCCTCTAACGGTGAGTAGCTGTTGAAAATAAAACATATTAGTGAGATTTTCTGCCCGGTACATGGGTACTTAAAAAATTCACAGAAAGACAGAATTGAAAAACAAGTGTGTTTTGGTGCAAAAACTTTGAAATCCATATAGTTTTTTCTTTTCATAATACACATTTTCCGTGAACATTTTGAAGACTCTCATATATACTTCATACATATCTTCATGCAAACTTCATGAATGGTATTCCAAGACAAAAATACCTTTTTCCTTAAATTGCCCATTTGTTTCTAACACTGTGAATCCAACAGGGACATCCAGATGTTGTAGTATGTGAACATACACAATAATGTTTCCTGGCATCATTTTCTGAAGTTTAAATATTTGCTATGGACCACAGTTTTTGTGACTACTACTTCATATCCCTTTATTTATGAGATGATTTTTAAGATACCCATACTAATGAATAAAGATATGCTTAATTTTAGAAATACTTGAAGAGTAACTTCTCCTTTGGAGAATTCCACGCCATTGCCATTCCTTTCCGAATCCCAGCAATAGTGTCTCCTGGGAATCTGTTGGGAAGGGCACCCTAACTTTCCTTCCACCTGCTGGGCTGTCACCCTCAGTTTATTACTCTGGGTTCTCCATTCAACAGTAGGAGTCTTCCAGGTACTTACCAAAGTGCTGTGGTTTGCCTTTTTTGGTTCACCAAGTGTTTCTCAATGATTCTGAAATCAGTTTTCCCAGCAGGCTTTAGTGGTCTTCTCGGGTCAGCTTGTGTATGCGCTGTGGTTGGCCATGGGCAGCATGGCTGGGAGGTCCGAGGCCTGAGCACGGGCTCTGGTGTCTCCAACACTGAGGGCCCAGCTACTTCTTCATCTTCTAGGGCTTCTCTACGCGCAGGTGCTCTGCTTCCTAAACCTGGGGTTCTGCCCTCTTCTGCCTCTCTAGCCCAGTCTGGAAAGGATGCTGGGTCAGCCCAGAAGAGAAGGGTGGCCACACCGGTCTGCTGGTGGACTTGTTTGCTCCCCTAGGCTGGAGAATTTCCTCCTGAGTCTCCCAGCGTACCTTAGGGAACAGGGGAGATAGAGTGAGGGGAGAGAAAAGTGTTGCCTTGTGGGCTTCAGAAGTAGCAACTGCAGAGCTGGTCTGGGACCGCAGGGGACCATGGTATGTGTATGGTTGGAGGTGAGGCTGTGTGAGGATCAAAGGGGCTTTGAGGGAAGCCTGTACACCCTGGGCAGGGTCAGCGGAGCAGCAGCCCCTGCGGGTGGTGGGAGGGAGGGGTGGTGGTGGTGGCAGCAGCTGCAGCAGGGCCCAGCGTCTACAAATCAGCCTCCAGGAGCTGTGAGCTATGGCAGGGCACGGATCCCTGTGGAAGCTTTACAGCTCAGCCCGGGGTGGCTGGCAGAGAGCTGGGGGTCAAGGCCTCTCCTTATTCCCCTCCCTGCAGGAGGGCTCTGGGTCAGCACTGGGCCTGAGGCTTCATCCTCTCCTGGTCTTCATCCCTGTCCCTGGATGTTAGGGCTTTTGTAGCCAGTGTTACCTGAGCTCCAGCGGGGCAGGCACAGGCCGCTCATCGATCAGTGCCTACCCTGACCTGTGTGGACTCTCAGTAGCCAAGCCAAACTAAAGAAGAAGAGGGTGGGGCAGAGAGGAGAGGGAAGGAGAGAGGGGCCAACCCAGCAGCCCCTAGGCCCCAGGGAATCTTTTCCAAACATCATCTTTCTTTAGAGAGGCTGCTTCTACCCAACAGGCAAGGGAGGGAAACCCTTCAGAGAGCAGCCAGGGTGCCCAGGGGAGGGTACCGGGGCCGGGTGGCGCCTCTCAGGGCAAACAGACCAGCGGCTCAGCTCCTCCCTGAGTGCGGTCCAGTCCAATAAATAGACAACTGTTCTGAGCTCCAGCCTGCCCCAGCCTGGAGTGGAGCTGTCTGGCAAATCCAGGCGTGGACAGACTTCCCCCAGACCTGCTTTGGCAAAGCCCAGCCCTTGGCCAGCTACCCTCACTCATTTCCACTCCATCTTTAGATCCTTTTGGCCCCAGATAAGATCAAAGGTCCCTGCTGTTCTTGGCCAGAGGCCTGAGACAGAGAGAGAGAGAGAAAGAGAGAGACAGAGACAGAGAGAGACAGAGAGAGAGAGATTGATTTGTGGGAGTCTTTTCATGATGGGCTCCTGGTCACTGGAATTTGAAAACCTGGCTGTGAACACTTGGACAAGGCCAACTGTTGGCACTGTTGTTACAAGGATCAACTTCTCTGCCTGCCCCCATTTTAGTCCAATATGGAAAAACTCCACTTGGCAGTTCTTTTCCCTTGGAATAGCAACAAGGAGGGAGACAAACACCCTGAGTTTTTAAAAAAACAAGCTTAACGGGGAATCAGGGATTGACCGAGGATGTCATTTTAATATTTAAGTAATACCTTCAGCTCTGTCATCGTATCTCTGATATTTGTGATTATAAATAGGTCTCCAGCCTGGATTTAGAAGTCAGTTCTAAAACCACAGCTGAGATTTTTTAAGTGCAGTGAGAGATACGTGGCCAGAGAGAAGGTTTAATTAAATCCATGACTCAGAGAACATGCAAGGCCAAGGTAAATACGCTCCCCACAGGTGTGGCTCCTGCGACAAGAAAAGGGCCCATTGCTGACCCTGAAGCTGGGTGGTCGCCATCCTGCCTGGAGGGGACCTTGTAATATTTGGTGTTTTTCTTTGGAGAGTGAGCTTGCTCAGAGAACAGACACCCTGTTTACTCTTGCAGACACACACCCTCCTGCCTCCTGCTACTGGAGTCAGTGCTAAGAGAGAAAGGACCCCTGGACTCCCTTGCTGCTGTCCTTTGAGGCATGCCTGGCCTAGATGTAGAAGGGGCGTGCGAATTCAGTCGTGCGTCTTCTGGGTTTTGTAGGCTCCTTGCTCGCCTGCCCTTCCCACCCGCAGTCCTGATTTCCGGTTCTTCTTGTCTCACACTTGGAAGAATCAAGTTGAGTGATGCAGAAAGGGCAGCAAGAGCATTGGGGATCAGGGGTGGGGCTGGAAGGAGGAGAGAAAGCTCTGGCTCCAGGCTTCCTGGGACAAGGGGGATTAGAGGAGCTGAATGGGGGGCTCCAGAGGCCTGAGGCTGCTGCAAGGATGTGGGTGGAGCCTGGGCAGGATGAGAGAGCAGGAAGCCACTGGGATGGGCTCAGTGACAGAGAGTGTCGGGCTGCAAGTAAACACGCCAGCCACCGGACTCGTTCCCTCTGCCGCCTGCTCCCCAAAGAGTGCAGAGCAAAACAAACGTAGATAAGGCTGGACTTCTATTTTCCATTGTAAAAGGAACACATGCTCGTTGTAAGCATTGCCCAGACACACCAGTGAAAAAAAACAAAAAACAAAAACAAAAAAAAACAACACCACCAAAGCCAGGCATACTGTAAAAGCCATGCATATTCAACGCTTCCAGGAGATAATTATACATTTCTCTGTTTCTTCTTCATCTTGTTTTTCTTTGAACAGATGTGTCAGAATACATTTATATATTTTATCAAGCAAGGACAATACTTTATATAGACAGTTGTAAGTTGGCTTTTTTAATGCCATATTTTCTGCAGGAATCCAACATGATTCACCCATCCATTATGTGTGGATAGGGAGGAGTCTTCTGCCAGTAGTACAGATTTTATTTTTTAAAAGTTTTTTCTACTTGAAAGGTACAGCAATGGAGAGAGAGAGAGAGAGAGAGAGAGAGAGAGAGAGGGAGAATCTGCTGGTACACTTCCAAGATATGTGCAATAGCCAGGCTGAAGCTAGAAATCCAGGTCTCCAACAGGCTTGTTTGGGCCCTCATCTGCTGCCTCCCACATTAGCACATTAGCAGGGAGCAGAGCCAGGACTTGAAACTAGGCCCTCTGAAAAGAAATGTGGGTACCTCAAGTGGTGTATTTTTTTTTGAAGATTTATTTATTTATTTGAAGTCAGAGTTACACACAGAGAGAAGGAGAAACAGAGAGAGGTCTTCCATCTGCTGGTTCACTCCCCAGTTGGCCACAGTGGCCAGAGCTGGGCCAATCCGAAGCCAGGAGCTTCTTCTGGGTCTCCCAGGTGGGTGCAGGGGCCCAAGGACTTGGGCCATCTTCTACTGCTCTCCCAGGCCATAGCAGAGAGCTGGATTGGAAGTGGAGCAGCTGGGACTCAAACCAGTTCGCATAAGGGAGGCGGCGGCTTTACCTGCTACGCCACAGCCCTGGCCCCCAAGTGGTGTCTTAACTGTTATGCCAAAAGCCTGCTTCAAGGCCCAGGTTTTGTGTGCAGCAGAGCACACCCTCAGCTTCTCAGTGCAGTGGAGGGCTTGGCTGTTTCCAGAAGAAAGAAAGTAAAGGGGACAGGCTATTCCTCCGGAAGCCGCGGGCGGGAACCCAGGTGGCGGGAGCTGCTCTGAGTGGTGGAGTCAGGGCTCTCCAGCCCCATCCAAAGGGAAGTACCTTGACCTAGGAGCATCCACGGTGTGCTGAGCCCTGGGGCTATGCAGAGGCACACTGCTGTCTGTCCTCCTGCAAACAAGCTGACAACAGCGGTTCTGTCAGTCACCCTTTCCAGACAGCGAAACCAAGACTCTGAGCGATCAGCTTGTTCAGTCCCAGATCACACCCCCAGCGAGGGACTGAATGACGGCGACAACTTGGCTTTCCTAAGGCGTAGCAGAACAGAAAAACACAGATTTTGAACTAAAAAAAAAGTACATCTGCATCACTTGTGTTAAAACGTATCTTTCTTTCAGTTGATAAAGTAATAAATATTTGTTGCAAGAAAAATTGCAGTTAATCTCTCTCTTTTCTCTGGTACCTGGGAACCTTGATTTGGGAAGTCTGTGCTTATGTGATTCTATCAAGATATGACATTAATTCATTCAACAAACATTTATTTTTCAGTTAGCGTGTATTAGTCCCTCCTAAAGGGAATGAGGCCTCAGCTGTCAAGAAGTAGAAAAGGCAATGGAATAGGGCAGCCGATACACACGATGGTACCTGTAACACTGCAGTAGAGTGGAGGAAAGGCGAGGGACTCTCACTCTGCGAGAGTTAACAAAGACTTGGAAGCGAAGCTGGTGTCTTCTGTTTGAGTCTTGGTCACTTCCTCTGTAGAGTGAGGGGCTGGCAGGAGTGATTCTGCTTTGGCATCCCGTCATTCCCATTGCCTTGTCTTCTGTGCGCTGGACACTGATAGGACAGCTCTTTCCCGCGCGCAGGGGGCTCTGGGTCCTGGGAAGAACCGGAGCCCATGCTGGACGACTGTCTTCAAAGGTCCCTTCCAAGTGGCCTGGGTAAGTGTTTGTGCCTGCAAGAGAGTCCTGCTCAGCTGTAAGTTCAGGTTCAAGTCTTCTCTGTGCTCAACTCCTCCCTTCTTTCGATACTTGTTATTACTTTTTTTTTTTTAAGATTTGTTTATTTTACTTGAAAGTCACAGTTGCACAGAGAGAGGAGAGGGAGAGAGAGAGAGAGAGAGAGGTCTTCCATCCACTGGTTCACTCCCCAGTTGGCCGCAACGGCCAGCACCCATAAAATAAATCTTAAAAATAGAACAAATGGGGGCCGACGCTGTGGCGCAGTGGGTTAAAGCCCTGGCCTGAAGCACCGGCATCCCATATGGGCACTGGTTCTTGTCCTGGCTGCTCCTCTCCTGATCCAGCTCTCTGCTGTGGTCTGGGAGGGCAGTAGAAGATGGCCCAAATCCTTGGGCCCCTGTACTCATGTGGGAGACCTGGAAGAAGCTCCAGGGTCCTGGCTTCAGATCGGAGCAGTTCCGGCCATTGCGGCCAACTGGGGAGTGAACCATCGGACGGAAGGCCTCTCTCTGTTTCTACCTCTCTCTATAAATCTGTCTTAAAAAAAAAATAGAACAAATGATAACAACTAAATAAATTTATTATCTTAGGTTCTGGAAGGCAGCAGTATTAAATGGGTCCCACGGGCTAAGAACAAGAGTCAGTAGCATTGCGTTTCTTTCTGGCCGTCCCAGGGGGAAGTTCATTTTCTTGTTGGTTTTGTTCATGTTGGCCTTTCCCAGCTTCTGGAGGCTGTCGACCTTCCTGGGGCAGGGGCACTCTTCCATCTCCACTGCCAGTGAGGCTCAGCAGATCTTCCTCCCTCGTCTTCATCCTGGCAATCCTGGTCCAGCCGCTCTTTGCCGGCTTTGTAGGGCTCTGCTAATTACGACGGGCCCATCTGGGTTATCTAGGATCAGCTGTGTTTTTTTGACTTAAGATTTATTTTGTTTATTTGAAAGACAAAATGATAGAGGGAGGGAGGGAGGGGGAGAGAGAGAGAGAGAGAGAGAGAGAGAGAGATTGGAGTGGGCCAGACTGAAGCCAGAAGCCCGGAATTCCATTCAGGTCTCCCAGGTTGGTGGCAGGGACCCAAGCACTTGGGCATCATTTACTGCTTGCCCAAATATTAGCAAGAAGCTGGATTGGAAGTAGAGCAGCTGGGACTCCAATATTGGATGACTGAGTTGCAAGCCATGGCTTAATCCACTGAGTGACAACGCTGGCCCCGCACCTTAAGGTCAGTTAATCAGCAACCTGAACTCCATTTTCCTACTTAATGTAACATAGTTCCATGGACGAAGATGTGGACAACTGGGGAGTTCATTATTGTGCCCACCATGGTGCGAAGTGAGATTTCTCCAGCGTTTCTCTCTCCCTCTCTGCCTCTCTCTCTCTCTCTCTCTCCCTCTCTCTCTTTTTAGAAAGATGTTATTTATTGATTTGAGAGGTAGACTTACAGAAAGTGAGAGGGAGAGACAGAGAGGACTTCCATCGCCTGGTTCACTCCCCAAATGGCTGCAATATCTGGAGCTGAGCCTACCTGAAGCCAGGAGCCAGGAGCTTCTTCGGGTCTCCCTTGTGGGTGTAGGGGCCCAAGAACTTGGACCATCATCCACTGCTTTCCCAGGCCATAGCAGAGAGCTGGATTGGAAGAGGAGCAGCCGGGACTAGAACCAGCACCCATATGGGATGCCGACGCCACAGGTGGAGGATTAACCTACTGTGCCACAGCGCCAGCCCCTCCAGCATTCTCTTTATTCAATTGTCCACCCGTGCCCCCTCATCGAATTGGCTGAGCTCCTGTTGTGTTCTGTGTGCTGCGCTGGGTACTGGGAAATCACAGATGCACAGCACATAGTCTAGCAGAAGACAGAACGAACAACTGCACGGCAGTCTGATCAGCACTGTAACATGGACATGCAGAAGGGACTGGGGGGCAGTACAGAGGAGAGGCAGCAGACCAAGCTGGAGACAGAGATGGCCCCTGACCTGAGCTCTATGGGGGCTGTGACTGGGGATGGCAACTGTGCACTTGCAAAGACTCAAGCAGCGTAGTGTGCTTAGTGAGTTGAGTCCAGATTGCCAGGCCATCCTGTTCTCTCCCCACACCTTTCCTCTGCTCTCCTGAAGGAAGAGCACTGGCTGGGGTGGTGGGAGAGGGAGATCGTGGTGGATCTTGCGTGCAACTTAAGGAGCTGGACTTTGGCTATCATCACTGAGAAGTGATTGAAGAAATCCAGATGCACGCGCGATGGTGGGCTGAGGGGCTGGCTAGGCACAATGACTTCTTCCTTGCACATTCATGGCTCTCTTCCTGCCAGGGACCAGCCTTGGACTGCCTTTTCTCTTTCTTTTTAAACTATTGATTGATTTATTTGAAAGGCAGAGTTACAGAGAGACAAGGAGAGACAGAGAACAAACGAGCAAGCGAGAGAGATCTTCCATCTGTTGGTTCACTCCCTAAATGACTGCAACTGCTGGGACTGGACCAGGCTGAAGGCAGGAGCTTGGAACTCCACCCAGGGTCTCCCATGTGGGTGGCAGGGTCACCCTCTGCTGTTCTCCCAGGTGGAGCTGGATGGGAAGTGGAGCAGCCAGGACTCAAACTGGAGCCTCTATGTGATGCCAGCATCCCAGGCAGTGGCTTCACCTGCTGTGCCACAGCATGGGCCCCTGGACTGCCTTTTCCTGATGTGAGCGTGGTGGAGTCATTTCCTACCCCTGTTGCCCAGCTCCATGGGCATGCATCGCCCCTGTTGGCTACTGGTGCTTTGAGGTCCTCAAAAGTGACTTTGCAGTGTCTCTTCTCCCATTACACCGAGGATCTGGCCCTGATTACATCCCTGCTTTAGTTTCCTTTTCCCCAGAGCCGTCTTCATGAAGGTCCTAATTAGGACAGCCTCAGTGAACTGAGAATGCATTTGTTCAGAACGATCGCTGGGCTCAGTAGATTTTTTGCTCCCTTGAAAGCAGCAGGAGTGACTACGAAGCAGCTGTGGTATGATGGCAGCAGCAATGGCTTTCATCAGAAGACCTGGCGGTGAGCCCCAGCTCTGCCATTTAATTTGGGAAAGTCATGTGAATTCTTTGAGTCTCAAAGCCTAGTCCATAGAAGGGAGGTTGTATTAGGGTAGGCTGACTGCAGGAGACAACATCTTAGTAGACTTGCAAAATTAGTGTATTGTGGAGGGCGACCCCAGGGCATTTGGTAGAGTCCCCTAAGCTAAAGGAGATACCAGCTCCCCAGCCCCACCTCAAGATGCAAATCAACTGCCTGGGAAACACCACTGGACTATGGGAAACTCACCCTAACCGTGGGCTGGTGCAAGAATAGTTCTTGGATAGTCCACATTGCAAAGGGCAGCCTCTGGCTGTCCCGCCCACTGCTCCCTTGCAAGCAGAAAAGAAGGGACTGCTGCTACAGGGACACCCTTCAAATTACTCCACGTCGAAGCGGTAGTCAGCCCCTACCTGACCTGCTCGTCCACGGCTTCCTTACAGCGCGCTCTGCTTTCTGTGTGCTGGGATGAATCCCTTCGCTGCCTGTGATGCTGTTCTCCAACCATTGCTTCCTGTGATGTCTACTTTGCTCACTGCACAGTAGGACATGTGTAATTCTGGTCAGGTGTCTCTTCTGCAGGGCTCTGTTCAAACCCTGACTCAGGATCTCAGGATCCTTCTGTCTGCTGTCTCTGAACCATCCCCCAAGTCCTGAGTGTAAATGTGGGGAGAGGAGAGTGGATGCTAAGATATATGTGGTTTATTGGGCGAGGCCAGGAGTGGCCCACAGTGCACTGGACAGAGCTCAGTTCCATGTCTCTCTATCTAATTAATTGCAAGGGAAGCTGGGAAATGTAGTCCGGCAGTGCGCTCAGGATTTGGGGGGAAATGGCCTCTGGAATGACCTGTCTATCCAGAGATCTGACTGTAAGGATAAAGTTGTTTCTAGAATTAAATGAGATAAGCAAGCTCTTGTGTTTCAGGAGGGCGTAGTGCGTGCCAAGTGTTGAACGCCTTGCAGGGAGACGACAGATGCCTCAGGAAGGCAATGTAAGTTGTGGGTTGTGAGAGCCCAGCCAGCTTCCTTAATGCTTTCTTTTTGAGTGTGTCAGGGAAGAAATACTCAGTAAGAACTAGAGCATTAGCATTAGTGAACAGTACTTCTAAAGCAAATAGAGCCCATTAGCTCTCTGCACTCTTGGAAGGGGCACAGCACTGCCCGAGCTGTGCTGGCAGAGCCCCTGGCCTCCCACCTCCTCCTCTGCCACTGCTTTTCCTGCTAATGGCTGCCCTGCACCTGCCCCCCTCCCCGCCTCCTACTCTTGCACCCTAATTCCTCTCATTGAGGGTCACGATGTCAGCCTAGGCGGGAGTGCTACAGGGGAGGGTGTGGATTCACTCAGATGAGATAATTTAGAGGAGTGAATCAGGCAGCAGAAGCCATCTGAATGAGAATTAAGTGGACTTTGGCCCAAGAGAAAGGTCTAGACTAATTGACCAGTTTGTGTGGTTGAATATGCAAATGAACGCAGCAGAGAGTGATGGGGGTGGGGGTGGGGTGCTAAGGTCAGGGTTTTGAAACTGGACAAGACTTCGCCTGTGCACATTAGGGCTCTTCTGCTTCCCAGGCCACTGCCACCTCCAAGCAAGGGGGTGGTAGATGGGAATGAGAGAATTCTTCCTCTCTTCCTGTGTACATTAGTTAAACAACTATCTTTTTCTTTTAGGACATAATAAGACTAATTTTTTCTCTATTTTAGCTAATTGAGCCCCTATCTTGGGAGAAACAGCAGGAAGAAACTGGTAAGTGGTGTGTGCTTCTTTGTTTTGTTTTGTTTTGTTTTTGTTTTTTGACAGGCAGAGTGGACAGTGAGAGAGAGAGACAGAGAGAAAGGTCTTCCTTTGCCATTGGTTCACCCTCCAATGGCCGCCGTGGCCGGCGCACCGCGCTGATCCAAAGCCAGGAGCCAGGTGCTTCTCCTGGTCTCCCATGGGGTGCAGGGCCCAAGCACTTGGGCCATCCTCCACTGCACTCCCTGGCCACAGCAGAGAGCTGGCCTGGAAGAGGGGCAACCGGGACAGAATCCAGCGCCCTGACCGGGACTAGAACCTGGTGTGCTGGCGCCGCAAGGCGGAGGATTAGCCTAGTGAGCCACGGTGCCGGCTGGTGTGTGCTTCTTTAAGAGCCATCCCAGGGGGCAGCCACAGCTCCATCAAGCGACCAGCTGCTGAGAGCTGCAGCAGGCATGGTCATGAACTCCAAACTCCACTATTTGGGGGCTGGGGGCACGGATGGCGGCCTGGGATGTGAGTCTCTCTCTCTGAAGACGTCCAAGACCGAGTGATGAGAGCCGAGCCGCCGCCACCTGCGTGCTGGCCGAGGGGCAGGCTGCGGAGGGTGGCTGCTAGGAGTCATTTGGAAGAAGGGATGTGACAAGTGGGAAAAAAATGACCATGGCTCAGGACTGGGAGCTTTCATCCAGCCACAAGCTGTTCCTGTGCTCTGTGGGGGAGGGAGGGAGGGATGGGATGCAGGCTTCCTTGGGTCGAGTCAGACAGAGGACGTGATCGCAAAGAGAAAAGGAGCCTGGTCTGAGGTGGGTGAGAGTGGAAGGGGAGCCGGGGGCTGGGGGAGGGGAGAAGCCGCAGGAGGAGTGGGTTCAAGACAGAGCCCGTCAGCTCCCGGGGTCAGGCAAGAGGGGCTTAGGGACCACTGCACAGCCGTTCCCACCACTGGAGTGAAGAACTCTATGGAGGGGCTTCCCTTTGGCCGCTTTCTCTTTGCTGTGTGGACACAGGGATCCAGAACGCAGGTCTCCTTGTGGGAAGAAGTCGCCGTGAATGGTTGTGATTGGATTGCAGCTTGGTGACCTTGGGGAAATTTATTAACTTCTCTGAGGCTCAGAAATCAGTGAGGAGTAGAAGAGTAGCACTCACCCAACCATACAGGGGCCGGCACAGAGCACTGGTTTATCTCCAGTTAATTTATTTTGTAAAAGAATCTTAGCTTAACCTAGGAGAGGACTGGAAGCTTGGGAAGGCGTCCTGGAGAGCCTGGTAGGACTGTATCCAAGGATACAGGTAGATGAGGGCCTTTGTTCACGGCAGCTGTCCACCTGCAGCCAGAAGAGCGCGACTTCTTCATAAGGCCTCAAGCTGTAGGAGCGGAAGGCAGCTTAAAAATGTTGACTTGCTTTAAACAACACCCAGAACAAGATTTATTTCATTTATTTGAAAAGCAGTGTAGACTTACAGAAGGAGAGAGGGAGAGAGAGATCTTCCATCCACTGGTTCACTTCCCAAATGGATACAATGGCCTGGGCTAGGCCAGGCCAAAGCCAGGAACCAGGAACTCCATCCGGATTTCCCTATGGGGGGGAGGGGGCCTGAGTACTTGAGCCGCCATCTGCTGCCTTCCTAGGTGCATTAGCAAGAAGCTGGATTCTAAGCAGGACTCAAACTGGTGCTCTGATATGGGATGCCTGTGTCACAGGTGTGGCTTCACCTGCTGTGCCACAGTGCCCACCCTCAGGCCTCATGTTTGAAATAGGGGTAATACGAAGTGTCTAGCCTGGGCTCTCTAAGGTGAGCCATAGTAAAGGTCACTAATGTGGGTGACGGGTCACTGAGCGGGATGAGCGATCCCTGCCGGTCAGAGGCTAGATGGCTGAGCGAGCAGCAAGCTTCAGGAAGCAAAGTGGGAGTGGGGAAGGAGCAGAGGGTGGACAGGCCCCAGACAGGGGGGGAGGGACTGAGATGAGTGGGTTCTGATCACAGGAAGAACCCAGTCCCTGGACCATGAGTGAAAGGGGAGGCATGGGAAGCAATGGTCAGTCCTGGCAATCTCAAGGGCTGGGCGGCAGGGCTCAAAAGTGCACATGAATGATAACATGATAAATACCATTTATTGAGATATTATGCACTTGTTCAACAAATATTGAGTCCCTGCTCTCTGCCAAGCAGTGTTACAAGGGATGGGGACTCCAGAGAACAAGACCAAGATCCCTGTTCTCCCAGAACTTGTCACCTAAGCATAAAAATAGACACATTTGAAAAATAAGTACATACGCTGCAATTACCTTTACCTCACACTTTATATACAAACTTGAGCTCCAAACAAACCAGAAACCTACATGTAACAGCAAAAGCTCCAAAACTCTCAGAAGTCATAGGCATAATCTTTGGGACATTGGACTTGGCACGAGCTCTCAGCTATGCCACTTCAGTACAGGCACGAAAAGCAAAAGTGTAGATAAATTTGACTCATTACATTAAAAGCGCTTGCATCTCAAATGATGACCAGGCAGGAGAGAAGCAGGATTTGACTCATAAAACCACAGCCCTCCTGACCTGGCCATGTATCCATTTGCTCAGCTGCGATCCCAGGCTGTTCCACCTGACTGCCAACCACTCAGGAGCCCAAAGCTCCTAAACTGTAAGTGCAAAAGACCTCGTTCCCTGCCCTTCAGGATATTCTGGGTGCAGGTGCACACCAGAAGGGTTTGGTATGCCTGATATACCATCTGCCTGTGGAGGCGGTAGAGAGCAACACTGCCATTCTGAGTATGATGTGTGCCAAAGGAGCAAGAGCGAACAGTGGGTGGGGTGGAAACTGAAGCACTGTGTGCCAAGGAGGACGAGCCAGAGGAGGAAAGGGCGGCGCCTTCCCAACCCAATAGAAACCCCTGTTCAGCATCCTTCAGAGAGCCAATCGGTGGAGCCTCTTCACGCCATGCCGTCTCCTCTGTGCTCAAGCACAAACCCCAATAAACTTTGTCTGGGTCAAATATGGGCCCCTTGTCAATGTGTATCGCAGGTGAGTCAAGGAACCTTGGGACAGTAACAACACTGCAACGTGAAAAGACAGCTCACAATTTTTCAGTTAATCTAAAATTGCTCTAAAAAACCCAAAATATATTAATTTAAGAAAAGACGGCACACAAATTTGGAGGAAACACTGCCAATCATAGGTATGATTAAAAGACTTGTATCTAGAATACACAAACAACTTGTTTGTTAAACATGGGCGGAAATGTCTGAATAGACATCTCTAAAACCAATGGCCGATAAACATATGAAAAGATACTCATCATGAACCACCAGGAAAATGCAAATCAAAACCACAATGAGATCCCATTCATAGCCACTAGGATGGCAATGATTTTTAAAATGGAGGGGCCTTCACTGTAGTGTAGTAGGTTAAGCCTTCACCTGCAGCACCCGCATCCCATATGGGCACCTGTTCAAGTCCTGGCTGCTCCTCTTCCAGTCCAGCTCTCTGCTGTGGCCTGAGAAAGTGGTAGAAGATGGCCCAAGTCCTTGGGCCACTGCATCCACATTGGAGACCTGGCGGAAGCTCCTGGCTCCTGGCTTTGGATTGGCGCAGCTGTGGCCATTGCGGCCAACTGGGGAGTGAACCAGTGGATGGAAGGCCTCTCTCTTTCTCTCTCTCTCTCTGCCTCTCCCTCTCTCTCTGTGTAACTCAAATAAAGAAGTAAATAAATCTTAAGAAAAAAAGAAAACAACTGTTTAGGAGGATGCAGAGAGATTAGAACCCTCATGAATAGCTAGCTGGTGGGAAAGCAAAGTGGTGCAGCCACTTGGCTGAAAATCTGGAAACTCCAAAAACTAAACAGAGGGCAGGTGATGTGGCACCATGGGTTGAGCTGACACCTAAAATGCCAGCATCCCATATAGGCACCTGTTCGAACCCAAGCTGCTCCATTTGTGATCCACCTCCGTGATAATGTGCCTAAGAAAGCCATAGAAGATGGCCCAAGTCTTTGGGCCTCTGCACCCACATGGGAAACCTGGATGGAGTGCCAGGCTTCTGGCTTCAGACTCTGGCCATTTCAGCCATTTGGGGAGTGAACCAGTGGATGGAGTCTCTGTCTGTCTGTCTCTGTCTCTGTAACTCTATTTTTCAAATAAATAAATGAATAAGTAAATCTTTAAAAAAAGTCCCAAGGTAAACAGAGGGTAACTTTATGATCCAATAGTTACACTCCTAGGGATCTACCCAAGAAAACTGAAAACATACCCACACAAAAACTACTGCATGAATGCTTCTAGCAGCGCTATTCATGAGAGCCACCAAGAAGAAACAAACCAACTTTCCAAATGATGAATGGATAAACAAAACGTGATATATACCATCATGGGATGTAATTTGGCTCCAAGAAGAAAAGAAGTATTAATCTATGCTGCAACAGAAATGAGCCTTGAAATTTTTCTGCTGAGTGATAGAAAGCAGTCACAAGAAAACCATACATCGTGTGATTTCACTTACAAAGAGACTTTTAAAAATTCATGGAAAATATGTACTATGAAAACTACACATTTCCATGGTTTTTTTTTTGCACAAAAATAAACTTGCCTTTTGACTCTATTTTCTACAGATATTTTGATGTCCTTTTGTTTGGGAAACATCCAGGATGGCCAACTGTGTAGACAGAATGTGTTGACTAGTTGGAGGTGGCAGGGATGGAAGAAGGCTTTGGGGAGCTTTAGGCGTCATGGTCAAGGGGGTTTCTTTTGGAAGTGATTGGAATGTTCTAGACATGATTGCAGTGATGGTTACAAAACTCTATACATATATTAAAAATCTCTGTGATGCATAGTGTTAAGTGGGTGAATTGTTTGGTGTACTAATTACATCGCAACAAAGCTGTGAACAAGTATATCACCAACATCTGTTGGTGATAAGTGCTTTGAAAAAGAACAGAATAGCAGCAAAGGGTAGGTAGGGCATGTAATTTGGATAGAGTGGTCAGAGAGAGCCTCTCCAACAAGGCGCAGTGCATGGAGACAGGAAAGATTAAGGATGTAGGTGCATTGAGACGAAGAACAGTGCAGGCTTAAGACAGCAGAAGTATAAACGTTCTGAAGGCAGACAGTTTTCTGCATCCAGGAACTGCAAGTAGGCCAGTGTGGCCGGAGCTGGATAGGGGAGGGGAGGAATGTTAGCCAATGAGGGCTTAGCGGGAGGCACTTGGGGAGGAATATTAGCCAATGAGGGCTTGGCGGGAGGCACTTGGGGATGAATGTTAGCCAATGAGGGCTTAGCAGGAGGCATTCTCCAGATGATGTAGGATGACATGGACCAAGGTTGTGAGTTCAGATTCTAGACTTAATGTGATGGAAAAGGATTGGAGTCTTTGGAGCAGGAAATTGACGTACATGACTACAGCTTTTAAATTTCTATTTTTATTTGCATTTTATTGGATAGGCAGAAAGAGAGAGAGCGAGAGAGAGAGCGAGCGAGCAAGCTTTCATCTACCTGTTCATTCCCCAAATGCCTACAGCAGCCAGATTTGTACCAAGCTGAAGCCAGGAGCCCAGAACTCAATCCTGCTCTCCCATATGGGTGGCAGGGACCCAAGTGCCTGAGTCATCCGCTGCCTCCCAAAGTCGCATTAGCAGGAAGCTGTATTGGAAGCAGAGGGGCCAAAGCTCAAACCAGGCGCTCTGAAATGGGACGTGGGCATCTCAACTGGTGTCTTGACAGCTGCACCAAATGCCCCAGATCTAAGGTTTTAAAATTCATTCTGGAGGTGGGCATTTGGGAGAGTGGCTAAGACGCCAGTCAGGAGGCCCGCGTCTCACATTAGACTGTCTGAGTTTGATACCCAGTTACAACTCCCTGGCAACGCAGAACTTGAGAGGCAACAGAGTTGTCCTCAGAAAGTTGGGCCCTGCCACCCACATGGGAGGCCTGGATCAGGTTTCTGGTTCCTGGCTTCAGTCTTGGCCAGACCCTGGCCATTGCAGGCAGTTAGAGGGTGAACCGGTACACGTGAGCTCTCTCTTTTATTCTCTGTATCTCAAGTAAACAAATAAGTAAATTTAAAAAGTCGCTCTGGTTGTGGGTGGAGAAGAGACTGCAGGCGGGTTGGAGGGGGTGTTACGCAAGTAAAACAGCTCTTTGGAGAAAAATGTAAAAGATCCTGGTGTGTCGCGTTTGCTAATTTCTGAAGTGTAAATGTTCCCTCCGTGGCTGATTTCAGACTACCCAGAATCTGACAACCAGCTCTGAAAATTCCTGTGAACTTGAGCAGTCAGCCCTTGGGAGCTGTTAGGAGTCAACTCCAGCATTGTGGCTCCCCCATGCCCAGCAGGAGACTGACGGAGAGGCTTCCAGAGCCGCGCTAACGTGGGGAGAAAGGGATCCGATCCGGGCTGTGTCTTTGGAGCACCTTCCTACTGTGCATGGGGGTGAGTGGAGTCCTCACAGCAGTCCAGACCCACCTTTAGCCCGCAGAGTATCTTAGCGAACTTAAAAAACAGACAATCTGGGAGTCAGCAGCCTACATCGGGGTACAGGCGTAGGGTATGGAGGACCGTCCCAGTCACAGTGTCACTTGCACCCATGGTAACGTGCAGGGCACAACCTGTCAGCTCTCAACATGTCAGCCGTGTCACGAGGCCCCTGAGAGACTGTTACAACTCCCCTCGCATAGATGAGGAATCGGAACCCCAGATTTGTTAAATAACTTGCTCAAAGTGGGAGACACAGGTTTTAAACAGGTTGTCCGATTTCAAATCTCTGTCAGCTCTCCATAAGGCCCTTTTGAAACGATTTCTCATCAGCACCCTACATGCACCCCGACACAGCCTCACACAGCTACGCCAGTGTGGAGAAGGGGAGGCACCAGGGAAGAGGAGGAGTGGAGCGTGAAGGTTAGAGGTTTTTTCCCAAAGTGTATCTGAGAAGCAGATACACACACACACACACACACACACACACACAGAGAGAGAGAGAGAGAGGACAGACAGACAGACAGAGCTCTTGGCTGTTGGTTCCCCCCCCTCCCCCGACAGGCCTGCAACAGCAGAGCTGGAGTGGGCCACGGCTGGGAGCTGGGAATTCAGTCCAGGGCTGCCCTGGGAGTGGCAGGGGCAGAGCCACCTGCACCGTCAGCACTGCCTCCCAGGGTCTGCATGAGCAGGGAGCTGGGTCAGGAGCTGGACCTGGGTATCAGGTGCAGGTGCTCTGAGGTGGGACAGCACACGGTAGCTGGTGGGCTTCATGGCCACCCCTGGGCTAGAAGTTTTTTTTTGTGTGTGTGGGGGGTTATTTATTTATTTGAAAGTCAGAGCTACACAGAGAGAGAAGGAGAGGCAGAGAGAGAGAGAGAGAGAGAGAGAGAGGTCTTCCATCTGCTGGTTCACTTCCCAGTTGGCCGCAATAGCCAGAGCTGTGCTGATCCGAAGCCAGGAGCCTGGAGCTTCTTCCAGGTCTCCCACGTGGGTGCAGGGGCACAAGGACTTGGGCCATCTTCTACTGCTTTCCCAGGCCACAGCAGAGAGCTGGATCGGAAGTGGAGCAGCCGGCACTAGAACCGGCGTGGGCTAGAGGTTTTGATGATGAAGGTTGGTCCTTGGAGCTGTGGTAAATAAACCAAGACGAAGAAAAAAAGAATGAGTAGCATCAATTATCTACTTTAGGGAAAATACTCCAGGTATCTTCATGCTCACTTGGGAAGATGAAAGAATTTAGCTTCATTTAAAAATGAGGCTTGGAGAGGTTAAGGAACACCCACCTACAGGTGATCCAGCAGGCAAGTAGCACCCAGCACAGTGGTTTGTGCTCTTTCCCATAATTCCCTGGTGGTGTCAGCTCTACCAGAGGGTAAGGGACCGGGTCAGGCAGTGTGGCCCCTCGACCTCACAAAATCATGGGGGATTCTGGGTAGGGAGCAATCAGGCCACTTTCTGAAGCATCAGGTTGCATGGAAGTTGTTTTCTCATTCATTCAACAAACACTGGGTGTCTTTGGTTCGCCAGAGTCCCCAGTTAGGCAGTGGGGATACATCGAGGAGCAGAGCAGTACAGCATGGCCTCTGGCCTGTGTACCACGCTCCACCCCTCTCCACCCTCCCCTCCCCCTGGGGGGGCACAAGCCCCCTCCCTCACTCCCTCAGTCCCTGTCTGTCTGTCAGGGGCTTTAAGGACACTCACATGGTTTGCCACCGCCCAAGGCAGCTGTGGGGAATGGAGTCTGGCTACAGGCAAGGGGTCAACAATTGCAACTTCCCGTTCTTGTCCCCGAAATGTGGCTTTGCTTTTTTCTCTGCCTGCTCCTGAGCTGACCAAATCAGGAATGCAGCTTTCCTGGCCAGCACTGGCTCAGACCTCCACTTGCCTGCCCCCCCTACCCCACCCCCACCCCCCGACTGTTGACAAGGGAGCTAGAACCTGTCTGTGGGGCTGTGAGCCACTTCCCTGGAGCGGGGCCCCTTCCTGGCCTTGGAAGGACCAGAGGATTAGGCTGGACGTTTCTTTCATGGAAATGGAATTCAAATTGGAACCTTATGTCTGGTCGCTCTCCGCTGCAGAGCTGGCATTGCAGAGGCCACTGGCTCTTCCCTTGCTCGGCCGCTCAGCTGAGGGTTTGTCCTGAAATGAGGGGCTCAGTGCACATCCTCTTTCTTATGGACTCCCTTCTGGTGGTGACAGTGTCACCCAAAGCCCCAGTGTGTGTGTGTGTGTGCGTGTGTGTGTGTGTGTGTGTACTTGGATGTACTCATGCATGCATGGGCATTTCGTGCACAGAAAGAAGCTGCAGAGGGTGAGGTGTGCACTCGGGAAAGCAGGTGGGTAGGTTGAAACCTGCCATCTGACATCTTGCTCACTACCCCACAGGCACCATTGTAGCTCCCCACCTGGATTTGAACCCATGACTTCTTCGCTGGGCGATTCTCTGGAAGCCATCAAGTTCTCCCAAGTTTCCAGGTGTCGATTGTTACCTAAGAAGGCATACAACACCCAGTGTCATTGAGTCTCATGGTCAGATGAGTCGGGGCAGGGAAGCTGGCTGCTTCCTGAGGTCTGCGGTCCCCGTGGGGAGGACTTGAAGGACTGAGCACTGAAGCAGCCTGGGGCTGGCTGGGGTCTTCCCACTATACATGTCCCCGGGGTTTCAAAGAGTTCATGGAAAATGTGTGTTGTGAAAAAACTACATGGGGGCCAGCGCCATGGCTCACTTGGTTGATCCTCTGCCTGTGGCGCTGGCATCCCATATGGGTGCCGGATTCTGTCCCTGTTGCTCCTCTTCCAGTCCAGCTCTCTGCTGTGGCCCAGGAGGGCAGTGGAGGATGGCCCAAGTGCTTGGGCCCTGCACCTGCATGGGAGACTGGGAGGAATTACCCGGCTCCTGGCTTCGGATCGGCCCAGCACCGGTCGTAGCGGCCATTTGGGGGGTGAACCAACGGAAGGAAGACCTTTCTCTCTGTCTCTCTCTCTCTCTCTCATTATCTAACTCTATCTGTCTTAAAAAAAAAACTACATGGATTTCAAAATTTCTTGTGGGGCCAGCATTGTGGCGCAGTAGGTTAAGCCACTGCCTGCGACTTGGGCATCCTGTGTGAGTGCCAGTTCTAGTCCTGGTTGCTCCACTTCTGATCCAGCTCCCTGCTAATGCACCTGGGAGAGCAACGGAAGACAGCGCAAGTGCTTGAGCTCCTGCCACCCACATGGGAGACCAGGATGGAGTTTCAGGCTCCTGGCTTCGGCTTGGCCAGTCCTGGCCATTTAGGGAATGAACCAGAGGATGAAGGCCTCTCTCTCTCTCTCTCTTTCTCTCTCTCTCTTTCTAACTCTGCCTTTCAAATAACTATACGTCTTTTTTTTTTTTTTTAAAAAGCATAAAGATTTAAAAAATTTTCTTGTACCAACATAAATTTACCTTTTAATTCTGTAAGTGCCCTCATATCTCAGGTGGGGATGTAGCATGCATGTGTGTCTGTGTAGGTGTATGTCTATGTGGACATGTTTATACACATATGTTATACACACTATTATACAGGCTATACACTATATATAGATCATCATATAGACTATATAGAAGCTACCATCTAGACTACATAAGACAGACTCTTCTTGCAGGCCGGGGACCGGGACTATCTTGTTTTGCACTGTACACACCCAGCACTGCACACAGTAACCAGTACACAGAGGATTCTCAACTGTGTTTGTGGGATAAAAGAAAGAATTGCTCTCAAGTCTCCAGGGTGTGCGTGGGCAAAAGATAGGCAGCGATGAAAGCAAGAAGGGCCAGGGTTGGGGGGAGACAGCCCCCTGAAGGGGCCTTCTCCACAGTCACCCCTGAAGTGGGAAGTGGGGGGAATTCTCTGTGTTTTGCAGTTGATGCAGGGTGAGGGGCCCTGGGCTCCCAGATTCTTACCTCTACCAGGGTAAGATCAAATGCCTGCATGGGTGGACTCAAGCTGTTCGGATGAACAGGCTCTGGGTATGCCTGGGAGATGCAGAACCCTTTGAGAGTTTCAGATGACCGATCAATCATCCTCTTATGTGATTTCCACCCCCTCCCCCATTTTGGCTGTGAGCACAGGATTCTCCAGCCTTGCCATCCTTCATGGGATCCGCAGAAATGACACTTCCCGATATAGAATGGTGCAGGAATGCGTTAGCTGGGGGCGGCGGGGGGAACATGGGGTGATGATGAGTTGTTTGTGTCCGCTCTCTGTGCCTCTGTGTTGTGGCAGGTGCAGCCGGAAGCACAGGCCCCCCTCCCAGTCCCCTCGGAGAATCAAGCTATGGCTCTGCTGGGAGCAGTGCATTCAGCAAACTCCTCACCCAGCAGGAATGGACCCGGGCTGTGATGTCTGGTGTGGTGGTAGAAGCAGACAGGAACTGGGGCTGCTGCTCTCCTAAGGCAGTGGCTGCTGCTGTTGCTCTCTGGGGATATGTGATTCTTTCTGTTAATCGGGGGGCGGGGGCAAAGATCCTCTGAAGTGGGGGGAGCCTGGAACTAGGAGCTCACATCCAGATTCTGATGGGGCATCGGGGAGCCAGGGTTGTAGCTTCTGTCTGACCTCTGTGCTCTCATGCAAGCCCCTTGTTCTGTGGGAGAAGAAACTGAGGCCCAAGTAGAGAGATGGCCCAGAGTCCAACAGAGGCCCAGCTGGGCTGAGGTCTGGCTCCTCCCATACCCACGCGAGTGGTCCAGGCTCCAGATGTGAACCACTGCATACTGAAACTCCCCCAGAGGAAGGTCATTATTCACCTCGCCGCATCTGCGCAGGCCTTCGGCACTGGGATGGCCAATGAAGGTGGAAAGGAAGGGGCAGGCACGTGAGAAGTCCCCTCTCTCCTAACAGCCTCCCCTGCAGGCCGGCCTCCTGGCCCAGCCTCCACAGGCAGGTCCTCTCCTTCTCTGTGCTCTGGCTGCCTCCCTGCAGCCCTGGACCTAGGCTAGGCTGCAAACAGCACTCAAACGTAGGCGCAGAGGCTGCAGATTGAAGGAAGTCCTGTGACAGGGTGGTGGCAGGGCTCTCCCTGTAAAGAGAGATGGATGAAACGGACCTGCTGCTTGATTCCTGCTCACCCTCTGCTCCCAGCCCCCAGCTTCCCACCATCCTGGAGGCTGAGGACTACATGGAGCAGACCCCAGGGTGCTTTGCTCTCTGCCGGTCCCAGCGTCGTGACCCCCACTGCAGCCAGGAGCCCGCCTGGCCTCTGTCAATTGTGCCTGGGAGGAAATGAGATCCTGTTTACACCAGGCCATTTGCAGGCTTCCTGATCTGCCGACTGAGCAGGAGGAGGAGGGACTGAATATTTTATCAAAGGCCATAAAATGTAATTTGTTCCTTTGAGTGAATCAGACGCTGTAGTTAAAAAAAGAGAGAAGTTACCATCGGTAGACCAGGAGTTTTACATTATTTAGCCCGAGCTATTTCATTACATCAGTGATGCAGGAGAACCAGCACGTTAACCTCACACCGTGGGTTCCTCAGGCACAGAAACAGCAGCACAGAGCCCCAGCAGCACACAGCGAGACTCCCTGTGCGAGGGGACAGCGGTGCCCCCTCTCCCTGCCCCCAGTGTGCCTACAGGGGTGACATGAATGCCCTGGACGGAAACAGCCCAGCAGCTTCCCCCACCCCACCACCTGGCTCCTGATTTGCAGCAAAGGCCAAAGGGGAGTGCGTGATCCCGTGGGAGTCTCCTCTTTGTGCTGGGGTCCTCCTGTCCTCTCCTCCCCCTTTCACACTCCACACGGAGAAGGAGATTTCAAGGGCAGAATAGAAAGCCGTCTCCAAGTGGACGTCGGCGATCAGTGTTCCTACGCCCTGCAGCTCACACGGTGCCTTGTTCCTGACGTCTTTGAGACCTTGTCTTCCACGCATGTGGGGACCCGTGCTACTCAACAGAGCGCCTTCTCTAATTTCTTCTCTCTCACAGCTACAGCCCTTCCCAAATCCTGACCCTGGAGGAAACCGAAAGTCATTTTACTTTTGTTCTGATGCCTTAGGCTTCTCCATCCCAAATCACTTGCTGTGTTTAACCACCATGAACCAGAGAGCGCTTTACTCTGATTTCAGAACTAAAAGATTTTTCTACCCTGGGGACATCTAACGACCTATGCAATAGATATATACTTTGAACCTGCAATTTCTTTCACCATGTCAAAGCTTCAAGGTGCATCTCTTTAGGATTATAATAAGAAACACTTATACTTCGTTCCAGTGGTGGATGAGGTAGGAAGATGTTTTCTTTGTCTTTTGTTATGGCTGCTTTTAAAAGATTTATTTTCTTTATTTCAAAGTCGGAGTGATGGGGTGGGTGTGTGGGGAGAGACAGAGGGAAATCTTTGATCTGCCTTTTCACTCCCCAATTGGCCGCAACAGCTGAGGCGGGGCCAGGCCCAAGTCAGGAAGCCTGGAACTCCATCCAGGTCTCCCACGTGAGTGGCAGGGGCCCAAGCACTTGGGTCACATGTGCTGCTTCCCCAGGCAGGGAGCTGGATGGTAAGCGGAGCAGGCACACTCCCAGGGACCACCGCCGTCCCCTCTCCCAGCAAGTCCAGCTGTGTTTTTAGGACTCTGTGCTGCTGTTTCTCTACCCGAGGAGTCACAGGGACACAAACCGATGCTAGATACAAGATGCTTGTGGGGCCAGCGCTGTGGCGTAGTGGGTAAAGCTGCCACCTGCAGTGCCAGTATCCTATATGGACGCTGATTTGAGTCCTAGCTGCTCCACTTCCAATCCAACTCTCTGCTGTTGCCTGGGAAAGCAGTAGAAGATGGCCCAAGCACTTGGGTCCCTGAACCTGCGTGGGAGACCTGGAAGAAGCTCCTGGCTCCTGGCTTTGGATTGGCGCAACTCTGGCTATTGCAGCCATCTGGGGAGTGAACTAGCAGAAGGAAGACCTCTCTCTCTCTCTCTCTCTCTCTCTGCTTCTCCTCTCTCTGTGTAACTCTGACTTTCAAGTAAATAAATAAATCTTTTTTTTTTTAAAGAAAAGGATATAAGATGCTTGCGTGGTGAGCTGCAGCTCTCCCTCTGTACCCAACGCCAGCTCCCGTCGTTGGCTTCTTTGTTCTTCCATTACTGGGCTGGCTTTGCTACCCTTTCCCCTCATGCCTACTAATGGGGTGATGCCTGCAAATGATGGGACTTCCCTGCGTCTTGTCTGATTCTCCCTTCCACACCATTACACATGCACCCTCGTGTTCACATGCCCGGCTGCACACAATCTGCTTCCACCCCAGCAGTGGCTGGAGAAGGGCAGTGCTGTGATGCAGACGACCCTTTGGGTCTTGTGTACCTCACTTGCCATGCTTAGAAAACTCAGATCTCTCGGCATAGGCCACCAGTTCCTCTCGGATCTTCTCAGCTCTTCTTGGTTACTTTAGCTACCTCTGTCCCTCACTGTAACTCACCCACTATCACCCACCAAGCACCTGTGCTGGGCAGGGAAACAGATGTGCTAGACTGGGTATTTGTCCTCATCATGCTTGGAATCCATGTGAATCTTGTGCTTCTCTCTGACCTGTACATGGTCCTTGGGAGGGTTTGCTGTTTCTAACCCAGGGGGCGTCTGCTGTTTATAACCCAAGGGGCAGACTCTTCCTTCTGAACAGGGAATGAAGAGATTTGGATCCTAGTTACCACGGCTGTAACACCATGGGAAGGTCATCTGCTTGCCTTAAACTCCGACTCTGGCATCAGCAAAACAATGCAGTTGAGGAGGAGGTATTTGGTGGACCTGTTAATTCACCGTCTAGGATGCTACGTCCCATCCCGGATCTCAGTGCCTGATTTGAATCTGGCTCTGCCTCTGATCCAGAGTCTTGTTAATGTAGACTGTGGGGGCAGCGGGTGATGATGCAAGTACTTGGGTCCCTGTTCCTCCCCTGTGGAAGGTCCAGAATAAGTTCTGGTTTCCTGACTTTGGCCTGGCCCAGCCCTCACTGTTTTGGGCACTGGGGAGTGAACCCGGCAAATGGAAGATCTCTGTGCCTCTCACCCTGCGTCCCTGTCTTTCAAATAAAATGTAAATCAGTTAATATTGAATATAATGCAATTAGGTGAGATTTGTTCCTTTCCCCTTCTGGAGCTTCTTTCTTTCTTTCTTTCTTTCTTTCTTTCTTTCTTTCTTTCTTTCTTTCTTTCTTTCTTTCTTTCTTTTCTTTTTCTTTTTTTCTTTTAAAGATTTATTTGGTTATTTGAAAGGCAGAGTTACAGAGAGGCAGAGGTGGAGAGAAAGAGATAGAGGTCTTCCATCTGCTGGTTCACTTCCCAATTGGCTGCAATAGCCAGAGCTGCACCAATCTGAAGCCAGGAGCCAGGAGCTTCCTCTGGGTCTCCCACGGCTTGGGCCATCTTCCACTGCTTTCCCAGGCCATAGCAGAGAGCTGGATTGGAAGTGGAGTAGCTGGTACTTGAACCGGTGCCCACATGGGATGTTCTCACTGCAGTCGGTGGCGTCACCTGCTAAGCCACAGCGCTGGCCCCCAGCTTGGTTTCTATATCATGGATATCCTGGTCTACCACGTGGGACTCAGGAACCTAAGTACTTGGGCCATCTTCCACTACTTCCCCAAGAGCATTAGCAGGGAGCTGGATCAGAAGTGCAGATTAGCAGGAAGTCTAAGAAGCACTCTGATACCAGATGCAATGTCCCAAGCAGCAGCTTAACCTACCATGCCACAGTGTCTGCTTTGTCAGCCTCCTCTGTGTCCATTAGACTATAGGGGCTTACAGTTTGAGTCTTGAAGATCATGAATGATTTAGTCAACATCATGGTTCCTTTGGTAGTATGGGCTGTCTTAAAATCTTCTGGGGCGTCTTCCTACCTGTTCCAGGTGTGTGTCAGTAGCCAACAACCACACCTACGGTTTATTGCAGTTATCCTATTCCGAATGAAGCATTGCATGCTGCGTTTTGGGAGAGGGGAAGATAACTTGTCTTTTTGGTTCTTAAGTCTCTGAGTGAGGAGGACCACACTCGATGAGAGACTAGAATATGTCACTCTAGCACAGAAGCTGGAGATCCTAGAATTTCAGCTTGATGCAAAGGCTGGGGTGGACTTTGGGCTCATCTCCTTCACGAGGTGAGTAAGTGCATTTTGTCTGTGGGAGCCATGATCGTTCCTAAGATGAAACTGACAATAGGCTGCACGAGCCTGTTTCCCATAGGAAGTTGCAGGTCTCATCTCTGTGCCGCTGGTGCACAATTCAATTGATTTTTTTCCTCGTAATTAACCATTTACTCTAGAACCCCTCATTCTATTCAGAGGTGTTGGCAGTGGACAAGACTGCCCATGCTTGGTTTGGTTCATAAAGCAAGCTACAATACGCATCAACCTTTCTTGCATAAAAGTCTTTTATGTTTTGTTTGCTTCTTTTTTGGGGGACAAGAAGCAGTTGTCTCTACCAAGCCTGGGAATCCCCACATTTCTGAACTCTTTCTTGTCAGATTCATCTCCGCATGCTATCTGGCCAATTCATTTCTGAGCTCTTCAATATCTTGCATCACATTGTCAGATGCAGCCAGTAATAGTTACCATACAATATTAACAATCTGTTTTTCAAATCTGTTTCCTAGATATGCGAGTTTCTAGGTACACTATCTGCCTCCCAAGTCATCGCAGGCAATGGATTTTTAAATATTTTGCCACCGCCTCCAACAAAGTCTCTTCGCACATTTCAAGTTTTTGGTTCTTACTGCTTTTCACTTCGGAGCAGTATGTCCAAATCCATTTGAGAGGCTGAATTACGTTATGATCACAAGTCAGTCTCTGAATATCAGAGGCTTAGGACAGCATAGAGTGTTTCTCCATCATTGCTTTGGCTGGGGGTCCACTTACGGGGAATGCACCTCACATTGATGGAGCAGCCTCTGTCTTGAGTGATGTTGCTCACTGTGGACTGGGCAAAAATGCTATGGGGGCTTTCCCATTAGTGATTAAATAATTTGGTTCTGAAGTGGCACACATCACTTGTGCTTGCATCTCCTTGCCCTGTGCTGCCCAGCCACAAGTGAGATAGAGAGCACCAGTCCCTGTGTTTTCTGAAAGACAAAGAGCTAGAGACATTTGGAAAATAGCACTAACGACTATCACAGTAGGCGAATAGGATGGAGGAACAGCCTGCCAACTTGAGACACTAACAAGCTCTCTCGGGATCTTCTCTGAAAGATATGGAGTTCCTTATAGATTTATTTCTTGGCATGGATATGCATTTCCTAAGGCTGTTGATTTGCATGGTGCAGATGGCTAATGCATTCTCTTTCCAATATGCAGCTTCACTCAAGTGAAAGCTGTTAGATTTTTCTCTAGTGAATTTGGGAATATCATCGTCACCACCACCACGGTGTAACTGACATCATCATCCTCATCGTTAGATGCTTTGATAAAGCGGCTAATTATAAATGGTGCTTGTCTATAGGAACGCTCTGCACGTTTGTCCTTCCCCTGTCTACTTGGTCACAGAGAAATCCTAAGGAGGAGGAAAATGGTCACGGTGCTCACAAAGATTAAATATACGGGGGTTTCCAAGTGTGGGTAGGGACCTCAATGAACACCAGTGGGTTAGTACTGGCAAGAAATTAGCCGTTTTAAGTGTAGTTCTTAGATGACCAAATGTGTGTGTGTGTGTGTCTACGTGTGTATGTGTGTGCGTGTGTGTACGTGTGTGCGTGTGTGTACGTGTGTGTGTATCTGAATGTGTGTACATGTGTGTGCATGTGTATGCATGCATGTGGATGTGAGTGGGGGTGCATATGTGTGTGTGAATGTGTGTGTATCTGAATGTGTGTACTTGTGTGTATGTGTGCATGCATGGATATGTGTGTGTGTGTGTATGTGAGTGGGGATGTGTATGTGCGTGTGCATGTGTGTGTGTGTGTGTGTGTCTAGAAGGAGAGGAACAAAAATGGAAACAGCAAAAATTGGCTGCAAAGTCCAGAATCCCCCAATCCCCCGCTATTCTCCCCACATCACCCGGGATTCAGAGCTGCTTTCTCTTATCTCCCCAGCACAGAGAGCAGGGGAGGTTTTAAGGAGTGAAAATGACCCGGGCCCTGGAGAAAGGGATGCCTGACATAACAAGATGAGGGCTGAATCACATGGGCCACTGCTTTGGCTGGAGGAGCTTCTGCATGGGACAGCCTGAAGAACTGGTGCGGCAGGGCAGCGGGACTCGTTCGGCAGGGAGACAGGAAGGTGAGGGACCCTACTTCCAGCGGTTCTGAGTGGCTGAAGTCCACTGGAGAACTCCACTGTGGGATGACGCTTCTGAGGGCGGATGTTTGTGTACTTGTGCGTGTGTGTGCCCCTGTACGAGGGTCTATGACCTCCATCCTCCCTCCCTCCCCAGAAGAAAACTAGAGGGATCCTACTTCCCAGATAGTGACACCCCCCCCCCCCACGAACACACTTGCATACAGGTTTACACGGATAGCAAAGTAAAAATGCCTTGAAGGAGCCTTGAAGGTACAGTAGAATGTCGGCGTGTACACCCAGGAAGAGTACATGTTAGCATCTGGGATGAGTTAAGACTATACCTGGTTATCAAGTTTTGTACTGCGTCACCCTAGGCGTCCATCTTGCTAGTGTGCCCATGGCCTTGCAGGTGGCTCCGGACCCAGTGTGGACCATGGGTTCAGCTGGGCGGCCAGCATGGGCCCCGGAGGATGGGCGTCCCTGGGGTCTGGTCCCAGGGGGGTTTCCAGGACAACTCTTCCTCCCGGCCTTCCTTCTGTCTCCCTGGCAGCCCCTCCATCTCTCTTGTTGGCCCCTCTTGCTCCTGACCACGAGTGGTAAATTGCAGGGTGCTTAAAAGAAAAACTTGGTCCTGGTTACATTTCTCTTCACTTTCCATATTCTATCTCTAGAAGACTTTGCTGTCACAGATTTAAATATTTCTAAGTGTTTTTAATTCATAAATCACGCGTTTCTCCTCCATATTCCAGACCTGAATAAGCAGCTGCTTCCTTTGCATCTTCATTTACATATCAAATCTGCCTCTCAAATCATCCATATGTATATAAATGAGGTCTTGATTGATCTCAGCTTGTTTAACCCCGCATCTTCCCCTTCCTCAGTCAGCGTCACCACCACTCCCCACGTGGTTGCTGGAACAAAACTCTGGCATCCATGGCTTGTTTCCTATGTAATACTGATCGCCAATTCCTGCTGGTGCCGTCTCCCACACTCACCTCTCCCCTGCCTCTTCTCTACTCTGTGACCAGTCTTTCCACTTCTTTTACCCCCAGTCCAAGTCACCATAGCCTTTCCCCAGACTACTGCGGTTTCTTAGTTTTCCCATTTCTTCTTTTGCCCCTCTGTAGCTCTCCTCGCAGCCTCTCTGCCAGTCACATCTTTTCTCTCCTCTGTCTCCCTTAAGGGAGAACCTGAGCCTCTCACCCCACCCATCTCAGCCTGTGCTTCTGCTTCAGCATGGTCTTCTGCTTTTCCCTGGCTTGTCCGCATGACTCCTTCTTTATGAGGCCTGAACAACCCAGGCCTCGTTCCGGGCTCTGGGACTTGCCTGCCCGGAATGCTCTTCTGTGTGTTTTGGCATCGCTGGCCCGTTCTCACCTTTGAAGTCTCAGCTGAAAACTACCTCTTTCAGAGAGAACTAGAGAATATGAATGTTCAGGACTGGACGGGCCAAAGCCAAGGTCTGGGAATTCAATCCAGGTCTCCTCCATGGGTGGCAGGGACCCAGCTATTTGAGCCACAGCACCTGCAGCCTCCCAAGATGCACATTAACAGGAAACTGAAATTAGGGGCGGGGCCAGGACACCAACGGAGGGCACCTGATATGAGCAGTGCTTAGCCACGGAGCCAAATGCCATCCTGTTCTCCCCACCCCCAGCTTCATCTCTGGCATAACATCCCAGTTGTTCTCGGCAAAACATTTACTGCAATTCACACATATACACTTTATTTTCTACTATTACAATTTTTTTTTTACCTAGGATGTCATATATTTATTGCATGAACATGCAAGCTTTTCAGAGCAGATTCTCGTCCTGCACTTGGGATCTGGCTCTTTTGAACGTGTGATTTTCTTCACGCCTCATGCGTGCTTCGGAGGGATGGTCTAGGCATAGAGTTTTTCTTAAGCTAGGAAAAGAATCTATTTCACAAAAAGAACTAAAAACAGAACTCTGATTCATAAATTTGCTAATGGCTTTTGCCTCCCTGGGAAAGCTCCTCGGGGCACAGGGAAACCTCTGTAGGGGCAGAGCCTGTGGCTGATGCGAAGGCAGCCCCAGAACATCATTCTGATGGGATGTGGCAGCCAGGACGTGGCCGGGAGTGTGCAAGCAGAGGTTCCCTCTGCCGCACTTGGCTGTGCACCCTCTGGCAGAACGTGGGTTCCCTCCTGTGCCTCTCCAAGCTTTCTTTTGAGGAGTCACTGACCTAGTTGAGAACCTCATGCATGAGCCCCGGCATGACACAAATGAATATGGAAATGAGTAATTCATTCTAAAATTTGAAAACAAAGAGAGTCATGGGTAAATCAGTTTACAACCCAGAAAGTAATTATAGATAATTGGATGAGGGGGGGAAAAACTTCCTATATTTTATCAGTTGTTTTTGCTTTCCCTTTTTGTCTTTTTTTTTTTTTGAATGGAGCAACTTTTGCAGCAAGTCTAAATTGCTTAATTACATAGCCTGTAATTGGGGAACTATCAGCTAACTGGGTCAATCCATACTTCATTGCAACATGCAAGGTGGGAGGTGAGTACAAGCCCAGCAGGAAGCAGAGGCTGCCTCTCGCCTGGTAGGCTTGGTGAGAGACTGACTACCCAGCCAGCTCCACTGCTAGCATCTCTTTTCAACACCCCCCACCCCCCCACCATCCGGGAAACTTCAATTCCTTCTCCCTCAGCCTCTCTGGGAGCAAACACTGCTGAGAACCACCTTCTTTCTTTCTTTATTTATTTATTTTGACAGGCAGAGTGGACAGTGAAAGAGACAGACAGAGAGAAAGGTCTTCCTTTGCCATTGGGTTACCCTCCAATGGCCGCCACGGCCGGTGCGCTGCAGCCGGCGCACCGCGCTGATCCGATGGCAGGAGCCAGGTACTTCTCCTGGTCTCCCATGGGGTGCAGGGCCCAAGCACTTGGGCCATCCTCCACTGCACTCCCGGGCCACAGCAGAGAGCTGGCCTGGAAGAGGGGCAACCGGGACAGAATCTGGTGCCCCGACCGGGACTAGAACCCGGTGTGCCGGCGCCGCAAGGCGGAGGATTAGCCTAGTGAGCCGCGGTGCCGGCGAGAACCACCTTCTGTAAGACCAATAACTCCTATGCATCTTGTGGTTTGAGAGTGCCTTGGATGTATCGTACTTGTTATTGTCCTCAATGAACTCTTACTAATGCACAGGACACACACACACACACCACCTTGACACTCTCAGCCAATTCATTTTGGCCATGGTCAGCCAGCCAGGGGGGACACTGGAGCTCTGAGAAGGGAACATCCACCATCCCAGGAAGCGGCAGTCTGAAGACACAAGAGGAACCCTGTTCCATCTGGCTGACCTAGTGAAGAAGGAGTATCTGATCTCTGGCAGAAGTGGATGCAAAACCATTCTCTTCTTGCTGGGGCATTAGGGAGAGTCAGGTGGTCCCTGGCCCCAAGCATGGCCACAAAGGTTTGCACTGTGGTGAGGTGGAGGAGCAGGGGCCACGTTTCTGGTCAGGAACCAGACAGACAGATGCAGGAAAGGTAGGGTTGCATTCACCTACACTCTCACAAGCCCTCTTCCCATGCACCAGCTGAATTCCCAGCATTGGGGGCGGTGGTGGTGGCGCCAAGCCATCCCCAGTGGCTCTCCCTGGGCTGGGAGTCCTCTGGGATGCCCTCATCTGTCAGGTTTTTCTTCTGGGGTCCTTGCTCCCCATTCCCAGGCCCCTCGCGATGGGAAAGACCTGGAGGCGCCTCCCACCTCACCCTAGCAGTGGGGCTGTCCCCTGCACCTAGGTTTGCAAGGGCCGAGTCTCTGGGCTTGGAACCGATGGAAATACAATTTAAATTGGAAGCTTTCGAGACATCGCAACAATATTTCATGTTTTTTTCTTTCTAATCGAGATCGGTGCGGCTGGCAAATGGGTCTTCGTAATTGCAGAGGGACCAATATGATTTAATTGTTTCATTAAATTTCTGGATGAGCCGAGGCACCGTGCTCTGTCCCCGTGCAGAGGGGCGGGTGTGTTTTCTTAGGGATGAAAGACACTGCGCAGGTCAACTCGGTAAAGCGAAATGAGGCAAGATGACTGCGGGGGTGGAGGGGGTGTGGTAGGAGGGTGCGGGCGCTCGTTCCTGGGGGCCACGAACGTAAACAGGCGAGAGCGAGAGGCGGGCCGGGAGAGCGCGGGAAAGGCTGCCCGCGCGGCGAGTGCGTGTGCGCGCCCAGCGCCCTGGCTCGCGGCAGCCCCGGCCAGGCGAGGGGTGCTATGCGGGAGTGGGGTGGGAGGGGGCGGCAGGCGGGGCCTCGCCACGTCACTTGGAGAGAGTGTGTTGGGAAGGAAGGGCACAGCCCAGAGCCGGGCCGCTGCAGCTGCGGCGGCTGCAGCCAAGGCTTGAGCCGCGGCGAGGTGGGTGCCCGCGCCCCGGCGCCGGGGGGCAGCCCCAGGGCCCTCTCCGAGGCCTTCGGCGCGGCTTCTAGAGAGAAGGTGGCAGCCGTGGCAGCAGCAGCCGCGACCTTGGCCAGACCGAGCCCCGCGCTGGACGCTGGGCGGAGGCCGAGCCCCGCCGGGAGTCTCTGCCGAGCCGGAGGGAGGCGCATCTGGCGCTTTGGTACCAGCTGCTGCCGGGGGTCCTGACTGCGGAAGAAGCGCCGGGGGAGCCGGGAAGAGCTAGCTCGCGCGGAGGGCGGACCCCGGCGTCCGGCAGCCCGGAGCCCGCGCGGCGCGGGGCGACGGCGCGCGTCTTTGCGGGCAGCCAGTTTCACGCGCGCCAGTCTTTGCGGTTCCAGCCATCCCGGGAGGCTCTCGCACCGAGGCGCGGGTAACTGGCAGCGCGGAGCCAGACCCTCCGCGGCCAGATCACCTCCCCAGAGCCCCCTGTGCGGGCGCCAGGCTTCGGGACTCACCCACCCACCCGGCCGCCAGGTCAGCCGCCAGCCCCACCCTGAAGACAGGGCGCAGCTGGGAGCGGGGAGGCGGGTGCCGCGCTCCAGAGCCTGCGTCCCGGGCGCCGTCTTAGCGGCGGGGCGCGCACCGCGGAGAGAGGACATGAGATCGGAGAAGTCCCTGACGCTGGCGGCGCCGGGGGAGGTCCGCGGGCCGGAGCGGGAGCAACAGGATGCGGGAGACTTCCCGGAGGCCGGCGGGGGCGGCGGCTGCTGCAGCAGCGAGCGACTAGTGATCAACATCTCAGGGCTGCGCTTTGAGACGCAGCTGCGCACCCTGTCGCTCTTCCCGGACACGCTGCTTGGGGACCCGGGCCGCCGGGTCCGCTTCTTCGACCCGCTGAGGAACGAGTACTTCTTCGACCGCAACCGGCCAAGCTTCGACGCCATCCTGTACTACTACCAGTCCGGGGGCCGCCTGCGCCGGCCGGTCAACGTGCCCCTGGACATCTTCCTGGAGGAGATCCGCTTCTACCAGCTGGGCGACGAAGCCCTGGCCGCCTTCCGGGAGGACGAGGGCTGCCTGCCCGAGGGAGGTGAGGACGAGAAGCCGCTGCCTTCCCAGCCCTTCCAGCGCCAGGTGTGGCTGCTCTTCGAGTACCCGGAGAGCTCCGGGCCGGCCAGAGGCATCGCCATCGTCTCGGTGCTGGTCATCCTCATCTCCATCGTCATCTTCTGCCTGGAGACCCTGCCCCAGTTCCGCGCGGATGGTCGGGGCGCAGGCAACGGTGGTGGTGGTGGTGTGAGCGGGGTCTCCCCGATTTCCAGGGGCAGCCAGGAGGAAGAGGAGGATGAGGATGAGTCGTATGCCTTTCATCCTGGCCTCACTGCTGGGGGGCTGGGGACAGGGGGCTCCGCCTCGCTCAGCGCCCTCGGGGGCTCCTTCTTCACAGACCCCTTCTTCCTGGTGGAGACTCTGTGCATCGTTTGGTTCACTTTCGAGCTCCTGGTGCGCTTCTCCGCCTGCCCCAGCAAGCCGGCCTTCTTCCGCAACATCATGAACATCATCGACCTGGTGGCCATCTTCCCCTACTTCATCACCCTGGGCACCGAGCTGGTGCAGCAGCAGGAGCAGCAGGCGGCCAGCGGAGGCGGGCAGAACGGCCAGCAGGCCATGTCGCTGGCCATCCTCAGAGTGATCCGCCTGGTGCGCGTGTTCCGCATCTTCAAGCTCTCCCGCCACTCCAAGGGGCTGCAGATCCTGGGCAAGACCCTGCAGGCCTCCATGAGGGAGCTGGGGCTGCTCATCTTCTTCCTCTTCATCGGAGTCATCCTCTTCTCCAGCGCCGTCTACTTCGCAGAGGCTGATGACGATGACTCACTTTTCCCCAGCATCCCCGACGCCTTCTGGTGGGCAGTGGTCACCATGACCACGGTGGGCTACGGGGACATGTACCCCATGACGGTCGGGGGCAAGATCGTGGGCTCCCTGTGCGCCATCGCTGGGGTCCTCACCATCGCCCTGCCCGTGCCCGTCATCGTCTCCAACTTCAACTACTTCTACCACCGGGAGACGGAGCAAGAGGAGCAGGGCCAGTATACCCACGTCACTTGTGGGCAGCCTGCGCCGGACCTGAAGGCCACTGACAATGGACTTGGCAAGCCTGACTTCTCCGAGGCCACCCGGGAACGGAGGCCCAGCTACCTTCCCACTCCACACCGGGCGTTTGCCGAGAAAAGGATGCTCACCGAGGTCTGACAGGCGGGCAGAGCCTGCAGGAGACGCTGAGCACTGAGCAATCTCTTGGGCTTCCTTCTCATTGCCACAACGACCCTCCCACTAGCTCCTCTTGACTTCCTGACTCCCTCCCCTGTACCTGGTACTTGATGTCCAGGGCCAGATAAGCATCTGGACTGCCAGGCTTGACGGTCCCTGCAGCGGTCAAGGTTTACCCACCTAAGTGACGTTTTGAAATTCCGACGGTGCCACCCGGTCATGCCCAGCCTCTGTCGTCCCATGGATGAAGTGTACATTTCTGCCCCTCGAGACTGATTTTTCACATCTGGGACTTGTAATATCTCTAGGAACAGCAGTGTCAACTGGACAGAAACCAGCCACCCTTGGGCCCCAGCTCTCTCCTTTGCTTTGGGGCAGGCACCCGTCTGAGTGCTGCTTGGTAATGGGGAGAAGCTGGAGTGCAGGAGTGGGTCTCAGCTTGCTGTTTCAGTCCTGTGTCCTGTCACATCTACAGAAGATCCCTGGGAGAGTCTTCAGTTCCACAGCCTCAAAATCCGCCACTCATGTCTGATCTTGGGTGCAATTAGAGAAAATACAATTAACTGCACCTTCTGGAGGGTGTGAGGGTTAGTTCTGGACCACAGGGGCCGATGGATTCCTGCAGGTGCATCCACTCAGCTCCCCTGACCGTCTCCAGTGTTCAGAAAGGAAGGTTCTCTCTCTTGGAGCTAAACACTCTTTTTGTGCAAGTGCCTCCCTGTGCAGAGGGGCTGGAGAAGGGGAACCAGGTAGCCAGAGGAAATGGCGGCGTAGTCCAGTGTGTGACTTGACCACATGTCTGAAGCCAAGTGCCACTTAAACAGATGTGCTCTTCTCGGAAGGACGGAGACGTACACCATTGCAGATAGCAGCCTTTCCCCCCTGGTTTCCTCCAACTCTCTCTCTCTAGCCCTTCATGTTCCTCCCGGGGCATCTGGCTGAAGGTTGCAGTTGTGGGTTTTCTAAAGCAAGCCCAGCTTCAACCTGCAGACAGGTAAAAGCACACATTGGATGCCAGCATGTATTTCTTCCCTTTTTATGGGCAGTGAAATACATGGTTTAGAGTAAGAAGCAATCATTATTCTTTGGTGGACAACATTACAGTTAGAGGCTTTTTTTTTCTTCTCTGAGTCCAGCAAACATTCGCCTGCTTGGGCAATTGGAGCTGCATCCAGCCTGCTCTTACTGGTGAGGAAGCCGGGTGGGGTTGCCACCTGGACTGAGCCATCTTCTTCCATTGTGAAGCTACTGCCACCCGTCACGCCTGCCCCCTGCCCCTTATCTCCCCCTCAGGAACATTGCCATTCGTGTTTTTGCCTTTGACAAACCGTGATGTACTGTGCTGAGCTCTCCCAGGTGCAGTTCTGAGAACAAAAGGACTGTGAGCACATTTTTAATTTGATTTCTATGCTCTAAGACTTTTGGATGAGAATTTGAAAGAACAATTTCTCGAGGTGCAACTTAGAAAGGACAGCCTTTAGGGTTTGTGGCAAGACAGTGCGGCTCTTGTGAGCACCAAGCCCAAGTCTGTTTTTGTCATCTGGTTTTCCGGCTAGTTTGGACACCTCAGTCTCTCGTGGTGCCTCAGTTTCCACACCCATTAGATGGGCACATTAACATCTCCCCCCCCCCCACCCTCAGCCCCCACTGGTGGGGAATGTCAGCAGACTCCTCTGGGGAGCCCGGGGGGGGGGGTGATGCTATGCAAATGTGTGAATTTCAGGAACTGATTT
Source organism: Oryctolagus cuniculus (assembly GCF_964237555.1). Lineage (NCBI taxonomy): Eukaryota > Metazoa > Chordata > Mammalia > Lagomorpha > Leporidae > Oryctolagus > Oryctolagus cuniculus. The sequence goes on along the minus strand of NC_091440.1, from coordinate 104,637,601 downwards.
GATTTTTAGTTCATCTCACTGCCTTCTCCCAGACTTCCTGCCAGGATCCAAAGCCCAGGGGTGGGCTGTTGTGAATCATTAGTTCCCTGAGTTCCTCCATGGCTTTGGTCTTTTCTATTAGCCTTTGAAGAGGACGGTTCTCCTCAGAGTCCTTCTTTTGGTCCCTCCCCGTCTGGCCAGAGCTCACCCTGCCTGGGAGTGTGGCTTCTGCACACTTGAACTACAGCAGGAGATGGAGCGCCTGCGGAATCAGAAGCTTGCTCCAAGTGCTGGTTTCCCAGATCTCTGCACTTGCTAAGGCTATTTGGGGAATGCCGGGAAGGGCCTGCCCCAGAGGCACGAGGGTAATGTCGGGGCAAGCGCACCTGTTTCTCTCTCTGTGTATGTGATCATTCACAGCACCACTCCTAAGACAGCCTTTCCTTTGCAAGTCAGAGCAAGCCTGAACGTAAAAGGTTTGTGGAGAGCTGGGCTCTCCAGGGATGCCGGTTGCTGTAGCAACCTTCCAGCCGATTCGCTCTGTCTTCTGCTTTGAGCATCAAGGGTGAACGGCGTGCAGACTCCTGGCTTCTCAAACAGGCGCACCTCCTGCAAATTGGTCTAGAGGCTGAGTCATGGTGGGACAGGGACTGGACCTTTGGGGAACAAGGAAGAAGCAGGTCCCCCAAATTCCCTCCCTGGTCCTGTCTTTCTGGTTTCCCTACTCAGTTACTGAAGCTGCTTCATCTTCCCCTGGGCTCTTGCTAATTCGAGCGCTAAGCGACTCCACCCACGGTTAAGCCAACAGCGATGCCACGATTGTCAAAATGACCAGGGAGCCCTACGAGAGGATGGCATATTCCCGCAGCGGCAGCCAGGCTGGGCCTCCGCACTGCAAGGCTCTTCCCACCCCAGGACACACAGAAGCGACGCTTCCTGCTCCCAGGGCGCAGCCTGGCTCCTGGGAGGAACCTCTGCGGTGGTCCTTCTTACGACCTTGATGGAGAACTAAGAGGCTGTGGCCGGCTCTGGTTTCTGCACAGGGCTGTGTCCGACTAGCACTCTCCGACCCCGAGCCTCGTGTTGTGGATCTCGTGCACTGTGAGATGCTGCGACAGCTGGGGTGGCGGTTCCCAGCTGCCAGGAGAAGTGGGGTCCACGCCGTGGTTACACCTGACTCCAGCCGGCAGGAGCTCCCCAGAGACTCCCTGGAACAGCCAGCCCCAGCCTGGGGCCAGGGGTGTTCCTGCTGCCTGCGTGTCCCCAGGGAGGGACGAGGGCCAGCTGGCCAGCTCTGCATCTGAGGTAGGCTCTGCTGTGGGCAGTTTCCTCCCTGGCTCAGCCCAGGCAGCACCGGGGCTGGGTGCGGGTGGGGAGGCGGGGGCTGAGAGCCCCTGAATTTGGAGCAAACAAGCTTTGGGTTTCCCTTTCCTTGGAGGCCACCTGTGCGTTTGCCTTTGAGTCCCGTTGCTCGGTTTCTCCTGTCTCTCGGTGCTACCCCCACCTTTCTTCCCATCTCTCCCTTTTCATTCTCAGTTTCTCTGCTGTTCTTTCTCTGGCTCTGATTCCCTTCCTTTTTGTCTCCCCCCTACTTGAAGTTTGAGCCGCCTCTTCTTTCTGTGCATGTCTCTGTCTCTCTCCCTCTCTGCAGCTGTCTGGTGGCCAGGACCCCTCCTGCGTTTCTGTGGATGTCACATCACACACTGCACTGCAGGACGCCTGGGGTCCAGGGCATTTGCTCAGGGGTGACCTGCAGCTGCAGCATCCCCTCCCCTAGTGTCTCGGGATCCGTCCCTTTCGCAAGATGAGATTGTTGTGAGTTTAGAAAAATGTTTCCCTGAATTTTTCTGAGCCTGCAAGGATAAAAGGGGTGTGGTGGGGAGAGAGAGAGAAAGAAGGGGGGGAGAGAGAGAGAGAAAGAGAGAGAGAGGATATGCACCTATAAGTTTCAAATAAATACTGTGCGTCTAGCCTTGGAAATGCATCCACCTTTTAAAAGGCTTGCAGAGTGGTTAGAGACAAAGGAACAGTAAAATAGAAGGACTTAAAGGAAGGCATACAACTGGCAGGAGCCTAAAGAAAGGCTTAACTCAGCTTCGCCCTGCCCTTCATTCCCTGGCTGTCTTCTGCACGAAGGCAGAACAAAAGGAAAGGACACAGGTCCCAGCCCCGTCAGGTGCAGGAGGCGCTCTTGACACGGTGGATCAGGATTCATCACCGGTCCCCAGAGGGCCTGTGGCGTCTCCTTGCTGGAGGTGAAACGTGCTTAGGGCACCCCCACCCCGGTCCCCCGCCCCCTGCCCTGGCCTGCGTCAGGACACCAGGTCGGCCCGAGGGGTTCCACGGGGCTGAAACCTGTGCGGGTCAGCTGGCCCCGGAGAACTTCTGGGAGGTGCCCAGATGTGTTCTGAAGCTGAGTTGGGGTGAGAGTGGTACCACTCTAAGTATTAACCTAAAAAACCACTGAATTGTGAAAAACAAAGCACTGTGAGTGTAATAACTTGGCGATTTCCCATCGGGGCCGGGAGCACGGCTGGGCTTTGTACGTCACGAGGTTAGATTTCTGCACACAGCCCAGGCTGACTATCTGAGAGCTTGCACGCAGTGGTTTCTTGCTGCTCACGTACAGTGCTCAGATCTGACGTGGGTGTGTGTTTTCATTTAATTCTGATCATCAATCTACAATTGTGAGACTCACATGTTTCTCTTGCTCGGAAGCTGACCGAGTCATGGCTGGGGAACTGCAGAGCACGGTCAGCATGTATGGACTATGACACGGATGGCGGTCGATATTTATCATACAGGGCCAGCGCAGGATGCTTGCCCAAGGGGCTTGAAAATTGGCTGGAAAAAAAAAATTCTCACTTCTCCTCCTCTGCCCAAACACTAAGCCCCCCTGATGCCTGCACCTGTAAACTCAGAATTCCTTACGAAATGGCACAGGAGCAGAGGTTTTGTTTTCCCTGCGCCCCTTCCAGCCTCCCCTCAATAGCAGCCTTGGTGCTTTGGGAAAACAAAGAAATGGGAGGTGACAGCCTTTGTGGGCCTTGCTCTTCTGTCTCTTGCCAGGCAGACTTGGCCCCTCTCATGCTCTCACTTGCCTGGCGTCCAGGGGTCCCCTCTCTCCCCTGGGGGCTCTGCGTCAGGTGACACCTTCCTGCCTGCCGTTGTGTCCACTGAGGAGGCTTGCTGCGGGCTGGGTTTCGGCTGTCCCGGTCTCTACTACACAGAGTCCCCAGGAATGCTATCCTCATGATGGAATGGCTGTGCTGGCCGATTGGATTTGACTGCACGCTGCTGCTACAGGCAGGAGAATGTGATCCCGTGGTCCAGTTCCAGCGAGCTGTGGTTGCTTGGAAGAGGAAAACAGCCTTTTTTTTTTTTTTTTTTTTTTTTTTTTTTTTTTTTTTTTTCAGTGTGTGTGTGTCTGTGGGAGGGGGCAGAGGGATTTCCTGTCTCAGGCTGCCTCAGCGTGCACAGATACCTTGTGGCAGAATCAGGTCTGGAGCTTGGAGATTTGGCAGAGATGGAATCTTTCCAGACACAGCCCCCTGGGAATAAAGACAGATGGGCCCGGGTCGCCCGATGAGCCGCTTCCCCCTTCTGGCTTGTGGTCCCCGTGGGCTGGAAGCTGTCATGTTTTTCCAATCCCTTTGCCTGAAACTCGGAAGGGTATTGCACCTGCTCTTTGTCCCTTCTTGGTGCCCATGCCCATGTTTCCCGCGGCACCTACAAGGGAGTGGCAGCCTGCCAGGGCCCACTGTTGGCAGTTATCCCAGCAGGATCTCGACTGCCCGGTTTCCGGAAGAAAAGAGCAGAAGGCGCCTTGCAGTACAGCCTCGAGGGCGCAGCTCTGATCTTGGCTGCCCCTGACCTCGGTGGGGTTTAGCCCTGCTGGAGCGAATGGCAGCTATCATACACGCACCCGGCGTTACTCTTGTTCACGAGGACTTTCCTGGCCCCCATCGCAGGCTCCTTGCCCGCCTGCTCCTAGAACGCACGCCCGAGCGCAGGCGCCCCTGCCCCGGGGTGGGGGGTGCTGCAAGGAGCGCAGACAGGCCCCGGCTCTCAACAGAGAAGGGAGGCCACATTTCTAGAGGAAATTGCAGCCGCGCGGTCTGCCGGCGCTGCTATTTTTGACGTGCTAGCTGCGCTCGAGGGGCTTGACAACCGCTGTCTCCAGGAGACAGACAAACCCGCTCCTGGCAGCCGAGGCACACGCGGCCACTTGAATGAGAGCTCAGCGAGGCAGTGGCGCGCTGGAAGGGGCGCGGGCGGGCGCCGTGCGCTCCCACACCGCCTTCTCCGGGACAGCAGGCCGCAGACCCCAGGCCCAGGGCGCCCCGCAGACCCCAGGTCCAGGGCGCCCCGCAGCCTGAGAGCCTGACTTTGCGTCCTCCGCCGAGAGCAAGAAGAGCCCCGTTCAATACCCAAGGGCGTTCTCTTCCGCATGCGGCGCCTTGACCCAGTGGCTCAGAGCGGGCGGCTGGACCCAGATTGTCAGCCAAATCTCTGCTGTGCCCAGGACCCTGGACAACTCCGTGCCTCAGTTTCCTTCTCCAGGCTCAAGGGCTGTTTTGAGGATGAGGTGGGCTGTCATCTGTGTTCCACGGGTAAAGTAGAGGTAAAAGTGTTGCCTAGCTGGGAGTTCCATTGTCTGGGATGAGTGATTTCCTCTTTGGCAGATAAGAGAATGGAGGCTCAGAGGGCTTGTGACAAGTGCGAGGACACACAGCTGGGTGGGGGCCTCTGTCCGGCGGAGCTATAGGCATGCGGTGAGGGTCTGGTGGGTACTGAGCAGCAGGAGGGACTGGAGCCGTGGCTCCTGAGTGCATGTGTTAATTCTCAGCTCCATGCCCGTGTGCCTCTGCTGGGAAAGCTGCAGGCAGCCTGTGTGTTCCCGCACGGTGCTCTGACAGCACATGGACACACACACACACACACACACACACGGTGGCAGATATGTGGAGAAACAGTATTTAAAGGTAAGTTTATTTTGGTACATTCTTTAAAATCTCCACATAGGTTTTCGTAATGCACATTTTTCATGAAAAACCCTTGTATGCATGTGCTTAATTTTTTTGCACCAAAATAACCTTATCTTTGAATTGATCTTCCATAAGCTTTTTGAGATAGATACATATATACGTAATACTTGCGTATCTCATCTGTGCGCACCTCTCCAGTAAATGTACAGAATCTCTCTAGAGTTCTGCCTTTCTGGCCCCACTGCATTCCTGCCTCTGGGCCTCAGCCTCAGTCTCCAGTCTGTTCCCCAGCCACCCTACTGCCCCCCATGGCCCTTTAACATCCGCTGCCATAGCCCAGCTTCCCTATCGTCCTTTACGGAGGGAGCAACAGGAGACCCTGGAGAGGGGAGAAGCCAGCTCCTCCTTCTCGTGGGGCACGTATTTGCCTCCATGCTGACTACCCAGTGACTCCCCCAGCTCTCCTTGGGGGCCTCGGCCCAGCCAGAATTCCCAGCCCACCCTCAGCTGTTTCTGAGCTCAGAGCTGCTTGGCTCACCCGTCTGTGCAGTTAGCAAGCACCTGGGTCTGAATCGCGTCATTTCGCCTCTGCAAGCTTCGGTTTGTCGACTGTGAAGTGAGGAGTCTAAGGCCACTGACCTGGCAGCTTGTTATGAGGCTGCCAGTTAGAGACCTCAGCAGGCAGTGGGGTCTAAAAAGTGCAGCTCCTTGTCCTGCCAGTCAGCAGAGGAGCCCCTAGGTGACACCGATGGCTCAAGATCGCCTTCCCAAGAGTGGGGATGCCACTGCTCACGCACTCGAATGGTGGCAGGGGCCCTGCCTGCTTCAGCTTTGCTCTCGCAAGCAAGGACTTCAGTGAAATGTGCCATGAAAAGTAGGTGCCAGCTAGCTAGCTATTTTACCAGAAGGCTGTTCGCCTTCATAGGAGAACGTGTTTAAGTCATAGGTGAGCTGTGATTGCATGCGTTCTGATAGAATAGGATGGATATACAGGTGGTCTTATCCCCCCCCCCCCAAGTTTATTTATAACCAGATGAGAATGAGGATTCGCACTTGACCCAGAGCACTGCTGTGGCCGGTATTGATGGACAGATGTGAGAGCTGGGGGCGAGAGTCAGTGCCTCTCATTAGCAAGCAGGAAACTGATACCAAATGATGGACCCGAGTTTGGGACAGAACTGAATCTGGGACCCAAAATTTTCTGGCTCTAAACCCAAGGTATTTTTCCTTGGAAAATGAGATCTGAACAGTTACTTTTTTTTTTTTTTGATGAATGGCTATTCATTTTCTACCCAACCAAGCTTTTTAGCAAGAGCTGCCCACAGGAAATGGAATTAATTGAGTTTTCATGTCATCTTTTCATCCTGTGACTTTCCAGGGTCCAGAGGCAGCAGGCCTAGCTGGAAGAAGCCGGAATCAGATAAGCATCTTCAGGATTATGCTAGGGTTTGGGTACTGCTTGAATGTCTCCTGAAGACATCCACGTGTTGGGAGCGTGAACCCCCAGGATGGTGGTCCTGGGAGACGGGGGCCCCCTGAGCAGTCCCCTGGGCAGTCCCCAGGTCACTGGGACCACCGCAGCCGAGATCAGGGTAGTTCTCACATCACCCCTTGGTGTTCTCCCAGAGGATTGGTGCAATGCCTCCTGACTCAAGATGTGGCCCCTGGCGCCCAGACGCACTCCCTCCGTTGCTATCTGCAATGATGGGATGCAGCCAAAGCGGCAGTTCCCACCCAAGCCTGCACTATACTGTTTAGACTTGAACTTCAAGAGCTGCAAGCTGAATAAGCCCCTTTTCCTTGAAGTTATCCTGTGTCAGGCATTGGGTTATAGTGATGACAGCTGCCCAGTGGGGCTGGCGCTGTAGTGTAGCAGGTGAAGCTTCCACATGCCATGTCGGCATCCCATATGGATGCTGGTTCAAGTCCCGGCTGCTTCACTTCTCATCCAGCTCCCTGCCAGTGCACTTGGGAGAGCAGTGGGAGATAGCCCAAGTGCCTGGACCTCTGTACCCATGTGGGAGACCTGGCTTTGGCCTGGCTCAGCCCTAGCTGTTGTAGCCATTTGGGGAGTGAACCAGTGGATGGAAGATCTCTATTGCACTCTCTCTCTTTACCTCTCTCCGCTTCTCTGTAACTCTGTCTTTCAAGTAAATAAAAAATAAATCTTAAAAGAAAGCTGCCTAATACAGATAGTTACTCTCATGAGCACCAGAGGTATTTTAGCACTGGGCCAAGAGGTTCACATTCAGGCTTTGGCTTTGGCAGTCCATCCCTGGGCCTCTGATCTCACGGATGAAAGGGCTCTCCAACCTTTCAGGACTTTGCTTTTTCTGTTAAAATGAGAGACGAGGCTGAAGGAAGCAGTCACGGTTTGAAACCAGGCAAGCAGGGGATTATTGGAGGCTTCTGTGTGTTACCGAGGAAGGCAGGCATGCAGGAGGTTAGCGTCTTACCCAGAAGAGCCGACTTCTGATGCCCTGGGGAGCGGAATCCAGCTGCTAGACTCTTCCCCGCGCTCTGTTGCCCTGGTGGAGAAACAGAGGTGACTGTTGAGTTACAGACCTCTTTTGTAAGTCACAGGGCTCGGATCAAGAACAAAGTTTCCAGAAGCTACGGTAGCAGAGACATAAATCAGATCGGTGCTTCCTAGCCACTTTGAGGCATGTGGCGAAGCTGGAAAGAGAAAGGAGATCTGGCCTGAAGGGGAAAACAGCTGGCGCTCCCTGCAGGAGACTGGCGGCTGTGCTCTGGGAGGGACTGTGTCTGTGTACCCAGGAAGACACGCATGTGTGCACCCATGGGGGTCCAGGCTGCCCACGCCAGCCACACCCCAGCGCACCTGCCAGTGTGTGTTTTTCCCGCATACACAAACTCCTGATGGGTGGTTTCACGCAGCCAGCATGGAGAGCCTACCCAGACGTGTGCGGCTTACTCCTCTCAGGCAAGCTCTGTAATGACCCGGTTTGGCTTGTGGGCCAAATGTGAGGCAGCATTAGGAACTGTGGGAAGATTTCACCCTCAGGTCTGGATGTTTTGACTTCTGTTGAAAAACTCCACGTCTGGCGTTGAGAATCACGCAGGGCTGCCTTCCAGCAGCTGGCCACTGGAGCTTGGCACCGCCGAGCTCTGGTTTTTCTTAAATCTTTTAAAAAAATTATAAGATTTATTTGTTTATTTGAAAGGCAGAGTTTCAGAGAGAGAGAGGGAGAGAGAAAGAGGGAGATCTTCCATACCCTGATTCAGTCCCCAAATGGCCACAGTGGCCAGGGCTGGGCTAGGCTGAAGCCAGGAGCTTGGAACTCCATCTGGCTTTCGCACATGGGTGGCAGGGACCCAAGCACTCGGGCCTCCTCCACTGCCCTCCCAGACACATTAGTGGGGAGCTGGATGGAAGTGGAGCAGCTGGGACTCGAACCAGTGCTCATAAGGGTTCTGGCATTGAAGGCAGCTGCTTAATCTGCTGGGCCACAATGCCGGGCCCTTGTTATTTTATTTTATAACTTTTTGTTTGTTTTATTTGAAAAGCAGAGAGACAGAGACAGACAAAGAAACAGCAATCTTCCATCTGTTGGTTCCCTCCCCAAATGCCTGTAATAGCTGAGGTCTGACCAATTGAAGCCAGGAGTCAGGAACTCAATCTTGGTCTCTTTTGTGGGTGACAGGGACCCAATCACTTGAACCATCACCTGCTACCTCCTGGGGTGCACGTTAGTAAGAAATGGGAATTGGGAGTGGAGGTAGGACTCGAACCCAGGCACTCTGATATGAAATGCACGCATCCCAAGCAGTATCTGAATCACTGTGCCTACTGCCTGCCTCTGTCACTGTTGTATGCTATATATGCCAGAATCATTTCCTATCTGGGATATTTTTAAAATAGATACAGGCTCTTACATTTAAAAAAATCATGCAATGTTGCTAAGCTTATGAGTATGTAGTTAGTAGAAAAATGAACTTGAACTAATTTGTAGCATGTTCTATACAATCACAATTCCTTCTTCCAATGAAAAGAAAAGGAATGATAAGGGTTGCTGACCACATTTGAGAGACAGAGCCTTTCTTTTCACTGGAGGAACCAGGAAACATTTTTCAAAATGTGTGTTCAAAAGCAGGAACTTGCATTATAAGCTCTGCTTTTCTTACTGCATTTAGATTCTCCTGGTGATGCATTTGCACTTGCACCGCATTGCATTTCCCATACCCGTGGCAGTGCCAGGTGAGCCAGGACAGGAGAAGCAAGGGTGGAAGTTGTGAGCCCTTGGTCTGAGTGAGCCATGGAAGGAGTTGAGCCGGCCCACCGGGAAGTCAGTACTCAGTGCTGCCACCTGCTGGCTGTTGGGAGTTAGGCACCTCTTGGAGCCTTCGCTATCTCTGTAAAATTGAGCCATTCATAGAGATGCCCTCACAGTGGCTGGTGACATTAACAGAGATGACGACCCTTGCCAAGACTTTGCATGTAGCAAGCATACAATAAAAATTAGTCATTTTTGTGGTCTTTTTCTTCTTGGCCTACTTCAGTGGAGTACTGTGACGTCAGCAAGGTCTCCGAACATTATCCAACCTTTAGAAACCATTAATGCCACACAAAACTGGTACATTTGTCTTTTGGGAAATATGCACATAACACACACACACACACGTAACAGCTTTCCTCACTTGGCCAGTGTGGCTTTTCTGACCTAACAGTGACCCCAGTTCAGCTCTTCAGTCATCAGAAAATTGGTTGTTACAGGGGTGACTCATGGAAAAAGGCTTAATATCTCTGCAGAGTGAAAAATGCTTCTATGCTAAAATACAAAACAGCAAAAGAGAATATCCAAGGATTCCGGCGGCAAATTCCTAAAGAAAGAACCCAAGCGAGGCGGTGACCTACGCTTTCCGAATCCCCGGGAGCAGTGAGAACGTCCAGCATATTGGGGGATGAGCCGGGGGTTGTGTAACGCGGCACGGAAAGGTCAAGTGGCTAGAGTCTTTGCTTGCCCGACTTCTGGGTTGGCCCTGAGGAACGCGTGAGCAGTGGGAGACCCAGAGACACGGCCTGAGCCCTTCCCGCAGAGCTGAGCGGGCTCACCCCGGGCCTGCTACGTCGTCCTCTTCGGCATGACGACGCTTGTGCAGGTCAGCTGAAGCGGTGGCTCCCTTACAGAAAATGCCTCTGCTGTGTGCTCCGCATTCCGTGCGTGTATTCAGTTTGCAAGGAAGGCGGCAGAATTCTCTTAATGACAGACTAAGAGAGAAGGTGGCAAAATGAATACAGAATAATCGAGCAGGAAGAGACTTCTGAAAGTCACAGAATCCGTGACTCTGCTTGCATGAGAAAGGTTCTGAGGAATCCCCAGAGAAAGAAAATCCATAGCAGGGTTTGAGCGTCACCATCCTGTGGCCAGAACGCTTGTCCTCATAGCTCAGTTACCCGTCTCCTCCTTCCTGCTTAGTCTTCTCCTGAAATGGCAAGCAGTTGACCAGTTACCTAGAGTAGCACTTAGCGGTCTCTCCAGTGTGACCCGCACGGCACTCATCCGGTACCGCATCCCTGGGGAAAGACTGCCCGGGCACCAGGTTATAGAATCACTGCGTGCATGTGAACGCGCCATCCAAGGCTCTGAGAAGCCCTGCAGCAAATCCGCGCATCTCACTTCTTTAACACAGAGTCTGTCAAATTGCCCCCACCTTTTCCAGTAGCTTCTGTCTACACCCCACGAGGAACACACTTGGATGAACTCAAAGATACTTGGAGCTCCTTGCAATGGATCTGAACCAATGAGGCCTCTGTTCTTTTCTTCTTCTTCTTTTTTTCTTTCAATATTTGTTTGAAAGGCAGAACGTCAAGGAGAGAGAGACATACAGAGATCTTCTATTTGCTTGTTCACTCCCCAAATGGCTGCAAGAGCCAGGGCTGGGCCAGGCAGAAGCCAGGAGCCAGGAACTCCATTTGGGTCTCCCACATAGGTGGTGGGGGCCCAAGTACTTCGGCCATCCTCTGCTGCTTTTCCCAGGCCATTAGCAGGGAGCTGGATCAGAAGTGGAGCAGCCGGGATACAAGCAGGCACCCATTAAGGGATGTAGGTGGCGTCCTAGGCAGTGGCTTAACCCGCTGTGCCATGAAGCCCGCCCCTCTGCTGGATTTTCTCCATGATGTGGAGGGGCCTTCCCTTCGACTTGCTGCCTCTCGCTGGCCGGCGTGTTGTCTACCCCTCTGCCAGCTGGCCCAGGAGGCAGTCCTTTCTCCCAGGGGTTTTGCTCCCGTGCTCAGCAGGAGCTGTTGTCGCGTGAGCCTGTTCCTTTTCAGGACACCCTGAGCCACGAGGAAGAGTTGCTGCTCTCTGACTGCTGCTCTCATCTTCCAATCCACTAAGACTCGGGACCAGCGGGCGGGACTGGTGTTCAGTTCTGGGCCTGCCACTCACCTGTGCAATTCCCTGGCCGGGTGTGCAGGGGTGAAATGAGATGGCTGCACCCTGCCACCGAGTTTCTTCTTGAAGAGTCTACGGATGCCTGAGGGCCCCATCTGATGGCACCTGGCTTCAACTTTGTGGCTTGGCTGCTGCCCCCACCCCACTGGGACCTTTGAAAGAGACAGCTGCGTGTGTGGGGGCTCATATTATCATTGCACCCCAGAGCTCACCTACTGCAGCCTCTAATTTTACAAAGATCAGAACATGACATTTAAAAAGACACCGAGCAGATGATAGCAAAATTTTGAAAGAGAGGCACTGATTTTTAATCCAGGGTAAACGACCATGAATTCCTCCCCTCTGATTTTCTCCAGCCTCCCTCCCTCCCTTCCTTCTTTCTATTTTTTTTTTTTTTTAGTTGTGGTCTATCTTGGTTATTAAGCGATCTCAAATCCTCTCTTTATTTTCATGTTGCAAAATAAGCATCCCTGGTTTGGGCCACGGCATGCACCTTGGCGTTGTGGCTGGGAACTGTGGGGGCAGGGACGGGCACTTGCACATGAGAAGAGGCAGGGGCAGAGCGGCAGGGCTGCTGGCCGGGCGTCTCAGGGGTCTCGGGCTCCGTGGAAAGCATGGGCGGGGTCTCGGGCTCCATGGAAAGCACGGGGGAAGAATTGCTGGTGCAGCTCTCTGGCTGCAGCTACACACTCTGCAGTGGGAGCTTCCTGATTCTAGAAGCCAGCAGAGAGGCACTCCTGGGCAGGCACTGGACTGGGTGCTGGGGCGGCTCTGCTGTGCCCACGGCAGCACTGGGATGGAAAGATCCTGGAAGAGCATCTTGCTCTGCCCTGAGGAGCTTCTGAGCCCGGGCTCCGGCTCGCACACCTGCCCCAGGTGCTGCTGGTTTTCCACGTGGACTCCTGGTCCTGGCCCTTTTGGCCTCCGCCTCCTCCTCCTGCCCGTGCAGCCTGAGTAGCATCAGGAGCCCGCAGAGAGAGGCCCTGGGAGCTCTTCACCATGCTGGCTCTGGAGGTAGCATCTACGTGTTCTGGGAGATTAGTACCATCCTCTAAAGAATGAGGAAGGAGAGAAAACTCCCCAGGACCCCACAGCCAGAGACCTTCAGTGTTTACGTTTTGTTATCTTTCCTTCCAGACTGACTCTGTGTCTCTATTCATGTCTCTACAGAAATCATAAAGTGTTTAATTTTAAACATTTTATACCTCTGGTTTTCTCATGCATTACATAGCTATCCTATAGATACATTGTTATTTTGGTAATGTACATCTGATTGTTGGGTATTTAGATTGCTTCTGTTTTTTTAAAATAATCAATTAATTAATTTGAAAGATAGAGAGAGAGAGAGAGAGATATCATCTGCTGGTTCACTGCCCAGATGCCCGCGATAGCTGGGGCTGAGACAGTACAAAGCCAGGAGCATGAAATTCCATGTGGATCCCCCACCAGGGACACAGGAGCCCAACCATTGAGCCCTGCCCTGCTGCCTCCCAGGGTGCACGTTATCATCAGGAGCAGAGTTCGAACTCCAACCGAGGCAGTCTGATATGAAATGTGGGTTCCCAAGCAGTGTCTCAATAGCTGCACCGAACCCTGGCCCCATAGCTTGCTGTTCTTGCAAACGGTGCCACCGCGAACGTCTGCAGCGTGGGTACTCTCTCGGCTTTAGCACCCTTTCCTGGGTTCTGTCCCTGCAGGAGCCGAGCAGTGTGGGCAGAGTGAGCAAGTCCTTTTTAAGGCCTCAGCTTCCTCACCTGCAGGGAGCAGTCAGAAACCACACTAACTGAAAGCAGCACAGGCTCACCCAGCCACGCACCAGGCGTGTTTCTAGGAGCTCGAGTGGACCAACCCACCCCCCAGCCCCTCCCTGTGGTCTTGCGCTTCTTCTCCCTAGTGCAAGGGGGGCTCAGCCAGAGTCACGGGGCCAGGAAGGAGGGCAGTGGGGTTCCAACCCAGGCACTTGGGGCTCCTCCGGATGGTGCCAGTGTCACCCTGGTGAGATGCAGGAGCGCAGCCCGGTGACCCCTAGAGCACCTTTGCTTTTCATGTAATTTGCATTCCTCCACTCTCCCCCAGCAAGGCTCCTAAGTGCAGCTCAAGTTTCCTGATACTGGTTCCCTGGCTCCTTTAACCCTACAGGTTCTCGTAGGTGTTGGGTGTGGCTGGGGTCTGGTGTGTGTGTGTGTGTGTGTGTGTGTGTGTATGCGCCCTTACAACCTTATGAATGGAGCAGAGTCAGCAGAGTGTTGAAGCACAGAGGTCTGACAACCTATTGAGAAAACCAGAAACCGCTGAGGGTCACTCGTGTTGCGTTCTAGCTACTTTATCATGGCTTCCTTGTTATCTCATCCCAGGCTCTTCGGCTGGCAAGTTGGTTGTTTCATAATGAGCCTGGTGGAGCAGGAAAGGGACCGGATTTGGCCGGCTAGCCTAGGTCCATCCCTGAAGCTCGCGCCTGCGGAGACAGTGTCCCGTCCCTGAGCCCATCTGCGTGGCTGTGCAGAAGCTTGGCTGGATCCCACTGTGGGTCCAGCAAGACAGGGGATCTCAGTGGCATCTTCACTGGATGCCGGGGCCCGGGCTGCTCTGGTGGCCAAACACAGAGGCTGCCAGGCCTCCTTGGCATTCTGACTCACTAGATCTGGGAGAAGCCTGCACGGTGAGCACTACCTTCAGTGAGTTTGGGGGAGCTCGGGGGCAGAGCCGTCTAAGTTCACTTCTTGAAGAACCACTTGCTGCCTCTTTGGGGTCTGCCAGTGGTAACTGGAATCGTGGAGCTGGCAGGGGGACCCTGGGCCACTCAGGAGAGTCTGGGGTACCCCCAGCAGGTGTATGCGAGCAGCAACGGGACACCTCTCCATGTAATCACCTTTCACGTTTTCCGGTCCTCCGTCACCACTGAGCCTCCCAGCCAGCCATGCACATTAGCACAGAGGCTCTCCTAGGATTGCTCATGGCTCAGAGAGGTTGACTGGGTGGCCCGGGGTGGCCCAGCTTCTCCCGTGACTGGCAGCAGCTGTTCTCCAGTCCTCAGGCAGCCTGGGAACGGGCAGTCTCCCTCCCCACCACCCAGAAGGAAACACTTGGCCTGCACCTGGTGCCTCTCCTGGCGCCGATGTGCAGGGGGCTCTGTCATCTCATGCCCACCCATGCCCTTCTCCTGCCACCGTGGCTCCTTCAAGCGCTCCGGGTGAAACATGCAGTTGCAGTCTCCCAGCCCATTATACACGGGGTGGCACCGAGGGACACAAATCCCTAGGGCCTGGGCCATCCACCTCACCCCCCGTGGTCCCAGAACCCTGACATGCTGACCCGCAGTCCGCAGCCCCAGCCCCTTCGCTGCTGTCTCTCTGCAGAGAGCACAGTGGTCGCAAGGAACCAGGACAGTCCCACCCAAACTGCAGCTCCCCCAGCCACAGACCCCTCCCCCCAATTGTCAACCTGCCGAGGATTCTCACACACCCCACCCCCAGTGCTTCCCTCACCCCTGTGCTCACTGCCTCCTCCCACTCCCTTCCCAGAATAGCCCCAGAGCCCACCTGAGTGCTTCTTGCAAGGCCACCCTGTGGGGCTGGGGCCCCTGCAGTGGTACATCCCACTGGGGCCCCCTGCCCAGGGGGCCTGTTGGGGCCGGCCAGGGATCTGCAGTCCGACCCCAGCCACTGCAGCCGTCCTTCCCGCGACCCGTGAGGGGCTCAGCAATCGCTTCCCATTCAAAACGGGCCTTTGGTTTCTCTTTCCTCCTCTTGCCCTTGTCCAATCCCTTTCCCTTGCACCGGCTGCATGCTGAAGAGGCTCCCACGACTGCAGCCTCTCTGTGTCTGATCTTTCAGCCTCTACCCCAGGGATGCTCAGGGGGAGGGGCAGGAGGGCAGAGGAGGCGGGGTTTTGGCTGTGCCAGGCAATGCAGGCAGCAGAGCTGCACCTGGGGACAGTAGCCAATGCTGAGTCTCCCTGTCCCCTTGACCTCCTGTTCCGTAGCCGGTAGCCGGTAACTGAGTCTCCTGCAGCCGTGTCATCCTCGCCCTGTCCTGAGGCCTGCACACCGTGGCTTGCTGTTGACTTAGTGGGGAGGGGCAGTCACCGTCCTGGGGGACTTCTGATTGCCAGCGCTGGCTCCAGGGAAAGGCGCACTCCTGTATCCTACGGGGCCGCTGCTGGCAGGGTCAGGCCCCAGTCTGCCCCTCATCCAGATAGCAGATCAGCTTTTCTGCGGGGGGTGGGGCGAGGGGAGGGTTTCTATGGAGGGGAGAGGAGGAGAAGAGGATGTGGCTGGCAAACTCCTCTCTCCCCCTCCCTCCTATAGCAGATACCCAATGGGGTCCTTGAGTTGCACGCGGCCCAGGACAGGGTCCAGCGTCAGCAGACAGGCATCAGAGGGTCCAGGCGTGTGCACAGCAACCCCTTCCCTGCCCCTCACCCAGAACCCCAGCGTTAGCTGGCTCATCCCCACCTGGGCCAGTCTGAGCTTCTTTCCTAGATACCGTTAGCTGGGACGAAAGGTCCCAGTTCAACAGGGCTGGACTCGGTGGAAGACCTCCCAGTGTGGGAGCTGCAAGGACTCTGAGGTCCTGGAGATCACTGGAGTGGCCCAAGGCCACAGGCTGTGATGACAGCTGGGGATCAGAGTCCAGCATGTCAACTCACGTACTCCTGTGGCTAAGACACAATGTCTCTGCACATCATCTCCTATGGAACTTGGGCCTTGTGCTCCGCAGCTGTGAAATGGGCTCGTTCTCGCACACCGTGGAGGGTTCCCATCAGGACAAGGTGGGCTGAGCAGGACAGCAGGCGTTCAGCCTGGCAGTTGAGGTGCCTGCAGCCCATATTGGAGTCCCAGGGTTCAGCCCCCGGCTCTGGCTCCTGCTTGCAGCTTCCTGCTAATGCAGACCCTGGGAGGCAGCGGTGGCTCGAGTGGTTTGCTCCCTGTCACTCCTGTGGGAGACCCAGGTGGAGTTCCTGACTCCTGGCTTCAGTCCTGGCTGTTGAGGGCATTTGTGGAATGAACCAGTGGATGAGAGCTTTTTCTGTCTCTCCACTTCTGAAATAAGTGAAAAAATAATGATAAAAAAAGAGGTGTAGTTCTCCCAGAATTACTGCTCAGTAAGAGAAAGGCTTTCTGCTCAAAGAAAACCAGAGCTTCTCCTTCCCTGAGCTCCGGCTGTGAAGCTGGTAAGCTTCTGGAATGATCTAAAGCTTTCACGTTTGGAATTATTTAGGGCTGGCTTCATCTTTTTCATTCCTCAGCAGTATTGTGTCAGAGACCTCTTGGCTGCATCTAACAGTGGCACTTAAAGAGACATGAAACAAAGAAGAACTTTTTTTTTAATCTCCTACCCAAGGTTTCCCAAACTTTCATGGGAAATGTGTATTACCAAAACAACTATACATATTTCAAAATTTTTTTGTACCAAAATAAATTTTCCTGCCCTCCTTGCTTGGCTTCCTCCCTCCTTTCCTTTTCTTCTTTCTATTATTTTGTTACTCCCTTAAAATATCTTATTTATTTTATTTTATTTACTTGAAGGCAGAGAGAGAGAGAGAGAGAGAGAGAGAGAGAGAGACCTGGTGATTTATTTTGCAAACACACACAACAGCCATGCGGGGCCAGCCTGAAGCCAGGAGCCCAGATCTCAATCTGTCTCTCATGTAGTTGTCAGGGATGCTAATACTTGAGGCATTGCCTGCTGCTTCCCAGGGTGCGCATTAGCCAGGAGCTAGAAATGTAAGCAGAGGGAGGACATGAACCCAGGGACTCTGGTGGTGGGTGCAGGTGTCCCAAGCAGTACCTTAACAGCTACACTAACACCTGCCCAGGTCCTGTCCTATGTTCTCCCCTTATTGCTACCGGGTCCTGATTGAGGGCCGTAAGTGGGGATACTGGCAGTGCAAGCAGAGCAGGTGCAAGTAGTAGAGGTGCAAAGCGTGCACTCTGCAATGAATTCTTCCGTGGGGGCTGGCAGGGTCGGGGGAGGCTTCCGAGTGAAGTGGATGTATCAGCTGGGCCTTGGGAGATGACTTGGAATGTTCAAGGTTGGAAAGAAAATTCTTAATCAAAGGATTGGCTTGAGGAAAAGCATGGGGGGATGGTGTGTTTGAGGAACTTGGAGAAAGGGGAGGCTGGAAAAACAAGCTGGGCTCAAATCATGAATGGCCGTGGAGCTGCTGCGAGGTAGAGTCTTCCTGGAGGTGAGGGTTTTGGGTCGGAGGCATTTGGGGCTGATGCCATGCTTGGAATGCAGGCAAGGGTGGAATGGAGACCAGGGGTAGGGGCTGGTAGGGGCAGTAGCAGGCAGAGCCAGAGGTGGTAGGGGCAGCTCACTCTGTTGGGAGGAATATTTTATCATGGACAATGCTTGCAATCTCTGGCATGTGAAAATGAAATGCAGTCTAAGGATGGGCGTTTGGCTTAGAGTTAAGATACCCGTTAGGATCCCACATCGGAGTGCCTGGTTTTATACCTGGCTCTGGCTCTTGACCTCAGCTCCCTGCTAACGTGCACCCTCGGCGGCAGTAGGTGATGGCTCAAATGTTTGGGTTCATGGTACCCATGTGGGAGATGTTTATGGAGTTCTGGCTCCTAGCTTTGGCCAGGGCCAGTCCTGGCTGTTGCAGGCATTTGAGGAGTGAACTGGGGGGTGGAAACTCGTGCCTGCTCTCTCTCTAATAAATAAACATTGTAAGGGAACAGCCTAAGATTTTTTAAAAAATTATTGTTTTATTTTTATTTCCTTGAAGGCAGAGAGAGAGAGAGAGAGAGAGAGAGAAGAGAAGAGGAGAGGAAGTGTAGGAAGAGAGACTAAGGTCTCCCATCCTCTGGTTTGCTCACTAAATGTCTGCAACAACAGGGCTAGCCAAGGCCAAGGCCAGGAACCTGAAACTCAGTCCAGGTCTCCCACGTGGGTGGCAGTGACTCAAGCACTTGGGCCGTCTCCTGCAGCTTCCCAGGGTGCACGTTTGCAGGAAGCTGGCATCAGAGTGGCGCTGGGACTCAGTCGCAGGCACGTGGTTCAGGATGTGGGTGTCCCGTGTGGCGTCTTGTGTAACCTTTGCAGCAAGTGCCCTAGCCCCGCCTGACTCACCAGTTTGACTATCATTTTTGGAAACCCTGCAGGCCTGACGCATGCGCGGATCACCCCTGCAGCCCCCCCCCCCCCCCTCCGGGAAGCTCCTCTAGGATCCAGGTGGAGGAGGCTGCAGGCACTTGCTGAGCCTCTGCTGGGAGCTCTGGGCAGCGGGTCCAGCGTGGCCTCTGCAGTCGAGAGCTGGGTTGGAAAGGCCCTTTGCGTTGAGGGGCTGCCACGCCAGGCTGGGAGGACGTCTCCAGGATTTCTCCACGGTGGAAAATAGGCATTCACAGGGTGGGGTTGGTTATCGTCGTCTGATGACCTCAGGGACCTAGGCCTCCCCTTGGCTCTCTCCGGGAGCCTGAGAAACAGTTCCTCTGGTGGCCTGGAGGGGGCGGCAGGGAACAGCTCTTTTGTTGAGCATTCTCCATACTATCAGGGCTGCCAGGAAGTGGTCAGGTGGAGGGATTGGACCAACAGGTTTACTCAGAAACAAAAGCCGGGGCATTGTCTGCCAGGGTGCAGTGCAGCGCTCCAGCCTGGCTCCCTGTCGTTGGCATCGGCGGGGCCTTGTCTTCCACACACTGGGTGGTGAAGGTTGGCGAGGCGAGGGTCCTTCTTTGACCGGGGATGGCTTTTCCAGGGCAGCCTACGTGCAGTGTGCTGTGACGGCCCAGGGTCCCCAGGCTCTGGGAAGGTCTGAGAAGCTTGCTTGAGCTCTTTGCTGTTGACTTGCTACCTGACTTTGCACAGAGAGTATAGCCTGTCTGTACCCCCTTTTCTTGAGAGGGATATTGGACCACTGTGAGAAATAGGAAACACAAAATGAGTTGTACACGGAAGAGCAGCTCATGGGTAGGTGTGTGCAAACCATTTTATTCCTATGTTTATAAGTACACGGGCTCTGGTTACCAAGTCTGCATGGAAGATGAGTATTATAAAAAATTATGTGTGGGTTTCAACTTTTTAAAAAGTGAGTTAATTTAAAAAAACGAATTTTATTTATTTATTTGAAAGGCAGAGGGACAGAGAAAGAGGGAGAGAAAGAGAAAGATGGCTCTTCCACCCCTCCCAGGTTCATTTGCCAAATGTCTGCAAAATCTGGGGCTGGGTGAGTTCAGAACTCAGTCTGGTTTCCCACATGAAGAGCAGGGATCTAAGTACTTGGCGCATCTTCTGCTGCCTTCCCAGTTTTTAGCGGGAAGCTGGATTGGAAGCAGAGTAGCTGGGACTGTAACTGGCCCAGTGATATGGAATTGTTTGTCCTAAGCGGCAGCTTAACTGTCTGTACCACAACACCCACCCTGGGTTTCAACATTTTTAACACCAAAATAAGCTTATCTTTTAACTCCATTTTCTTCTTCTTCTTTTTTTTAAACAGATTTTGTTTATTTATTTGAGAGATAGAGTTACAGACAGTGAGAGGGAGAAACAGAGAGAGAGGTCTTGCATCTGCTGATTCACTCCTCAAATGGCTGCAATGGCCAGCCGGAGCTGTGCCTATCTGAAGCCAGGAGCCAGGAGCTTCCTCCAGGTCTCCCACATGGGTGCAGGGGCCCAAGCACTTAGGCCATCTTCCACTGCTTTCCCAGGCCATAACAGAGAGCTGGATCAGAAGAGGAGCAGCTGAGACTAGAACCGGCACCCATATGGGATGCAGGCACTGCAGGCGGAGGATTAACCTACTGTGCCACAGTGCCAGCCCCTAACTCCATTTTCTATTAACTCTTCGAAGTACCCATATATTTACTACAAGAAACCAGAGATGATTCATTGCAAAACCAGTGATTCTTTTGAGTCAGGCCCACCTAGTTCACGTTCAGCTGATAGCATTTTAGGCAGTGTCCCTGTGAAGTGGAGAGTTTGCTGTTACCCAGTGACTTTCAACAACAGAACCAATTCTGAACAACAGTTTGGGATCACACCATGTGGAGTGACACTTGAACTTCCCCCGTGAGCTGAGAGCCTGCTTTCACATCTTGCTCCTTGCTTGGAAATCAGAGAAAATGCTAGTCCTAAGATGACCTCCCTTTCCTGCCTTAAGCCTGGGATCTGCTTGTGCACTTTTCGTGTGCTTGGCTTCAGTTCGTGGGAGGTTAGGGTTTCTGGTGGTGCTTTCACTGGCAGTGAACCCAAGCTCGCTCAAAGGGTTCTCTGTGATGGGAGACTGGCGCTCAGGATTCCAAAGTCTAGACTGGAGCGGAACGCAGTACACTGTGGAAGCATGTAGACTTCGGCAGTTTGGTGTCTTGGTTGCAGCCATCTCGCTCTGTGACTTTGGGTGTTATTTAACCTTGCAGAACCTCAATTTTCTCATCTGGGAAATAGAGAAAATAATGCCTACCTGCAAGAATGGGTGGGCTTCTTCCTGAGATCAGGAAATTAAAGGGTTTTGAACACAGAAAGTGATTGATAAAAATGTCACTATTATTTTAACTAGGCTATAGAACTTAGATCTTCTGTAGTTAATTGGGTCTAGCTAGCTTTGTTTTGGTGAGAAATTGCTAAAGTTCTGGATATAACAGTAGTCATAAAGGGAAGACGTAGAGGTTGGTGTTGTGGTGCAGCAGGTTAAGCACCTGCCTGACACCAGCATCCCACGTTCAAGTGTTGGATCAAGTCCTGGATGCTCTGTTTCAGATCTCCTGGCCTCCTCAGCATGCAATAGCTCCACAAAGTGGTTGAAAGTTGGGGGAAGGGCTGGAGTTATGGCACAGCACATTAAGCCACATGGGAATGCAGTTCAGGTCCCAGCTGCTACACCACTTCTTCTTCTTCCTCTTCCTCTTCCTCCTCCTCCTCCTCCTGCTCCTCTTCTTCTTCTTCTTCTTCAAGATTTATTTATTTCTTTGAAAGTCAGAGTTACACACAGAGAGAAGGAGAGGCAGAGAGAGAGAGAGAGAGAGAGAGAGAGAGAGAGGTCTTCCCTCCTCTGGTTCACACCCAATTGGCCGCAACAGCCAGAGCTGCACTGATCCAAAGCTGCACCAATCCAAAGCCAGGAGCCAGGAGCTTTTGTCAGGTCTCCCACGTGGATACAGAAACCCAAGGACTTGGGTCATCCTCCACTGCTTTCCCAAGCCATAGCAGAGAGCTAGATAGGAAGCAGAGCAGCCGGTTCTCGAACTGGCGCCCATATGGGATGCCAGCACTGCAGGTGCCACAGCGCCGGCCCTTGCAACACTCCTGATCGAGCTCCCTGCTAATGATTCTGGGAAAGCAGCAGAAGATGGCTCAAGTCCTTGGGTCCCTGCCACCCATGTGAGAAAAGCAGATGGAATTCTAGGCTCCTGGCTTTGGCCCAATTGCAGCCATTTGGGGGAAGTGAACCAGCAGATGGAAGATCTCCTCTTTCTGTCTGTCCCTCTCTATCATTCTGTCTTTCAAATAAATAAGTAAATACTATGGGCTGGCTTTAGCTCAGTGGTTCCTTCAGCTACTGAATCAAATAAAAAAGTAAATATTAAAAAAGATAAAAAGGGGCCAGCACCGCGGCTCAATAGGTTAATCCTCCGCCTGCGGTGCTGGCACACTGGGTTCTAGTCCTGGTCAGGGCGCCGGATTCTGTCCCGGTTGCCCCTCTTCCAGTCCAGCTCTCTGCTGTGGCCAGGGAGTGCAGTGGAGGATGTCCCAAGTACTTGGGCCTTGCACCCGCATGGGAGACCAGGAGAAGCACCTGGCTCCTGGCTTCGGATCAGCGCAGTGCACCTGCCACCGCGCGCCGGCCGCAGCGGCCATTGGAGGGTGAACCAATGGCAAAGGAAGACCTTTCTCTCTCTCTCTCTCTGTCTCACTGTCCACTCTGCCTGTCAAAAAAAAAAAAAACAATAAAAGGGAAACAGAGTAACTCGTATCACTGCATCTAAAACTAGATTTCAGGGACAGTTATGATCCAGGGGGTAAAATGTTTTCCTTTGTGTTAATGGAATTTTCTCTCCATGTTGGATTCCAATGGTGGCACAATGACCAGTGACTCAGGCATAGACTCTCTGAATTCTGATTCAATTAAAACGTGTTTCTGTTGACCCAGTCTAAGATTTGGTTTCTGTTGGTCAGAATTCCACCTTATGCTCATATGTGGGTGAATAATTAGGCCAAGGGAATGGCATGCTCTCTATCGACATATCTGGGAAACCTGCACACCCTTGGAGCCAAGAGTGGAGTCGCTTTCTCCAAAGAACTTGGATTGAGCATGGGATGTGGAGATGATTTGTCCAGAGGAAAATCTGGGCTCTGTAGTGGGAAGAAGGGTGAACATGGATGTTGGGCAGCCGAGAAAGTGCCATACTCCGCAAACAACAGACAAACAAAAGTAGCAAATATCCACTGTCAGCAGATCCTCCTGTGGCTCTGTAGCGTGAGAAAGATATCATAGCTTAGAGAAATCAGCACCAAAATAGGATGAGGAACATATCCCCAACACTTCAGAAATTCCTCATCCACACATGGGCTTGCGCCTTCAGATGATGAGATTAAAGAATTACCAAAGAATGTTTTCCATAATTCTTTTTCTAAAAGTTACTGGTATTTTTTCCCCAAAATGTAACAGTTCTATTTTTTAGTTCTGATTATTGGAGTCATATGTGCATAAAGATGTATAAAGCAGAGTAAAAAGTTACCAGACCTAAGGTAACTCCTGCCAGCACCTTGGGATAGCTATTCCAGATTCGGCGTGTCTGTCTTGTACATGTAAAATCCTTAGTTCGATATATTCATTATCTTAGTTTGATTATTTCATTACCTTTTAGCTTATTCTGGATGTTGCTTCTGGTTAATAAATATTGATTGTGAAGATGACAATCTGTGTACATTTGAATGGAAATGCCATTGGTATTTAGCCATCCTCCCTTATCTGTGCGTGTTTATCTTCTGTCTTGTGATTTCCTGTGAATAAATTTTTGGAAGTGGAATTGTTACGCTACAGATTTTGTATGCCTTAAAGATTTTGACATGTTTTGCTCAACGTTCCTCAAAAGAGTATACCTGTCCTGGGTGGGATTGCCAGATAAAATACAAGCTGTCCAGTTATATTTGAATTTTGAATAAATAACATAGTTTTTGTAGGATAAGGATGTCCCAAATATTACAAAATTGTTTGAAATTCAGATGTAAGTGGAGACTCTGCATTTCTGCTTGCCAGGTTTCCTCACCCTGAGGCAGTGCATTAACCTCGCTCTACAAACCCAGCGGTGCTTCTGCAGCTTCCAGGTGGGGAGCCTCATGCCTCGGTCCAGTGACCTTGTGCACCCCAGAGCACCGCCTCGAGCCCCCGCCCATCTCCTGGGAGGCTATCATCTAGCCGTGCGTGGGTTCCTTCTCTTCCCCGTCCCTGACTCTGATCTTCATTTTCTTCTGGATGTGGGGAGGACTCTTGGCTACTCAGTGTATTAACCTGCTCAGACGAGCCATGACCAATTGCCATAGACAGAGAGCTGTCGACAACAGACACTAATTTTCTAACGATTCCGGTGGCGGGAAGCCCACCACCAAGGTGCTAGCAGTTTGGTTTCTAGTGAGGGCTCTTGATAGCCGCCTTCTCACTGCACCCTCACCCGGCCTTTCCTTTGTGGGCAGCAGAGAGAAGGGTCCCCGGCATCCCTGTGTCTTCTCTGAGAGCAGCCGTCCCACTGCGCATGCACTCCACCCCGTGACCTTCCGTAAGCCACGTGGGGGGTTAGGGCTTCAGCACGTGAGTTTGAGGAAGTGGGGACACAAACATTCAGTTCATTCACAGGTGTTCTCCTCTTCTGATTGCTTCCAGAGGCTCTCAAGGAATTCAGAGCTTTTGGGGGGGAAAAAAAAGGCAGGTAAGCTCTGCTTAAACGAAATGTATAAGTTGAACTCCAAAGCTTAAGGAAGAACTTGATTTAAAGATTTATATCCTTAGTAAATGGAATATTTTCTTTATCAAAGCAATCTGTCTCCAAAAGTCATCTTTCAGTACACAAAAGCCACCTTGTGGAAACATAAAGGTGCACATCGGGGCAGTGTGGTGGTGCCGCAGGTTAAATGCTGCCTGGGACAGCTGTATTCCACACCGGAGTGCCTGTTTGAGTCCCGGATACCTGCTTCCAATCCAGCTTCCTGCTACTGCACCTGGAAGGCAGCAGATGATGGCCCAAGTCCTTGGGTCCCTGCCGGCAATGTGAGAGACCCAAAGGACTCCTGGCTTCACCCTGGCTTTTGGGAGTGAACCAGTAGATGGAAGAACTCTCTCTGTGTCTCACCCGCTCTCTCTCTCACTCTGTCTTCAAATAATTAAACATTTTTAAAAGTACAAATCAGTATCCATGTATATATGCATACAAAAAGACAGGAAGTGTAACACTAACAATGTTAAAGAGTACTAGCTTCTGAACACTGTGTCTTATAATGCTATTTTTTAAAAAAGATTTATTTATTTGAAAGTCAGAGTTACACACAGAGGAGACGTCTTCCATCCGCTGGTTCACTCCCCAGTTGACCACACAGCCGGAGCTGCACAAGTATTTAAAGACCCGTGTGAAGGTCGTATGTATTACATGTGATGGTCATGTTGTACTGTATGTGAAGCTCATATGTGTCGTTGGCAATTACATCTAAGAAGGCCAAGTGAAAGGGAAGACATCGTGTTGGCTTCCTCAGGCAGAGACTCCTTGCAGCTCATAAGCTTTTGCACACTTTGTCTCAGTAGATGTTTCCAGAAAACGTGTGTGATGACGGGCCTGTAGTGTAGAAAGGAGAGGGAGGCAGGGCTTTCACAGAAAACACGCCCTCTCCAAGCCCTAGAGTTTTGGGATAGAGATGAGATGAATGATTAAATGTTATTTAAATTCAGGCAGTCCATGTGGTTCTTCAAAATATGCAGTATGAAAAAAACTATAGATCTCAAAAGTTTTTAAAATCAAAGCTTTTTAAAAAAAGATTTTTCAAATTTATTTGAAGGGTAGAATTATAGAGAGGAAGGGGGAGGGAGGGAGAGATGGAGAGGGGTCTTCCCTCTGCTAGTTCACTCCCCAGATGGCTGTGAAGGCCGGGGCTGGGCCAGGCTGAAGCCTGGAGATTCCATCTGGATCTCCCACATCCGTGTCCGGGGTCTGAGATCTTGGGCCATTTTCTGCTACTTTTCCAGGTGCACTAGCAGGGAGCTGGATTGGAAGTGGAGCAGCTGGGGCTCAGATGGGCGCCCATATGGGATGCGGGCATTATAGGCAACAGCTGAACCTGCTCTGTCTCAAAGCTTTTAATTCCATTTCCATGAGCTTTCTGAAGTACTCTCAGATTGGCTGCTGCAACAGTTTCAAACAGATTATTCAACACACATTCACTGAGCTCCTATCGTGAGGGGGGTCTTCAAAAAGTTCGTGGAAAATGTGTCATGAAAAATGAGTTTTAGGAGAAAAATGCACATGGATTTCAAAGCTTTTTTCACTCAAAATACATTATGAAAATGCATACTTCCACAAAAAGCTATGTGTGCATTATGTTAAGTGAAATAAGTCAGACACAGAAAGACAAATGCCAGATGTTCTCCCTCATACGTGGAAGCTTAAAAAAAAAAAAAAAAAAAAAAAAAAACGGGTCAGCGCTGAGGCACAGCAGCTTAAAACCCCCGACTGCAGTGCTGGCATCCCATATGGGCACCGGTTCAAGTCCCGGCTGCTCCACTTCTGATCCAGCTCTCTGCTATGGCCTGGGAAAGCAGTAGAAGGTAGCCCAACCCTTGAGTGTCTGCACCCGTGTGGGTGACCTGGAAGAAGCTCTGTGGAAGACTCTCTCTCTCTCTCTGCCTCTGCCTCCCTGTAACTCTACCTTTCAAATAAATAAATAAATCCTTAAAAAAAAAACAAACAAACCTGGATATGAACACAGATTGATGACTGCTTGGGTGGTAGGGGCAAGAGGGATAGAGGGAGTTTTGACTTAACCAATAAGGGAAGTTAGGACAAATATATGTATATGAGATGCTAACAATGGGAGAAGCTGAGTGTAGGGATATGGGGATTCTTTGTATGGCGTCATAATTTTCTTTTGTTTTGTAAAACTATTCTGAGACCAAAAGTTAAAATAATTCTTGCTAGAGAATAAAAAACTGAATCTATTAAGAAAACAAAGCTATGCATGGACTTCCAAATTAATTTACACCAAAATGAACTTTTTTCGTTCTTTCATTTTTTTAAGGATTTATTTATTAACTTGAGAATTAGAGTTACAGAGAGAAGGAGAGACAGGGAGAGAGGTCTTCCATCCACTGCTTCACTCTCCAAATGGCCACAATGTCTGGAGCTGAGCCAATCCAAAGCCAGGAGCCAGGAGCTTCTTCCAGGTCTCCCACACGGGTGCAGGGGCCCAAGGACTTGGGTCATCTTCTACTGCTTTCCCAGGCCACAGCAGAGAGCTGGACCAGAAGTGGAGCCACTGGGACAGGAGGTCAGGAACCTGTGCTGCAGGTGGAGGCTTAGCCCGTGGCGGCTGGTTCTGTTCTGTTTTTCCATCAACGTTTTGAAGCATCCTCATATACATGAGACGCTGGGGCTACAGTGACGGTCCTTGGAATTTTGCGTGGCCTTTGAGTTTCTCCCGTTCCAATCTGTGGGAGGTCTTCCCCAGAGGTGTGTATTTGCGGCGATCTGGTCATCTTCAGAGTGAAGCGCTGGAGTGCTCTGAGTCCGCGGGGCTCGCTGAGCCGTGAGCTCCCTGCGGGTGGACGAGTCTGGGATCGGTCTGCCTCCTTGTCTCCAGGTGGCCTTTTTCTTAGACTCCTGTGGCCCCTTTAAGAAAGTCTTCTCCAGTGGCTTGTCTGCGAGCATTCTGGTGGCGGGGCAGGCGGCCTGCAGGCTCACCACTCATGCTATGCTTAATCTTCCCTGTTTCCAATGCACCCATATGGGTGCAGGGGCCCAAGCACTTGGGCATCTTCTGCTGTTTTCCTAGGTGCATTAGCAGGAAGCTGGATCAGAACTGTAGCAGCTGGGACTTGAACCGGCTCTCCCGTGTGGCTTAACGTGCTGTGCCACAGCTCCAGCCCTTCCCCCAACTTTCAACCCCTTTGTAGAAGCTATTGCATGCTGACGAGGCCAGGAGAAAGCAGCCAGGTGCTATCTCCGTGAATCTCATGCTAATGAGCTAATGGCCAGTTATCACCAAGTCACAGGGTAAACTCCTGCCCCTGGAATGCCAGGCTTGCCATGTGCTTTTGCGTTAAATGAGTAAAACTGTGAAATTTGTAAAACTTGTAGTTACTAGTTGTTTTATGCCATGGGTCTTTGGATTTGCTCTTGAATAATTGAAATGACAGATATTACATCTTTCCATTCTGCAAAAATCTGCACAGGCAGGAGAATAACATCAGCTGGAATATTTGTCAATCCTTCCCTTTCCAAAGCCGTTTCACAAACACCTGGTTCCCGTGGTAGCCCTAAGAAGTCTGGAGCACCTCGTCATCGACTCACATGTGCAGTCACAGACATCGCGAGCAGTTGCTGCTTTGCTGTGTCTAGCCGGATGCTGCTTTGCTCCTGCAGTGCTGTGGTAGTTGTGGGGACATCTTGCATCAGGGCTGATGAGCACCGAGTTTAATTTTCTTGGCACAGGCCATGGTAGAGGCAGATGTGGAACACAGGGCTCTAGGCTGCAAATTTCGCACCTTCCAATAGAAAGCAAGCGTAAAGGCAGCAGGAGATCAGAGAAGAGAGAGCTCAGTCTCCAACCAATGAGGGCTGAAGGTGGTGGGGCTCGGCAGGGCCTGGATGGATGATAGGAGTTAGGACTGGGAGCCGGCGCTGTGGTGCAGCGGGTTAAAGCCCTGGCTTGAGGTGCTGGCATCCCATTTGGGCGCTGATTCTAGTCCCGGATGCTCCTCTTCCGATCCAGCTCTCTGTTGTGGCCTGGGATAGCAGTGGAAGACGGCCCTGGTCCTTGGGCCTCTGCACCCATGTGGGAAACCTGGAGGGGATTCCTGCCTCCTGGTTTCACATCGGCACAGTTCCTGCCGTTGCAGCCATCTGGGGAGTGTACCAGTGGATAGAAGTCTTCTCTCTCTGTCTCTACTTTTCTCTGTAACTCTGTCTTTCAAATAAATAAAATATTTTTTTTAAAAAAGGAGTTAGGACTATGGAATGAGGCATCCTGGCAGGTAAGGGAAGAGCCACAGGTGTCAAGAGCTTTTCCTTGGAGGGAGGCAGGCGCTTGAGGTCACTGAACTATGAGGATCGGAGATTGGGGCCTTAGGAAGTGAGAGGGAGAAGGGCTGCCCTTTTTGGGGCTTGGAAGTCAAACAAATTACTAGGACTTGCTTGTTTGGGATAGAGGGCCACTGAAGGTGGAGAAATAAGGACAGCACCCAAAGACAATGTATGCAGAAATGGCTCAGTTTGCAGGTACGCAGCTTGCAAGACCCATGTGGGTTGTGGGAGATACGATTTGAGCACAGTAGAGAGCTCGGACAGAGGAGCTGAGGAAGGAAGCTGGAGTTCGCAGGGGTCTCCGTGTCATCCCTCATGCATGCCCCCCTGCACCCCCCCCCCCATGTGGCTAACTTCCCGTGTTCTGGTTCCTCCCTGGCAGGGGAAATGCCGGCATGCTGCTCTGCGCAAGGAGACCGGCACACACCCTTCTGATAGTGAGTGGCTGGGCAGAGAAGACTCGAAGCTCCAACTTCCTTGGAAGACAAGAGCCTTATTTGTGTGGTTGGCCTGACACCTGCCCTGGTGGCCTCCACAAGCAGCAACCGGAAGAGCAAAAGCTGAAGCTGGACCCACTGGCATGAAAGATGGGGTCCAGAATGTTGGGGTGAGGCTGTGGTGGGAGGGTGAAGGCTGGTGGTGTGGGCAAAAGAGACAAAGCATGGGGAAGCCAGGGGGTTCCAGAACGTGCATGGCTGTGCCTCAGATCCACCCAGAAGGGTGGCTGTGGAAGAATCCCAAATACATGTATGGCAGAGTCTCCAACGCTGTGTATGCTACGTGAAGACTTTGGCAACTCAGTTTGGCAGATCGGTGGTCTTGACAAGAGCAGGGAGGTACAGAAGATGCCAGAACACCTGCAGCCTTCCAAGTGTCCTCACTGCACATGGGGGTGTACTGGACTTCCACGATCACCAGGAAAACCCTTTGTCACCCTCCACAGGGACCCAGAGCTCAGGCAGGGGTCATGGGGTCATTCTCTAAGAAGGCAAGATGTGGAACCCATGGTCTAAGGTCACGGTCTCATGAGTGTGCCAATGCCAAGGTCAGAGTTGTCTTTCTCCTGTATTTCCCAGGGACCCGATGATGCTGTGTGTGGGCTCTCCCGGGTGAAGTGAGAGTTCTCTCTAGGAACCCCCATTGTTCTTCTTGAAGGTGAGAGGTGTTCACTCACAGCCTGTCCTCCTGGAAGGAGAGCCTCATTACCAGTGGAAAGTTCTTGATCCCGGTCTTGTCCCTCTTCCGGGGTCTCTGGAGGGGGACATTGCCACCAGCAGCCACTCACCCGGGTGTCTGTGTCTCTTTGTGACGAAGCACATTAGGATGATTTTCTCACACTGAACTTACTTTCCTTAGCTCGGCACTCCTGGGGTGTGGGCTGCTTGAATGCCAAGGCCCTGCTGGTTCTGCTCTGAGCGATGGGGCTTCACTTCTGTACTGAGGGCACTTGACCATGTGTGCACGAGACATGGGACTGTCCCTCCTAAAACATCCAGTGAATGTGTGAGGGAGAGGGAGTGAGCGAAGTGCTGGCTGCAGTTACTGTACACAGTTACAGCACTTCCACACAACTCACAGTGCTCACTGCAAGTGAAGGTGGCTGTCAGTCATCCTTACAACACTCGCCCCCTCTTCTCTGCCAGGCCTCTTCTCCTACTGAATAAGCCCAGTACCACTGATGTCTCCCGGGAAGGGCGTTCCCCCAACTGTGTCTAATATTCATTTGTTCACTCACAAACCAGTGTTCCCAGGGTACCTGCTCTGGGTCCCACGTCTTTCTAGATACTGAAGATGCAGCAATCAACAAAAGCAACCGAGCCTTTGCCTTTATGAGGGTTAGGTTCTGGTGGGAAGAGAGAAAGAATCCATGCAGAAATAATTAAGACTGTGTGGTAGGTGAGTATGCATGCAAAGGAGGGAAACCATAGCTTAAGGTGGCGGTGGGGGGTACTGTATCCATCAGCTGTTTGTCACCATCACAAATGCCTGAGAGAAGCTGTTTGTGAAGGAAAGAGGTTGACTTTGGATCATGGTTTTGGATCCAAGATTTGGTGTGGAAGTCCTACTTTGGTCTGGTTGTCTGCTGGGACCAGGGCAGGGCAGTGTGTGGAGGGCAGATCACATAGTCAGGAAGCAGAGGGAGAGGGAGAGAGCGAGGAGGCTAGGCCAGACTTGGCTTATACAACCAGCCTTATTGAGACAGCTGCTTTTCAAGGGCATGCATTCAATAGCCTAAGGACTTCCCCTGGGCCCAACCCGTAAATGCCATAATTGAATCCAGTTTCAGTCCTTAAACCATTAACATAAAGACTTTGGGGACCCACTCGTTAGTACATGGGTCTTTGAGGAGCACCCAAACTAATATCCGAATCAGAGCACTGAACTAGAAAGTATTGTCTGGGTGAAGAGCAGAGGGAGGTCCAAGACTGAGCCACATGGATACCTGGGGAGAAACATCTCACTCAGAGGGAACAGCAAGTGCAAATGCCCTGAGGTGGGAGTATGGCTGGCATTTCCTGGGAATAGTGAGGAGGCTGTTGTGGCTGGAGAGCAGTGCGTGACCAGAAGAGTAGCAGGAGATGTGGCCGGAGATGCCTGGTGGTGGTGGGTGGGGCAGCTCAGTGGGACCTTCTGTAGAATTTGCACTGCAAGTTGGAAGGGAGGCTGTTCCTCCAGGGTTTGAGCAGAGAGCTGGCATGATTAGACTTAAAATTTCAGCTCCCAGTCAGGAGTTCAAGTCATTCAGGACAGAGCTGATGGTGATTGGGAGCAGGCTTGAGCAGTAGAAGCAGTGAGAATGGACAGATTCTAGATGATTCTGTAAGGAGTGCCAACAGGGTCCATGAGTCAGCTTTTCATTGCTTTAACTAAAATCCCCTAGATGAGCCCCTTAGGGAGGAAGGAGGTTGATTTGGGCTCATGGTTTTGGAGGTTCACAGCCCAAGGTCAGGTAGCCCCACTGGTTCAGGTATCTGATGAGGCTGGGGGATGGTGGAGAGATGACCAAGCATAGAGACCCAGGGAGCACACTGTCTTTGTACAACCAAGCTTCCCATGAGTACAGCCTCCTGAGAGCAAGTGCCCAGAGGCCTCAGACCTCCCACTGGGCCTCCCTCCCAGATGCTGTAATCAGATCCAGCCTCCACCCCTCATCCATCAGCATCAGCCTGATAACTGTTAACATAAGCCTTTGGGGTTTCCCTGTCTGTGTGAGTCAGGGGAGCTAAATCCCGTTCAGAACACAACACGGAGGCCTTGGGGGTGGAGGGGAGAGAAAGTGTGATGGCAAAGTTGACTCCAAGGCTGCGGGTTCGAGGGATGTGTGGAAGGCACCTGAACCCACAGCTGGAGCCTGGAGGCTGGGTCCCCCTCCCCAGCTGCTGCTGGAGGCCAGACAACCCCTTCCCGGGATGGACCTGCACGATGAGCCTCCATCTGCTGGGCAGGTTCCGCCCTGCCCTGCCCTTCCCTGCGTTCCAGAGCAGCTCCACCAGAGCCTGGCTCCACGTCCCAGCACCACAGCCGTCTCTCGAGGAAGCTGGTGGGGGGGGGGCAGCTGTTGTCACCCCTGCCCCATCTGTCTCCCTGACCCTGCGTCTAGGATGAGCTGTATCCTCGTCTCCATGATTCATTCTCGTCTCTCACCCTTCTCCCCCTCCACATATCCACCCCCTGACTCTACTCTCCACCCTTGTCCTGTTCTCCCTCCCCACTCGAAGTCTGCTTCCTGGCCAAGCGACAGAGCACCCAGAAGCAAAGTAGCCAGAGGACCCTCCAGCCCCGCCATGTATGAGCACAGAGCAGGAGAGTGAGATCAGCCGGAAGGCTCTCTTTCCCCCCGGCTCCCCCCGCCCTGCCCCAGGAAAGGTGACGGTGGGACTGGCACAGACTCCAGCTGGCAAGTGACAGGCAGGAGGATGTCCCATCTGGTAGATGCGGTACCAAAATAGGAAGCAGGAGACTAAATCACCCTGGGCAGAGGCAGTGGAGGGAGGAAAAGTGGGGAGGCATGGCGAGTACCATCAAGTCAGCAGGAGGCAGCGGACAGCTGCCCGGCTCCTGGGGAGGACCAGCGAGGTCTTGTTGGAGAGAGGACGCGGCTACTTCGAGTGCCAATCCTGCAGCTGCCATCGGGCTGTCTTTGGAGTGACTGTTCCAAGGGTGAACTCCTGTCTTTGTTTTCAGGGTGAAGTGGCAGACAACTGATTTACCAGGACGCTCCTGGGGGGCGTCTGCTCTCTGAGCTCCGTTGGGATGACCAGGGAGCTTCCTGCAAGTTCACGGAGAACTGAGGGTGGACTGGCCATGCGGCTGGCAGGAAGTGGAAGACCCTTCTTGCCTAGGGAGAGCCACCTTGTCTCAGCTCTCAACAGGCATCTCTGCTGTGCAGCCGGCAGGTGCAGTGAGCCAGGTGACTTTGGCTCTTACCTGATTCTGGTATCCAGGCAAGGGGAGCAGGCTTGTCTGACTCACGACGTAGGGCTGTTCTGATTAGTAAATGATGTGTTCGGAGCAGGGTGCTTCCTGAGCCTGGCTGGCTGGAGGCTCGTGGCCGTGTTAGCCATTGTAATGGCTGTCATTACTGTGATGGCATGGGCAACACAGCTTTCTCTGCTGCTGGGAAAGAGCAGAGTCCCCCAGCCTCACTTTCACAGGGCTCTGTGGCCAAGCCGACAGCCCCGATAGAAACTTGGCCTGGAATCTACCGCTCCATGGGCTCCAAGGGAGGTTCTGTCTCTCTCAGCTCAATCTCAGAACACGAAGCCACCTGCGTGTCAGGGCAGAGTGCGAGAGACAGAATAAAGTGCATCTGATGGTCGTTGTGAGAGCAAAGAGTGGTGACATTCATGAATGTGCTTGGTGCCTGGAAGTCCCCCCCCCACCCCAATCCTGTATAGGAGCCGTGGGCATCTCCATTGGCTTCCAATAGACAGTGAGCTCAGTTGAGGGTCGTAGCTCCAGGGTCATTGTGCCCATCGCCCTGCACACCACGCCCCTAACAGATGGAGGGGAACGAGCCCATGGGTGGCAGTGGGGAGTCCATGGCTGCAAGAAGCTTCCTGGGCAGGTGGCCCATACTGCTGGTCGCTCTGGCTTCTGGCTTGTTCCTGTCCAAGAGGCCGGAGACAGAGATCAGGAGAGGCTGTCTCTGCAGCCCAGGCCTCCCCAGGCAACAAGTTTTAGTACTTGAGGTGACACGTGTGGGAGCTTGGGGGCCACCGACGCTGCCTCTGTGTGGCCCAGCAGAAACCCTGAATCCCCTGGCGCTTTTTCCCTGAAAGGTTCAGAGCCACTTCAGTTTCTAACAATCTCCACTAGAGGGAGCCACCACCACCTCTATTTCTCCCAAACACCCACCTGCCCTTCGCGGTTCACGGCACCTCCTGATGGGGGCGCTTTCCAGGAAGGAAAAGCCTAAGCTGTGAGTCCACGCAGGGTTGAGACTGCGCTGCTTGGCCCCTGGGGCGGCGGGGTGAGCTGTCCTGGTGGAGAGGGATGTTCAGGGACGGATGGGTCAGGAGAGGCGCCTCCCGGAGGAGCTATGAGCAGCTGTAGATGTGGCTGCTGGGGACCCATGCAGATGTGGGGCGAGGCTCCCTGATCCCCAGGCAGGTGTGCAACCTCAGGAGCCCTTGCCTGTGCGGTGTCCCCGGTTTCCTGGCAGGAGCAACCGAGCAGCCGGAGTCTGCCGTGGCTGGTCCACTCCGAGGCCTGACATCCTGGGAACGCTGGCCCAGTTTGCACTCTGCGGAGGGAAGCTATCTGTAGGGACCAGGAGAGGCCATAGCAGAGAGATCAGGTGTGTTTTGGAAAAGTGATTTTCCAGTTCAAATATCAGTTGGTCATGGAGATTTTCTGGAATCCTACCAGGGTAAGAATTAGGCCAAATTATTTTGAACTCCTACCTGGCAATTTTTAGCTGGAGTCGGAGGGGCCAGCTGGAAAGGTGACCTTGCACACAGAGCTTTTCCCCTCCAGGGCAGGTCAAGCCCCCGGCCTCAGCTTCCTCCTCTGCGAAGCAGGAAGTTGATTCAGACGAACTCCAGGATTCCCCTGGCAGCCGGCAGCCGTGTGTCCACTTTGTCCTCTGGTGTGGCGGCTCGCTTGTCACTGGTGCTCTGCTCTCCGTGGTCTGATGCCTGTTCAAAGTCCCCCCCCCCCCCGCCACGTATTCATCTTTGAAAGATCCCGGTGAAATAAAATTAGATTGGCCTCTTAAAACCAGTCGACTCATCAAAGTGATTCTAAGCCCTCCTGTGCTTACCGGGGTGGGCAGTAATGGGTGCATTTCATAGCCACGGGCGGGGGACGTCCAGAATCGGGGCAGAGACTTCTGCTTTCTGTGTCATCGTCACTTGGCTGCCACTTAGTTGCTCTCCCTCTCCACCTCCCGCCGCTGACTTGTGCTGGGCCAGTGCTAGGTCTTGGGGGCTCTGGGAGGTGCCTCATATGCTGGCAACAGGGGCTTTGCCACTCTTCCTTTCCCAGCTTTGTCTCCCAGAGATTCCCAAATGCCCCTAACTCTCTTCCAAGCTGGGGTATGAGGAGAAAGACAGTAGGTGGCAATGGTAAGGGTGAGTATCTCCTTAGAGGCAACCCTGGGGGAGAGTGTGCTCGTTCCCTGTGACAATCATGTCAATCATGTCTCAGCGACTGGATTAGGGAAAGGGGGTCTCAGTTCCTTCTTGCTCAGTTCTTCAGCCATCAAGAAAAGCTGCAGACTTCTGCTGGTCATAATCTTTTGGAGAACTTGCTAAAAGGCAGGTCCACAGGCTCCTGCCCCCCCCCCCCCGGAGTTACTGATTCGTAGGTCTGAGAAGGGGCTCAAGAAGGTGTGGCATTGTGGCTCATCAGACTGAGCTGTTTCCTACCCAGCTCCCTGCTCATGTATCTGTGAAGACAGTGGGAGACAGCCCACATACTGAGTCTCTGCCACTCACAGGGGAGACCTGTATGGAGTTCTGGGATCCTGACTTCAGCTGTTGTAGCCATTTGGGGAATAAACCAGCGGAGGGAAGATCTCTCTCTCTCTCTCTCTTTCTCTCTCTCTCTGCCTTTCAAACAAATAAGAGTCTTGGATGGTGCCGGGGCTCCCTAGGCTAATCCTCCACCTTGCGGCGCTGGCACACTGGGTTCTAGTCCCGGTCGGGGCGCTGGATTCTGCCCGGTTGCCCCTCTTCCAGGCCAGCTCTCTGCTGTGGCCAAGGAGTGCAGTGGAGGATGGCCCAAGTACTTGGGCCCTGCACCCGCATGGGAGACCAGGGGAAGCACCTGGCTCCTGGCTTCGGATCAGCGTGATGCGCTGGCCGCGGTGTGCCAGCCGTGGCGGCCATTGGAGGATGAACCAACGGCAAAAAGGAAGACCTTTTTCTCTGTCTCTCTCTCTCTCTCTCTCTCTCTCACTATCCACTCTGCCTGTCAAAAAAAAAAAAAGAGTCTTTTGTTTTCAAAAAAGATGGCTATCAAGCTCCTGGCTAATGCTGATGCGCTAGTTCAGGCAGACACACCATGAGTAGCTCTGGCCAGGGACGCAATGGTGACACCAGCTACTTGTCTGTGTCCACTGAGGCAGTCGTGATGTAGATTACCTGAAAATTTTTGTGATCATCAGGAACAGTCCGTCCATGGATGCATGTGTAGCTAAATCTCTAAAGCAACAAGGACAATCTCTTCCCTTAAATGAAGCAAAGCTGTAACTGAGCTATTGGTTCATCAAGGTGATGGTGAGAAGCCTGCCTGCTTAGCGCTAGTGAGCTTCTGGCCACTAGGGGGAGCCAGGGCTACTTCTTGACAGGCCTGAGGGTAGGAGGAGAGGAAAAGTACTGAGGAGTGAGCGAAACCCTTGAGAAAAGACTGCAACGCGGCGTGCAGGAGGCCGAGCGCAGCGCTGCAGCCCTGAGGTGCACAGACACCACCCAGAACCACAGGCTTGGCGGACAAGAAGGAGTTTATTTTGTAAATCGTTTGATTTCCCTCCCGTCCCCCAAATGCATTCCTGTTGACCTCATTATGCAAGAGGTGGCTTGTGGTATGAGAAGGAGCAAGTTCTCTATCGCTGCTCTGCCGATGGAGCAAGGCAAAGCAGGCAGAGAAGGGTGCTTGTGCAAGAAGACCGTGGGGAGAGCCGGGTTTGCTGGCCCCGAGTGTTCTCTGCCCAGGTGTGTCAGCCTGTGGGGTGGGCTGGGAGTGCTGGGGTCTCGGTCAACCCTGAGTGTCATGGGGCTGCTCAGATGTCTCTCTTGGGGTGGTGGAGGCCGAGGAATTCTTTGGGAATGGAAAAAGACCAAGCAAGGCACATCTCGAAGCTAAGAAGACCAAGTGGCCTGCCCTGGACTTACTAGGAAGCGTGGTCCCTGGACTGGCATGGGTCCTGGCTGTGGGGACCTCTTCAGGACACCTGTGTGTCTGAGCACACAGGGTCAGAGAAACCATCTTGATGTGTGCTCACCCCAAACTCCCCACAGGACACTTCCGGGGCAGCCCGCTTCTTCCTAGGCACAGAGCCCTTCCCCACAGCACAGATGCACCCTGGGAGTAGCTTCTCCCCCAAATTCTTGGGAAGGGGCTTGCATTCCTGTCACTAAATCCCCTTTCTGGCCATGCCAGGGGCCAGCTAATGGTTTTGGAGACAACACATGTGAGTGCAGGTGCCGTGGGGATCTGCAGGGTCCTTGGTGAACCGGCTGTGTCTATCTTGAACCTTAATTCACTCGGAGGACAAATGATGGTACCCAGTGGTCAGCTGTACATGCTGGGAGCTTGGTGCATGCTTTTCAGCCCTGCCCTTACTTCCCTTGACGGCCATGAACCCTCTGTAGTCTCCCATCCCTGTGACCCACACAGGTCCACCACTTGCTCAGGCAGAGCCCCAGGGCAGCTCAGTGGAAGGACCGGCAGCCTGGTTCTGTACGCTTCCCTGTGACGGCTTCTGGCACAGCAGGTGGGCCGACTCCTTCTTAGAAAGGCATACGTGGCTGCGGTGTGTGTGTGTGTGTGTGTGTGTGCGCGCATATGTATACATGTGTGTGCGAGTGTGTGAGTGAACTCCGTTCCCACCACAGACACACTCTGCACGGCTCCTCTGTGCGACTTTGTGCTTTGCTCTCCCCACTGTCCCCTGCAGAAAGGGCTCACACGGAAGACCACAGTGTCCCTGCCACCTCCCCACCCTCTGCAGGAGGCAAGTCTTGGATATCAACCCTGACTTTCCCAATGGAGCCTTGGTTGCGTGCAGAAGCAGAGCTCTGCAAGCCTGCCCTTCCCCCTCAGCTGATCCCGGGATCCTGGCCTGACCTGCGACTCCCCATGAATGCACAGCTCATGGAAGCCCACGGCGCTGCCTGCACTAGCGCTAGCAGCCTCCTGAGCCTTCAGGCCCCTCTGTCCCCTGCTGCTGATGAGTTTCACTGGCTGCTCCCACCAGGAGGGGTCCCACGACCCACGGCCGGGCCGCCGAGGAGCCCTGGGAAGGGTTTGCTGTGGTTTGTGATTCTGATCATTCCCTGTCCTTGAAGGCCCCCTCCTCCTCCCCGCCCTCCGAGCTGTCACTGGCCCGGAACATCGCAGGCAGGAAAGTCGCTGCTCCAACTGGATTTTGCTGCAGTTTCTTTTTTTCCTCCGCTAGATGCTGAGAGCTATTTTTAGCCAGGGATTTTTTTTTTTTTTTTTTTTTTGCAGGGGATCCACAGTCTATTTTTAAAGCCCTTACGAAGGCCAAATCACCCAGCATCCCTCCTAGGGACTTCGCAGAGAGTTAGATGGGATGAGCCAGGGCAATGGTGGGGGTGGGGTGGGGGTGGGGTGCAGGTGGGGTGGGGCTGGAGAGCACCCTGTTAAAGATGAGAGGTTCGGTCTGAACAGGCCTACAGAAGGCAGGGAGAAGCTGCGTCCCCCGGCAGGGAGGGAGTGGGCTGCTTCCCTGTGCTGGGGGCACATGGAAACCCCCACCTTACCTCTTCCTCAGTCACTCAAGGCTTTGGGGCCAGTGCAGCCTGACTGTCCTCTTAGCAGAGGCAAGGACATTGCCTTCAGATGTGGCCCTCGGTTTAATTTCCCATGACATCTGCCTTTTTTTTCCCCGAGTGTCTACATAGAGATCTCTTCCTCTCCTCTCTGTTGCTGGTGTTACCTTGTTCAGACAAACTGACCTGCGGGAAGGTGTGGACAACGGGCTGGACAGGAAAAGTCCCAAGGCCTGAGTGAGGGGAGGGGCCCAGTGTGGAATTTTGATGCAAAGTTTTTTGAAATTCATGCATAGCCGAGGTCAAAAAATTGGGGCAAATGCATGTTACAGAAAAGCTATGAATGGCCAGCGCCATGGCTCACTAGGCCAATCCTCCGCCTGCAGCGCCAGTACCCTGGGTTCTAGTCCTGGTTGGGGAGCCGGTTCTGTCCCTGTTGCTCCTCTTCCAGTCCAGCTCTCTGCTGTGGCCCGGGAAGGCAGTGGAGGATGGCCCAAGTGATTGGGCCCTGTTACCTGCATGGGAGACCAGGATAGCACGCTGCCCGTAGTGGCCATTTTGGGGGTGAACCAATGAAAGGAAGACCTTTCTCTCTGTTTCTCTCTCTCTCTCACTGTCTAATTCTGCCTGTCAAAAAAAAAAAAAAGCTATGAATGAATTCAAATTTTTTGCATGAAAATAAACTTGTCTTTTCATTCCATTTTTCCACAAACCTTCTTTTTTTTTTCTTTTACATTTCAGTGGCAGAGAGAGACAGACAGACAGATAGACTGAGAGGCAGAGATAGAGACAGACTGGGAGAGCTCCACTCCATCCATTCATTCACTCCCCAGTTGCAAATGACTGGGGGCTGGAAATGCCATCTGGGTCTCCCACATTGGTAGTAGAATCCCCACCATCTGAGCCATCACCTGCTGCCTCCCATAAGGCAAGAAGCTGGAATCAGAAGCAGAGCAGCACCCGAACCCAGGGGCTCTCATGTGGGACACAGGCATTCTAAGTGGTGTCTTAACTGCCACTGGCTCCTGTGCAAATTATATTTTTCTTTTTAAGATTTATTTTATGTATTTGAAAGGCAGACGAACAGAAGAGAGGGGAAGAGACAGAAAGAAAGAGATCTTCCATCTGCTGGTTCACTCCCTAAGTGGCCAAAATGGCTATGGCTGAGCCAAGCTGAAGCCAGGAGCCTGGAACTCCATCAGCGTCTCCTACAAGGGTGGCAGGGGCCCAAGCACTTTGGTTCATCATCTGCTGCTTCCCCAGGTACATTAGCAGGGAGCTGGATTAGAAGTGGAGCAGCTGGGACTCGAACCCATGCTCCTGTGTAGGGAGTATGTGTTGATGGCAATGATGGGAGAGCACCTGCAATTGGCAAGCCTGAGAGCTAAGTTCAAGGACCCTGAAGGGGTGGCAGGGTCTATGATCAATGCAGCCTTGGGCTCTGAGTCCCAAGGGGCTGGGGGAGGGTGGAAACAGTACCATGCACTTGACCATCACCCCCTTGCTGTCTGTGCCGTGGGTCGACAGTTGTACATTACATAAATGTCATATGTTATTCAGAAGCAGAGTCTTTGCAGATGTCATGAGGTGAACAGTCTGGAGGTGCAATGGTCTTGTAGTATCCAGGTGGGCCCCAGGTCCTGTGACAGGAGACACAGAGGACAGATACACAGGAAGAGGAAACCCCGTGGAGGCAGAGACAGACTGGAGTCGCAAGCTGGTGGGGAGCTGGGGGCGGGGATGGCACTTGCTCCTGGAGGCCTGGTGGGGCGCATGGCCCTGCTCACCTTGATTTTAGACTTCTGGCCTCCAGAAATGTGAGAGAGAACATTTCTACTGTTTTCAGCAGCCAAGTCCGTGGTCATGTTCACAGTAGCCCCTAGTGCTGAGACCAGCCAGGAATGCCCTCCTTCCCACGAACCACCTCCCCTGCCCCTTCCCCTGACCAACCTTGACCTTGGCCTTGGGCAGCTCCTCCACCTTTAGGACAAGGCTTTCATCCTCCCAGAAGCCTCTCCTTCTTGGCCTTCCTTTGCCACATCCCACACCCCTGGCTGTCACATTTGTCCAGTGAGATGCAAGTGCTTCTCCCACCCTGAGCCTCGAGGGCAGAGACCTGTCCCTTTCTACCTTATTCCCTTCACAGTGTGCAGGACTGGCGAGGTCCTGAGTTGCATGTAGCTGAGCCAAAGGGCACCTCCATGCTTGGGTGTGCAGGGGCACGTTAGGTCAGAGAAGTGAGAGATCATTCTGGACAAAGTGGAATTTCAATTGGGTCTTAGAAGAAGAATTTGGAGGGACAAAAGGGAGAAGGGAAACTATTGCAGGCAGGAGCCAGCAGGGGCAGATGCCAGGCAGTGTGCCTGTGCATTGTCACGTGGCTGGGTCCCAGGATGGGGGGTCATAGGGTCCGCAGGACCAGCCACATTGGACCAAGGCTAGCAAGTCTGCCCATGAGTACTGAGTGCCCTCTGTCACCAGCCCAGGCCATTTTTGTGGGCTGCTGAATTTCGGGACAACCCTAAGGGAAGGGCTATTTCCAGTACCCTCACTTCTGTCTGGGAGAGCACCGTCACAGGGGAGTTAATACGTTGCTCAGTGCCTCCTAATTAATAAGGGGGAGGGGGTGCTCGGCTTTGAGCCCAGACAATATGGGCTCAGGACCGTTGTGCAACGCTCCTTGGATGATGGTGGTGCTGGCTGCGACACGTCGGGGGTATGTCCTGTGTGCCACACGCGTCCCAAGCCTGTTGCATGAATGATTGCAGCTAAGCCTCACAGCCACTCTAGGGGCAGGCACTGGTGTGGTGAGAAAGCTGAACCCGTGGGGTACTTGGGTTATTTGCTCAGGTGACTGCCGCCCATTCGTAGGGGTGGAGCAGGATGTGTGTGATGGGGTGCTAGTCCTGCTGTTCCAAGACTGAGTGCCCGCCTGGGTGTGCATCATAGCACAATGAGGTTCAAAAGCCCCAGCTTCCCAGACTCTGCTTCCACCTGCTCTACACCCTCTGTTCCATCAGATCTCCTCCCACAGGGGCCTCCCAGGCCCTAGCAATTTGTCCGGCAGCTCATAGGCAGTGCCCACAGACCCTGGCCCAGCAATCACAAGTCTTGTCCCAGGTCCTGCTTCAGGTTCTGGCAGGGAGCTTCTCTCTCTTCCTTGCTTAAAAATATCCCGCAGGTCGCCTGAATGGAAAGCAGCTTCATCGACACTTTCTTGCCGCTCCCTTCACCCCTACCCTCCACCCAGCAGCAAGTCCACATGGCTTGGAGGTGGGGAGTGACGCACGCAGGACCACACCCCAGAGCCCTGTCTCCCCCGCTACTGCTGAGCCGGCTGCTCCTGGATGGG
This sequence comes from Oryctolagus cuniculus, assembly GCF_964237555.1. Classification (NCBI taxonomy): domain Eukaryota; kingdom Metazoa; phylum Chordata; class Mammalia; order Lagomorpha; family Leporidae; genus Oryctolagus; species Oryctolagus cuniculus. The sequence goes on along the minus strand of NC_091440.1, from coordinate 104,595,674 downwards.
CAGGTGCTCTATCTCCAGAATCAGTTTATTCCCTGCAAGCTTTGGTGCCCTGCACAGACCGGCTGCTCTCTCAGCTTCCCCTCCGCTCACCTCTCCCTCAGATTCCTGCCGATGCGTCTGACTTCATGGTGAACGCAGGTTTGGGTTTCAGGCTGATGCTTTGAGATGAATCCAGTTGGGGCGAGAGTTGGCAAAGCTAGGGCCTTCGAAGGTCATGTGCCAGGGTGCGGGGGTTGTTGAAGGTGGCAGGAGCACCGGGTGAGAAACCAGAGAGCATTTTCTAGCACACGATGTGTGCTTTTACTGGGTCGTCCTCTCCCCTTTGGGCTCCTAAAACACCCCAACAGGGTACTTTGGCTGTCCCAGCAAGGTCTGGGAGCAGGGTGGCTGTGGCCACCTGAACCTTCAGATCGGTCTCCCGGAGGAAGTGCTGACAGCAGTGAACTCTGGCTGCATGGACACCGAACCACATGGGGCATGAGAGCCTTAGTCCAAGTCTTGTTTGTACAGAATTCCTTCTGCCTCTGTATGGTTCAGATCATTTTCTTGCCTGGCTACCCCTGTAGTTTGTGTGTCTGGTCAGTGTCTGGGGGTTTCATAAAGGGACTTGAGAAGTCAGGGTTGTTAACTGAGCTCTGGGGCTCTTCCAGGTCCAACCTTACCAGCAGCCGGGGAGCGGGGGTGGATGGCACTGGCTGTTCTCCTGAGATTTCCTTGGTCCAAAGAGAGTCCCATAAGAGCAGAAGACTGAGAGGGGGGCGTGGGCAGAGACCTCCTTATAGTCTATGTTGCTTGTGGGAAAAATAATGGGGGCATGGTGATCTGAATTTGGTGATAATTAGAGTGATGATGACACTAGTCTGGGCTAATGCTTATTGGATGCCGACTCTGTACTGAGCGTCGTGCTTTGCCCTTGACATGAGCTATCTCATTTAATCCCTACGGAGTCCCATGGGGCAGGTACTACTGGTCTGCACAGTCAGCAGATAAGGAAGCCGCGAGGCTAAGGGACACAGGACAGGTCACATCCCGGGTTAAGTGGCAGGGCTGCGCTTCATATATGCAGATCTGCTTCCAAATCGCCAGCCCCGAAGCAGGGCCTGCCACCATGTTTCCCATTCCTGGTTGCCCCTTTCACATTTCAAACCTTTCATGCAGACAGAGCTTAACTATTGCCCAGGAAAAGTTATGATACACTTACTCAAAAAGGCGGGGTGGGGGAGGTCATGGGTGAAAATGCCTAAATGACTATAGCTGTCCACAGTGGAGAAAAGCGCAAACAGAATTTGTGACAAGGGAGGCGGTGGCACAGGAAGGAGTAGGAGGAGAGACAACTGCGGAGCTGGGCTGGGTAGAACCATGCTGGCTCGGCTGTGGCCTGGAGGCGATGGGGGAGTCATTGCAGGTTCCTGAGCCAGGCCATGGCCAAGACCAAACTGGTCGTTTAGGAAGACTGGGATCTGCAGGCAGGGTGCTCTTTCTTAGACCTCTCTTCTTCCCACGAAGGAGACTGTGCCTTGCGGTGAGCTGGAAAGCCGTGGTGAGTCTCTCCAGTTCACAGAGAAGGGAGTTGAGGGGACTTCAAGAAGTCCATGGAAACGTGAAATACAAGTTCACTTTGGTGCAAAGCATGGTGAAATCATGCATCGAAGGGGCCTTCAAAAATTCACAGAAAATAGCATGAAAAAAATCACGCATGCATTTCAATTTGGTTGGCATCCTAATACATCTTTAATTCTGTCTCTCCACGAACTTTCTTTTTTTTTAGATTTTTTTATTTTTTTTTTTTTTATTTTATTTTTTGACAGGCAGAGTGGACAGTGAGAGAGAGAGACAGAGAGGAAGGTCTTCCTTTGCCGTTGGTTCACCCTCCAATGGCTGCCTCGGCTGGCGCGCTGCGGCGGGCGCACCGCGCTGATCCGATGGCAGGAGCCAGGTACTTATCCTGGTCTCCCATGGGGCGCAGGGCCCAAGTACTTGGGCCATCCTCCACTGCACTCCCGGGCCACAGCAGAGAGCTGGCCTGGAAGAGGGGCAACCAGGACAGAATCCGGCGCCCCGACCAGGACTAGAACCTGGTGTGCCGGCGCCGCAGGCGGAGGATTAGCCTATTGAGCCGCGGTGCCGGCCTCTCCACGAACTTTCTGAAGCACCCTCTGATAGAGTTTCCAAGTGATGTTCACGTCCCGAAGCCCTCAGAGGTGGGGGAGTGGCCCCAGCAACCAGGTGTGTCAGTAGAAGCTCAGTGTTGGGCCTCCAGGGTGGAAAATGCCCAGTTTGGAAGCGTTTGCGAATCACCACTGTGGCCAGGCTTCAAGCTCCCCACATGCTGTCAGCTGAGTTCTAGAATCCCTGAAAACCCAACCATTCAGCAAGTCAGAACTAACTGGCTCCAACACACCTGTGCATGCAGCCAGGGGGTGACCCCCAGCCCAAGTTCCTGCAGACACAGAGGGAGCTCCCAGCTGGACTGAAGAGAGAGGCCAAAGGACTTGCCCAGGCCCAGCCCAAGGACTCAGAGGCTCGGGACTTGATTGAGGGAGGGCTAGGAACCAGGATCTTGACTGCTAGGCTCACTCCAGCTCCAGGCAGGAAGGCAAAGTTTGATGTCTGCCTGGTTCCCCTTTGCAAGAGACATGGTAGCAAAATTTTTCTCTGGCTCTTAGGAATGTGTCAGTCACAACCTCCTACCAGGACTGGAAAAAATAACATCACGGAGTATTTTCTTTTTTTAAAGATTTATTTGTTTGAAAGGCAGAGTTAAGGAGAGAGAACTTCCATCCGCCGGTTCACTCCCCAGATGGCCACACAGCTGGAGCGGGGCTGATTTGAAGCCAGGATCCAGGAGCTTCTTCCAGGTCTCCCATGTGGGTGCAGGGGCCCAAGCACTTGGGCCATCTTCCCCGGTTTTCCCAGACCACAGCAGAGAACTAGATAGGAAGTGTAGCAGCCAGGACACAAACTGGCGCCCATATGGGATGCCAGTGCCACAGGCGGAGGCTTAACCTGCTATACCACAGCACCAACCCCCCAGAGTATTTTCAATAGTGAGTACAAAAACCCTACAGTGATGGATGGAGATTCAAGTCCAGTGAGTCGGCTAGAAAATTATCTATCATTTTTCATTTCCTAGAGTGCTTATATCCATTGGCTCATTCATTCAATCATTTAGCTGACATGAATTGGGAACCCAGACATGGGGAATTATGGAGAGAAAGTTCTTTTGATTAGATACTGATCAAAAGGCAAGGGTGGTTGGCAGGATGGGGTCGGGGCTAGGGGTCCAAGGCAGGAGCACCCTTTGATCCAGAGTCTTGGTATAGGAGAGAATAACCAAAGGCCAGCCATCACTAGGCTTTGGGGAACCAAGTGGGCTGATCAGGGCCTGTAGATAGGAGGCAGGTGCTGAGCTTGAAGCAGATCTGACATTGGGCAAGAGACACTGGGGTCAAGAGAGAAGGCCAGGGGAGGTGTTGCACAAGGAGGGATCAGGCCAGGGGCTGGGAACGCACATGGCCTCTTGAGAGAGAGGTGGCTGTATTCCACTGTTCACTTGAGAACACTGATGCTCAGAGAGCGCCAGGGAGTTGCTTGTGGCCACACAGCTAGTGAGTGACAGAGCTGACGGGGGTGAGAAGGGAGCAGCAGCTCCTTGGCTGTGCGTGGGCTGGGGTGGATGGGGACGGGGCTGGAGGAGGGAGTGTGATGCTTTTCTTCTCCCCACTTCCCAAGCATTCACTTGTCCATCTGAGTGTTTACACAAGGCCACATTTCTGGCACCCCGGGGAGGGCCAAACTGTAAACGGAACTCGTGGCCCCAGCTCGACAGAGACCCAAGAGCGCAGTGTGCCTGACATGCTGACGGAGAACAGGGACTTCTTGTTTACCCCACTCACCGTCCAGACAAATGAAGCAAAGTCCAAGGCAATGGCTGCAACTGAATGCTCCGAGGCTGCCTCTCTGGCTGCTCCAAAGGACTTGGGTTTCTTTCCACCCAGGTACCCGGATGGATGGTGTGCAAGGTGGAGAGTGTCCGCTGGCGGTTCCTACAGGGGGCAGCCTGGGGACACTGGTGTGGGAGAGGGGTGTGAGTGCAAATACCTGCAGGTGAGAGGTTGAGTGTGCCCCTCTGAGGAGGACGTGTAAGCCTGAAAGATCTTTTCCTGTTGAAGGAGAAATTGAGCTCAGACAAGGGGAGAACTTCCTTCCCTCCCCCCAGAAGAGTGGGGACACAGTGCCACATGTTAATCAGGCCACCCATGAAGTGCTTCTGGGTTTGGTCAGGGTTGGGGGAAGGCTGGGAGCAGCAGGGATGAGACACTGAGTCTGGCAACTTTCTCCCAGCCTGGCCCCTACAATTTGGGAGGCATCGGTAAGCCCCACTCAACAGAACTAAGAAAGCTGGGGAGAGACTGGATGCTCAAATCATCTTAGAGGTGGGGTGTGAGTGTAGGTCACAGGTCCTTGCCCCGAGCCATCCCTGCTCACCAAGGAGCGCAGCAGTCCTGAAAACCCAGAGCTGTGAGCAGTACACCTGGTTTTCATTGGCTGTCAGCTCACTCTCTTTACTGCTTTGAGTTGAGCTAATTTGAAAAAGTGCTTGAGCTCTGTAATGGTCAGGATAAAGTTGTACCAAACAACAAGAAGAAGAAATCCCAGCGGCTTAACACATAAGGCGTAGTCATTCACATCATAGTTCCTCTGTTGCGGAAACATAGGGCATGGGGATCTGTTCCACGTAGTCACTCAGGGCCCCAGGCCTCCAGTCCCCAGTACTGGCTGTTTCCACTGCTTATGGGGGCAGGGAAGGGATGGAGGGAGAGACAGAATAAGATTACCTGAGTTTTTAGGGGTTAATCTTAGAAGTGACCTCAATTGCTCTTGACCATAATCCACTGGGCAAAACCAGTCACGTGGTCCCACCACCAGCAAGCAACATAGGAAACCAAGTGCTTAGGAGGCGAAGGAAACTGGCTTTCATGAACTCAAAGCAGTGTTTCTGGGCCACGTTTTTGGGGAGTTGATTGTAAGGCGCGAGGCTCTGGTGTCCCTTGCAGACACAAGGCTGACATAAGCACCCATGGAGAGCCCAGAACTGTGTTAAGAGGTTGCTGAAGCCTTCTCCTAAGGCATTCTCCAGCCCTGAAGACGGACTCTGACTCCTGCCCCGTGGAGGCACGTGGTAGTGGTGGAGGCTCTGTCCTCATCATTTGGGGCACAGATTGTGAATCTGGGACTTCAGAGGAATTGAGCCTGTCCCAGGAGCTCCATGGTAGTCACTCATCCAAGCGACTCAGGAATCAGGGCTGGGAAATTTCGGAGCTGAGCTCCAAGCATGCAGAGGGCTTTGTTGGTCTCGTGGGGCCTTTGAGCTGGATGGCACACTGCAGGCGCTGGGTCTCAGGCCGAGGAGCTAAAGTAGCATATCAGTAGATTCTCAATCTTCTCATTTCTTGCAGGACATCCAGGCCTGTCCAATGTGGATTTTCCTTATGCATTAGTTTTTAATATTTTTCTTTATTTTATTTATGAAGGAAGGATGGAGGGAGGCAGAGAGAGAGAGAGAAAGCGAGTGCACTTCCATCCATTTGTTTACTCTCCAAACACCTACAACAGCCTGAGCTGGGCCAGGTCATAGCTAGGAGCCTAGAACCCAATCCAGGTCTCCCGTGTGGGTGGCAAGGATCCAACCACTTAAAGAGTCACCTGCTGTCTCCCAGGGTCCACATTAGCAGGAGGCTGGAGTCAGGAGCAGAGCTGGGATTCAAGGCTAGGCACTCTGATATGGGACACGGGTGTCCCAAATGTCTTAACCACTCGGCCAAACACCTGTCCCCAATGTTAATGGTCTAACTTTCTACTAAATTCTACATAGAAAAGTTCATAGATGTGAAGGGTAAAATGCCTCAAACTATTTCTTCAACTGATGGGTGGGATGACTACCCATTCTGGTTGGCCAGAACAACTCAGGTTTATATTTGTGGTCCAAGCCTACTTATCCACAGTGCATGCTTTTGCTCTCAAAATCATCTCTATCTGGATAGTAAGTCACATAGTCACCCCACTTGGAGGAGCCTCAGCACCTGGACTCCATTCTGACTCTGAGGTCAGATGTCTCTTCAACGGTACCTGCAGCCCGACGACTCTGTGATGACCTGGAGTTGGGCCTGCAGTATGAATGCCCTTGTCAATGTCCCCTGGGACCTCCAGGTTCCACAGGATCCTGGCATCCTTTGATGGAAGCCTTAGAGTTGCAGTCTGTACCCAAGCAGAATTAAGTAAGCAGACAACAAAACAACACACAGCGTGCCTTGGTAGTTGCTAAAGCGTGGCTTATTAGTTCTAGTTTCTAGGATCATGAAGATTAAGAACCATGGAGATAGGTGACATTTCCAAAGTCACATGGAACTCAAACTCTAGTTCCAACTGAGCCTACCTGTCCAGGCTTCTCTGCACATCAGATGTGAGGTCAGGTACCTAGTAGAAGGTTCAACCTAGACCACAGCAGGCAGAATTCCACAGGAGGACCCAAAAGAGTCAGAGGAACAGCAGCAACAACAAGGATGCACACCATGCTTAATTTATACATATTGTCATCGCTTTCTGGATCCTGGTTCTGAGTAATACATCATTGTCACCAAACACCTTGTCTGCATGGAGTCATACACTTGGACCACACATGTTCCCAGCTCTGAAAGTGATCAGTCACTGAAAGGCTCACAGTTACCTCTCTGTAGATGAGGATGGCATTTTTGGCTGCATGAGTGAAATATAAACTCTTCATTAGTGGAAAATCACCACCCAGGAGAGTCCAGAATATTAGTCCCACTTGATGGTAAGCAGATAAGCAATTGTATGGAATCTGCTAGAGATGAATGCTACCTCCACTCCCACATGTTATCTAAATTGAACTGTCCAAATTTCCAGCCCCTGTGTTGGTGGGTTTTATGTTGAGTTTGGCTGAGCCATCTCCTAACTCTGGTTTGGAACCGCAAGTTTCAGCTTTGGATCTCCTAGAATAGAGGGTGCTTTCAGCACCCTGGAGCCTTTTCCCTGTAGAGTTTCTAGGGAAGAAATGAGCAGGTAGAACTGGAAAATAAAACCATCCAGACCCCGGGGCCTACAGGCTGTAATCCTCTCATCCTCCTGCCTGATTTCTTTTTTTTTATTTTTATTTATCTTTAAAAAAATTTTTTTTTTATTTCACAGATAGAGTTAGACAGTGAGAGAGAGAGACAGAGAGTAAGGTCTTCCTTCCGTTGGTTCACTCCCCAAATGGCCGCTATGACCGGAGCTGCGCCGATCCAAAGCCAGGAGCCAGGTGCTTCCTCCTGGTCTCCCATGCTAGTGCAGGGCCCAAGGACCTGGGCCATCCTCCACTGCCTTCCTGGGCCACAGCAGAGAGCTGGACTGGAAGAGGAGCAACCGGGACTGGAACCTGGTACCCATATGGGATGCTGGCACCGCAGGCGGAGGATTAACCAAGTGAGCCATGACGCTGGCCCCCTTCCTGCCTGATTTCTTCGGGCCTAGGGTTGTAGGGCAAAGCTTGTTTCATGGAAACACAGAGTCTTTAGAAAGTACTTTAGAGGGCACCCAACCATTTCCAAAGAAGATGTATTGTATCTCTGATGGTAAGCAAGGAGATGCCGGACCTACATGATTTCAAATATACATTTGACTTGTGTGTTTGGTTAGATGTAGCTTAGAAAGAAATGCACAACAACCACACTAAACCTATTAGTTCACAGTGTCAAACGTGATCAAGACAAGCGGTTAGGAAAGCAAAGTTAAAGAGAAATGCCAATAATATTGAAGTTGGTACATGGCCTTGTCGAAAGAACTGTCCAAGTGATACCAATACATGAAGTTCAGAAGGCTCTGATCTGGTGTATGTGTACCCCTGATGTTTTACAGGTGGAGAAACTCAGCCCCCTTCCTCAAAAGACATGGTTGATCCAGGACTAGCACTGAGGTGCCACCCGGTCCCTAGGGATGCCTACCAGAGTCATTTCTCCCTGAGGCCCACAGCCAGGGACTGAGGTCCAGTCAATACCTGGGAACTGCAGTCCAGTCCCCTCTTCCCACTGAAGGCCGGGGACACCCAGCTTCCCTTCTGCAGACACACATCTGCTGTCCTGCAGTATGGGATGTGGCCAGGGTTTCTGGGGGCCTCTGGACCCACAGCATTGGCTGGATGCTTTGGCTAAAGCAAAGATTTGTGCCCCCTCGTTTCAGGAAGAGCAGCGTGTGCAGGCAGAACTCAGAGGCTGTCATGCCACATCCCCAGCTTCCGCAGGGCTGCTCGCCCGAGGTCCTCAGCCTCCTTCTCCACCACCACCGCCAGGAGCTGAGACTGGGTGACATCTCTCTAGCATCCTCTGGAGGAAGGTGCTAGATAAGCGACGCAGCTCCCTGAGGCTGAGACCTTCTCTCTCTGTCCCAGGGAGCATCATCTCCACCTACATGCAGCTATAAATACCACGAGGCAGAAGAACTGTGTGTGCTGGAGCTTCAGAGCCAGGATCTTCCTGGGGCTGCTTAACCACTCCACGCTACAAGTACCTAGACTCCTGCAGCCGGCAGGGGTGTTCAGGGCTCCTGCTGGCCAATCCACCGTCTCCAAGTGCAGACCAGGGGCCGCCAGCTTGCTTTAATGGACAACCAAGCTTTTCTTCAAGTTTCCAGTATCAGTGCGGGTATTTGGATGTATGTGTTGTGCAGATACACGAGCACTAAGAAAACTCAAGACGTTGAAAGACTCTGGTGCAGAAGAATGAACCAAGAAAAGAACAGCCTGATAGGATGGAACACTAACTTCATAAGGGGAGGAAGAAGCACGTGTAGATTTTGAAATTCTCAGATAGCTGTGACTGTCTTCATGCCAATATATTCAGGAACTTTGAAAAAAATATAACTTACCAAGACTGAGCAAATAAACATGGAGATGGCATGGGCAGACCTAAAACTCTTTTTAAAAAAAGTACATTTATAGTTAAAAAGCTACCCATGAAACAGAAAAACAACCAAACTCTGTCCTCAGTTTAACAACGAATTCTATCCAATCCTCACGGAACAAGCAATTCTTAGCTTACATAAATATATTCAGAGATCAAAGAGGGGGAATGATACAACCTTGATATGAAAGTCAGACAAATTCCACCAAAGGGGGACGTTGCTGGGCGCAGTGGGTTGAAGCCCCACACTACAATGCCAATATCCCATATGGGCTCCAATTTGAGTCCCAGCTTCTCTACTTCCGAGCCAGTTCTCTGCTGTGGCCTGGGAAAGCAGTAGAAGATCGCTCAAGTCCTTGGGCTCCTGCACCCATGTGGGAGACCTGGAAGAAGCTCCTGGCTCCTGGCTTCGGATCAGCCCAGCTCCGGCTATTGAGGCCAACTGATGAGTGAAACATCGGATGGAAGACCTCTCTCTCTCTCTCTCTCTCCTCTCTCTCTGTGTAACTCTGACTTTGAAATAAATAAATAAATCTTTAAAAAAAAAGTCACTCAGCACATAACAATGCCAAAACGCTCTGAGAAGCACATCCTTATGTGCTGTCATTGTTATGCAAAAATCACACAAGCAGAACGCACCTAAGCAAACCTTGATGGCATAGCCTACTATATGCCTAGGCTACTGGGACAGTAGGTAAAGGTACGAAACACCATAGGTAATTTCTAAAAAAAATTCTGTTATTTATTTGAGAGGCAGAGACAGAGAGAGAGAGAGACAGAGAGAGACAGAGACAGAGAGACAGAGAGAGGGAGTTCCTATCTGCTGCTTCACTCCCCAGATGTCCTCAGAGCTCCCAGTGAACTCCATCCAGGTCTCCCGCGTGGGTGGCAGGAGCCCAATCCCTTGAGCTGTCTCTGCTGCCTCGCAGGGTGTGCACTCCAGGAGGCTGGAGTCAGGAGATGCGGCCAGTCTAATCTACGCGCTTAACCTACGCTCTCTGTGGGATGTAGGCATCTTAATGGCTTGGTCACATGTCCACCCCCATTGCAGGCAACTTTAACACAATGGCAAGTACTTGTGCACAGTAGAAATACAATATAAAATATAAAACACGCTACACCAGCAGACAGCACTTACTAAGAATGGAGCTCACAGGACTGGAAGTTGCTTTGGGTGGGTGAGTGGTGAGTGAGTGGTTGTGAGGGCCTGGGACATCCCTGGCCATTGCTGCAGACCTCATAAGCACACAAAGGCCACTTTCCATTTATTAAATTTTTTCTCCAATAATAAATTAACCTTAGAATACTTTACTTTTTTTTTAATAAATTTTTAAGAACTTTTGGGTTTTTTTTGTGATAACACTTAGCTTAAAACACAAACACACAGCACAACTATACAAAGATAGTCTCTCTGTATATCCTAATTCTTTCATCTTTTTCCTATTTCAAACGTTCTAATTTTCTTTTACTTTTTAAGGCTTTTATAGCTGGTAAAAACTAAGGCCCACGGCGCTGTGGTGAGTGGGTTAACACCCTGGCCTGAAGCACACGCATCCCATGTGAGTGCTGGTTCTGGTCCTGGCTGCTCCACTTCTAGTTCAGCTCTCTGCTGTGGCCTGGGATAGCAGTGGAGGATGGCCCAAGTCCTTGGGCCCTTGCACCCAAGTGGGAGACCCGGAGGAGGCTCCTGGCTCCTGGCTTCGGATCGGCGCAGCTCTGGCTGTCGCGGCCAATTGGGGAGTGAACGACCTATCTCTCTCTCTCTCCCTCTCTCTCTCTCCTCTCTATGTGTGACTCTGACTTTCAAATAAATGAATAAATCTTAAAAAAAAAAAAAGAAAAAAACTAAGGCCCAAACACACACATGAGGCCTGCACAGGGTCAGGAGCATCCATGTGATCAGCTTCCGCCCACGCGGCTTGTCCCAGTGGAAGGTCCTCAGGGGACAATGACACACTCCGAGCTGTCATCGTCTATGATCTCATTGCCTTCTGGCCACCTCCTGAGGGGCCTGCTCGAGGCTGTGTTAGGATGCAGAAGGAGAACACCCTAACATAACAAGGAAAATTATAGTAAAGACACAACAGTAGCATAGCCATATATTACCCCTAGTAACTATTAAACACTATGCCAAGTTCTGTGCTATACTTTTATAAGACTGGCTTGTGGTGTTTTTTTGTTTGTTTGTTTGTTTGTTTTTTTACATCTGTGTCACCATAAACGCAGAAGTCATTGCTGTGCTGTAATATCACAAAGCTACTACATGACAGGTAGTAGGGAATTTTCAGCTTTATTACCGTCTCATGGGATCACCATCACATGTACACTGTCACTGACCAAGCCAGCATGAGGCATTGCAGGCCTACACATTTACACAGCCTAAACAAGATATTCTCAAGTCAAATCTATCAGTGCATTTAAAGTTGAACTTATCCCAGGAACTCAAGAAGAGTTCAGTTCAAACATTATTCATGTAATTGGTCACATTAACAAATTAATAACATGATCTCAGAGATATAGAAACAATAGTATTTCAAAAATGTTACCTCATTCTTGATTTTTAAAAATAATGGTAACAGGCCGGTGCCGCCGCTCAATAGGCTAATTCTCTGGCTTGCGGCGCCGGCACACTGGGTTCTAGTCCCGGTTGGGGCGCCGGATTCTGTTCCGGTTGCCCCTCTTCCAAGCCAGCTCTCTGCTGTGGCCCGGGAGTGCAGTGGAGGATGGCCCAAGTGCTTGGGCCCTGCACCCCATGGGAGACCAGGAGAAGCACCTGGCTCCTGCCTTTGGATCAGTGTGGTGTGCGGCCGCAGTGCGCCGGCCGCGGCGGCCATTGGAGGGTGAACCAAGAAAGGCAAAGGAAGACCTTTCTCTCTGTCTCTCTCTCTCACTATCCACTCTGCCTGTCAAAAAAAAAAATAATTATGGTAACAAACTAAGAACTGAAGATTAAAAAAAATTTTTAATTTATTCATTTGAAAGACACACACACACAGAGAAAGAGAGAGAGAGAGAGAGAGAGATATCTTCCATCCTCTGGTTCACTCCTCAAATGCCTGCAACAGCCAGGGCTGGGCCAGACCAAAGCCAGAAGCCAGAGAAATTCAATCTGGGTCTTCAAAATGGGTGGCCAGGACCCAACAATTTGAGCCATCTCCTGCCATCTCCAAGGGCCTGTGCCAACAGGAAGCTCTCACTGGGAGCAGAGCTGGGAGTCAAACCCAGACACTCTGTTGTGGGCTGTAGATGTCCTAAGCAGGATCTCAAGGGGACAAGATCCCCAGCCCTACGTGGGGTATGGGCTTGATAAAGAGTGTCCACCCCAAATCTACAGAAAATCTTACCTGGTGTCCAGATAAAGAATCATTATCTTGAAAGTCAGGAATAAGATGAGGATGCCTGCCATTACTCTTCTATTCAATATGGAAAAAAGGGGCCAGCATTGCCCATGCAGCAGGTTAAGCTGCTGCCTGTGATGCCAGCATCTCACATGGGTGCTGGCTTGTGTCCCGGCTGCTCCACTTCTGATCCAGCTCCCTGCTAATGTGCCTGGGAAAGAAGCACAGGATGGCCCAAGTGCTTAGGCCTCTGTAACCCATGTGGGAGACCTGGACGAGAGTTCCAGATTCCTGGCTTCTACCTGGCCCAGTCCTGGCCTTTGGGGTCATGTGGGGAGTGAACCAGCAGATGGAAGATCTCTCCGTCTGTAACTCTGCTTTCCACATAAGTAAATATTTTATAAAAAAGAAAGAAAAAGTCTGTCAAAAACAGATGAAAGAATTTTCAGCATAGAAAATAAAAAAATCTGTAGACCAATAATTGCAAGCAGTGAAAATATATTGAGATTAGTGGGCATAAAATCAATTCACAAACCACTAGCATTTATATCCAATTAACAATAAATGATGAATAAATGATGGTTTATTTTTTAAAAATTTTTTTAAGATTATTTATTTGAAACTCAGAGTTACATAAGAAGGAGAGGCAGAGGAGGGAGCTCTTCCATCCTCTGGTTCACTCTCCAGTTGACCACAATGGCTGGAGCTGGGCCAATCCGAAGCCAGGAATCAGGGGCCTCCTCCAGGTCTTCCACACAGGTGCAGGGGCCTAAGGAGTTGGGCCATCTTCTACTGCTTTCCCAGGCCATGGCAGAGAGCTGGACCTGAAGTGGAGCAGCCAGGACTCGAACTGGCGCCCATATGGGATGTCGGCACTGCAGGCAGCAGCTTTACCCACTATGCCACAGTGCCGACCCCTAAATGATGGTTTATTTATGCAATGGCATAAATTGAAAGAAATGAGCTAGATCAGTCTGCATCAACATTAATAAATGAATCCATAAACGAAACAAGGTGAGTTCAGAAAAGTGAGTGGCAAACCAATATGTACAGCATGACATCAATGTAGCAAAAACATAAAAACATGCTTAGGAGCGATAGACACCTTTGGGGCAACTCTGAGGACAAAAGAACAAGGAGAAGAAAGGTGAAGATCCTGCAGAATTCTCATATTATTTTATTTTATTAAATTTTAATAGCTACTTATTTGGGAGAAAGAGAAAGGGGGAGAGAACAAGAGAGAGAGAGAGAGAGAGAGCGAGCAAGAGCTCCCATCCACTGGTTCACTTCCCAATGCCTACAGCGATCCTCGCCTGGGGCTGACGCCAGGAATCAGGAACTCTAGACCTCAGAGAGGCAATCGCTTGAGCAGTCATTGCTGCCTCCCGGGTTTGCATTAGCAGGATGCTGCAGTGAGGAGTGCAGCTGGGGATCAGATCCAGGCACGCTGATGCGGGATGCAGGTGTCATAACTGCCAGGCCAAACATCCGCCCCATAACTTTGAAAGACACAGATTTGAAATGAACATAGCACAATGTTAACACCTGTTTCGTTTCAGTTCTCATTTTATTGTTTCATTAGCTTCTTGTCCATGGTAAATATTCCAGCATGCAGTGTTAAGAAGGAAGGAATCTCCAGGGACAAGACTGAAGGCACAGTGGCCCGGGGGTCCCAGGGTAGGTTGGCTGTCACATCCTCTCATGGGGTGGCTACCCTGGCCTGTTTCTTGGGCATCTCCTAGAAAGAAGAAGACGTACAGAAGAGGTCAGGTGGACATCCTGGCAATCTTCCACATGTGAGACAGACAGGGCGAGTGTCTCTGACTTGAAGCAGAGTTGCTCACCACCACCCCTTACCCCAGTTACCCGCCCCACCCCCCACCCCAGGCACCCATGCTTTATAAGCAAAGCGACTGCAGCCTGTGTTCTGTAGCCAGAGAAGATCTTGAATCTAATTTAAATTCAGATCAGTGCTGTCGAACACAGTCCAAGGCACAGATTATAGGATGGAAGCCACCCAGGGGAGGGAGTGCCAAAGTCTCACAAAGAGAAAATGAACGTAAAAAGCAAAGAAAGGAATTTTAAGTTCACAGTTTGATTTCTACATTATCACTTTGGAGTTGAAAAGGTTGATGTGACAAAACCTGCATTAGGAGGTGGAGGGGAAAGAGTGGATTCTCTTGCTTGTAAATATCCCTTGAAATGTCCTTCCTGTAATAAAAGGCAGCTTCAAGAAGACACGTGAGCTGGTGTCTTGGGAGCACTGCACGGAGCCTCCGGGAAGCCAGAACAATGGAGAGAAAATGCCAAGTGTTGCAGACCAGACAAGCTGCACCCTTGTTCTCTGGATTTCTGATGAGGTTTGTTTGTTCCAGGAGCTCCTTCTCTTCTACTTAAAGGTGATTGGTTTCCCCTTTTCCGCTTTGTTGGAATACCTGTTGCAAATGATGAATGCTTGAATGTAATCTTGGTCTTTCTTATCTTTGCAGGCAATGTGCACAGGTCATCTGACCCAGCCACATGCCCCCTGGCAGGGCCACCATCCACAGCACCGAGTCAGACTGAGGCAGGTCCATTTTCTTTTCAAAAGAAAAGATGCAGGGCCAACACTGTGGCCCAGTGAATTAAAGCTGCAGCCTGCAGCGCCCACAACCCATATGGGGGCCGGTTCAAGTCCTGGCTGCTCCACTTCTGATTCAGCTCCCTGCTATGGCCTGGGAAAGCAGTAGAAGATGGCCCAAGTCGTTGGGCCCATGCATCCATGTGGGAGACCTGGAAGAAGCTCCTGGCTCCTGGCTTCAGATCAGCTCAGCTCTGGCTGTTGTGGTCATCTGGGGAGTGAACCAGCAAATGGAAAATCTCTCTCTCTCTCTCTCTCTCTCTCTGGCTCTACCTCTCTTTGTAACTCTGTATTTAAAATAAATAAAATAAATATTAAAAAAGTCAGATGCTAAACACTCATTCCAGGTCTGAAAGGTCTCTCTTCTCTGGAACATTCTTCCTCCAGCAAAACTTCGTTTCTTCATGTTGCTGTCCTGTTGGTTCCCAAATGGAATGGAATGGAAATTCCACTGAGAGTCAATCTTCCTATAGCAGACAAGCCTGATACCATACAGAGTAATCACTTCGAAGCTTCAATCGTTCTGAAATAACTCAACCATAGAAATAGGGAAGAGGACTAATACTACTTAGGTCATATCCAGAGTATTGTGTGTGTCTGGATCTGTGGAAGACCCTTTGAGATGGACACCCAAAACAAGAGTGTGCAGAGACAGTAACCACACTTAAGAGGGACGCTGGTGGACACCATGCAACAAAGTGAAACGCTGGTGGCTGGGAGTGACTTGGCCACAGAGGGGGAGACTCAAAGAGAAATGATAGGATTGATGCTAGCTTATGCAGACTAACATGTGGAGAGAAGAATGGCTGAGGAGGAAGGAGAAAGGCAAGTAGGACATGACTGTGCTCCTGTCTGTAACTGTTGAGTCTGGCCTTGAAGGTGAGCCTGGGACATTGACTTGGCAAACCTGATTGTTGCTTTAGAGGCCCCCTTCCACCTGCTGAGTACAATTCTGCGTCCCTGCTCTTCTGCCTCTACAAGTGATAGTTCCTTAATGTCCCTAAACCATTGTCCAGACCCTTGGAGAGGGGGGAGCAAGGAAGAGGGCAGGATAGCACAGTGCAGTGAGGACTTCGGCTCCAGAGTGGAGACCTGCTCAGCTCTGGCCCTGCCTCTGACTACTGAGGGAGTGGGTACCAGCGAGTAAAAGGCAAGTGTAGGACCCAGTGGCTGCAAACCTTTATCCGGCTCTAGAGTTGACTTTGTTTTGTCCCCTACTGTGCTCTGGGGGTTTTGCAGTCTGATTTTCCATGACTGCAGATGCATCCCTCATTTTCAAGAAGCCCTGACTTCCAACAGATGGGCAAGATCCACGTCACAGTGTAAGATTTTTCTTCTGAACATTTCTGCAGAAACAGTAGGTGATGGGGGAGGATCAGAACAGAAGTCCCAGGACTGTGAGACCCAGCGTACACCCTGACCATCTTCGTATCCTCAAGACCAAGTACTTGGCCTAGCACATGACTAGTGCTGATGAATGTCTTGCATTTGTGAATGAAGAGCCAGATGTTATTCATTTAACATGCTCTGGGTTATGTTTAACACAGACACTGCTCTGGTGGTGTTGCCAGGGCACTGCCCCGAGTGTAGAGAAGAGAACTCTCCTAGTCCTTGGAGTTTTTCATAGTGTTCATGGATTTCTGGGTCCTTGATTGTGTACTTGAACTTCAAGGCCTCTCTTCTCTTTGATAAGAGCAATTCCTAGGAAGTAGGTCATTAATTATTCATTCACCAGCACTAGGGGCTTCAGGAGGTGGTATCATATTATATTAGCCATGTCTTTTATTTTCTGTATTTTGATGCTTTGACATTTGGGGACTTGCTAACCATGGAGAGACTGTTCCTCCTAAGATTAGCCCAAGTACTTGTCAAATGCAAACCAACCATAGGTTAAGCAATAGCCTGCAATGCCACTAGCATTCTGTATGAGCACCAGCTTGACTCCCAGCTGCTCCACTTCTAATCCAGTTCCCTGCTAATGCACCTGGGATAGCAGCAGAAGATGGCGGAAGTACTTAGGCTCCTGCCATCCACATGGGAGATCAGAATGGAGTTTCTGGCTTCTGATTTTAGCCTGGCCCAGCTCTGGCTTTTGCAACCTTTTGGGGGAATGAACCACCAAATAGAAAATTTGGTCACTCTGTCACTCTGCCTTTCAAGTCAATCAATCAACCTTTTAAAAAATGCAAACTAATCAATCCAGAGTGTGTTCCTCCACCCACCTCCTTTATTGGACCCTCACACTCCAGCCCACTTTCCACCTGCTCTGAACATGCCAGGGTCAGGGATCAGACAGTCGTCCAGGACCCACGGAAATATCAGGGAAGCTGATCCTCAACATTTCCACCCTGCTGCAAACCACAATACAGTGTCTTACTACAGTTCCTGCCTCTCCCTCTTCCCCACAACCAATCCTGGTGCCATTCCCTGTGGCCTCTGTGGCATGTGGTACCCCCTTCTCTTTTCTCAATGGTCGCTATCCCCTGGTCTGTGGGCTTTTCCACACCTCCATAATAATAAAATCTACATCTGAAAACACACCAGCTTCTCACCACACCTTGGGGAGAAGGAATTTTACAAGTAAGACAACGTCAGAGATGAGCTGAGTGCCAGAAATTAAGCAGCGAGTCAATGGTGGCGCTTGGGTTGGAACCCACACCTAGCAGCCCTAAATCCATTGCTTCTCCTACTACAACGTGTGATAGCATGGTCATTTTGTGGGGAATCTGTTTCACAATCAACCAGTTTCTTTTTTAGGAATAGACAAGTGAATATGAATTTAGATTTGTGTTCCCACTTGTATGCAGAGGTATCATTCTCTATATGGAGTTTGTCATCTTGCTTCTTATTCTTCAACTATCACGTCACAGGTTGCTTCGTTGTTACCCAAGTTTTGTGAAACTGAGGCACTGGTCCAGTGTCACACAGGGAGGAAGTGATGGAACAGGGGACTCCAATTCCAGCCGCTTCTAAAGTGCACACGCTAGGCCAGAACTTCTCAAACTGATCCGCCCGCATCCCACGGGGGGATTTTTCTGAAATTCGTTTCCTTCAAGCCTGAGGCCCGTGCGTGCGCTGGTCGGCGGAGCGCGCTCCCGCAGCACTGCGGCACCGCGGTGAGCAGCAGCCCGTTGCTCAGCCTTCCAAAGAACCTGCCATCTGGGACTCCTTCGCGGATTATTTTCAAACTTCAGCAGTTCTGCAGCTGCTGCCCTGAACAACAGGAGCCACTGGGGAGGAAGGGGGTGGGGAGGAGAGACACCTCTTATCTCGACTCCTGGAATTGACAGCCGTGGGGTCAAGACGAGACGAAATGAAGGATGGCGATGTTTGAACAGAGAAGGCAGAGCTCCTGTCATCCCAGAGGGTACCAAGTGCGCGCTCTCTCTCTCTCTCTCTCTCTCTTGTCATAAATGCAGCTGTGGAAGATGCAGTTCTAACACAGTAGACTAGAGCCCCGTTGGATGGGAGATATAAGGAACATTAGCAGGAAACCATAGAAAATGATAATAAAAACTCTATCCTGAACACAAATTCCTGCTAACTGTGTGGCAGAGAAGGTGCTGCAGCTCTCTGGCGAGTGATAAGATGCTCTGTCAACTGGCAAGAGAGGCTTCATGTGGATCGATGATTTGCAAAAGAACCGTTACCTTGTGTATCATCCCATGCAATTCCATGGGTAACAGCTGTACAAGTTTCTATTTTATTCTCTCTCCTAAAGGAAAATAAAAAATGTGTGTATAACAAATGCAAACCTCCATTTCTTCCATTTAAAAGGAAAGGATATACAATTTTGGGTTTCCATGGCAGGAACCCTTCTTCTTAATTTGCAGCTCTACTTCAAGTTCCTTAAGAAAAGTACCTTAAAGGGACAGGGCTAGAGTTGGCGGTGGTAGGGGGCGATTTTACTGATCAAGTGCCCATCTGCATAACCCTTGGACTGCAGTGCAACTGGGCCCCGTGGCAGTCCTTCACAGAGCAAATAGCGACAGTCCTTTTTCCTGGTTCAGCTGGGAAAACCGTTACAGCAAATCTACAGATCTCTCCTCTCTTTCCCACGTGTCTGGGGCAATTTATTCATTTCTTCAGAAAAATTAATGAGTACCTCTTTTTTACTAAGCATCAAGATGTGTTTATTTGATTTCACATTTAATGATACTCATGGAATAATCACTACTATGCTCCTACTGAGAATAAATTAAGGACAGATCAAGTATTGATGGCTTTTGCTTGTTTTTGTTATTTATTGAAACTTTCCCACTAAAATTGAATAACGGCACAATATTCCATCCTTTGTATTTGACTGTCTCAGCAGCATCACAAAAGGTGTGAATTTTTCAAAAATAATAAATGGCTTTGTTAACTTTCCTAGGAGCCTCTCTCAAGCTTTTGATAATTAATTATGTGGTTCTGCTTTTGATTAGCATCCTTGCAGAACTGAAGTGTTTTTCTGCTATCTCACTCGGACACTGCTATTACGCATGGTCAGTGCACTTTTCTGGAGCTCAGGTCTAAGTACTTACGCTGATTCCCAGTCTTTACCTTTTTATCGCCACATCCTGGTGCTTTCCACTCTTTCTCACGCCTTGTGCCACGCACGTCCCCGCCAGGTCACGTTCAAGGGTTCCTGGCACTCCCTGACTGTGCCTCCCCTGCCCCCCAAAGAAGAAACCCTTTCAGGACATCAAGGTAGACATCAAGTCCGAGAGCGTAGGGCCCCGTATGAAACTCACAGAGTCTGTAGGAGAGAAGACCCCCAAGAGAGCCTCAACTGTCTGGCTCCCAGGCAGCCGCACCGGGGATGCACTGAGAAGCTGCAGAGGGGGGCTGCGCTGCTCCTGCAGCCTTGCGGGAGGGTAAGCAGTCCAGGGCCCAGGATGGGTAAGGGCTAGCGCGGCCCCTGAGACCAAAGAAGAAAGCTCAGCCCCACTGGTGGTGCCTGTGCCTGCACTGCACCTGCCCACTCATGGGCGCCACCCTAGGCAGGAACCAGAGGGCAGCCGGCTTCAAGGTGGCCATTCTCTCGCCATTCTTTGCAGACCCCTGGCTGCGTCCGAATGAAAATCCACACTTCCAGCCAACACCGGAATCTAGGCATGGACACCATCACCGAGTACCTGGACAGCATCCACCTGCACCCCAAGGAGGAGAAAGACCGGAAGCCCAAGCTGCAGAACCAGGTGTCCAGGAGCTCACCAACCACCCAGAAAGGACCCCTGAGGTTTTTGAGGCCATTAGGTTCCAGAAGACACTGCTGCCAGTCCCTGATCAGGAGGGCCCGTGCTGGTCCAGCCCCAGAGCCCAGACAGGCCCAAGGGGTAGCTGCCGGCTTCCGGGCCTGTGCGGGCCACACTGGCCCCACAGCACCGGCTCTTCCCGCCACTGTCCCTGCTCTCCAACTTGCACTTACCCTCTGATTTCTTTAACTTCATGGCGGAAGCGGCTGAGCGCTAGCTGAGGCAGAGGAGAATTAGTGCGCTGCGTGTGCGCCTGCCCTAGGGCCATGTGCTTCGGGACACCGCCTACGCCTGGGAGCCTTGGGCTGAGCAGTGCGGATCCCTCCGTGAGGCACTGGAGGCCGATCCTCTGCCTGTTGAGCTGCCGGACTCAGGAGGGCAGAAGCTGTTGGCGGATGAGCACCTCTTGAACGAGTGTGAGCTGGGGCCGCCCACCCTCCTGATCTGCTGGTGGGATCTCTGAGCTGTGGGGGTTGAAACCTGAGCTCCTGGCGGCCTTCGGGGAACATCTCTCTTGTGAAATGAAATAAAATCGGGGTTGGCCCCAGCTCCGTGGGTCTGACTCCTGCTCTCCCCGTCCTATCCCCCTGCCTCTTCAGAGCCCCCCACCCTGCTCCATGGCCTGCTCTGGCTCCGTGAATGGGCCCCTGTCCCAGGCACAGTACCATGGAGACTGATCAGATGCACCTGTGCCCACCTAGGACAGCACGGAATCTAAGCTGGCTCCTCCAGCTTTCACCCGCTGCGGGGAGCCCTGGGGTGCACAGATGGTGGCAGCTCCCTGGGCAGAGTTAGTCTGCAGCACAGGCTCAGGGTCCACATGCTGTGGGCACTGTTGACAATGGCAGGAGGGGCATCGGCACAGAACCATAATTCTTAAGTCCTGATCCTGAGAATATAAGATGTTTGAGAAAACAACAATAGCAACAAAACTCATTACTACTGCTTTCCAGAGCTCTTGCTCATCATTCCTTAGGAATCTGCATGGATATTTCCCTTCAGCAAACTGGAAATACAGGTGTTCAACCCAGCAACTCTTTGGTACCAGGAGTTGCACTGAATAGATACTTGGTTGATTGTGGTTTAAAACCACAACACTCGAGAACTCATTGGGATGCAGAAGGTGATTCTCTCTCATCTCAGGCCTGATCGATCTCATGTTTAATTAAATCCAATCCCAAATTCAAACCAGACTCTCGCTTCCGAATGATAAGGGCTACACAAGTTACTTACTTCTTCTGAACTTGAGCTTACTCTTTTTGCAAAGTGAAGAGTGACACCTGATAATTAAATGAGGGACTGCGAGAGTCTGGCACATGGAAATCCTTCAGCACATCTTAGTTTCCTGCTGATCACACTTTTTGATTCTTCTTTTTTTCTTCTGCCATGTGGAAGGACTTGTAAGTAAATTATTGCAGAAATGTTTTTGCTTCTGTTATGTGATATTTTCTTTTAATTTCTCCCTTTAATTCACTTTTTCTGATATTAAGGATGATGGCCAAGCTTACTGAGCCTTGGTTTTCCTTTCTTCAAAATGGGAATAAAAATAGATATTGAATGTCATAAATATTTAAGAAAGTCACATTTGCCAAGTGTCTAGCTCATTAGTTGATAATAGTAAGGGCTCAATAAATGGTATTTATTTGTTTAAAATTTTAATTTATTTGAGAGGTAGAGAGAGAGAGAGACAGAGAGAGAAAGCTCTATCCACTGGTTCACTCCCCAAATGCCTGCAATGGGTGGGGTTGGGCCTGGCAGGAGCCAGGAACTCCTCCAGGTCTTGTTTGTGGGTGGCAGGGACACAGTTACTTCAGTGTGTCTGATGCCTTCCAGTGTGCACATCAGCAGGAAGCTGATGTCAGGAGCTGGGGCTGGAGACTCTGATGTTGGATACAGACATCACGCTGTATTCCCTGACTTCTCCCCCAGTTAGCAATTTGATCAGGGAATGAGGAAACTCAGGATGTTGGGATGCATTGAAGATAGCTTTGGGGCTTCCAAATGAGGCATAATGTGAGGAATAAAAGAAGTCTTTATTAAGTAGATGGTGTTCTAATGACTCTGTCCTTAGTCTACTGATTACTGGGATTCTCACAATTATGGGCATCATAATTGTGGGTACCACAACCAAGTGAACAACAAACTGTTGATCTGTACCTGTTCCTATTCTCTGCAGCCTCCCATTGAGAGAGGAAGAACGTTTGCAGCTAAGCATCCATTCTGTTCTCTCCCCCCCACAGTGGGTTACTCTAACAATTGTGATCTTCTGCGGTCTTACATGTAAATTGGGCAGTTTTGATCATTTCCATTTTGCCCTTAGTCTACAATATACTTTTATTAAACAGTGGGGAAGGCTCAGCTTTCCAGTGCTCTGATACCTTTTGGGATCTCAAGCTCCATATCCCAGTGGTTAGAACGTCTGCTCAGGGAGCTGCCAGAGGTACTGTCTGGCAGCTGCCTCTGCCACCCCTGTCACAAGTGACTGAGAAGCTGTTAGGCTCTGTGAGTCAAATCTGAGTAGAAAATGTGCAGGGAGGAGATGCATGTGCACTTTACAAGTGTTCAAGTCTCCTTCCTCCAGTCCTTCACCAGCACAATGGACAGTACTGCACTGAACTCCAGTAGTGCAAACACAGAACCAGAACTCAGCCACCATCCAATTAGGACCAGCAGCCTCCTACCATGTGCTGAAGCAAGTAGAGGGGTTTGTAAGAAGATACAAACAAGGTACCCAGGTCAAGAAGGCACAGATGTTAATCCAGCTGAACTGGAGTAGATGACGGTTACTGCACAGTATGACTTGCATCTAACATCATCTCTAGTCCATCCTCACTTTGCTGTTCAAGGAATCTCTTCCATGCATCCCTTTGTACTTGGGAGCTTCATATTCAAATAGCTTCAATGACTCTAAGTAGCTTCTCAAATAAAGTCTCTATGCCAAAGCCCAGTATATGATCATCAGTTGCAAAGCTGCATGTCTGGGTTTATCTTGGATTCTTCTTTGTGCACCAAATGCTTCTCAGTGTCATGCACAACACCCCCTTCTCCAAACCCGGTCATTCTCCAACAGTGGTTCCTTCTGCATATGCCATCTTTCTCTCTAGAATCACATGGCTCAGTCACTCTCCTCTCTCTTTGTCCAGCTCTGGCACCACTGCCTTCATGACACCATTGCTGAGCTCCCTCATCAGAATTTATTTCTAACTCTCTAAGCTTCTCTAGCCCTCTCATGGACTTGTATTGTTATTATTTATAAATCTTTGTTTCCCAATCTATCTTGTAAGTTTTTGAGGGGACAATTTTATAGCCTATCTAGTGTCTACATCAGCAATTCACGTTTAACAGAAATGCCATAAACATTCAACAACTGGCTGTGTACTGTTCTTTGCATTTTTCAATTGGCTTTACCACCCAGAATCATTTATATGCAAAGCAGGTGGTTTTTATCATCTATTTTTTTTCCCAGCATGTGAAACTGACACTCAGGAAATGTAAGTGACTTGCCTAAGACTACAGAGGTACACGGAGATGGGATTAAGAAACAATATGAAAGAACTCCTTGACTGAGTTCTTTTACTCAACATCAAAATGAAAACCGTGGCACCTGTAATCAGAAGTTATGGGGTTCACCTGGGAATAGAGTGGCCTGAATTGTGAGGTCATAAGTTGGGATCAACTCCTCGGAGAAAGCTGCTTTGGTGCAGTGTTGTCAGAGTGGAGGGGATAGATTCAGAGGAAGGAGTAGGGTAAGAGTGACAATGAACGTACTGCAGTATGCAGGTGGACAGCATTTTCACCATCCTCTTAGCCTCGCTCAGAGTGTGGCCCAGAGCAAGTATGCCTGTGTGTTCACTGAAGAAGGGAAGGTAGACGGGAAAACAGGAAGCTTTGGAACAGGAATATTGCAGCATGAAAAAGCACAGCAATTGCCAGGCCTGTGGTGGAAACACACTTGATTGGTAATCAATCATCTTGATTTCACGCACAATAAGTCGTTCTCTGTCTGAGAGGAAGATTGTGCTCCACTCAGCACTGAGGGGTTAGAGCTCTCAAGGGCTGTATCTTTACTGATGTCCTCATGATCCCATGTGAGTAGCAGTGGTAAATGTTGCCTGCATGCAAGAGCCTCATGGAAGTGTACTTTGTATGCTGCTCAGCCACTCTGCCTAGTCTATTTCCTTGGAGATTCTAGTGGCTTTGGAGTAGAATTACACACACACAAATGTGGCATAGAGGGCAAGAGACTTGGGTTCTTGTCCCAGATGCGTGCTTGAGACTGTGTGTCCTTGGACAAGTCACCCTATTGCCTTATCTCTTAGCCTTGGTTTCCTAGGTTGTCAGGCAGGCATCATTTAATACCTTTGTAACCTCATGCATTGTGGGACACCGGTGACAGAATGGATTTGAAGTACTTTGAAAGAATGGGGGTCATCGTTGTGGCACGGTGGATGTTGGCATCCCATGTGGGCATTGGTTTGAGTCTTGGCTGCTCCACTTCTGATCCAGTTCCCCGTTGGTGTGCCTGGGAAAGGTAGAAAAGGATGGCCCAAGTCCTTAGGCACGTGCCACCTATGTGGGACATCTGGGTGGAGTTCTAGGCTCCTGGCTTCAGCCAGAAACCAGCAAACCAGCATATGGAAGATTCTCTCTTTCTCCCTGTCTTTTTTTTTTTTTTTTTTTGACAAGCAGAGTGGACAGTGAGAGAGAGAGAGACAGAGAGAAAGATCTTCCTTTGCTGTTGGTTCACCCTCCCAATGGCTGCCCCGGCCAGCGCGCTGTCACCGGCGCATCGCGCTGATCCGAAGCCAGGAGCCAGGTACTTCTCCTGGTCTCCCATGGGGTGCAGGGCCCAAGCACTTGGGCCATCCTCCACTGCACTCCTGGGCCACAGCAGAGAGCTGGCCTGGAAGAGGGGCAACTGGGACAGAATCCGGCGCCCCGACCGGGACTAGAACCCGGTGTGCCGGCGCCGCTAGGCGGAGGATTAGCCTATTGAGCCGCGGCGCCGGCCCCTCCCTGTCTTCATCTCTATGTGTAACTCTGCCTATTAAATAAATAAAAATAATAATAAACTGAAAGTATGAAGTGATGCATGACAGGGGAAGCAAGAGCAAAATTTTCACCTTGGAAAAAATAACTGGAGAGTCTACCTCCCAAGCCTGGCATCAGATTTTATCTTGCTCATGCCAGCTTACCAGTAAAATGCAACTCACTAAATTGCTTATTTGTACCAACTTTTCCATTAGTGATGAGTAGTATTAGTGCATCTTCTATCCTACTGAGCTGGCCTGAGGCATAAATTGCTGTCAAAAGGAAGGACTTTGTGCATCAACTACACAGTAGACTTATGACACCACAGAAAGCACCCATGACTCTCAAAGGCCCCCACTTGAAGCACCCTGGGACCACCCACTGACGTCACAGGGCCAGCCTTGCTCATGCAAACCTGGCCTGATCTATCTTGCTTCCCATTTCTGCTTTGTCCCTCATCAAACTAGCAAAGAGCAGGATAGCTCATTCTTTCTATTTCAGTGAGAGTGAGGCCAATACACATTGAACTCAAAGAGTACATGTGGCGTGACACACAGCAGAGTAAATAAATCCTGGGTGTGTTTTCTCTTTGCTTTCTCCCCCTGGGTCATGTCAGCTTCTCAATAAAATACGATCAATGCAATTGCTTATTTGCACCAACTTTTGCATTAACCATCAGTGATACTAGGGTATCTTCTATCTGAGTGGCTTTTCTTACCTCAGGAACACCCTGGCCAGAGATCTAAAAACCTGCCATCTGTGAAATTCTTGCGGGGCTCTCGGAAGCAGCACGCTCAGATGGCCGACGGTGTCAGAATGGGAAACACCTCGCTGGGTGGGGGTGGGGAGACAGCCAAACAATGTCAGTTGGGTTTTATTGCTGCCACAACCAGGAATCAGGTGCCTGAAAAAAACTGCTGACAGGAGCAGACCCAGGAAGCTGTGATGCCATCTGGGGTCAGGAAAAGATTTTTGTTCCAATGCCAGTTGCGGGTATGTGCTCTGTTGGCATGGAGTCTGAAAGAGCCCAGCAGGCACTGGGGAAGGCGAGGAGAAGAGCTGCCCAGAATGTTTCCAGGCGAGTTGCGTTCTTGGGAAGATTCTGAGGCTTGAGGCTTTTGCATTGGACATTTTAGGAAATGTCTTATTTGGGGGTGGGTATCTGATGTAGCGGGTAAGACGCCTCTTGGAGTGTCTGCATCCCAAGTCAGAGTGCCTGAGTCTGACCCCAGCTCGCCTCTTTGGATTCCAGCCTCCTGCTAATGTATCATGTAGCAGGCAGCAGGTGATGGCCCAAGTAGTTGGGTGCCTTGCCGCCTATGTTTGATTTCAGAGTTTCAACCCTGGCTGTTGTGGGTTTGTGGGGAGTGAACCAGGGGTGAATCAGTGGATGGGAGATAGCTCTCTCTAATCCTCTGTGTTTCAAATAAAATAAAATACATAAGATTTAAAAATAAATAAATAGAAGTAAAGAAAATATCAGATAGAGTAAAATGTTTTACTTTGGAAAATTTCAAATATACACCAACATAGAGACATAGTAAAATAAGTCTTCATGTAGCAATCACTGAGCTTCAACAATAAACAGCTCAGAGCCAATCTCCATCCACCATATCCATACCCATTCCTGTTTCCCAACTCTCAAGCTCACAGTTTTGTTGAAGCAAATCTTAGACACTATCACAGCAACCATAAATACTTCAGTATGCACCTCTGAAAATAAGAGCACTTTAAAAACTATAACTGGGGCCGGCTCTGTGGCGCAGCCACATATGGATGCCGGTTCTAGTCCAGGCTGCTCCTCTTCCCACCCAACTCTCTGCTATGGCCTGGAAAAGCAGTAGAAGATGGCCCAACTCCTTGAGCCCCTGCACCCACATGGGAGACCTGGAAGAGGCTCCTGGCTTCCTGGCTTCGGATAGGTGCAGCCTCGGCCTTTGTGGCCATCTGGAGAGTGAACCATCGGATGGAAGACTACTCTCTCTTTCTGGCTCTCCTCTCTCTGTGTAACTCTGACTTTCGAATAAACAAATAAATCTTTAAAAAAAAACCTATAACTATGAGACCATTATCATATGTAAAATTTTAGTCGCTCTGTTGTATAAAAGCATCTAGTCTTCAAATCTCCCTAGTTGTCCCCTTGTAGCACTTGCTACTTGATCTGAGATGGGGTTACAAGAGGACGAGAGGAAGCAGGGACCAGGAAGTCCGGCCAGTGCCAATCCACTTTTTTTTTTTTTTCCAGAAAGCTACCATTTTTATTGGTTTCATGGAGTATCACATATTTTTAAAACTATAACTAACATAAAGTTACTATTATATGCTGGAAGTTCAATTAATCATTTCTTACAGATTGAGTCACATAACATTATGAAGTTGGTACTAATTTTATGCTATCATAAGAATATAAAGGGGGCTAGTGTTGTGGGCTAGCAGGTTAAGCCTTTGCCTTGATACTGGCATCCCATATGGACACTGGTTCGAGACACAGCTACTGCACTTCTGATCCAGCTCCCTGTTGATGCACCTGAGAAAGCAGGGAAGAAGATGGACAAGTGCTTGTGTCCCTGCACCTACACGGAAGACCTGAAAGAAATTCAGGGCTCCTGGCTTCGGCCTGGCCCAGCCCTGGCAGTTGTGGTCATTTTGAGAGTGACCCAGTGGCCAATCCACTTTCAAACACGGGCTCACAGGTGGCAAGTGAAGATTTGTGAGTGGGCAAGTTGGAAGATCAAGCCAGGCCATGTAGCTAGTGAGGGATGAGCAGCAGAAGTGGGGAGAATGATTGAATGGATGGAACTTCAAGAATTTGGAGATGACTGAGAGAGACTCTTTCTTTCTTTCTTTCTTTCTTTCTTTCTTTCTTTCTTTCTTTCTTTCTTTCTTTTGACAGGCAGAGTGGACAGTGAGAGAGAGAGACAGAGAGAAAGGTCTTCCTTTTCCATTGGTTCACCTTCC
Source organism: Oryctolagus cuniculus (assembly GCF_964237555.1). Lineage (NCBI taxonomy): Eukaryota > Metazoa > Chordata > Mammalia > Lagomorpha > Leporidae > Oryctolagus > Oryctolagus cuniculus. The sequence goes on along the minus strand of NC_091440.1, from coordinate 104,567,533 downwards.
AATGGCCGCCGCGGCCGGCGCGCTGCACCCAGCGCACCGCGCTGATCCGATGGCAGGAGCCAGGTACTTCTCCTGGTCTCCCATGGGGTGCAGGGCCCAAGACTTGGGCCATCCTCCACTGCACTCCCTGGCCACAGCAGAGAGCTGGCCTGGAAGAGGGGCAACCGGGACAGAATCCGGCACCCCGACCGGGACTAGAACCCGGTGTGCCGGCGCCGCAAGGTGGGGGATTAGCCTAGTGAGCTGCGGCGCCGGCCGACTCTTCTTTCTTTTAAATGAATTTTATTGTGAGTATTTAAGGTATACACCGTGATGTTATGGGATTCAGATAGATTGTAAGATGGTTACTATGGTGAAGCAAATGAATGCAACCATTGTCTCACATAGTTACCCCCACACTCTTTTTTTTTTTTTTTGTGGCAAGAGCAGATGAAATCTACTTACATAGCAGAAATTCTTAATAAAGTACAATTTATTTATTTATTTTTTTATTTTTTATTTTTATTTTTTGACAGGCAGAGTGGACAGTGAGAGAGAGAGAGACAGAGAGAGAAAGGTCTTCCTTTTGCCGTTGGTTCACCCTCCAATGGCCGCCGCTGCAGCCGGCGCACCGCGCTGATCCGATGGCAGGAGCCAGGATCCAGGTGCTTTTCCTGGTCTCCCATGGGGTGCAGGGCCCAAGCACCTGGGCCATCCTCCACTGCACTCCCTGGCCATAGCAGAGAGCTGGCCTGGAAGAGGAGCAACCGGGACAGAATCCGGCGCCCCGACCGGGACTAGAACCCAGTGTGCCGGCGCCGCAAGGTGGGGGATTAGCCTATTGAGCCACGGCGCCGGCAATTTTTTTATTTTTTTATTTTTTTTATTTTTAACTTTTATTTAATGAATATAAATGTCCAAAGTACAGCTTATGGATTACAGTGGCTTCCCCCCCATAACGCCCCTCCCACCTGCAACTATCCCCTTTCCCACTCCCTCTCCCCTTCCATTCACATCAAGATTCATTTTCGATTCTCATTATATACAGAAGATCAGTTTAGCATACATTAAGTAAAGATTTCAACAGTTTTCTCCCACACAGAAACATAAAGTGAAAAATACTGTTTGAGTACTAGTTATAGCATTAAATTTCAATGTACAGCACACTAAGGACAGAGATCCTACATGAGGAGTAAGTGCACAGTGACTCCTGTTGTTGACTTAACAAATTGACACTCTTGTTTATGGCATCAGTAATCATCCGAGGCTCTTGTCATGAGCTGCCAAGGCTATGGAAGCCCCCTGAGTTCACCGACTCTGATCATATTTAGACAAGGCCATGGTCAAAGTGGAAGTTCTCTCCTCCCTTCAGAGAAAGGTACCTCCTTCTTTGATGACCCGTTCTTTCCACTGGGATCTCACTTGCAGAGATCTAATAAAGTACAATTTTATAAACTCTAGTCCTCAGGTTGTATGTTAGCCCTCTAGACCTGCTAATCTTACATCTTTTTTTTTTTTTTTAATCATGGCATGTTGTTCAATTTTCTTTTTCTTTTTTTAAGATTTATTTTATTTTATTTTATTTGAAAGACAGAGTTACAGAGAGAGGTAGAGTAGAGAGAAAGGTCTTCCATCTGCTGGCTCACTCCCCAGATGGCTGCAATGGCTGGAGTGGTGCCAATCTGAAGCCAGGAGCCATGAGCTTCTTCCATGTCTCCCACATGGGTGCAGGGGCCCAAGGACTTGGGCCATCTCCTACTGCTTTCCCAGGCCACAGCAGAGAGTTGGGTGGGAAGAGGAGCAGCCAGGACTAGAACCGGTGCCCATATGGAATGCCGGCACTTCAGGCCAGGGCTTTAACCTGCTGTGCCATAGTGCCAGCTCCACATCTGTTGTTTTGTAGCCTTTGATACATTTTCCGTTTGCTCCCCCCACCTCAACCTTCATCCACCACTGCTTTATTTTCCATCCTGAGATATTCTTAATCCAGAAAAAGATTTGCTCAGAACTCCTTTGGAAACATGAACCTGACTGTGGTAAGCTGACTAGGAGGCAGGGACACCTGCACAGATGTTAAGATCCTAAAGGAGGTCTCAAGGTCTTTGGATGAACATGAATTTCAAGGTGCATTAAAAATGTCTCCTGCCATAGATCTTTGAAGCCTATTTGGAGCATAGAATTATAATGTACTGATAGTAAAGTGTTCATGCCTACAGAGAAGATGCATTCTACATGTCCAAAAACACCTTGACCAATCATGGCCCCTTTACAGAAGGAACTCATTGATCAAAGCCAAAATCCTTTCCACCAGCAACTGCAGACAGGAGCAGTGATGGATGAAGAAGGTATTGCCAAAAGAATATGCCAGCAAAAATATGCAAAGGAGACACTGTGTATTATACTAAATTAACCCAAAGACCCAAGGAGATCTGAGAATCTCAGATAGGCATAGATTTTAATATTCTTGAAGTGTCATTTTGGAGAGCAGCTTTAGGGATGATGAAATTTAAGTTGATGATGATGTCAGGAGTTCATTCTGTTTTCCATGGCTATTAAAACAATGTCATGGCTGGTGCCATGGCTCACTAGGCTAATCCTCTGCCTGCGGCGCTGGAACTCCAGGTTCTAGTCCCGGTTGGGGCGCTGGTTCTGTCCCAGTTGCTCCTCTTCCAGTCCAGCTCTCTGCTGTGGCCTGGGAAGGCAGTGGAGGATGGCCAAAGTCCTTGGGCCCTGCACCCATGTAGGAGACCAGGAGAAGCACCTGGCTCCTGGCTTTGGATTGGTGCTGTGCGCTGGCTGTAGTGGCCATTTGGGGGGTGAACCAACAGAAGGAAGACCTTTATCTATGTCTCTCTCTCTCACTGTCTAACTCTGCCTGTCAAAAACAAAACAAAACAAAACAAAACAAAACAAAACAAAACAAAACAAAAAAACAATTTCACGACCTCTTAGGAAGATTCCCTCTTGACTCAAATTAAGACCTAAGCATTAGAACCATTAGGCTGGAATGAAACACTAGGGGTGCCTTGTCTATTTTCAGTCTTGCTGCAGAACACTGAGAAGGAGAGAGAGAGGGAGAGAGGGAGAGAGAGAGGGAAGAGAGAGAGGAAGAACACAGAATCATGGAAAAGTTTAAATGTTGTATGTGAAGGAGATTCCACCAAATGTTTTGGTTTCCTTTCTTCATTGGTTTCTTTTGTTTTTCTTTCATTCCTTCTTCCTTTGTCCCCTGTCATTGACACCTGTCAATCACAGATTTTTTTTAAGTACTTTCTGTCTTAGTAACTTCTTACTTGGTGCTTTTTGATTTTTTTAAAAGATTTATTAATTTATTTGAAAGGCAGAGACAGAGAGAGAGAGAGAAAAAGAGAGAGAGGTCTTCCATCTGCTGGTTCACTCTCCGGATGGGCGCAACAGCTGGAGCTGCACCTATCTGAAGCCAGGGGCCAGGATTTTCTTCTGGGTCTCCCACGCAGGTGTAGCGGCCCAAGGACTTGGGCCATCTTCTACTGCTTTCCCAGGCCATAGCAGAGAGCTTGGTGGGAAGTGGAGCAGCCAGGACTTGAACTAGTGTCCATTAGGGATGCCAGCACTGCAGGCAGCGGCTTTACTCGCTATGCAACAGTGCCAGCCCCAGTCATATGGGTATTAATAAGGACAAGTTCAAAATCAGAGATTTTCTAACCTAGCTCTTTTTACTTTTCCTAATTCCTCTTTTAAGACATTTATTTTCTCTTGTATTCTCTAGAATCAATTTTTAGAGCAATAATCTTTCTGAAGGGACATCTAAGAAATCTGTCAATTCTGTTCTTTGAGCATGGTGAGAAAAGACATGGAAGTTAAATGCAATATTTATGGCATGCTAGATTATGTGAATTGTGCTTCCTTTATATACAATGAAAAATTTGGCTATAATTTAAAAAAGTGTTCTGAAAGTCCATAATTTCTGACATGATAGTAATAAGCATCAGGAAACAATCTAAGGGAAAGAGAAATAGATAAGCAGAGTTCCAAAGTTGCCTTGAGTGTTCTTGGTCCTAGGCAATTGGACTTCACTTTTGGCTTCCATGAGGGGGAAAGGGGATGGAAGTCTAGGCTTGGTGTCTCTCAAGGTGGAAAGTCTACCAGGAAGCCCTCCCTTCCTTGAGCCAGGACCTAAAATGATTCACCATTGGAAGAGGAAGACTGAGAAGCCAACCTAGCCCCAAGTTCAAATTCCAGGGAGAGTTGTGCTGATGCTGAAGAAGGCAGAGGAAAAAAGGCAGGAGAAATGCCCATTCTTAGGAGGTTTTGGACATTGATCACCCTATCAGAAATCTGCCTGTATGACTGATATTATCTATGTGGTCCAAGGAACCTGCTTGAAATTGATCTAAAAGGATAGTGCTTCTGCGGCCCAGGAAATAACACATAAAAATGCTTTCTGGATGAAGATAACTTTTATCCAAGGCTTCAAAGAACCCTCCATAAACAGAGTGGTAAGCAGCACACGGTAGAACACAAGAGTAAAAAAGGAATCTCCACAAGATGATTGGAAAAGTTATATGTGAATTATTAGACACAATATTATAGATATGGGAATTATCAGACACAAGTTATAAGGAACTATGGATCAACATATAAAACATATATGTGGATCAACATATAAAAGCATGAAATTGTCTATAAGAAATGAAAATTTTAAAAACTGATGTATCAGATTGAAAAGGACTATTTCTAGAATTAAAAACCACAACAACTAGAAATGAAATGGAATGGATAGGGGATTTGTGAGTCAGAGAATAGATGAAAAGAAGTTATCTAAAACATAACACAGTGGAACAAACATATGGAAACGTTAGAAGAGAACTAAAGAAATGTGAATGTTGTAGTTCCAGAATAGGCAGGGAGAGAGGGAGGCAGAGACAACATCTGGAGAGAAAAGTCCAATTAAGGACATCAGCCTGATATTCAAAATTCCCAAAGCCTTCTGCAGGATGAGTCACCTAATTAAACCACACCTTGATTCATCAGAGGAAATCTGCAAAGAACTAAGGACAACTACAGAATTTGAAATGCATCAAAAGAAAAAAAAAAGACAAATTACCTTTAAATGAGCAATAATAAAACTAACATTAGATTTTCCAATAGGCAGAATGGAAGCCAAAAGAAAAATAACTGCTTACCTAGAATTTTATACAACACCAGAACACATTCAAGAACAGGAGGTATGGGTAGGTGTTGTAGCACAAGGGTTTAAACCAGCACCTGGAATGCCCCTGCATTCCATACTGAAGTGGCTGGGATTGAGCCCCACCTCTGCTTCTGATCCATATTTCTGCTAATGTGCATCAGTAGATGAGAGCTCAGGGACCTGGGCCTCTGCCATCCATGTGGGAGACCTGGATGGAGCTCCTAGATCTGGGCTTTGGCTTGTCCCAGTCCTGGCTGTTGTGAGCATTTGAGGATTGAACCAGCAGATGGAAGATCTCTGTCTCTCCATCTCTCTGTGTCACTCTGCCTTTCAAATAAATCATAAAAAAGGACAAAGGTAATGATAGTTTCAAAAAGGATAAAGAGTAATATTTTCAAACAAAAATATTAAGTTCAATTCCAGAAGATCTGTTCTAAATACTGGTTTTAGAAAGAAGGAAAAATGACTTCTACTGGAAAGTAGAATATTCAAGAAGGAATGGAGGGCAAAAATAAACAAAATAAAAAGAATCTACATAGTGAACTGGTTTAACAAATACAAAACCTATTCTCTGAAAAGTCTGACAAAATTGCTGATCTGATGGACAACCAAGAAGTGAAGGTGCAGATAAACAGCATTTGGAAGTAAAAGAAGGGGATTATAATTACAATTGCTACCTGGGGCATAGAGGTTAAAAGCCACTGCCTGCAGTGCCAGCATCCCTTATGGGTGCAGGGTTGAGTTCTGGCTGCTCCACTTCCCATCCAGCTCTCTGCTATGGCCTGGGAAAGCAGTAGAAGATGGCCCAAGTCCTTGGGCCCCTGCACCCAGGTGGGAGACCCAGAAGAAGCTCCTGACTCCTGGCTTCATAACGGCACAGCTCTGGCTGTTGCGGCCAATTGGATAGTGAACCGGTGGATGGAAGACCTCTCTCTCTGTGTAACTCTGACTTTAGAATAAATAAATAAACCTTTAAAAGAATTACAGTTGCTATAGGGTTAAAAAGATAAAACCATTAGCAACTCTAATTCAAGAAATTGGAAATCTAGACTTCTTAGGGAATCCATAGCATTCCACTTCTATTCAAAAAAGAAATAGATAACTTTCATTAAGCACACTGCTTTTAGCTAATAGTCAAACTGATAGTTAACAATCTTCCAATTAAGAAACCATCAGGGAGATGGGCATTTAGCCTGGAGGGCAAGCTGTCAGTTAGCATGCCTGCCTTCCGAGTCAGCCGAATGGGTTTTGACTTCCGATTGTGGCATTTGATCCAGCTTCCTGCTATTGCAAACCCTCCTCTACATGATTCCAGAATATTTTGTATCATAATTAACTTAATTAAATTTTTTCACTAATGCTTTGAAGCCCCAACCCTTTTAAAAATTTATTTATTTGAGAGACAGAGTTATGGACAGAGAGAGGGAGAGACAGTGAGAGAAAGGTCTTCCACTTGCTTGTTCACTCCCCAAATGGCAACAATAGCTGGAGCTGCACCGATCCGAAGGCAGGAGCCAGGAGCTCCTTTCAGGTCTCTCACATGGGTGCAGGGGCCCAAGGACTTGGGCCATCTTCTACCGCTTTCCCAAGCCATAGCAGAGAGCTAGATCAGAAGTGGAGCAGCCAGGTCTTGAACTGGCGCCCATATGGGATGCTGGTACTGGAGGCAGAGGCTTAACATGCTACACCGCCATGCTGGCCCCAGAAGTTTATTTGTATGTATTTGAGAAGAAGAGAGAGAAAGAGGAAATCCCTGTCTTTGGTTCACTCCCCAGTTTTCCACAACAACTAGGTATGGGTCAGGTCAAAGCTGGGAGCCAGGAATTCCATCTGTATCTCCCACAAGCATGGCAGGAATCCAACTACTTGAGCACTTGCTGCTGCCTCCCAGGGTCTGCATTGTTGGAAAAGTGGATTCAGGAGCCAGAGCCTGGATTTGAACCGAGACACTCGGGTATGCAACACGTGTGTCTTAACTGCAAGGCTAAGCCCCTGCTCCAAGGTGGTCAGTATTACCTTCCTGGTTATTCCTGAGGTCTGAGATATTTCTGCCCTCTGAGATCTGAAAGCACCATGGGTCAAAGGCTGCAGGGAGGGATGAAAGCGAGCTGGGTAGGGTAAGTGTTGGCATTGGTCGAGGAAGTGTTGATGAGGGGACCCTTAGGAATTGGGTCATGGTCTAAAGTGCCATTGCTCTGGGTTGGGGAGGCAGCTGGCCGTCCATTGCTCAGACAGTAAAGGCAGGAAAGAGCCTCAGCAGCTTGGAAGGAACAAACACATATGGCTCAATAAGTTAATTACTGAACAAGATGAGTTGCATAATCTATCAGGCAGCCAAGAGAAAAGCTTTATTCCTAAGAACAATAGGTAAGACTGTTCCCAACAGTGCTGAGAAGGTGCGAAGATTTTGGAGAATTACAGCGGTTACTTGGGAATCAATCAAATGTTTATGCCCCACACATAAGCTTCTCCGCAGTGGCTTTGGAGATAGAATTCATTTGTCCAAGAAAAAGTATTTAATTCTGCTGTGCTGCAGTCTATAAAATATTTACATTGCTATTCTACATATACACAATTGCTTACATGCACACGCATTCTTCTCTGATGCACTTCAAATAAGATTTGGACTCCTGACAGTGCCATCCAAGTCAACACTCAGGGCAATGAATCACGGAATCCCTGCAGCTCACAGAACCCCTGAGACATCAGTTCATCTAGTCCGTTGTCTCCAGGCAGGGAGAACCCAAACCAGCCCAATCAGAGTGGTCTGTCTCCAAGGATGCGAGATCCAGGAAGGCAGAACGGGCAATCTTTCTCAATTTCCACGTGTCCCCCTCAAAATCAGAAAACTGTGAAGAATCCACTTTCCTGCTCTTGTAATTTATGTGGTTGTTAAAATGCGATATTCCAAGAGAAAATCCCCATGTCACCCACACTGGACTCTGAGTTCTACATGTGTGAAAATGAGGTGGGGCCATTGCCCCGGCTCAATAGGCTAATCCTCCACCTGCGGCGCCAGCACCCCCGGTTCTAGTCCCATTTGGGGCGCTGCATTCTGTCCTGGTTGCTCCTCTTCCAGGCCAGCTCTCTGCTGTGGCCCGGGAGTGCAGTGGAGGGTGGCCCAAGTCGTTGGGCCCTGCACCCGCATGGGAGACCAGGAAAAACACCTGACTCCTGGCTTCGGATCAGCAAGGTGCGCCGGCTGCAGCGTGCCACTGGAGCGGCCATTGGAGGGTGAACCAACGGCAAAGGAAGACCTTTCTCTCTGTCTCTCTCTCTCACTGTCCACTCTGCCTGTCAAAAAAGAAAGGAAGGAAGGAAGGAAGGAAGGAAGGAAGGAAGGAAGGAAGGAAGGAAGGAAGGAAGGAAGAAAGAAAGAAAGAAAGAAAGAAAGAAAGAAAGAAAGAAAGAGGAAAGGAAAGGAAAGGAAAGGAAAGGAAAGGAAAGGAAAGGAAAGGAAAGGAAAGGAAAGGAAAGGAAAGGAAAGGAAAGGAAAGGATGTGGAGCAACTCAAAGCTGTGTGCTGCAAAGGGGTAAAAACATTGAATGAGGGAGAAGTCAGGGTGTGTGGTCGCTGCCTGGCTCCACCACTGTCTGTGTGAATCTGGGTGAGCGAAGGACTTGTCAATCTTAACAAATGCCTGCAGCATTTGAGGGCGATAAATGCTTGTTTCCCTTACATCCAGGGGTTTATCCGAAGATTAAACCGTTATACATAGGGGTTTTTGAAAAGTACAAAATGTGGCGCATCAGTCAAGCCTTAACAGCTCATTCCCATGTGTTGGGTGGTGACTGCCGTCAGGAGCTTGCCTTATTTTACTTCATCACTGGAAACTGACTACAAATTGGCTCTTACTTTTCCATCTGGTATCCTATGGGTAATGCTTCCCTGCTCAAGGATGGATTCCTGAATGTGAAGGGTTTCACAGTTCCTCCCTCCATCTCCCATCTCCCTCCCACCTGGTTCTGTCATTTCACTGCTCATTAGCAGCTCCACTTGAGTGCACTTGCACAGAACACTGACCTGCTCCCTGCCCCCTGGAAGATCTGGCGATCTCCGTGTCTGCAACATTGCTCCCCTTTGCCTTTGCTCCCTTGTGAACTGTCTGCCCTTCTCTGCCCCTCTGCAGGTCCTCGGAAGATCCTGACTCCTGCAAAGCTGCCCCTGCAGGGCCATCCTGGGGCAACACCTGCCCTTCCCTGTCCCCATTGTCTACTGGGACAGGATAGAGTGCATCACTGCTCATTGCTCTGCCTTTGCTGGCCACTATTTTAGGCTCATATGGGTCCTGGTTCCTCAATAAAGACTCAAAATTTATTAAGGAAATGGGCAATGATTTTTCTTTATCTTTTCCACAATAAAAATGCAGTTGCCTTCTAAATACTAAGACATTTAAAGAGTATAAAGGAAGAAAAAATTAAGACATTAATTTTGTGAAAGAATGACCAATATTGGTTTAGAAATTATTTTTTTAAAGATTTGCTTATTTATTTGAAAGGAATTGTTACACGTGTGTGCGCCCCCCCCCCCACAGGATGGGGGGAGGAGGTAAAGAGGGGGGGAAGAAGAGAGAGAGAGAGAGAGAGTTTCCATCTGCTGGTTCATGCTCCAAATGGCCACACTGGACAGAGCTGTGCCTGGCTGAAGCCAGGAGCCCAGAACTCCATTTGGATCACCCATGTGGGTGGCAGGAGCCAAAGTACTTGGGCCGTCTTCCGCTGCTTTCTCAGCTGCATTTCACAGCAGGCTGCTGGATTGGACGTGGAACAGCTGGGACTTCAACGGGCATTCGTATGGGATAACTGTTGCAGGCAATGGCTTAACCCAGTGAACCACAATGCTGGCTCCCAGAAATTCTATGAACTGAATTCTATTTAATTTTTCTGTGATATCTCTTGCTAATCCTGTTGGATGATGAAGCATAGTATTTATTTGTCACTTAATACATTGTGTGAGTAAAACGTGTGTTGAGAAGTCAGAGAAGTAGCATTTTGCTTCTCAAAGGCTGAGATTAAAGATAACTATGATATTAATATAGGCATATTGCAACCACCCCAGTGTAGGTCAGACCTTGCTCCAAACATGCAATGATTCTATTTATTTATATTTTGCTTTTATGTCAGGAAGGATTTCTGAAGTTTAAAAATTTACCTCTGAAAACACTTGGGTCTGCTGCAACACAGAAAATATCAGGCAATAAAACCCTCAAAACTCAATGTCATTGGGTTGATGGGCTCCCAAGGGGTGTATTTTTAGCTACAAATTACAATCTTTGTTCTGGTGCTCCAGTCTATTTTGAATCTTATAGACATACATGTCTTTTTACCAACTTTTAAAAACCAGTACTGTCAATCTCATTTTCTATTTAACATCTGAGGTGCTGAAATTTTTTGGAGGAAAAAAATCACACAAATATGCAAACTACATTTCTTCAAATCTCAGGTTTCTGATCTGAATTATGCCTTCAACATTTTCTTGTGATCCTCCTGTGTGTGCCCTTTGCTGCCCTTCATTCTCCCCAGCATGACTTCTGATGGAGAGAGAACCTTTCTCAGAATCACACATTTGGTTGCTACAGTGAGAGGCAATCAACATCAGCAAGAATGAAGTGGGCTTTTCTTCCAGGGGTCCTTTCCAAGGGTCCTATCATTGCCCGACTGGGACAATCACAATAATCCTGTCCTCCAGGATCAGACATAGCAACAATGAAGGGGTTCTCCAGTCCGCTGTAGGGAAGGGCAGGATAGAGGTGGGACCATGAAAGGAGGGCAGAGGAGTGGACCACAAATAATAGGGATGACCAGGGAAGAAAACGCTACTGAGCTTCCACCTGGGGTTGTCTGAGTGGGTGGGAAGGTCATCTAATGGACAACAGTCAAGAAGTACATAGTGCTAGACATTGGACTTTGATTAACATGAGATTGAGTATGAGTAGGAAGAGTAGGTCTTCATGGTAATAGACTACATGCCTTCTACATGATGCAGGGCAAGATGGCAAGCTTTCGTGTTCCTAATCCCCTTTCTCTGCTGTTCTTCCTAGGGACTATCTCACCTTTCGTGGTCCCCTTTCATTTGAACATCTGCAGATAACATCCACCTCACTGAGAAACTAGAAGCCATCTGTGAACTCTCCCTGTTTCTTGAATTCACTTTCCCATTGCAGATGCAGTAATATGTTCCCACCAGTCCTTGCTTCTTTCCATTCCATCACAGGGACAAAAGGACCGTGTTCTTCTGCAGGCTTAATTATTTAGCTTGATTTCTCTACTCATTATTCCTAGTAAACTTGCTCCATTATATATCCTCCATCTCTCTTACACCTTCAGCCTTGTTCTTCCTCATGTTCTCCCACTTATCCTCTTCAGCAGGTGGGCATGCTCCAATGTCTCCTACTCAAAAAAGAAAAATATCCCCTTGATATTATAGACCTCTTTAAATATTACCTCTGTCTCTCTCCTGCCTCTGGCCCTGAGTTTGTTCAAAGGATGCTAACTTGCCCTAACACCACTTGCTTTCCCCAGTCATTGCTTTACCTTTGTGATCTGGCGTCTGTTCCCACTGCTTCAGTGAAATCATTGTTTCCAAGCAAGACAACCAAATGACTACTTGGGAGCTGCATCTCATATTTTTCATACCTTAACTGATCACCTTCTCTCTATGCATTTTTCCTTGATCCACTTCAGCCAGAGATCTGGGAGCCATTTTTTTTTTTTTGACAGGCAGAGTGGACAGTGAGAAAGAGAGACAGAGAGAAAGGTCTTCCTTTGCCGTTGGTTCACCCTCCAATGGCCGCCACGGCAGGTGCGCTGTGGCTGGCGCACCACGCTGATCCAATGGCACGAGCCAGGTACTTATCCTGGTCTCCCATGGGGTGCAGGGCCCAAGCACTTGGGCCATCCTCCACTGCACTCCCTGGCCACAGCAGAGAGCTGGCCTGGAAGAGGGGGAACCGGGACAGAATCCGGTGCTCCGACCGGGACTAGAACACGGTGTGCAGGTGCCGCAAGGCGGAGGATTAGCCTAGTGAGCCATGGCGCCGGCCTGGGAGCCATTCTTAACCCTCGCTCTATCACCTGCTGTTCTAGACACAGGCACTTGCATAAATAATTTCTTCTAGTATTATCCATTACAATATTTCACAAGTCTGTGTAAATTTTTTAGTGAGAGGTTCTTTAAGGAAATTTAATGAGCAAGCTCAACTCTAACTTAACAGTGAGGAAATCTACTGAATTTCCCAACAGGAAGTTCCATGGCAAGAAGGTTTCAGCAGCTCAATGATGTCATCAGATTCTAGGTTTTCTTTCCCTCTCTCCAGTGACTTCTTTGGAATTGGCTTAATCATTTGGGTTGGTAACAGGATGGATACAGCAATGACTCATCCAGCTGTGACATCTAGGGAATGATCAGAAAATGCATTTTCTGTGGCTTTCTTCCGTCAATGAGGAAAGCTCTCCAGCAGATGTCCCCTTACTCTCTTTGGCTAGAATTAGCTCAGGGCTCAGAGCCTTGAGCAGTGGGATTTTCTCCAGGCACTTAGCTATGTAGAAGGGAGTTCTGTTAGGAAGCCTGAGAGGAAGCCAGTGGTGTCTGCTACTGTGACCAGCAGGGGGCTTCATGACCTAGCTCCTGTCAACTCCAGTCTTCTTTTATCACTCACCTTCTGGTACTCAACCCTCCAGCTCTGCTGACCTAAGTTCTGCTTCTTCTGAGCATGCTGCACACTCAACTGCACATCTAGTTCCTTAAAGGGCACTTCCACCTTTGTTCTCCATGCCCATTCTGTCCATGCACTTTTAGGGTTCACCTTACCTGTCACCTTGTTAATTCCCTTGAGACCATAGGCCACTTGTTTGGGTTCCTTGCACATCTCCATGGATCTGTGTCATTAAAGCATCCATCATGTTGCACTGTAACTTCCTGTTTGCTGCTTGGCTTCCACAACTGGAAAATGACCTTGAGGGAAGGAATTTCTGTCTTGGTCTCTGGTATTACACAATGATCAAGGCAGAGTAGTGCTCAGTAATCATGTTTTTAGTAAATTTCTAAATGTTACCCTTCTCCAAGCTCTGAGCCTTCCCAAATAGTCCTAGTAAGGTAGACCGTTCCTCCAGGTTTTCATATATTCATATAACTGTATTAATACTACATGTACTAATCAGCCTTTAGTTACTACAACCAAATCCTGGAGGTAATACACTTTATACAGAAAGAAGGTACATTTCAGCTCACAGCTTTAGAAGGTCACAGTCCAGCTGTGTCACATTGGTTCAGCCACTGGTAATGGTGTTCTTCCTGGAAGAGCCCCTGGACAGCACAGGACAGCACTGGGAAGGAGGGAGTGTGCCTGTCCTGTCCATGTCTATTTGGTCCCTTATAAAGTCAGTAGGATTCAATGGGGTGGGTGTTCCACCCTAATAACCCCATCTAGTCCAATCACCTCCCAAAGCTCTACCTCCAAGCACAATAATTGGATCAATTTCCACATCCTTAGTCCCATTAACACAACACTTTGGGGAACAAATCTTGAACACATGAACTGGGTGGGGGGAGGGTGGGAATCCAACATCCAAATGGATATCCAAACCATAGTAGGACATCGATTCTTCCTTCCAAGGTCAACTAAGAGCAATTCCTTTAGGAAAACTGCACAGGTTAAACTCTGAAAAATACTCAAGTTTCTAAACTTCTTTTGTCAGCTCAAGGTGTTCTTTTTGACAAGGTAATTTTTAAAATAAGTTTTATTTAGGTGAAAATTACATGCAATGAAATGTACCCATTTAAAATTCACCATTCTGGTGCTTCAGCTAAATTAGACAGCCATGGAACCATCACCACCATCAAGACACAGAACCTTCACAATCCCCTCAGGCCCCTTGGCGGTCAACCTCCCTATCCCTGGCACCAGTAAGCCACTGGTCTATGTTGGCTTATTTTAGAATTTCATATGAATGGAATCACATAGTTTACATTCATTTGTGAAATGCTTATCCAAATCTTTGGGCCATTTTAAATTTCATTGTTGGGGCCAGCTCCATGGCACAGTAGGTTAATCCTCCTCCTGCGGCACTGGCATCCCATTTGGGCACAGGTTCTAACCCTGGCTGCCCTTCTTCCAATCCAGCTCTTTGCTATGGCTTGGGAAAGCAGTGCAAGATGGCCCAAGTGCTTGGGCCCCTGCACCTGCATGGGAGACTGGGAAGAAGCACCTGGCTCCTGGCTTCGGATCGGCGCAGCTCTGGCCATTGTGGCCATCTGGGGAGTGAATCAGTGGAGGGAAGACCTCTCTCTCTGTCTCTCCCTCTCACTGTCTGTAACTCTACCTCTCAAATAAATAAAGAAAATCTTTAAAAAAAAAACAAATAAATTGTATTGTTTTTCTTATTACTGAATTGCAAGATTGTTTTATGTGTATGAATATGAGCCCTTTCTAACACTGTGAACATTTCCTCCCAGTGTATAGCTTGCCTCTTCATTTCCTTTTTAAAAAACAATAATTTATGTATTTAATTTCATTTTTTTTGAAAGAGAAAGAGAGAAAGACAAGGACAGAGGTACATTTTCCATCCACTTGTCCACTCCCTAAACGACCACAACAGCTAGGGATAGGCCAGGCTGAGGCCAGGAGTCCAGAACTCCAGAGGGGTGTCCCTGATGAGTGGTGGGGACCCAAGTACTGGGGCCATCATCTGCTGCCTCCTAGTGTGCCCATTAGCAAGAATCTGCATCAGAAGTGGAGTACTTGCTCCAAATCAGGCACTGCAGTGTGGGATGCATTTTAACTGCTGCATCACTCACACTCCTCTCATTTTCTGAACAGTGTCTTTTGAAGAGCAGAAATTTCAAATTTTTAGGATGTTCAATGTCTCAACTTTTTCTTTTATGGTTTGTGTTCTATGAGATACACATTTTGTTCTGTGTTATCTTCTAGAAGGCACATAGCTTTAGATTTTAGATCTAGGTCTCTGGTACATGCTGAGTACTTTTTGTGCATGGTGTGAGATAAATGTTTATGGACATCCAGTTGCAGGTCCAGTTGTCAAGATTGTTTTTTATCCATTGGATTATTTGGGCACCTTTGTGAAAAATCAACTGCCCATATATGTGTGTGTCTATTTCTGGACTCTCTAGTCTGATTTATGCATCTGTATGCCTCTCCTTGTACTGATATCACACGGTCTTGATTATGGTAGCTTTACAGTAAGAATTAAAATGGGGATGAGTAAGTCCTACAACTTAGCTCTTTTTAAAACTTCTTTCAGTTTGAGTCCTTCGTGTTTTCGTAAGTTTTTCAAAAAAGATTTATTTATATATTTATTTGAAAGGCAGAGTTACAGAGACAGAGAGAGGGAGGGGGGAGAGAGAGAAAGGGAGAGGGAGTAAGAGGGGGAAAGAGGGGAGAGAGAGATAGAGAGAGAGAGAGAGATCCATCTTTCATCTTCTGGTTCACTCCCCAAATGGCTACAATAGTCAAGTCTGGGCCAGGCTGAAGTTGGAAGCCTGGAATTCCATGTTGGAGGGTGGCAGGAGCCCAAGCACTCAGGCCATCTTCCACTGCTAGCCTAGGTGCATTAGCAGGGAGCTGGATAGGAAGTAGAGCAGCTAAGACACCAACTGGCTCTCCCATATTAGGGTTGATGGTGTCACAGCTGGCTGCCTAACCCACTGTGCCACAATGCTGGCCCCATTATGTAAGTTTTAGAATTGGCTTGATTTGAAAATTGATTCCTATAAAATAAACACTGCTGGTGTTTTGATTGAGGTGATATTGAAGTTTTAGATCAGTTTAGGTAGAATTGATATTCCAGTGATATTATCTTCCAATGCATAATTATAGTGTAACTTTCCATTTGTTTAGATCTTCTCTAATTTTTTCAGCAGTGTTCTGTGGGTTTCCATGTATAGATCTTATGGTTTTTTACCTTAATCTAACTATTTTGCTTGTTAATGGTATTGTAAATGGCCTTCAGTCCTGTAGATCTCACTTGATCTATATAATAGCTTTCTTGTATATTTTTAGGGGTTTCCACATACACAATCGTGTTATGAATAAGGACAGTTTTACGGCTTCCTTTCCAATCCTTGTGCATCTTATTTTTTGTTATTGCTTTATTGCACTGTCTAGAGCCTCTGGTGCCATGCCAAATGGAAGTGATAAGAGTGCACTTCCTTGCCATGTTCCGGATCCTGGGAGGGAAGTGTTCAGCCTTCTCACACTAGGGGCAAAGGATTCCCTGTGATGTTTGCTGTAGGGCTTTTTGTAGCTTCATTAATCACATTGAAGCAGTTTCTTCTATTCCTAGCGTGCTGAAAGGTTCGTTGTGTTTCCATGATGAATGGGGTATTGAGTTTTGTCCAACAGCTTTTCTGAATCTACTGAGAATCCCCCATGATTCTCTATTCTAATAGAGTGAATTGTATGGACTGATTTTTGCATTATCAAACCAACTGAGCCTCACAGAGTTTGAGCTACCCACGTGCAGTTTCGTGTTCAACAACAAACTCAAGGGGCCCCTGTGAGGATTTCTCATGGCTTTTGTATGCGTGGCTCCTTCCCCTCCAGTGTTTTGCCTCATGTCTTCCAGTTATCTCAGCACCACCTGACTGCCAATTCCCGGCCCAGGAGGTCTCTGGACTCTGCTCAGGCTGCTCCTCACTGCAGATCTTCTGAGAAGTACTTCCAAGCAAAAAGCCAGGGTGACCATGAGGCCCACTTCCCTCATTCCCGTCTTGAGGAAGGTCATTTTTCTAATCTGCTTCTGTGCAGGTGCTGCCTCAGGTATCCACTCCTGTCTTAGATGGCAGTGGAAAGGTTCAATACCAATTATTCTGATGTGGTTGAATGCTGACGCTACCGGTCAAGATTCTGGATGACAGGGATGGCATTTATTCTTTTCTTTGAATCTTGAGCTTCTAGCAACTCTTTTGTCTCAGTGTATGTTTATTAAATATCTGTCTATAATGGAATGGATCCTGATTTTATTTTTGAAGCTAATACTTTATTGAAGATTAATTCCATGCCAGTATTTGATTTGTGTTATAGTCTCTAAGCAGCCTATTATACAAGTAATACATTTTATACATGCAAAGTTTCATCTCCTTATTCCTGAATGAATATGTAAAGTGAGGAGGGAACCTATCTAAGATCTGAGTGATTGAATTACAATTCATCTCTGAAGTAAGAGCTTAGGATTTTAGCTCCTCCACAATAATCTCCCTTTAAGATTTTATTCATATCACTTAGGGATCCTGTTCTCAGAAATGGTATAATAGGGTTGGTGCTGTGGCATAGCAGGTTAAGCCAATGCCTGCAACAATCTTATATGGGCACCAGTTGGATTCCTGGCTGTTCTGCTTCCAATCCAGATCCCTCCTAATGTGCCTGGGAAAGAAGTGGAAGATGGCCCAAGAACTTGGGCCCCTGTACCTACATGGGAGACCTGGAAGAAGTTCTTGGTTCCTGGCTTCTCTCTGTCCTGCTCCAGCTGTTGTGGCTGTTTGGGGAGTAAACCAGTGGATTAAAGATTTCTCTCTCTCTCTCTCTCTCTCTCTCTCTCTCTCTCTCTCTCTTTCCCTCTCACTCTGTCTTTCTAATAAAATAAATACTTTTCTAAAAAGGAAGAAAAGGAAATAGCATAATAGGTACGTAAAAACAAAAATGTGCATAGGAGTGAGCATTTAGCCTAGCAGCTGAGACGCTCTGTCTCACATCAGAGTGCCTGCATTTGAGTCGCAGCTCCAGCTCCTGACTCAAGCTTTCTACTAATGCAGACCCTGGCAGGTAACAGTGATGGGTCAAGTAATTAACTTCTTGCCATCCACACAGGGCATCTGGGTTGTGTTCCTGGCTTCTGGCTCTGGCCCCATCCACCCCCGGCCATTGAAGGCAGTTGGGAAATGAACCAGTGGATGGGAACTCTTCCTGTCTGTGTCTTTCTCTCTGCCTCTCAAATAAATTTTAAAAGTACAAAATACTCACTACAAAGTATATGTATAATTTTACAAGGTCTACAGACCCCTAGAGTCCTTCCATGGATGAACCCAATCACACAAGCCAGCAAGAGGGACCCTGATTAACACAATCATCCATTCTACTCACTGTCATCTTAAATCCCTGGTAACTTCTGTGCTTTCCTTCTTAACTCCTAGTGCTTCTGTGTTACCTGTTGCAATAATACCTCAAGCCTTGTAAGCCTTGCATTCCCCTTTTGTGATACAGCTATGAGCAGGCTCAGAGGTGAGTCCACATCCCTGCCTGCATGTATCCCATGCATCTCTTGCCTTTCAACTACATAACACTTAAGAGACCGATCCCAAGAAAAATGCTATATTTAGAACTAGTTACACATATTTCCATAAAAGATCATCAGGGCTAATTCCATTATGACTCACTTCCAAGCGTATCTCAAACAACCAGGGCCTGACTGCTCAAATGCGTGATCCTTACCACTGGTGAGTCCTTGGTGCTACCAGGCAACTCTGCTCTACTCTCTCATCCACTCACTTTCCTATTCTACTTTCCAGGTTTCCACTGCAATGTTCATGCCTTTCTTCCCCATTCCATCTTTCAGTTGATGACTTTGCTTCCATTTTTATTGAGAAAATTTCTTCTTATTGCATTAGTGAATGTCCACACAAATTCCCCACAACCACTTCTACTCAACTAGCGTCTGAGCTCTCTTCCCCTCTCTTTTCTTCCTCTCCTTCTCCTCTCTCCCTCTTTTTAGAGATTAACTGTCCTTTTTCAAGGCCAATACATTTTTCTTTTGCCTTCTCAAGAACACTGCTCTAATTTTTCTTTCTCCTGCATCAACAATTTTCCCTTTCTACTGAATCATCCCCATTAGCATACAAAGATATTGTAATAGCTTTCATCTTTTCAAAGAAAGAAATCCCATCACCCTTCATCTTCCTGAAGCTACTACTCCATTCTTCAATTCCACTTGACCCTGAAATTCCAAGAGTTTTGTTAGCCAGCACCATCAGTTCTCCCCCAATCTCTTCTCAGCTCAGTTGTTGCAAATCTGATGGTTGGTCCTGAATTCCTCCTTCTATGCAGCCAATGAGCACCATTCAGCAAAGCTGTGCTTTTCTTCCTTTCTGAAACACTGTTTCCAGAGGTATCATAGACCTACACTCTCTTGGTTTGCTTGGATCACCAATCTTTCTTCCCCTGTTCCTTTCGCTGGCCCTTTCTTCTTTTACTAGCCTCTAAACATTAGACTGTCTTGAAACAATCTCTGACTGTTTCCTCTTTTCTACCATCATGTTTAAGAGCTCTAATCCAGTACCCTGGCTTTAACCACCATCTATACCAGTGCTTCTCAGCTGAGGGTGACTCTAATAATGTCTGGAGACATTTTTGGTTGTCATAATGGGAAAAGTAAGGGGCAGGTGCTACTGGCCTCACCAGGGATGCTGGTGAATACCCTACAATATCCAGGACAGCCCACTACAACAAAAAGCATCCAGCTCAATTGTCAACAGGGTTGAGGTGGAGAAACCTTGATGTACCCAGACTTCAGTTCTGAGCCCTAGGTATATATGTCCAACTTCCTATGCACATAGTTATTTGGATGCATAATAGGTATCTCAAACTTCACATGTTGAAGCTTCGATCGCCTCTGCTC
This sequence comes from Oryctolagus cuniculus, assembly GCF_964237555.1. Classification (NCBI taxonomy): domain Eukaryota; kingdom Metazoa; phylum Chordata; class Mammalia; order Lagomorpha; family Leporidae; genus Oryctolagus; species Oryctolagus cuniculus. The sequence continues at coordinate 104,547,753 of NC_091440.1, read as the reverse complement.
CAGCTCGGGTTCTACCTGAGGCAGGACTCATGTGCTAGTGCTTTCATGCAGGGTGGAAACCTAGGGCAGTGACAGTAAGAGGAAAGGGGAGGCATACAGCAAAGGCCTGGGTGCAGATACAAGGAGATATGCTATACAACTGGCCACTTCTCCATGAGCCACACACAGACACAGCCCCATCACCAGACCACGTGATTGCTTGACCATGAGAAGAACACAGATAGTAGAGATTAATCTATGAGTGCTATTCTAGCTTCTGTCTCCCACTGCATGCGTGCCTCTCAGTCTATTGAGCCAACAAGCACCTCCTTATAGCATTGCAGCTTAAGGAATCCAGTTTCCACTCATTGTGGTGCGGTCAATCTCAGGAGGCAGAACTCTGCTGCCCACACAGAGTTGGTTTTTCCAGCAGCATAAGTGGTAGGGCAATGCAGGGCAAGTGACCACAGGGCAAGAAGAGTGGAAAGAACCTGGGGAGAGGCCTACAGTGCCCAACAACAGGCATGACTGAGACACCCAAGGTTCCAGAATTCATTCTGGCAGGAGAGAAGCTGTATTCCTCCAGCAAATAAAGCCACCATCCATCTAGTGTCTAAGGTCACAAGCCTAGGACCTGTCCTTGAAACTTCTTTTTTTTTTTTTTTTTCATATCCCGAACCCTGCCATCTCTTCAATGGAATGCAATTCTATTCCACCACTCTTCACAAGCTTACCAGTATCTCCCTAGTCAAAGCATCTTTCTTACCTGTGCTACTCAATGACCTCCAAATCCATGGTTTGTTTCTAGCATCCAGAGGCATCTCTGCAATGTGCAAGTGATGTTACCTAAATATTGGTGCAAGTCTTCCAGTATCTCCCCATCACACTCAGAATTAAACAAATCGTCTCCCTGTGGCTCAAGAGGCCCCCGCATGATCTGGCTCCTGCCTGCCTTTCTGACCCTCCTCTGGGGACATCCCTCCTTGGTCACTACACTGGCCCTCTTTTGTCTCTGAGGATGCTGCTAAGCGTGTCCTTGCTGTAGGTCCTGGACATTTGCTCTCACAGCTAGCAGACTTCTGGTCTACCGGAAGAGGCTATCTCCTCTTGAAGTGCTGGAATCAAATGTGACCTCTGCAGACAGGCCCCCCTGTTGGCAAATCTGCATTTGTTATACCCCAACCCCCCTTTTTTCTTCACCTAACATCATAGCACATGGCTTATTTGCTACTGTCTCCAATTCCCACTGGAATGTGAGCTGCACTAGGGCTGCGATGTTGTATCTGGTGCTAGAATGGTTGAGTACATAGTTGTTGAATGGATAAGTATCTTCAGACCCCTCCCAACCCAGTCCTGTTCCAAACACCTGTTTTAGGGACTTGATGACACCTCTTACACCTCCTAAAGAAACTCTGAGTTCCAGAACTTAGAATCCCATGGAGCCTGTGAATCTTTTAGCAAGGCAAATGCTGAATCTGAGCAGGTGCAAGCACATGAAGCCAGGACGATGACACTCTTAGGAGTATCTAAAGGAAGTACAGAGGTCATAGGAAAAGAGAGGCTCAGGAGCAGGGAAACTAGGGGAGCCCAGCATTGCTAGGACGTGCTCGGAAGACGTTGATTCAGTCTCGCAGGGTTATCTCCGACAGGACTTTGATAGCGGCGGCGGCGGCGGCAGCAACGAAATCCAAGGGAGTCGCCAGTAGTGCAGCACAATTTCACAGTCGTGAACGGGAGGGAGCCAGAGCGAGCTGTTACAGCAAAGCAGCAGTGCCAGAAGGGAGTTGCTGGGACTGCAGGACAGGCGAGTGGAGAGGGGGAAAGGACAGAGCTTACCCTGGGAAGGAGGAGTGTTAGAGGACCGTCTGTTCACAGGAGAGAGGCCGGGGTTTGGATCCGGAGGAGGAGAGGGAACACTTTGATTTGTCGGAAAGGAACGCCAGGGACTGAGTCTGGAGGAGGGACTTAACCAGCTCCATACCCAGGCTTGCTGCTGCGCCTGGGCAGCCCCGCAGAGGCCCCCGCCTTTCACTAGCCACAATAGAGCCGGGAGGGTGCAATCATTGGCTTTGATTAAAGAGGTGGGTGGTGTAGGCGGGAGGCAACGCAAGCCGCGGTGGCGCGAAGGGGCGGGCCCAAGGTCGCTGCGGAGCCAATCAGCGGCGACTCCGGGCTCTTGCAGCCTCCTCCGAGACTCCACCGCAGCTCAAGTGCGGGAGCTGCCGGCCGCCTGCTCGCGAGCTGCAGGCGCCAGCGCGCAGAGCCCCCCCCCCCCACTCCCCCCCGGCGGGGGGCCGCAGCCCAAGCAGCACTCGTGGGGGCGCCGCGCACGCCCCCTTCCAATCCCCCGGCTCGAGCAGCCACGCGTCTTGCTGGGGGACCTTGTCCGTATAAGTGACAAGCCGTATAAGTGGCCCGGCGGAGGCACGGGGCCGGGGAAGGATGCTGCGGGAGGAGGGGCAGAGAGTGGGAGGCGAGTAGGCGACTTGCTTCTCAGATGCGTCCCAATTAGCACCAAGTTGGCAGACAACCCCACAAACCCACGAAACCTTCCGTCCCCCACAAGTCACACTCCCCGCATTTCAGAGCAATCTGCTCGCGAGGAAACTTCAACTCCCGCGGTAAGTCAAAGGGAGGGACAGGCTCTCAGCACCGCCACATAGACCCCAGCCTAGCGACCCTCGGCCGCAGGGCTGCACCCAAAGCCTGCGTGTCTGCCGCTGGCTGCGCTCCGCAGGGCGCCCCCCCCCCCCCTTCTCCCTGCCGGAGTAGGGGCGGGTTGGCGCGCAGAGCACTGTGTTCCAAGGGGATCCTTGCGGGACTGCACAAACGCAACCCTGTGCGCGGAGTTCTGCCAGGAACATCACAGCCTGCATTGCGTCGGACCTGACTCTTCCCAATGTGAAATTCGCGGGGAAGGTCGCGCGCGGTCAGGGCCCGGGCGTGGGCTGGGCTGTGGGCTACGAGGGAAGTTGGGTTGGTGGTCGGCGTTTCTGGCACGAGAGGAAAAAGCCGTGCTGGCAAGGGTGGGAACCGAACGCCAACCCCCGCCTGCCAAACCACCCCCTGCTATTTTCCATCTACCTCCTCGAGGCTGCCCTCCCCCGCCCTCCCAACCCACGCCCGGGTGGGCCAATCGCTGCTCCGCATCCCAGGCGCTTTCTCATGTTTCTGCTGATCTTGCAGCGCCCAGAAATGGACCGAGCGGACCCGCTGCCGCACGCGCCCTGCCCCACTCCGCGCTGCTGAAGGCTCCCGGCGCGCGGCGCAGCCTCGGGCCAGCTCCACGCTGGGAGTGCGCAGAGCCATGTAGACCCCAGCCGCAGCCCGCCCGCCTCCTCGGGACCGAGTCAAGGGCTCCCACGGGGTTGGGAGGCGGCGAGAGTGTTGGCGATCGTCTTTTGCCTCCCAGCTTCGGGAGAGGGTGGCATTTGGCATTTCCGCCCCGCATCCTCCGGAGCTCCCTGCACTGGCGAGAGAACGGCGTCTCCAGGTTGCCGGCGCCCGGGGAGCATGGGGGCAGGGAGCCGAGGTCTCCGCCGCAGCTGCTCGCTGAAGCGATAGTCCGACTGAGAGCCGCACAGGACGAGCGGACGGACCAGGACGGCTGGGGTGCCGGGTGCCTCTCGGCTGCTGCGGCGGCGGCGCGGAGACTCGCGTCCGGCTGCAGCTAAGACGACCTGCCGCACCCCGACCCGGGCTCCCGGCAGACTCCGCACCGCCCTGCGCCAAGCCAGCAGTCCAGGTAGGGGGCTCCGCAGCCCGGGGCTGCGGGACCCGGGTGTTGGGGTGACGGGGTGGGGACGGCGGGTGTGTGTACGTTGGGGGGAGGGTTGCAGAGACGCTGCTCGGGATCCGGAGCTCCCCCTCCTGGGGTCTCTTGGCGCTTTAGCGATCTCCAGTGTAGCGGAGTTGTAAACAGCTCGGCCGTTGGGCACCGGGGAAAGTGGGACGGAAGAGCCCCAAACTTGGATTTCGGGGTGTCTGCGTGTGTGTCTGTCTGCGTGTGTGTGCTGTCCTTGGTCCGAGTCCAGTGCGTTCCCCACAAGCTGCACGTCCGTGCTCTTCGGTGTCTGTCGGTCCGTCCCATCGGAACGCTTCTGATTCTCTGCCCCCCGTATCACTTTCTATTTCTCTGCAGCGTGCATCGATCGCCCTTGGTGGGAGCTTAGAAGGCGGCAGGCGAAGAGGGCTAGGAGGGGGGCGAGCCGAGGAGCAGCGGAGGGGGTGGCAGGCGTGGGGCTCCGCTGAGCTGGCAGCGCCCCGCGGTCCAGGGAGGGCTGGCGGCGGGGCGGGGAGGCCGGGGCGCGCCCCGAAGCCATGGCCCGATCCACTGGAGCGGCTCTGCGTTAAGGCACCGCGGGGCAGGAAGGAATACAAAATAAAAGAAAAAGAAAAAAATAAACAACTTTTAGAACAAAACAAAACGAAACAAGCACATCCTCCAAACTCGGCCGTCGGCACAAAATCCTGGTCCGCGCCGACGAGGGGGATTCCCATTCCAGAAACAGACAAGGTGCAGGGCCAGGCAACCGGGAGCCAAATCGCAGGTCCGCTCACCTGCTCGCTCGGAAGCCCAGCCCCCTGAGCGCTGGGGAGACCCGCACGCGGGTGGCGGTGGTGGTGGCTGCGGCGGCGCGGTGGCTGCGCCTGGGTCCCCCCAGCCCCTCCGCGCTCACGCTTCCCCAGCCCCAGGCTCCTCGCCACCCTCACCCCCACCCCAGGCCTCCCACCCTTAAGCCCGGCCGGCTTCCATCATGACGGTGGTGTCAGGGGAGAACGTGGACGAGGCCTCGGCCGCCCCGGGCCACCCCCAGGAGGGCGGCTACCCGCGGCCGGCCGAGCACGACGAGCACGAGTGCTGTGAGCGCGTGGTGATCAACATCTCAGGGCTGCGCTTCGAGACGCAGCTCAAGACCCTGGCGCAGTTCCCCAACACGCTGCTGGGCAACCCGAAGAAGCGCATGCGCTACTTCGACCCGCTGAGGAACGAGTACTTCTTCGACCGCAACCGGCCAAGCTTCGACGCCATCCTGTACTACTACCAGTCCGGGGGCCGCCTGCGCCGGCCGGTCAACGTGCCCCTGGACATGTTCTCCGAGGAAATTAAGTTCTACGAGCTGGGTGAGGAGGCCATGGAGAAGTTCCGGGAGGACGAGGGCTTCATCAAGGAGGAGGAGCGCCCCCTGCCCGAGAAGGAGTACCAGCGCCAGGTGTGGCTGCTCTTCGAGTACCCCGAGAGCTCGGGCCCTGCGCGCGTCATCGCCATTGTCTCGGTCATGGTCATCCTCATCTCCATCGTCATCTTCTGCCTGGAGACCCTGCCCGAGCTGAAAGACGACAAGGACCTGGCGGGCACCTTCCGCCGCGTCGACAACACCACCGTGGTCTACAGCGCCAACATCTTCACGGACCCCTTCTTCATCGTGGAGACGCTGTGTATCATCTGGTTCTCCTTCGAGCTGGTGGTGCGCTTCTTCGCCTGCCCCAGCAAGACAGACTTCTTCAAGAACATCATGAACTTCATCGACATCGTGGCCATCATCCCCTACTTCATCACGTTGGGCACGGAGATAGCGGAGCAGGAGGGCAACCAGAAAGGCGAGCAGGCCACCTCGCTGGCCATCCTGCGGGTCATCCGCCTGGTCAGGGTGTTTAGGATCTTCAAACTCTCCCGCCACTCCAAGGGCCTGCAGATTCTGGGCCAGACCCTCAAGGCTAGCATGAGAGAGCTAGGGCTGCTCATCTTCTTCCTCTTCATCGGCGTCATCCTGTTTTCTAGCGCAGTGTACTTTGCCGAGGCGGAGGAAGCTGAGTCGCACTTCTCCAGTATCCCCGATGCTTTCTGGTGGGCGGTGGTGTCCATGACCACCGTGGGATACGGTGACATGTACCCTGTGACAATTGGAGGCAAGATCGTGGGCTCCTTGTGTGCCATCGCTGGTGTGCTGACAATTGCCCTGCCCGTACCTGTCATTGTGTCCAATTTCAACTATTTCTACCACCGAGAAACTGAGGGGGAGGAGCAAGCTCAGCTGCTCCACGTTAGCGCCCCGAATTTAGCCTCTGACAGTGACCTCAGCCGCCGCAGTTCCTCCACTGTGAGCAAGTCTGAGTACATGGAGATCGAGGAGGAAATGAGTAACAGCATAGCCCATTATAGACAGGCCAACCTCAGAACTGGGAACTGCACCACCGCTAACCAAAACTGCGTTAATAAGAGCAAGCTCCTGACCGATGTTTAGAGAAAGGTGCAGGTGCACGCAAAGCCGCCCCCCCGCTTACCAGACGCAGAAAACAGAGCGCACACTTTGTAGATACTTTCCTAGATAATCTCTGAACGCTCTGTTTCACCGTCAATGCATTGTTGCATTGTGGATTCTGGAGGTGGCCTACCAGACACTTTTTGAGATTCCTGAAAAAAGAGACTATTTTCATTTTATTGAAAAATAAAGTTGGGAAGAGAAAGGGTATTTTCTAAAACTGGCTTTAAAAAATGCAGTCCATGAACTAGTCTAGGTGAAATATGATTTAGATGCCACCCCCATTCTGAAACATTTTTAACCCTTTGGCTTGTTTAACATTTTTTTAAAAAACTTAAACTAAAAGCCAAACGATCACTTAAAAAACTAGCATTTGCATGGGACTCCGATGTAAAACCTTTGCAAAGTGCACAATAAGACTGTGCATTAACTGTGTTGCAGTTAACACGATACCCCAGCCCCCGGGACAGTGAACAAATGCTTCTATTTGGATCAACTGAACTGCATATGACTAGGTGAAAAAAAAAAAAAGAAAAACAAAACAAAACAAAACACAAACCTCCAACATAACTTAGGACTGGTTCACACAGCACCTTACAGATCAGATACTGGTCCTGACCCATGAGGGATTTCCCTCTGCTCCATCCTTCCAATCTGGATCATTCTCTAAGAGAAAGATGAGCGAATTAAGCTAACTGAATCATCTGCGGTGCTGCTAAGTTTTCTCAACTGCAGGTGAGCCCAATGCAGGTCTTTTCTCACCAGTCCTGCACCCTGATCCCTGGCCTTCAGAACTGGATGTTAAAACCCAAGCCTCCTTATTGCAAGAGAGCACAAATGGAGTTAAATGCAAGCATGTTTGAACCTGATAACATTTACTTTATAATCGCATGCCAAGAACATCAACCCAGACAATAGGGGATAAGCTTACGTTGAAATCAACTCTTCTAAAAATAGATTTTTTTTCATTTGCATTCACCAAAAGTGCACTCCTTCATTTATCAACTCCTTTATTAGTAAATACAGTACTGTATTTAAGTGCATATGTTAGTCAGATGGGAACAATTACATTTTGGAGCTCAAAGCATGTTCTCTTACTCAGCATTATGACCTATTTGACTAAGATGTACCTTGAATTAATTAATGCATGATTTCAGTAATAAAAAAATTTTACATAATAAAAATTACAAGTCTGCGGGATGAGAGGCCCAAAAGAAATAACGGGGGGTGGGGGTGGGGTGGGGGACACTCAGTCAATTTTCCTGCCTTTGCTCAGGGAAATGTCAGGTTTCTGCAGAGAAAGGACCAATACGCTCATCCCTTAAAGGGAAATTCATGGAAAACTAGATAAGTCATCAAAGTATATAGAAAAACACCTAAGAACAAGTATTCTTTCTAGCTGAAGATAAAACACAAGCAAAACAAACAAACAAAAAAAGGTGCAATATTGCATGTTTTTTGGTGCATTCTTAGGATGTAAATGAAAATGTTTATCTCTTGTATGCATCCAAAGCAGAGCTGACTTCTTTTTTGCAGTCATGATTTGAAGTCTGTAGAGACTTCGACCCTCCCCTCGAGGCTCCCTGAAGAAACTCAACCAATTGATTTAATAGTTGCTTAGTGCCTTTATCCTGTACCCACAGTGAAATGCAGAAAGTGCCTCCGTGACATGGCTGAGGAGTTATGTAAAGGAAGGGAGGGAGGGTTGGGCACAGATCCTTTGCTTTTTCATTTGCCATTCATGCTTTCTCACTTCACCAGTGTGAGGAGACCATACCACCCTAGATGCTGGAGAGGGAAAAGGAGAGGGAGAAGAAGAAGGAGAGGGGAAGGGAGAGGGAGAGAGATAGGGAGAGGGAGAGGGAGAGGTGCAGGAAGGTGCTGGCTCTGGGTGTGAACTGAGACCCAATCTCTGAAACTGGACTTGAACCATGAACTTGTCTATTCCTCTTCTGCACCAGAAGCTAAGATAAACTTTTTGGGCAGTTATTTCCTACGGAGGGCCACTCTGGACATGCAAAGCTTCCTCAGGTCCGCCACAGGGTTCCTGGCACATTTCCTTCTGATCTCTCTGTTGGCGACAGCACTTTGCAAATCCCTGTCTGAACTTCTCAGGCAGCCTTGTGGAGATGGGAACACTCAGCTCACCCTCCCTCCTGGCCCACCCCCTTCAGAGATTTCCCAGGATGCTCCTGTGATCTTCCCACCTGGCAGTCACTTGACAGGCTGAACCTCTGACTTCTGCCATCCTGGTCACTCAGCCCAGAGAGAGTGGTGGGGACCCTGTGCCCAGCCTACCACAGGCCTCTGATGTCCAGCAGCTGTCCACCCATGGAGAGGCACTCGCAGCCTTTGGAGGACGCCGTGGTGGGGACAGCAGTGAGGCAACCGATCAAGCAACTTGAGTTACACCCAGGCTGGCTGACTGACAGAGAACTTGGATCTTTGCCTTTTCTGTGGGACATCTGTGACTCTGTAGGATGAATACCACACACCTCATGGGAAGACAAGGGGCCGGTAACTGCACAGCCTCTGGCTACAGGGCATTAAACCCTTCTGGGTGCTGTGTCCTTGACGTTGGAACCTGTTCTCCTCCTGGCTACTCCTCTCCTACTTGCTTAACTGTTCCCAGTTAGGCAAACATGTCTATGGCCCTCCCTCACCCCCGCCAGGGATCTTGTGAGCTTTTCTATCCACTTTGTGGTCTAGGACACACAGAACTTAAACTGCTGCCCTCTGTCAACAGCAATAATCCACTTTGTACTGTGGGCTGGATGGGATAGAGAAATCAGGACCAAGACTGATGAGACCGGCTGATGGCTACACGGCATGTTTCTTGTTAGCTGTCCCCTGGACTGGTGGATTCTTCTGCATGTGTTACAGGAAAAAGTGCTGCATGTGGTGAACCTGTAGGCCTGGGCCTGGGGGATGAAGTGCTAAGGATTTGGGGTGATATGGGGAAAACGAAAATGGCTTATCCACCTGTAGCTCGCTGCAGTGAGTTCAGGCAGGACGGAGTACAGGGATTAGCTGTGTAGCATAGGCATGCAACCTTTAACAAAGCTCTTACCCCTTGCACTGTCATGTGCTGAAATGTCTTTGTAGACCTGAAGGTGCACTTAACAAAACTGCCTATTAAGGAGTGACTGTCTTTTGGCTTACTTAGTTATATTGGCTTTATCAGGCTTTGTAAAAGCCTTTCCAGCCCCTTCCTAGGAATTGACCTCCCATGGCTCGTGTTTTCTCCAGGAGGAGAAGACTTCTGATTTGCTGATAGCCATAGCTCAGTTCTTCCAGGATATGGGGACCCTAGTTCAATAGGGTGGCCATGGAAGGGCTGGGTCATACCAGGGCTGTTAGCCATCCCAGAATCTCTGAAGTGAATAACTCACCTCTAGTGATCTAACTCAGAGAGACCAAAGATGTTAATTTCCTTTGTCCTCAGATGTGTAGGAGATGGACCGTGGCCAGGAGAGCTTTTGTTTCTGCATCCCCTCCGTATCTGTGCGCAGCCCCTCCCTCGGGCTCCCTTTGAGTCTAGAGTTTTGATGATCAGTTAAAGCTGTTCGTTGAGAGTGTGTTAGCGGGTTAGCCTAACAAAATAAGATAAACCAGTAGCAAGTTGTTCTCTTGGGTTATGGGTGATGGACAGTCATTTTTCTAAATTGGAGCTGTACGATAGGTTTAGAGTCTATGACCATGGAACTCAAGCACAGAGTGACATCACAACCTGGATTCCCTTGAGAATTGCCAAGTTACATGTAGATGGTACGTGAGCAATACGTTTCTTTAAGAAGAAGTTTGGATCAGTTAGTAAAGGGTCTTATTCATGTTGTGCCTAGTTGCAATTTATTCAGATTAGCTGATATGTTACAAAGTCAGTAAAAGTGATTTCCCTAACCCTCCTGTTAATATAAGGAGACCTCACAACACATGCTTTGTAACCATTTTAAATTTGAATCCCTTGTTTGGTAGGTTGGATTGAGCAGAAAGGAGAAAGAGAGCAGTGGCAGAAGGCAGCTTCCCATTTTCTTCCTGGAGTGCTTTACTCCTGGGAGTGCCGAGAGTTGGTGGGTGGTAGCCACCCAATGTGTGACATTGTTAGAAAGGTCAACTGCCAAACAGCCATTTTATCTTCCAGCTTTTCCAAGCAAGAATGAAGCCTTCTGACGTTCATGTTCATTTTAAGGAGGAAAACAGACTATGACGTTACGACCAGACACAGCCTAAGTGGAATTGCCATCTCAGGAGGTGTCTTCTCATCCGTCCTGCGGTGTATTGGTACTTGTATTTATACTATGGGATTTCAGGGTATATTCGAACACATGTAGCATGACTCAGGTACATCTTAAAAGAATGTACATTACCTAACATTTTTTGTAAAGGAGCAGACAGGAGCTGAATTATCAACCAAAACTTTCCATTGCCTAGGGTTACTGTGCAAACTTATTCAGGGTGTAGGCATAAGGGTTAGAAGCCTAGGGGTTCAAATGCCAGTCTCTTTGCGCAGTTGAAATGACCATGCACTTTCTTGGAAGTCCAGGGTGCATATTAACAGGGAGGCCCTGCTGACCTCAGGACTATTAGCTTTAAGGAGATTAACCCTAGTCCTGGTGATTTTTATGTAGGAACTTACAAAGAGAGTACTTTGGTAAGTCAAGCCTTCCAAGAGTGTGGAAAAGTCTTGTTCTGAAGTTAGAGAGAAGAGGAAATGGTGTCAGGAAGGAAAAGAGAATGAGAAATCTCCCTTGCAGAATATTCCAGGTCACAAGTTGTCTCTGCTCCCGAACCTGCAGAAGCACCTAGTTCCTCTTCAGGGCACTGTTTTGAGACCAGTTTAGGAAATAGGTGTTCAACCACATGGGCTCTATGTGACATACCTCTAGTATTGAAGTATCGCTGAGGTTGTTATAAAAATTGAGTAGTATTAATTTAAAGTGCACCATCAGGACAACAAACCATTTAAGCTGCAAAGCTCTATTTCATTTCTCGAGTTTGCCAGTTGCTTACACCTTGAGTTACAGATGTGTCTCATTTTCACCTCCTGTGCATTTCCCCTGCCCTGTCTAAAACAGCAGGTAGAGGACGCTGAATGTTATGAATTGAGAACCTAACCGATGCGCATAGTTTTCATCTATGCAATCTTACTCGCTTCTGTCACTTTATGATCTGTTCATATTTGGCATTAATTAAAGATAATTTTTAAGGATCTTATCATGGAATTTCTTGGTTACTTTATTTGTCTCTCGTCTAATTGGTCTTTGGGGGCCCTTTCCTCACACCATATGCTATGGAGTTTTTCTACATGACATCATGAAGCCAAGATCAAATCACAAACAGCTTTTTTTTTTTTTTTTCCTTTGGAGCTTGTTTTGAATTTTGATGATAAACTCACAGTTTGATGTCAGGTAAGATCCCAAAAGGAACCCATTGGAATTTGGCCTGTGAAAGTTAGTGGGAGGTCAAACTTTGAAAACAAGAATAAGAAGTGAGACTTGAAGGAATGAAGTCATTGGTTTTATGCACTTAAATTGTTTCTGATTGGAAACTGTTTTTCATCCACAGTCTGAGAAGTTCCCCAGGAAGGAGTGAATGTGTGTGTGTGTGTGTGTGTGTGTGTGTGGTGTTTGGGTATGTGTGTGCAGTGGTGCTATGATCTGGCATGAGATGACGTCATAGTTACAGCACAGTGCGGAAATGACTTTGATGTGGAAAACCAAATCAATTCCTGGTTGTTCTTTGTATGGAATTTTTACACATGCACGATAAACGTTGCTTTCTTGTTTTGTTTTGATTTGAGTTGTTGGGAATGATTCGGAACCACTCAGGTTGTTCTTCCTGGTCTTCCATTTGTTCCTTGAGACTATCACATTTTATACCGCTCTTTGAGACCAGCGAAAACAGGTTGTATGCTTCATGGCAGGCCTCTGGTTTGGGTCCTAAATGCACGAGTGGCTGGTGCATCATCGTAGTGTTGTCATGCATTGTGATAGGCTCATGTTGAAAGATTCAGACACGAATTTTTTACTATGGGATTTGCCACTGCAAGTCATCTGAGGCTTTTCTTGTTGCTTGTACTTTTGTTGTTTTCAGAAAACTGGCCAAACTAAGTTCTAATGGAGAAGGTGAGACAGAGAAATTTATCAGTGGCAGTGGGCACTTGAGCCAAGGCGTACGCAGCACTGAATGTGTTTTTTAAAGCTCAGCTTTAGAAGGGTCTCAAAGCAGAGCAGTCAGACTCGATAGCCACCAATGGTAGGGCTACAGCCGGAAGCCTTATTGTTTATAGAGCTTTAAAAAAGAAGTCAAGCCAGTGTTAAAGGAAACCAACCAGAATATTCAAGAATAGACTGTGGATGAGACCTGATCCCAGTCGCTCCACCCTGGCAAGGAGAGCTGCCTGCTACGGTCAGTCCAGATTTCTGGAGCCGGACCAGGTTTGAACGTGCAGGGAGAACTAGCCGTGGTGTGGAGCAGAGGTGCCTGGTTGCAAAGTCTGATGCAGATGAGACGCAGCATGGTCAGCCTGCCCAAGTGGAAAGCAGCCCTTTGAAGTAGCCTAGAAACAGAGAATTCAAAATTTCCCATATAATTAATTGAGTCAAAGATACCATAACTTGTAAGATGTGCTGCTGTTTGACATATTTGTAAGAAAGAGAGAACAGGGACAGTTATGACTCACGGTTGCATTGATTCATCGTCTTCATTTAGAGACAGAAAATATGTTTTTAAAAAAATCCTAGAACTGATGAACCATAGTGATAAAAAGTTTGAATTCTGAATGCTTCAAATTTGGCAATTTCCTTCAACCCTGAACCTGCTAGATCCTTTAGGTCTTCTTTTAAACTCTATTTTTACTTTATGGTATTTTGGCAAGCCCTGCCCCTGACTAAGGCTTTGGGATGCATTAAAGCCATGTGCCCTAGAGATTCTTGATGCAGTGGGGGCCTTAGACTTAATTGTGATGGACGAAGTGAAGTGAAGTTGGGCTCCCCGTCCTTCCCTCCTTTGCCTCCTGATAGCACCCGCTCCCTTCTCAGACCTCCAGCACCCCTACCCATCACTGCATTTAAATACAAGGCAATCCCACAGGTGCTCATGCACAGTCAGGTGCTACTCACAACACTTCTGCTTTGGGTAGCTCTTTGCAGTTTTCAGATCACTTCTCCATTAATTACATTGCTTTGTTCTACTTGATGGGCCGGGTAAGGTTGATATCAGTACCCTTATTTTGTTGGTGAAGGAACCCATGCTTGCTTTTTGGGTGGAGGCTGCACCCCTGTGTTTATTGCTGATTCCATGACCCAGGTGTCTGGTGCGAGGTAGAGACTCTGCACATTTGCTGAGCTGAGTGCTGCAAAGTGCCATGTCACATGGCAAGGGATGACTGATAGATGCAGTGCAGGGCACTTGGCTTCTTTGAGTCTTTCAGTCATTCATTTCTAAGACAGGAATATAACGGTTCAAAGTCTGTGTAGAGATGAGATACTATAGGTCCACTTGTTGGTCAATTCTAGTATGTTGTATAGATGGAAGATACTAATAGGTATGTTATTAATTATGATGATGAAGGGACAAGCAAGAGGAGGAGGCCACTGGGTCATTTCTTCCAGTGGGAGGAGATGTGTTGTCAAGGAGGTCTCTGGGGAGAGCAGATGTTTAATTCCAAGGACTGACTGCATGGTGGAGGACTCTCAAGACTTGGGGGCAGAGATGCCACATGAGACCAGGCGTTCAGCACCCACATGCGATGCTGAGCCATTATTGCTAGTCTTGTTCCTTGCTTATGGTGATACATGAATCCTATTTTGCATCTTCAGACCCTAAATATCAAGGGTAAATCCTGCCGCAATATGTTGAGGAGCCAGAAGGTATCTTCCAGGATTCTATCACTTCTGATCGCCTCATTTCCCCCATGTGCAAAATATTGTCTGATTTGATTTTCCTCTGCACCTGTGAATACTGAGAAATAAAGCAAGATGTTGTTTGGGAAGCTTTCTCATATGCTTGTCTGAGCAATGTCTTATAAATAAATATATCAAAGAAACTATTCATAACTGTCCTTGTGGGAATTAAGATGACTTTCACAAGCATAGGAGAGTCAATATAAGTCTTTTCTTGAATATCATGTGCTATACATATGGTTATAAAATTTTATAAATTATATTTCTTTTTTAAAAAAGATTTATTTATTTATTTGAAAGGCAGAGTTATAGAGAGGCAGAGAGAGAGAGAGAGAGAGGTCTTCAATCCACTGGTGCACTCCCTAAATGGCTGCAATGGCTGGAGCTGTGCTGATCCAAAGCCAGAAGCAAGGAGCTTCTTCCAGGTTCCCCACGTGGGTGCAGGGACCCAAGGACTTGGGCCATCTTCTACTGCTTTTCTAGGCCACAACAGAGAGATGAATCGCTAGTGGAGCAGCCAGAACTCAAATGGGTGCCCATATGGGATGCCAGCACTATAGGCAGCAGCTTTACCTGCTAAATTACTGCACCAGACCCTAAAATGTATTTTTTCAGAATTGAAAGTAGAAGCCAGCATTGTGGAGCAGTGAGTTTATCTGCTGCCTGTGATACCAGCATCCCATATCTGAGTACCAGTTCAAGTCCTGGATGTGCTGCTTCCAATCTAGCTTCCTGCTAATGTGCCTGGGAGGACAGGCAATGATGACCAAGTGCTTGGACATCTGCCACCCACGCGGGAGCACAGGATGGAGTTTCTGGCTGCTGGCTTCAACCTTGCCCAGTCCCGGCCACTGCAGCCTTTTGGGGAGTAAAACCAGCAGATGGAACATACAACTCTTTCTCTCCATCTCTCTTTCTCTCTCAACCTGCCTTTCAATAAATAAAACAAATATTTGTTAAAAAAGAGTTAAAATCAGAGGATGATCAATGCAGAGCTTAAGATAAATTACATTTTGAGCTCAGTCCAAATCCAACTTTTATCAAAAATCCTTATTCTTTAATGAAGTGAGTTAAGAGTATTTGGAAATCCACGCTACTTTAATTATGTCTATAGTGATGAGTACTTTTTTTTTCATTCTGTGCAATAACATTATTTCACTGCTTCAGAAAGGAAATGATTGTGCTTTATATGGATTTCAAAGGGAACCTTTCTGAGTCTAAGATTCACCGTACCGTACAGTATGTTCTCCCTTCATTAACAGGCAAAGCATTTTTTAATCTTAGAGAAAGTTGTGCATATGTCAGCTCTGGAAGATGAGATGCCCAACGCAGTTTTTGAAAGGCTGCAGGATTTTAGTTTATTGTTAAAGGGTATTTCTAGGGAAGATGGAATAGCTGCCTTTTCAGTTCCACAGGATGAAGTTCATACTTGCTAGCATTTAAAAAAAAATAATGTTCTCTCTTCATAGACAAAAATGAGTACCATAAACATCCTTTAATCGCAGTGTTGATAATTTAGAAAACAAAGTGGTGTCGTTTTAGTATCTATGTAGTGATTTGTGTGCTAAAAGAAGATGTGTGTTCATTGTGAGAATTTCCAGGAAGTGCATTACAGCAGAACCTGGTAAGGCAAAAATACCCTTTGGACATATGGCAAAGGCCAAAAGGAGGTTGCTTAGTATGTAAAAGTCAAATAGATGAATTTTATTTTAATTCACAAGAGTTTGCAGCAAGGTGACAGGTCATAAGGCTTACCGGCCTGAAGGTGCAAGTTTGGCCAAGACGACTTTCAAGTCTTCAGTTTTAGGATGGTTGATTAGGAAATGGGCTGGGGTTGACCAGGGAGTGCTTGAGATCCTGGCTCACCTGTGAGAAATGAGCAATGTGGCAAGTCATTCATTCATTACCCATGCTTATTATGGTGACTAAAGTAATGACTCATTAGTCAATGCTACTTGTTGTTAAGTAATGGACCATTAGGCTGTTTTTTAAAATAAATCATATAAATCATCTTATGGGTCAATTTAGTATGCTCAATGGTCAGCCAAACTGTGATGGAAATGGTTATTGGACTTTGGACTGAATTCTATAGGCAATTTGATGGCATTCAGTAAGACAGAACCTCAGTTATCACAGATTATGTAGACACAGTCTTGTGGAGAGGAACAGGAATACATTAGAGGGCTTTCAGAAATGATCTTGGGAAGCATCAAAATTCTTGTCTCCTTTCTTCCCTCCCTCTCTTTCCTCCTCCCTTCTTTCTTTCTCTTCCTTTTAGAGACTGTATCCATGTATTTCCTTATTATTTATGATCCTGTCTATATCCAGAAAGGACACAAGGTGACTTGCTACACAGAGTCTGGTGAAACCCATGGGGAAATTCACTGTAGGAGGCAGGGAGAGGAGCAGCTACAGAGAAGAAGGGGCAGGAGGACCTCGGGCACAGAAGCGCGGGTGTCTGTCAGAGCCTTGCCATGGACCCAGCCTCCTCTGGGTCCTTCAGGCTCCTCACAGTCTAGAATTCTAGTTTTGAAGCCTGAAGAGTACCATTGCCTTAGGACCCAAACCAACATAGCAGTCCAAAGGGAACATGATTAAAGGCAATTTTTATTTTTAAAAGATTGATTTATCTGTTTTTTTGAAAGGCAGAATGATAGAGAGATGGAGAGACAGACAGACAGACAGACACACACACACACACACAGGCAGAGAGAGAGAGAGAGAGAGAGAGAGAGAGAAAGTTTCCATCTGCTAATTCACTTCCCAAATGACCACAACAGCCAGGAGCCTGAAATTTCATTTGGATCTCCCACATGAATGCCAGGCTCCCAAGCACTTGGGCCATCATCCACTGCTTCCCAGGTGCATTAGCAGGGAGCTGGAGTGGAAGAAGAGCAGATGGAATCAAACAGGTGCTCATATGGGATGCCAACATTGCAGGAGTTGGCTTAACTCACTGCGTCACAATGATGACCCTCTAAAGATGATTTTTAAAAGGCGCCAGTTTGACTTTTGGCTGCTCCACTTCTGATCCAGCTCTCTGCTAATGCACCTGAGAAAGCAGCAGAGGGCCCCTGCACCCTTGTGGGAGACTAAGAAGAAGCTCCAGGCTCCTGGCTTCAGCTAGGGCTGACCATTGTGGACATTTACCGAGTAAACTAGTAGAAGACCTTGCTCTGTCTCTCCCAGTTGCTCTCCCTGTAACTCTGCCATTCAAATTAAAAAAAAAAATTCTTAAAAAATAAAAGACTTTTGTAAAGGCTATCAAAGTGAGAATAAATGTGTTTTGTTTAATTGTATTTCTTTTGTATATATTTATAATATGTTACATGTTAATTTCACATAATTAATATAACAATATATAATAATAAATATTATTTGAGAGGCAGAGAGACAGAGAGGTATCCCATCTGTTTGCTTACTCCTCAAATGCCCACAAGAGCTGAGACTGGACCAGACCAAAGCTGGGAGTTGGGAAATCAGTGGAGATCTCCCCCAGGGGTGGTGGGGACCCTGTCACTGCCACACAGGGTGCACGTGAGCAGAATGGTGGAAGTGGCAGTGGAACTGGGCGTGTGATCAAGGCACTGCGGCACAGGATGCCGGCATCCCAGCGGATGGCTTAACTGCTAGGCCAAGTGCCCATTCTGTACATTCCCTTTATTCCTGGTGATATATTAGATGCAATCTCCACCATTCACATGAAAATAAACGATTACACTGTGAATGAATATTGTGAGTTTCTCAGCCTGTTGAAGCGATACCTAACTTCTCAGCTGGAATTGAACCTTCATGGTACTGGTTCAATTCCTCAGCTCAGAAAAGTAGTAAATAGTTCAGATTGCCAATGAAAACTGTGCTGTGTGTTCTCTTCACAGAGGAAGTTTCACTGGGATTCACTTTGAGGGGGTTGTGATATTCATGAACATAGTTCATTAGCAACTGAGTCCCCTTCACAAGCTTTGTTGCCTGGACATTTCCAGAGAGACAACGAGATGTATCTGTGCCCATTCTGCCTAGGACTGGAGGGGGCGTTTTCCACACCATCCCTGCTTCTTTCTGAGGTCAGAGGCTGGCAGTTAATGTTGCTAGAAAATGGTTGCTTTTATTGTTAGGTCGTGTAGGCTGTGCTCTGTTAGAGCATTACTTTTTGGATTGCTGGTTGTAGGTATTCTATTCTTTCTTAAGTCTTAAAAATTGATATACTGGTGCGTTAAAGCTGGAACAGGGGACTGAGCAGTTAACTTGAAGTTGGAGAAACAGGACTCTACTGAGAAAATGCTGGTGGAGAAGTCTCTAGAATGGGGGATTATATCCCATATGTGTTTCATCCCTGACTTGTGCTACTAAATGCCCATATATCTCTTATTTCGGGGCCCTGACACCTGTATCTACAGGAAAATGCTTATTCCTGACCCTAGTTCCATGTATACATTTGTATATTCACAAATACACATGTGTTCATGGACACACACACACACACACACCTGTATGCTCTGACCTCTCCTCATCCACCTGGCCATGAACCTGTGGGTGTCAATTGTGCGACATAGAGCAGGTGTATGTTAGCCCCTCTCAGTTGATACTAAAGATTTGTTACTGCTTCCTCTTTGTTAAAAATATCAGAAAGATGTCATGATGCAATTTTCCATCTTGCAATTAGAGAAGCTGTCATTCAAATGAAAGCAACAGCAACAACAGCAAACAGCAGTAGTTGAGGATGCTGGGGTGTTTTCCCTTGGGCCCTGGGTACACTACAGTTAACGTGGTAAGGTTCACCTGGCCTCTTTCCTGCCTGGGTTTGTGCTCCCTCTGCTCCGTAGTGACAGACAGTGAGCCTGGGGCTTCCTATGGATGAGGGTGCTTCAGAATGCTCTTGGAAATGATGGGTTTATTTTGGTGCAGAAAATTCTTGAAATCCATGTGTATGAGAAGCCAATGAAAAAAATGCATGTTATGAGAAAACTATGGATGGTTTTTAAAATTTTTCACCACAAAATAAAATGATCTTTTTAATTTTTTTTAGAAGGGCTTTATTTATTTTCCAAGTCAGGGAGATAAGGGAAAGACAGAGGGAGAAAGACAGATAGAGATCTTCTATGTGCTAGCTCACTCCCCAAATGCTCTCAAAACAGCCAGGGCTGGCCTAGGCAAAAGCCAGGGGCCCAAAACTCAATCTGAGTCTCCCACATGGGTGGCAGGGACCCAAGTCCTTGAACCGTCTGTGCTGCATGAGCAGGATTCTGGAATCTGGAGTGCAGCCAGAGCAAACCCAGGACTTCCAGTGTAGAATGCAGGTGGTCCAAGCTGCTACCCCAAGCACTCACAAACTTCTGGAAGTTCCTTCATCTGTGGAACTCTGGCAAAGCTGGCGACAGGGCCATCTCTGAACATCGCTCTATGTCTGGGTCATTTCCTTCTCCTTCATTAAGTTCAAAAAGTGAGCGTTTTCTGTTCTTTTCTGCTGAAGGAGTGGCATTCCGAAGTGAACCCTGACTGGCTGCAGCTGTAAATTCTTGCCTGAAAGCTGCAAATTCAGGCTGGTTTTATGTCTCTGTACTGCACCAAGATGCTGTCTGTTGCTTTACAAACGCAGAAGATAAGGAGGACATCTGTGTCAGTAGGCCTCTTTAACTAGCTTTCTAGTGCTGGGCTATTTTGATACTTTTTGAAAGAAAGTGCTTTACCCCTCACCAACCACGGCAACACTTCTCAAATTTAGACAATGGAAGACTTGTCTTAAATGGATGAAAATCCTTGCACAGGAATATTCTGAAACATTGTTTAAATTCATGCCTCTAAGCTTGGGCTTGTTGAAACTCTAGATTTGCAGACAGCAGGGAAGGTGTACTTTGATCTGCCTCAGGAATACCGCATGATTTAATGGTGGCTTAGTTGAAGGGGAAGTGTCTTAAGTGCTTCTTTAACATCTTTCACATTTACAAAGAACTTTCACAGATATTATCTTTTTTTCTGAAGTTTATTTATTTATTTAAAGATTTATTTATTTATTTGGAAGTTAGAGTTACAGAGAAAAGGAGAGAGAGGTTTTCACCAGCTGGTTCACTCCCCAAATGACTGCAGTGGCTGGGGCTGTGTTGATTTGAAGCCAGGAGCCAGGAGCTTCTTCTGGGTCTCCCATGTGGGTGCAGAGGCCCAAGCACTTGGACCCTTCTCCACTATTTTCCCAGGTGCATTAGCAGAGAGCTGAATTGGGATGTGGAGCAGCCGGGACTCGAACTGGTACCCATATGGGATGCCGGCACTGCAGGTGGTGGCTTTACCCTCTGTAGTACAGTGCCGGCTCCCTGAAGTTTATTTTTATTTAAAAGACAGAGCAGCACAGAGAGGGAAAGAAAGAGAGATCTTCCCTCTGCTGGGTTTACTCCCCTGTAGCCAGGGCAGGTTCAGGCCAAAGCTGGGAGCCAGGGACTCTGTCTGGGTCTCCCATGTGGGTGGCAGGGACACCCATACTTGAGCCATCGCCTGCTGCCTCCCAGGCACACTTGCAGGGAGTTTTATTGGAAGCAGAGATGGGACTTGATCCAAGCAATTCTGATATGGCATGTCAGCATCCCAAGCAGTGGCTTAATCCACTGCACCAAAAGCCTGTCCTCACAAACATTACCTTATCTTATTTAACTCTCACATTAGCCTCTTTTAGTGGCAGGTAAGGTGTACACGCCACCCCCCCCCCACCCCCCGCCCCGTGCATGCTGAGTTCCTTGGGAATCAGACTGAAGATGGGAGTTATGGCAGGTGGGTTCGTAGGGCGTGTTCTTGGTGCGGCACCTAGGGAGAGAAAGGGTGCCTTGTGTTGCAACAGAGGCCCTGCCCTATCAGGTCCCAAGTCAGGACATGGTGGCCAAGCCTGTCGATTTTCTCCATGACGCCTCTTTGCATTCAACTGCTCCAGGAAGGAACATGACCTTGGATAGGAAGGTCACTCTCTTACCGTAGGCAGTTCCACAGACAACTGATAGCTGAGGGCACTTCCAGAAGCTGGGGTGGTGGTGGTGGTGGTGGGGACTACGTTCTCCAGGGGTGAAGGACTCCTGTGGCGTGCATCAGAGCACCCACCATGGAGGGGTAACAAGCTTGCATGCGACCAGAGGGAGCCTTGGACAGGAGGAAAGATGAACGAGAAAGCAGGAGGACGGTTTGGAAGCGGGATCATCAGTTTTGAATAAGCGCGAGTTGACTGTCGTTTATAGATTGACTTGTTAAATGGACAAAGTGTGCGGAGGCTCCTTCCTAATGCACACTAGAAGGCAACCTCCAGACCAGCCCGAGTCTCCTGTATGGATCGAGTTCAATTATTCATCAGAAGTGGTGGGCGATGCTGGCTAATGCTGCCTAATGGCACGGGCTGGGTCATTTTGTTGCTTGGGGATGCATGTTCAGAGTACAGGCCCAGGCAGATCGACATGGACTGCTCCTCCCTGTGTCTGGACCCCTTTGTGGGGTAGCACTCTGGGGTCCCAGTGCAAGGCTCCAAACCCCTTGTGTGACTTAATGCATCTGCAGAGCATTAGCGCTTCCTCTTAACGTGTCACAGGAATGATAAAGAAGTGCCTGGAGAAGAGCTGGTGGGAAAGGTGCTTTCATTTAAAAGCAAACTCTCAGAGCTTGCGGCTCTAGCACTGTGCCCCTAAGTGGTTTTGTGGCCAATTTAGAGGTACTCAGCATGGAATCCATACATTTGCATTCTTTGTGAAGAGAATTTGCTTGGCATTTGGTCCAGAAATGACAGAATTATTTAAATTTTTTTTCAACTGAAAAGAGACCTCAGGGAAACTAATTTTGGGGCAGCTTTGTACTTGGATCTGAACCCCCCAACCAAGCACACACACACACACACACAAAGCTACGTGATTAACAGTGACTCCTGTTACTTTGTCAGCAAGCAACCTGTTAGCAGGAAATTTGCATTTTGCAAAAAAGTCCAGCTTGTTGCACCAGAAACAAATCTGGTCGTGAGTAGATGTGAAGCCATTCAGAGAAAAAGTATGATTATATGATTCTCAAAATTCTGCCATTGTGCAGGATTGAATCACAGTTGTGTTGGAAATCTACATTTTATAGTTCAAATCCTGACTATAAGAATTCTCATAATTAAAGTTTAGAAAAAAAATGCCAGCTTGCCTTGGCTTATGGAGTCATCACTTAACGTTTACAGGTCCCTGAAGTTTAAAAAGTCATCTTTTTTAAAAAGATGACTTATTTGAAAGGCAGAGTGAGAGAAAGAGAAAGAGAGAGAATCTTCCATCTGTTAGCTTACTCCCCTAATGGTCACACCAGCTAGGATGGGCCAGGCTGAAGCTAGGAGCCTGGAACTCCATCTGGGTCCCGCACGTGGGTGCAGGAGCCCAAGGACTTGGGCCATCTTCTGCTGCTGTCTCAGGTGCATGAGCAGGGGTGGGAAGTACAGCAGCTGGGACACCCTTATGGGATGCCCATTAGGGACACCTGTTAGGGACACCCATTAGGAGTGTCAGTTTGCAGCTCAGCCTGCTATGCCACAACGCTGGCCCCAGAAAGTCATCTTTTACATAATTAATTTCCTTCCCTATATTTGAAGCAAGCCAGTTTCAGAGGTGTCCAAGACACTATGATATTTAACCATAGCCTGAATCACTGAGCTATGTGATTGCTGGAAACCAGTGGGGCTCTGCCAGCAAGCAGGGAGAAGACAGGGACAGCTGGCCCCTCAGTAGGATGGACTCTGGCACCTCCATGCAGGAAGTGCTGTCTGTGGATGCACACGTTTCTCTTTGTAGTGCCCTGGCCTTTACTTTCTTCTTTTTGGTTAAGTTTTTCTGCCTACCAGTACAAAAAAGTAACCAATGATGACCTCATTTCGGACTCAGAGTCTCCTAGAAGAGTGATCCCCTGGGGAAAGCTGAGTTGGAACAGAAGCGTCCCTTTCTTTCCAGCACTCTGGAGAACTCGCAGCTGCTAGCTCATGCTTCCTAGGAAAATGAGCCACGCTCACAGGTGAGGCTTCTGCTCCCCTCAGGGCCAGACAGCAAGGCCTGCAAGAGAGGGCGTTCGTGAAAAGGCATCTTGTGGTGCAGGAGGTGAGGGAGGAGGTCACTTCTAGGAAGTAAGCTGGAGACGTACGGAGTCGAGGGGATCCACTAGATCTTCCAGAGAGGATTATTCGGTAGACTCTCGGACATGTGCAGCGATGTGAGGCGCTGAGTCTCCGGTCCTCTTGCTGAATCCTCTTGTGTCCAAAGTCACGCATGTGTGTGTGCCTGTGTGAGCATGCATGAAGAGGGGGCATTAGGAGCATAGTCCATGATCACTTTTACTTCGTGCAAAGTGGACAAATTACTTCCAGGAGCAAAACTCAGCCAAGACTTCTTCATCATTATCCAGCCTTGCTTCGGCTGTAGACAGAATTTCGCTTCATCCACAGTTCAGGATGGAGCATTAGAAGGCTAGTATAATTTTTTTTCCTTTCAGAATGCAACAAAGTCTGAAATCTTGAATACGAGCTACCAAGTGATATTGTATGCATTATATAGTATCTAAGTATATGGCACTTGGGATAAGAAGCAGTATGTAATAGTACAAATTAAAACTAATATTTAGGCCAGCACCGCGGCTCAATAGGCTGATCCTCCGCCTGCGGTGCCGGCACACTGGGTTCTAGTCCCAGTCGGGGCGCCGGATTTTGTCCTGGTCGCTCCTCTTCCCGTCCAGCTCTCTGCTGTGGCCCGGGAGTGCAGTGGAGGATGGCTCAAGTCCTTGGGCCCTGCGCCCGCATGGGAGACCAGGAGAGGCACCTGGCTCCTGCCTTCGGATCAGTGCGGTGCGCCGGCCACAGCGGCCATTGGAGGGGGGAACCAACAGAAAAGGAAGACCTTTCTCTCTGTCTCTCTCTCTCACTGTCCACTCTGCCTGTAAAAAACAACAACAACAACAACAACAAAACCCCAAGAAAACTAATAGTTAGTACTATATTGATTGGAACAGTTTTTTTTTTTTTTTGAAAGATTTTATTTATTTGACAGGTAGAGTTACAGACAGTGAGAGAGAGAGATAGAGAGAGAGGTCTTCCATCCGCTGGTTCACTCCCCAATTGGCTGCAACGGCCGGAGCTGCACTGATCCGAAGCCAGGAGCCAGGTGCCTCCCCCCGGGTCTCCCATGTGGGTGCAGGGCCCAAGGACTTGGGCCATCCTCTTCTGCTTTCCAGGCCATAGCAGAGAGCTGGATTGGAAGTAGAGCAGGCAGGACTAGAACCGGCACCCATACAGGACACTAGCATGGCAGGCGGAGGATTAACCTACTTCGCCATGGAGCCAGCCCTGATCAGAACAGAGATGTAACAGACCAAAAAAAAAAAAAAAAAATTCTAGAAGCATCCAAGACCTGGACTATTTCTAGTTACTATGGTACTACTGGTTCCTCTGGGTGCTTCCTGAGTGCTGGCCGTCGAGGAGAGGAGATGAGCATGGCCTTACTGCGGGAGCTTACTCTCTGGGTCTCTAGAGCCTCCGGTCAGTGGCAGCCCTGGGTCGATCAGAGTGTCTTGGGCAACGTTTCAATGAAAACATTCCTAACCCAGAAGCCTCATAGAGATGCAGGTGCTGTCAGAAGATTTTTGGGGTGGGGTTAGGGTTATAATATATTTTTCCTTTTTAAAAAATTATTTCAAGTGGTTGGCATTGTGGCGTAGCATGTTAAGCTACCACCTGCAATGCCGGCATCCCATATGGGGACTAGTTCAGGTCCCTGCGGCTGCCCTTATAATTCAGCCCCCTGCTAATGTGTTTGGAAAAGCAGTGGAAGGTGACTCAAGTGCTTGGGCCCCTGCCATCCACGGGGGAGACCCAGATGGAGCTCCTGGTCCCTGGCTTTGGCTTGGCCAAGGCCTGACTATTGCAGTCATTTAGGGAGTGAAGAAGCAGATGGAAGATCTCTCTCTCTGTCTCCTCTCTCTGTAACTCTGCCTTTCAAATAAATAAAGAAACTTTTAAAAAATTGTTTTGAGAATCAGGGAAAGAGAGAGAGAGAGAGAGAGAGAGAGAGAAACTCACACCCATTGGTTCACTGCTCAAATGCCTGTGATGGCTGCGGCTGGGGCTGGGCTGGGCTGACCCAGAAAGCTGTAGACAAATTCTATCTCCAACGTGGGTGGCAGGGACCCAATCGCTTGGACCATCACCACTGCTTCTTGGAGTCTGCGTTAGCAGGAAGTTGGGGTCAGGAGTCGTAGCTGGGACTAAAATGCAGGCATCCCAGCTATGTGACCCAGCATGGTAGCCAGCAAGCCTGACACCTCCCCGTGGGCGTTCTTGTGTATGAAGGGTTACAAGCACGAGCTCTTTGGATGAATGGCAGCTGAGATTGTTACATGCCTCTTGCCTGTAAGCCGTGCCAGTCAGCTCTGACACTCAGTGCCTGGGACACCCACCATGGAATTTCAGTCTCAGAATTGACTTGGGCCTTCAAAGCCATCTCTTTCTATCTCCTGTTCTGTATTTGAATTGTCTTAACAGCATCTTCCACAGGTCCTCCTCTCTTCTGGGCTGTGTTAGATCAGCCCAGCAATTCATTATTTGTAAATCTGGGTGTTTGGTATTATACTAATGTATTGTAAATTTAATTTTGCTGACAAGGAAGGGAAGCGCAATGGACTGCTCAAGTGAGACTGCTAGGCGGAAGAAGACATGAAGTCAGGAATTCTGATTCGCCCACCGGCATGAAGCTCACAGGGTCTCATGCTGCAGACATGAAGATGAGGGGTCTAATGCAAGTGTAGAAAGATGATGAAAATAGTGATTCTGGTATTTTATTGTTTTTACAAATTTTAATGAATTTCTTTGAGAGGCAGACAGAGAGAGAGAGAGCTCCCATCTGCTGGTTCACTCTCCAAATATCCGCAATGGCCAGGGCTGGACCTGGGAGCCAGAAATTCAGTCCAGGTCTCCCATGGGAGTGGCACAAACCCAGCTACTTGAACCACAGACTGCATTATCAGGAAGCTGGATGCAGCCGCTGGGGCTGGGAGTCAAACCCAAGGACTCCACCAGGCTGCTCGTGCTGGGCGAAGTCAGCTGACCCAGACACACTGGCTGCCCAGTGTCCAGTAAGAAACATCGATTTAGGGGCCGGCACTGTGGTGCAGTAGGCTAATCTTCCCCCTGCGGCACTGGCACCCCATATGGGCACTGGTTCTAGTCCCGGCTGCTCCACTTCCGATCCAGCTCTCTGCTATGGCCTGGGAAAAAAGTAGAACATGGCTCAAGTCCTTGGGCCCCTGCACCCATGTGAGAGACCAGAGGAAGCTCCTGGCTCCTGGTTTCGAATCGGCACAGCTCGGGCTGTTGCGGCCAATTTGGGAGTGAACCAGGGGAAGGAAGACCTTTCTCTCTGTCTCTCCCTCTCACTGTCTGTAACTCTACCTCTCAGAAAAAAAAAAAAAAAAAAAGACTCATATCTAGCTCTATGCTCTATGGACAGTGGGCAAGGGAGCTAGAAGAAAGTCTTAAAAAATTGATTTAAGCCAAATTCAGAATGCATTTGCTTTTACAAATGGACATGTTTGTAATCTGTTCAAACTCATCTTAAATGCCTCTGTTCAGGTCTCCTACTACAAGATCGTACATGACTGCATATTTTACGGTGCTGTCTATTGTAGTGTTAAAAGAGTTTTTTTTTTTAGCCTAACAAACATTATTTTATCAACCCAAGCATTTAAGCCTGAATTCAGTAAAAGCAGGCTTTGGCTGACTAAGAATTTTTACCACCTAGAAAGACAAATAACACATTTTCTCTTATTCATGGATGTTAATGTATAAAGACTATAAAAGCTGTGTGGATGTCATATCTTTTGGTATATAGTTATAAATATTGCCTCATTGAATTACATCATGTACATGACACTATGCCTTCCTTTCCTCATGTTATGATCATTGTCATGATCTCCACATTTGTAATATTAATATCCTTGATTTCGAGAAAAAGTAGCATACATGTGTATGTACATATATAAAATTCATACAATATCTACATATGAAGTGAATGCAGGAAGATGTTCAAAATTGTTAAACCTTAAAAGTAAAAAATAAATGTATAAAAACAGAATTTTTAGCAGAAACTGAAGAATGATCACTGTTTTTTGATATCATTATTCTCTGCTTTAAGAATATGAATGCTTTCCTTTATGTAGAGGGCAAAGCTCAAACTCGTTGGCATGGGAAAGAAGGACTCTAAAAATCCAACCTTCCTTTCTTCTCCCCTAAGTAGCTGGCACCGAAGACGTTTTCATTTCACAATGTCATCTTCTGTTACTCGGCTTTGTGCGCCCTGTATTCATTGCAGCTTCATGGCACTGCTCGCTGTTTTAAGCAATTCTACTAATGGTACACAAGGGTGCTTTAAAAAGTTTGTGGAACATGGAATTAAAAGGTAAGTTCATGTTGTGCAAAAAAGCTTGAGATCTATGCACATGAGAAATCCTCAAAAAGTTCATGCAAAAGGTGTATCACAAAGAATTATGCACGGGTTTCAAAATGTTTTGCACCAAAATAAAATATTTTATGTTTTTTCTTTGAAGATGTATTTTACTTATTTGAAAGAGTGATGAGAGAGAGAGAGAGAGAGAGAGAGAGAGAACTTTATCTGCTGATTCACTCCCCAAATGGCTGTAACAGCTGGTGCTGGGCCAGGCTGAAGCTAGGAACCAGGAATTCCATATGGATCTCCCACATGGTGACAGAGGCTCAAGTACTTGAGCCATCTTATGCTGCTTCTCCAGTGTCATTAACAGGGAGCTGGATTGGAAACGGAGCAGCTGGAGCTAAAACAGGCATTCTGATATGGGATGCCAACATTGCAAGCAGCAACTTAATACACCGTGCCACAACAATGGCCCCCAAAATAAAATCTCTTAATTCCATATTCCATGAACATTTTGAAGCACTCTCATATGATTGCCCTTGTATCTTTGCTTGCTTTGGCCTTTGTGTGCTAGGACCTTGTCTTCCCGCCCACTTTGATTTGCGCTAGACAGTTACTGGATCCGCAAAGACTCAGACGCCACCATCACCACTCTTTGAGAAGTGTATTTAAACTCATCCTGATTTGTATCTGTCACCTCCATTACACTGAGTTTCTCTAGGCTTGGGATCACGTTTGACACACAGAAGGTATTCAGTAAGCACTGATTGATTGAAAAAAGAGATACTGTTTTGTGATAGTGGACGCTGTAGAGAGGACTCAAAATTTTGCAAGCAGGTAAGAATTTAAGTGCTTATAAATGTATTATTTATACAGCAGCTTTCTTCACAGCGCTTAATGTTCTCAAGTCGTCAGCCTCATTTCATCCTTCCAGATTGACCGTTCGACTTTTGGAAATAGGGTAAATAGTTCTCCATCTGGTATTGCTGTGGGTAGGAAACAGACTTCTCTTCTGTGCACAACCTGTGGATGTCTTCCTTAGCAATTCTGTGCTTTGACACCGTAAATTGAAAACCACACCATGGGGCCAATGCCCACCGTCCCCTCAGCATCCCTGGGAGAGAGGAAGGAGACAGGGAGACCTTCAGGATGAGGTAACGAAACAAGCCCAGAAAAGGCAGAGAACTTGGGACAATGACATGAAATTAATGGCAGACCGAGGGCCAGAAACCAGCAGGCCCCACGGGCTTGAAATATTCTCCCGCCCACAAGTCAGACTCTGACTATTCATAGTGCGCTGGGGACTGTTTTTTGCCTTTCGGCTCTCGCTCCAGTCCCAGAGTGGGGTGAGGTTTTCCAGTTAGGTCTTTTGGTTTTCAGGGCTCCTGGAAACACATTAACTCTCTGAATGCTTCCGGGATGAACCCAGCCCAAGGTGAGTGGGGGGAGGGGCACACTGTATCATCCTACTATAGCAGTAGTAGAGTTTTTGAGAACAGGACTCTGGGCGAAAGCAGTGTCGTGTTTTCCCGGTTGAGGATCAGGGCTCTCCAGGTCCCTGTGCTCCGTGGAGTCCCATGATGCTCCTCTCTGCCGAGGCTGCCTCCACCATCCCCATCTCGGGCTGCTGCTTTGTCCTTTGCGATGTTTGCAACACCTCCCGATTTAGCATCCTCCTGCCTTTAATGAATGTGCTGTGCGTGTTTCCCCTCCTACTTCATCATTAATAAAGATGTTAAGGGAAGCTGGGCCCATCACCAATCCGTGGAACACCCCACTAAACACCTCCCACCCACTTGCACATAACCATTTATCATTACCCTTTGTTTACAATCCTTTCAACTGTTTCTAATCTGTGTGGCAATGCTTATATCCCAGCTAACTTGCAGTTGTTTTACCGGAGAGACAGAAGATCCCGTACTTTCCAGCCACATTATAATCAGTGGCGGGGGTAGGGGTAGAGGAAGAGCGGGAGCTGCTTTTGGGTGGAAGAGTTATTAGGTGAGCAGTAAAGAATTTGATGAAGAGAGAATACACACTGCTTGAGGTCTGATTGTCCGTGTGCATGTGTGTGTGTGTGTGTGTGTGTGTGTGTGTAATTGTTTCTAGGGAAGAAACAGACCATTCTCTGAGAGCTGACATAGGAGCCAAATGCCAAGAATATGGCAAATGTAGCCTGTGCTTTGCCAACAGCTTTGGCCAGCTCTAGAATGTATGTAGAGACTTGATGGAGGACACACACATATATACACACTTAATGTTCTTTTTAAAAAAGTTTATTTTATTTGAAAGACAGAACAACAGAGAGAGAGGGGAGGGAGGGGAGGAAGAGAAACAGAGAGAGATATTTTCCATCCTCTGGTTCACTGCCCAAATGCCCCCATAGCCGGGGCTGGGCTGGGCCAAAGACAGGAGTCAGGAACTGCATCCACACGTAGGTGGCAGGGAGCTAAGTGCTTGAGCCATCCGCTGCTGCTTCCCCAGGGTGCACATTAGCAGGCAACTGGATCAGAAGTGCAGGCAGGAGGTGACCCCAGGCACTGAGAAATGGACTGTGGGTGTCCCAGGTGGCAGCTTATCCATGGCACCACAGCACTGCCCCACACTCATTTTCCTGTGGCTTAAAAATAGGCTCAAAGGTACCCGGGGCTCCTAAATGTCGGATGGGGAGCAGATTCCCTTGAGCCTTTCTTGGGACTGGACTGTGTCTGACCCTGACATACTAGATGCTGGGGAGGGTGAGAGGAACAAGGTGTGTTTGCTGTCCACAGGCGCCTGGTGAAGGAAGATGAGCAGAATCCTTGACAATGCAACGGAGCGGGAACACCAGGCACAGGGAGCCCAAAACAGGAAACCACTGGCTCTGGAGGGAGCCTCTGGAGGAGCTCTGAGAGGGAGGACACTAAGCTAGGGCTGGAAACAGCAGATGTTGATTTCCTCACGATTCTGTAGGGTGAAACAGTGAAATCAGGGTGTCGGCAAGGCTGTGGGCTCTCTGAGAGCCTGGAGCGGCAGTGGCGGCGACTCATCCCTGCACCTGCTGGCCTCTGCGGTTGCTGGCACTCCTTGGAGTTTCTCAGCTCGTCGCCGCATCCCTCCCAGCTCGGCCTCTATCTTCCTGGGTTTGTCTTCTCTCTGGGTGTCAGTGTCTAAAAGGAGACCCCCTGTTGGGTGAGCACCCACCCTAACTTAGCAAGCACCGCAACATTTTGTTATTAGACATGATTTTCTTTCTAGCTGTTCTCGTTGGCCACCGTGGTGTGTCTGTCCATTTACAGTCAACAGAACTGCTTCTTGGCGTTCAGGCATGCGTGTCCTCCAGAAAGTAGAGAAGTCTTTTCTTTGTTGTAATGCATGCGTGGTTGAAGTAAATCTTTTTTTTTTTTTTTAACAGAGTGGACAGTGAGAGAGAGAGTCAGAGAGAAAGGTCTTCCTTTTCTGTTGGTTCACTCCCCAATGGCCTCTGTGGCTGGTGAGCTGCGGTCAGCGCACCGTGCTAATCCGAAGCCAGGAGTCAGGTGCTTCTCCTGGTCTCCCACACAGGCGCAGGGCCCAAGGACTTGGGCTATCCTCCACTGCACTCCCGGGCCACAGCAGAGAGCTGGCCTGGAAGAGGAGCAACCGGGACAGAATCCGGTGCCCCGACCGGGACTAGAACCCGGTGTGCCGGCGCCGCAAGGCGGAGGATTAGCCTAGTGAGCCACGGCACCGGCCGGTTGAAGTAAATCTTAAAGCTCATTCCAGCCAAGTACCTTTTCCCTAGTCTCTGAACTCCCTGAGCACTAATTTTTTTAAGATTTATTTATTTATTTGCAAGTCAGAGTTACACAGAAAGGCAGAGAAAGAAAGAGAGAGAGAGAGAGAGAGAGAGGTCTTCCATCCACTGGTTCACTCCCCAAGTGGCAGCAATGTCTGGAGCTGAGCCTATCTGAAGCTAGGAGCCAGGAGCTTCTTCCTGGTCTCCCACGTGGGTGCAGGGGCCCAAGGACTTGGGCCATCCTCTGCTACTTTCCCAGTCCAGAGCAGAGAGATCTAAGTATCAAGGAAACTTTATCTTCTTGCAGTCTTTCTCTCCCCCTTTTCTACTTTAAAATCACAGCAAATTCAACTCCAGTATAACGTGGGTTTAGAGGAATAGGCAATTTGACTTGAAAAAAATCAGTGTGTTTTATCCTCCTGGCTCTGCCTTTTCTGTTTATCTGACCTGCCCACACTTCCTGTGTATCAGCCTCAGCACTCTGGTGGTCTGCCAGGGATTGCTGGGTTCCAATGGAAATTTGGTGTCTGTGTACTTTTTCCTATAGATGTATACAATGCTTAAACCACTCATCTAAAACTTGAAAGGACATTGTTAACATGCATATAATTTTTAATCTTTTTCAAATCCCTCTGCCCTCTAATTCTCACTCCTTCCTCAGTCCTTTTTCCGTCTTAGCACATTCACATCACTTATATCCTGAGTGATATGAGTACATCTGTTCCAAACCCAGCTGGCTCTCCTAAACCGATGGTTCACCCGGGTATGACCAGGTCTATGATTCTAGTTTGAGATGAAAACACAAAGGAAAGGTAGACAACTGAGTGCATAGGTGTGACATTTGTGGAGCAAGTGCAGTAGAAGCAAGCTGGATGAGACATTACACATCTGGCTGTCTTTGCAACCCTGATAGGAGGTAGAATCCTGGGCAAGCCAGGTCCTCTCTCTGGACCCCAGTTTCACTCTCAGTCCTGATCTCCAGGCATCCTTCCAGCTGTGTGGATGCCATTCAGTGTACGACAAAGAGAGCAAGTTAATTCTTGTGAAGAATTCCGCATTTCTCAGCACAGTGCTGCAATTTCAAAGCATGGTCAACCTGTGTTATCAAGCACCAGTGCTTCATGTAGACTTCCCATATCTTCTAAATGGGGAGAGAGACTCAAATGCTACTTCCAGGCCCTTTTTGTACCATTCGGGGGAGGGAAGATTGAAACTAGTTTCTTAACCAAGCCAGATTAATTCTTTGTGGATTTGATTTTAAGGTTTTATACTCATTTCCCATTCATCTGAAGATGTGGAAATCTTTCAGCAATGACGATAAGGACTTTTCGTGACGCTTAATAGAATGATTTTGCTGGCACTTAGATGTGGTGATGATGCAGTAGCAAACTAAGCCAAACCTACTGAGCCACACTGACTCACTTGTTCATTATTCATCCTCAGACTTCTTCCAAAGGTGGTGTAGAGGGGTATACAATAGAAACAGTTTCAATAGGACCCTAAAGGAAAAGTTCAAAAAGCCACGGAATAATGGAAGCAGGGATAATTGTTCAAGAAAACCAGAGTGCAAGGTCCTCCCTTCAGCTGACCACATGCTTTCCCTCTGGGATTCCTGAGAGCCAAGGAGACAAGGGAAAGATAATGAACTGCACGGCTCTTACCATCTGGCGAATAAGCATGCTATAAGCTGGGGTGAGACCGTCTAATATTATTATGCTAATAGATATTATTTTCATACCCAAGAGGGTTTTTCCAAACAGGTGTAGAATTTTTATTTCATAAAACTATTTTATTATGACTTTTAAATGAATCTGGAGGTATACTAAATTATAATTATGAACAAATTTCTACTTGGGTGTAATAGCCCAATTATACCTGCATTTGTTTTGTGATTTGGGTAGTTTATTTTTAAATTTTTCTATTTTAAGTGTTTTTTTTTTTTTTTTTGTAAAAGTTGTTCTTGATACAATTACAGAGCTTAGAAAATCGGGAGATTGAACTGTTATCATGTTCCTTATTTATCTCAAAGATTTATGGTTCCTGCTAGTTTTCAGCAGAATCTGAACAGTTTGCTAACAGTGCCAAGCATGTTCAAGTGCAGCTGTTCATGGAGAAGGTACCCAAATACTTACTCTACAGGGCAGGTTGGCAGCAAGGTCAACATTTTGCTGTGAACTGAAAAAATTCCTGTTGTGTGGTGAGCAACTCGGACTAGACTAAGTTACTGGAATTAAGACTTATTCTATGCATCTGCTCTCCCACAATATGGCGCTGAGAAGGGAGTATCAACTTCTACGCAGCTGCCTCTCGCCAACTTGGGTGATGACCTGCGGGAGCGGATCCTGCCCCTGATTGGAGGAGAGCAGCGTACTCGGCGTGTGGGTAGCAGAGTTGGGATTGGTGGAAGAGGACTATAAAGGAGGAGAGAGACAACATGCACGAGGAACATCTATCTGAAGGAACACCTGTGCAGCCCCTGAGAGAGCCGGCTGGCAGTGTGCCGCTCCCCCGCGGAAGTGGGGAAAGTGGCAGGGGGAACCGCCTTTCCACGGAGGTGGAAGGACGGTAGCCCACCCGGGAAGAACCAGCAGCAAACCTGTGGAGGGCCGAGCAGACAAAGAACAGCACAGGGTTTAGTGTCGTTCCTCCGCGAAGAGGGGGAGCGACATAATGGTGCCGTGACTCGGATAGGAAACCTAGGAGGGAAGAAGCGGGAAGAAGTGGGAAGAAGTGGGAAAATACCGGAGAGAGAGACTAGCAAAGAGCCTAGGGAAAAGCCGGACGGAAAAGGTGCCGGAAGAAGCTATTGAAAGCTTAGGCATAGACTCGGATATGGACTGTGGGAAAGAAGTTAGGATTGAAAGCTAGGATTGAAAGTGAAAGTGAAAGTAAGAAGAAACTTAGACTCGGATGCGGACTGTGGGGAGAAGCCAGGAGAAATGAGAGGGGAATATTGTTGGAAGAAAAGTTAGGAAACATACCGGGTAGAGAAAAATGTTAGGGAAAATGAAGCTGCGGGGGCAGGCTGAGGCAGAGACGTAAGCTAGCTTGGGATTCGTCAAGTCAGCCCGGGGAGCAAAAGGCGAAAAGCTCAAACCAGAGGCGGAGACGCATAAACTAGGTTGGAATCCATCAGATTAGCCCGAGGAGCAAAAGACGGGAAGCCAAACCGAAGCGGAGACGTGAGCTAGGTTGAATTCGCCAGGTTAGCCCAGGGAACTTAGACTGAATACCGGTGGCGGAAATGTGAGCTAGGCTGTGTGACTCGCGGAAGCCGCCACGCGCAGAGAGAGTGCGCGGGGCACAAGCGGGGAAAGCGCACGGGGCGCAAGTAGATAGGGAACACGGGGCTGGCGCGGGGCCGTGGTGTGGGCGCGAAGGGGCGCGAGACCGCGGAGCGCGTGAAGCCGGGAAGCCGCGCAGAGCCGGGAAGCCGCCGCGGGGCGAGGCGCCGAGAAGCAGCCTCGGGGCGGGCGCCGGGAAGCCGCGGGGATAAGAGAAACAGAAGTTTAGAAGTAAAATGAGAGAAATAGGAATGCTGGCAGATAGAAGTAAAATAGGAGAAATAGGAATGCCCGGAGATAGAGAAATAGAGAAAAATAAGGCCTCCCCACAACACGGCAATGAGAGGGCTTGGATTCGGTCTGCCTGATTAGGGAGGTGGTGAGCACCTGTGGGTGGCTAGCAGCTTACCTGCTGCAGGTCACCGAAGACAGGCACGTTATCAACACCAATAAGTCTCCCCACAATACGGCAATGAGAAGGCTTGGATTCGGTTTGCCTGATTGCTAGGGCTTGTAAGCACCTGCAGGCAGTTCTAGCCGAGCAGAGCACGCGCTGCAGGGCACCGAACACAGGCACGCATCAGCGCCTAAAAACCTCCTCACAACATGGCGAAGAGAGGACCCGGATTCGGTTTGCCTGATTGGTAGGGCTTGTAAGCACCTGTGGGCAACTCCAGCAAGCAGCGCAGAGTGTGTGCCGCGGGGCACCGAAGACAGGCACGTATCAACGCCAAAAAATAAAAAGAAAGGGGGAACTGTGGGGAGCAATTCGGACTAGACTAAGTTACTGGAATTAAGACTTATTCTATGCATCTGCTCTCCCACAATATGGCGCTGAGAAGAGAGTAACAACTTCTACGCAGCTGCCTCTCGCCAACTTGGGTGATGACCTGCGGGAGCGGATCCTGCCCCTGATTGGAGGAGAGCAGCGTGCTCGGCGTGTGGGCAGCTGAGGTGGGATTGGTGGAAGAGGACTATAAAGGAGGAGAGAGACAACATGCACGAGGAACATCTATCTGAAGGAACACCTGTGCAGCCCCCAAGAGAGCTGGCTGGCAGTGTGCCGCTCCCCCGCGGAAGTGGGGAAAGTGGCAGGGGGAACCGCCTTTCCACGGAGGTGGAAGGACGGTAGCCAACCTGGGAGGAACCAGCAGCAAACCCGGGGAGGGCCGAGCAGACAAAGAACAGCGCAGGGTTTAGTGTTGTTCCTCTGCGAAGAGGGGGAGCAACGCTATTGTTTGCCGACCCTTTAGAAATCCACTCTGTGTGAGTGAAGTGGGCCACAAAGATTTCAGGTGGGGGCTAGGTTTGGACAGTTAAAGGACAACCATTTAGGCGTCTAAATGGCATAGCTTTTTCACATGGGATACAACTCTGAGTACAAAAATTGATTTTTAAAGTCCGCAGATGTGACTATGATGTAGTGTATTACAAATTCATTGAGCGATGAGACTCTTTTTTACTTACAATCTATTAGTAGACTTCCAGTAGGAACTTACGAAGTATAGAGATGATGAAAAATGTGCTATCACAGATGAATTAATCATTGTAAGAAATGATCAAAACTTGATTCATATGTTTAATGTACAATAAACATTGACTAATGTAAAGATATGTTAACACAAGAAGACATGACACATAACATAGACTGGCAGTCTTCAAAGATCTGAGCTTCTATTTGATGCTAGTTTGCAATTGTTAGGGCTTAGGTTTGAGTTTGTAGAGCCCTCTGCTTCTCTAGGTGCTTTGAGTAGGGAAGGTAAGGCCAGAAAGCGCTGAGCCTGGTAGGGATCACAATGTTAGCTTATTATCCAAGTTCCTGCTAAATCGTATAATAGGACACGATTTCAGTCTGAAATCCAAGTGAGGCTTCCTCCTTCTCATCTCCGCAAGCTGAACCTGCCCGCCCAGGCACAGGCTAGGAAGCAGAAAGGCCAGGAACTGCCCCTCAGCTTCACCACACGGACTTCACCTGGCATAGCTGTGCTGAGCCTACCACCGTTAGCCTGAGAGAGGTGGTTGTTGGGTTTTCAGGAACTTTGCAAGCCTATTGTAAAACACAGTCACCATAAAACAGCACGTTTGACAAATATGGAATGAAGGAAGCTGTGCTAAAAACAAGGTGATATTAACAAGCCAGCACTTCTGATTCACTATTACTTTTTTTTTAAAAAGATTTATTTTATTTATTTGAAAGACAGAGTTACAGAGAGATGTAGAGACAGAGAGAGAGGTCTTCCATCTGCTGGTTCACTCCCCAGATGGCTGCAACAGCAGAAGCTGCATTGATCCAAAGCCAGGAGCCAGGAGCTTCTTCCGGGTCTCCCACGAGGATTCAGGGGCCCAAGGACCGGGGCCATCTTCTACTGCTATCCCAGGTCAAAGCAGAGAGCTGGATGGGAAGAGGAGCAGCCGGGGCTAGAACCGGAACACATATGGGATGCTGGTGCTTCAGGCCAGAGCATTAACCCGCTGTGCCACAGCACCAGCCCCTCACTATTACATTTTGCTGTTTCCTGTACTGGCCTGTTGTGTCTGTATGGTGGAAAAGCAGCCTGCTCAGTGATGTGGAGTTGCTGGCTAGAAGCTGGCCACGGGGAGTATTTACACCACCCATAGATTATGACTAACAGAGACATTGCTTAACACAGGCTCTTTTTTTTTAATTTTTGGAAGAGCTAGTTGTTGAATACTTACCAGCAGTACTGTGCCCACCCCCACACTTGATGCAATTATTACTTCTACTCTGTTAAGAGGAGAGTGAAGCAAAGAAAACATAACTAATTGACCCGAGGTAACTTAGCTCGTTAGCCTGGTGCATCGTTCCAGATCTCCCATTTTGGTGCTTTGTTCTATTGTCCTTTCATGTGGTGATCCTACTCATGAGACACCTGCCCCGTGTGCAGATACCTCAGGCAGTGTTAGGCTATTGTGACTGACTAATGGGGGCACGAAAATAATGAACTAATTTGCTAAGCACCTCTGAAACCTCCACTGTGGTAGACCCTGAGTTCGAAGTGCCTTGCTCCTGAGGAGATTGTATACGGAAGACAAGTAATCGCTTATTGCATGATTGCATGCTAAGTGCTTGATAGGATAAATACAAGGTCTTCTGACAGTATACAATGGAGGCATCTAGAGTACACTCAGGATCTGGAACTTCTACCTGGAAGAAGAGACATCTAAGCTGAGATCCGAAGGCAAAGGAAAGCTTAGCCAGGCAAAGATCAACGAAGAGGACATGGAGAGACAGAGTGCTGAGTTCAGGCACCCGGGAGGGCCAGTGCAGGTAGAATGCAGAGGCCGGCAAAGGGAGACAGGAAGCAGGCAGTGGTGGATTGTGGCAAGCTTTGCCGGCCAAGTCTCCGTGTTGTAGCTGATCCCCAAGACAATGAAGGAAGATTGTAAAGAGGGGAGTGATAGGGTCAGCGTCACAGTTTACAGTGTGTTGGAAAGCTATTGGGAAACAAAGTGGAGATGGCCAAGGCTAAGGATGGAGGTGCCATACAGGCGCTGGACTGTGAAAGTCCCAGAAAAGCCATAGTTGGTAAGATAAACTTACTTTCTCTCATGGGTTTTGTCACCAGAGAGGTTGACAGTGACAGTGTTGAGAGCAGGATGGGTGGAATGGTCGGGAGGCCTGAGAGCAGTGGCTTGAGGGTTCCGGAGGAGGCCCTGGTGCATAGACAATGTCCTGAAGAGTCTCAGTGGGGGGATGTGGACAGAGAACGGTGCCGTCCACGCATGGGTGGGGGGAGAGTCCGCTCTCCTCACCCACCCGGAAGTGCCTTTGTCCTTTTCTTTCTTGCTTGTGATGTTCCTTACGGGCACCTGCACTGAGACATGTGGATTACCTGGCTCAGCCAACTGCAGTCTTCTCCCCGCAAGCCAGACCTGCACGCTGAGAAAGGTCTCCTCCCTCTGGCTTCCTTTGACAAAATGCTGATTTTCTCAGCTCTCAGTTTTATTCACATTTGCTCTTTGAGAATAGGGTCAACATTGTATTCATCAGCGTCTGACTACCTCTGAGGTCTGGTTCATAGTAGATGCTTACTAAACCTTTCGGGAATGATTAGTCATTGATTGAGTTACACTTGGGTGAAAATGACCTTCAGTGGCCAGCTCTGTGGTGTGGTGGCTTAAACCGCTGCCCGAAGTGCTGGCATCCCATCTGGGTGCTGGTTGGAGTCCTGGCTGCTCCACTTCTGATTCAGCTCCCTGATAATGTGCCTGGAAGGCAGCAGAGAATGGCCCAAGTGCTTGGGCCCTGGCACCCACATGAGAGACCAGAGGAAGCTCCTAGCTCCTGGCTCCGGCCCTGCCCTGCCCTGGCTATTGTAGTTATTTGGGGAGTGAACCAGCAAATGGAAGATATCTCTCTGTTTCTCTTCTCTCTATAACTCTGCCTCTCAAATAAATAAAATAAACATTTTATTTTTAAAAAAGAAAC
Organism: Oryctolagus cuniculus; assembly: GCF_964237555.1. Lineage (NCBI taxonomy): Eukaryota > Metazoa > Chordata > Mammalia > Lagomorpha > Leporidae > Oryctolagus > Oryctolagus cuniculus. The sequence goes on along the minus strand of NC_091440.1, from coordinate 104,508,701 downwards.
TACAACAAAATGACCTTCAATGTTTAAGTTCCTAGAGTGCTTTTTTTTAAGCTGAAGGAAGCATTTAATTAACTCGAATCAATCTCTCGCTTTTGAATGGGAGAGGTATTTGGAGAGTGGAAGTATTCACGATTTCCTTGTATCCAACTCTAGGGACACTGGAGGTGGGAAGAAGACATTTTTATGTGTCTATCTATCTGTCCCAAGTCTCTGTTTGAAAACAGAGGAGCCAGAGTGTAACTCATTATCTTGCCGCCTGCTTGCTCTTCCTCCGTTTCTCAGATGACCCAAAGGGAACCCTCACTGTGGCCCTCAGCACCTCTCTTGGTTCTACAGCTCTGAGTCCTTGGCACTCGGAGCTTCTTGCACTATTCAGACAGAGCCTCCGCTGAAGGCCATCTCCTTACACTCCCTGGGCCTCCGCTCAGGACCCTCTCCTTTGCCTGGACAACCTTTGTCAAGACCCTCCCTGTCAAACATCACTTCCTTGATGAAAACTTTCAGACCCAGTTAGGCAGACTTTGCTGTTCTGAGTATTTCTGCAACAATCCATACCATGTGGTCGTGTCATCTACCTGCTTCCAAGTCCGTCCTCTCTTTTAAGTGATGAGCTATTTTTATCTAGACTCCCCACGGTATGGTACATAAAGGAGGTTAAACAGCATGCATAGGAGGAATGAATGAACCCAAGAATGAGGAGGGCCACTTCCTGGTGGGTGTCTGGGGAATGTTTCTGTTTCTTAGAAGGGCGTCCTGTCCGTGCCCCTCTAGCTGAAGTGTTCCATTACCTCCTCAGTTCAGTTGAATGGTGCCCGGTAGAAAATCGACCATCTCTCTCGAAGAGCCTGCACTATCCCGTGTGCCACCTGCCATATACATTTAAATAGCTCTCAGGAGTGCACGTGGATGTGATTGCAACATGAAGCTCCTTTGTTACACCCGCCTATAATTAGATTCTCTATATAATGGGACTTGCTAAATTGGGAGCAGCCAGAGCCTGTTGTGGGGGCAGTAAATATGACTGATAGATTATATTCGGCTCAAACTTTCAATCACTCGTGAGATCCGCCGCAGACAGGGCAGATGGTAAAATATTCTAAAAGGGCTCACAGATAGAATCCACAGAATGCTCTGGAACCAAGGCAAACACAGTCAAACATGACGTGCTTTGCCCGGGGAATGCATTCATTCATTCCACCAACATTCATTTAACTCTGTGGCTATTCAGAACATTGGGAACACTACAATGAGTGATACAGGAAAGAATTCTCTTCCCCCCAGGGAGGCAGACAATTAACAGGAAATGAGTAAAATGTATAGAATTTTGGACAGTGCTAACTGTTACGGAGAACAGTAAGAAAGAGAAGGACACAAGGGAGTATCAGGGATGGTGATTTTAAATAGAGAGACTGGGAGAAGCAACAGTGAGATGGTGTTATGTAGATGAAAGCTGACAATGGGGAAGCAGTGAGCCGGGCAGAGACCTGGAGGGTATGCATTCCAGCTAGGGATTTCCTGGATGAAGACAAGACTAAGCCAAATGTCACAATGTCATAGTGCAGAACCTGTGTTACTTCTAGTCTCCAGCTGTGCCAGGCCTTCCTCCTTTTCACTCAATAAACCTTCATTAAAAGCTTTTTTTTGTTCTGGCCCCTAAGAGGATGCCATCCTCATTTTTTTTTTTTTTTTTTTTGACAGGCAGAGAGGACAGTGAGAGAGAGACAGAGAGAAAGGTCTTCCTTTGCCGTTGGTTCACCCTCCAGTGGCCGCCGCGGCTGGCACGCTGCTGCCGGCGCACCGCGCTGATCCGAAGGCAGGAGCCAGGTACTTCTCCTGGTCTCCCATGGGGTGCAGGGCCCAAGCACTTGGGCCATCCTCCACCTGCACTCCCGGGCCACAGCAGAGAGCTGGCCTGGAAGGGGCAACTGGGACAGAATCTGGCGCCCCGACCGGGACTAGAACCCGGTGTGCCGGCGCCGCTAGGCGGAGGATTAGCCTATTGAGCCGTGGCGCCGGCCTGCCATCCTCATTTTTATAGAGTTTGCGCTATAATGGGGAAGACCGATGTGAGATAAATCGACGGAAGGCCGTTGTGCGACACAGAGGAGGACGCGCCAGGAGCTTGTTACAGCGCATCTCTCTCCTCGCCTCTGAGCACAGAGACACCTTCCTAGAGGAAGGAGCGTCCATGCTGAAGTCTGATGGCTGAGAGGGGCAGGCAGGGCAGGAGAGGCAGGAGAACATTTCAGGCTGAAGAGTCTGCCTGTGTGAAGAGTCTGAGGCTGGAGCAAGCGTGCACCTTCTCAGCCCTGGGCATGTGAGCAGCCAGGGTGGCCAGGGTGAAGGGAACACAGGACATGGTGGGGGGATGGACGCAGAGCCATGAACTGAAGCTGGACAGGTAGGGGAGGTCAAATCAAGAAGCGTCCTGCAGGGATTGATTATAAGGGCGTCAGGAAGTCGCCAGCTGCCACGATAAGGCTCACAGTTTGAGTAGATCCTTCATTGTGTCATTTTGACCACAGACAACAGGAGGATGGGCAGCTTTGGTGAGAAGCAGGAGCCGACTCTCGACAGTTGGGAAGCGTCTGCAAGACTCGTGGTGCAAGCAAGCAATTGGGCACATGTGTACTGAGGCAAAGGGGCTGTGCTGTGTACCAGAGATAGGTATCTGGAAGTCCCGGCACGTAGACCACACCAGATGCCTTGGATCTGAAGGTGGGGGAAGAGGGCTGAGACAGGGTTCCAGGGTCACCCTAGGTAATGGCCACACTGTTGCTGATGCTCAGAGCAGTCCTTGGAAAGCCAGGACAGTGTAGTGTCTTTGAAATCTAGACTAGAAAGGGGTGGCTTTTATTTGCTGCTGTTGTTCCCAGCTCTGGGTCCTGTCATTTTTTTTTTTTTTTGAAAGAGTTACAGGGAGAAGTAGAAACAGAGACAGAGAGAGGTCTTCCATCTGCTGGTTCATTCCCCAGATGGCCACAATGGCCGGAGCTGAACCGATCCAAAGCCAGGAGCCAGGAGACCTTTTCGGGCCTCCCACATGGATGCAGGGACCCAAGGACCTGAGCCATCCTCCACTGCCTTTCCAGGCACATTAGCAGAGAGCTGGATCAGAAGTGGAGCAGCCGGGACTGGAGCCAGAGCTGCAGGTTGGGGCTTTAACCCGCTGTGCCATAGCGCTGGCCCCATGGGTCCTGTCTTTAAGAGATTGTTGAAGTTGTTCCTTCAACCAGGTACAATCCATTAGGCCTTCTCTTTTGAACCAGAAAAAAAACTTTTTTTGTATCATTATTAAGGGAGTCGGAAGAGAATTTTCCTCATCTGCTTCCTCCCTCTTCCTCACCCGAATCAGACTGACTTCAATCATTTTTCCAGATGTATGAAGGTTAGAGAAAGTGGAGAATTAGTAAGTTCCCTTTAAATGGATACAGGTCAGATTCGGGTTCTATGAATATTTCTTGAATCCAGTGTTCTTCTCTGGCCCTCTACATAGAATCTTCATTTTACAGACATGAAAACACTGAACACCCATTTTACATCAAGATATGAAAACTGACGCTCAGAGATGGATTCCAAAACAAGCAATAAGCAAGTGTCAGCCAGGACCTGGACTCGAACTTGAACCCATATTCTAGTGTTTCCACAGTTTTCCTTTGCTCACGTACTCTTATAAAACACATCCGTGGACTTACTTGCCTATGCACTTTGGGGCACCTATACATTGAACTACCACAAGTGTATTTTCTGCAAATAATATTAATGAAAATTATTGGAATGAAAACTTAAAAACTTTTCCAAAGGCAGTTTTGGAGAGCATGTTGGATGTGTTTGTCTATACCTGCTCTTGTCCCAATTCTCTGCTGATAGTCAGTGTAGAGACATAAAAGCAGACAGGATATTGACCTTGGTATGTTGAAGCCAACTGAAGTATTTGAATGGAACTCATAAGTCAACACTTAGCTAATATTACACTGCATTCTCAACACCCAAAGGACCACAATATACAGCCACTGGCTTCTGAACCTTTATATTAGCAGGTTAGTTACAATAGGCAGGCTTGGGTATAGATCAGAATGAAGCATTTCTGTTCAGTGAAATAGCCCATGACTACTGAACAGATCATCGACAGCTATGAGGCCATTTCCAACATCTAAAATCAATGAGGGGCTAGATGTTTGGCTTAGTAGTTGAGATATTTGTGTCTCCTACCAGAGTGCCTGGGTTTTGTACCCAACTCTGCTGCCTACTCCTGCTCTCTGTTAATGCAGACTGTGGGAGGCAGGCAGCAGTGACGGCTCAAGTAACCGGGTTCTTGCTACACAACGTGGGGCACCTGGATTGAGTCCCTAGCTGCCAGCGTCAGCCCCTGCTGCGGCCCTGATGGGCATTTTGGGAGTAAACTATTGGGTGGGAATTCGCTCTCTCTGTTTCTCTAATTCATTAATTTCAAAAGACACTACACGAGTTAAAAAATCAAATCGATGAGGAAATTTATCCAGAAAAAGTTAAGTCAACAAAAAGAAATGGAAAGTGTGAGACAGGTTAATAGCCAGTGCTGCGGTCACAATGCGGTTTGTCCCAGGAGAACTCATGCTGAGGCTTGGTCCCCAGTGTGGCGGTGTTGGGAGGTGGCGCCTTTGATAGACGTGGAGGCTTTAAGAGAGGTTAATGGCTCTCTGGTGGGATGTATTCATTACTGTGGGAGTGGGTTTTTGTGAAGTGAGCCCAGCACCTCTCCTCAATCTATTTGTGTCCACTTCTTCTACATCTTGGCACATGGTGACACAGCCAGGGCCCCTTGCCAGATGGTGGCACCATGTGGTTTTGACTGCCCAGCCACTAGAAGCATGAGCCAAACAATTCCATTTTTAAAAATAAAGTGTGCAGCCTCAGGTATTTTGTTATAGCAACAGCAAATCAACTAAGACAACCAGCAAATATTTGGAGAACGGCACTGCCTTATTGGCAATCAAAGAACTGCTAATTAAAGAATGAGATGTGACCTTAGCCCTGGTGTATTGACTTCATTTAAAAGAAGTGTGATGGTATTTAGTAGTTCTGAGAGTGTAGGGAAACACAGACTGCCATACTCAAGTGGTGCATGTCAGAATTGTTGCACATCATTTGAGAGTAGTTTGTTAAGTGAACACCCCATGACTCAGCAGTCCACACCTGTCCCTGTGCACTGACCTCAGAACAGCCCTATCTGGAAACCTCTATAAGAATGTCCATTGTGTGTTGTTTGTGAGGACTGGCAGTGGGATGCAGCCCGGGTGTCATTGCAGTGGGAACAGACAAGCTATAAGGGGGTGCATGCACATTGTGGAATACTGTGTACCAAGCAGAGGAGGATGGGTCTTCAAAATGCTGGCCTGCGGTGGCCATGAACTCTAATGCATATGTATTAATGTAAGGTAGAAAAACCATGCACTCACACTGTAGGTAGACCACAGTCTATTCCACAAGGAAATTTACCAATGTAGCCTAGGACATATATGCCTCAAAGTAGAATGAGTCCTGTTGGGCTGGGAAGTGGGAAATGGGTCAGGATGAGGGAGGAGAAGGAAAAACTAACAGTATGAAAGCAATGCCTTGCAATGATCTTGACTGTTGCATACTGGGAACTGAGCGGGGTGTTGTGTTCTCCCCTGAGAACCCGAGACCTGAAAACAAAGAAAAGAGAAAAAGCCATAGCAGCTGGAGTCAGAGGGTTTCCATTTTCCATCTGAGCCTGGTCCTGCCTGGCCCTAATGCACATGACCACTGTCAAGTGAAATGAAATAATAAATAACTTCCCAGAAGGGTGTCGTCGGTATGAATTGAGAAAGTGAATGCACCTTGCTTGCCACACAGTAGATGGTCTTCCTTTTGCCCAGGGTTTTCTTTCTCCCACGTCTTTCTCCATCAGTGGGCCCTCTGGTCCAACACCGAGTCCTATGGTTGGAGAGACAGGTTGTCCTGGGCCAGAATCCAGGAGAGCCACCTTCAAGGTCCCATGAGACTTTAGCTCATGGGGAGTAAATGAGTGCTGGTCTCCCCGGGCACCTGGCCCCTCTGCAGCCTGAGAGTCAGGGCATCGGGGCAGGGTGACACTGCTCCTGGTCCTCTGATTGTCTTCATTGCTTCTCAGTGTCCTGATCCAGCCAGCCCGGGATGGCTCCCAAACTCACACAGACTTTCCTGAGGGCTTTCTTTTTACCTTCTTTGATTAGACCTCATCCTACAGAAAGCTCCTGCCAGAGGTGACTAGCCGGAATTGCACACCTTCAGCTCACAGCCAGTCTCGTTCTACCTGCCTTGACCTACTCACTTGTCCTAAGCAGGCTCGCTCTGCCCTCTCATTTATGTTCTTAAATTTTCAGCTTCAGCCACCAAAACTTGTATTTGGCTCTGCTTAAGTGTTCTGTTCTTATGTCAGGGCGTTTTCTCCAAGCAAGGCATTCACTCAGGCAATACATTTTCTCAATACATTTTCCTTAAGCACCTACTGTATACCAGTTGGTTCTTCTGCACAAGATTCTTTTCCTGCATTATCTTTGCCTAGTTCTTTCCTATCATTCAGAGAACAAGGGAAAGCACTACTTCCTCCTCCAGAATTTGCCAGACTCCCTTCTCAATGGGGGTTAGATACCCTCGTTTGCATTTCTTGCACTCTTGTGCAGTTCCTTCAGCTGTGCATGCTGGGAGCTTTGGGAACACATCTGTTTCAATCCCCTCTGTATGCTCAGGTCTCCCCTTGGCACAGAGCAAGCACACGTGGAATGGTCACTGAGTAAGAGAACCATCGCATGATGCTTTATAGTGTTGTAATGCATTGCTTTTTATAGATCAGGAAGAAACCCTGGAGATAGCTCAAGATCAAACCTTTTATTTTGTTCTCACTCATTTTTATTCAGATAGTTTGTACCCAAATGCAACTCACACACCACAAAAATCACCCTTTTTCAGTGTGCAGTCAGCGGCTTTTAGTATATTAACAAGGTTGTACAACCAAGGCTACTATCTCATTGGAAAAGAAGCCCTGTACTCACCAGCAGTCACTTCTTATTCTGCCTTCTCCCCACATGTCACAGTCACTGATCTACTTTCTGTCTACATGGAGTTTCCTATAATGGACATTTCATGGAAACAGAAGCCCTGTGAAACATGTTGCCTTCTGTGTCTGGTTGCTTTCACTTAACATAATATATTCAAAGTTCAGACGTTTGGCTGAAAAATATTCAATTGTAGCAAGACATCACATTTTGTCTTTCCACTCATTAGTGGATGGTTGGGCAACTGGGTTATTTCCACCTTTGGGTTATTACAAATCACTGTGTTATGAGAAGCTATGTATACATTTTTGTGTGAGCATCTGTTTTCATTTCTGTTAGGTATGTACCTAGGGGTGGAACTGCTGGGTCATATGAAACCTTTAGGTTTAACTTTTGGAGGAATTGTCTAACTGATTTCCAAAGTGGCTGCATCACTGGTAATATCAACATTCAATTTCTGCACATCTTAGTGGTTCAGGCTCTTCTTCCTTACTACTGCCTTATACCTCTTTGTAGAAAATGACTTGGCTTATTTTGCCTTTGTCGTTGGAGATATTCTTTAAACTTTGGTGACCATGGCCATAGACTAATAACTTCTAGCTCATAGGGTCATGGTGGGGATGGAATGGGCTCAAGGCCATTGATGCTGTGGACCTGTTGTGAGTATTCAATGCATGGGAGCCAGTTATTATGGTGGCTTCCAATGAATTCTTCCTTTGCATCCAGGGCTCCCCATAGGGAGAGTAGCCAATTATTGCTCTGCCTGGGCTGTGGTTTGGCCCCTGTGGCAGTGACCTGATGGGGCCATTGGCAAGGCCAAGAAGGCCTGGAAGCCCAGCAGTCTCTCTAGCCCTTTGTCTTCCCAACACCGGCACAAGGTTTCACTGCTGTACTCACAGCTGGGGAGTGTTTTGTGGGAGGTCACCCCCATGGCGACCTGCCATGCGGCACATCAGTGTGGGTGTGAAGTTGTAGCCAGAGCCGGGCTGAACTTGAAAATGGGAATGGTGGTCCTATGGGAATATTTGCAAAGCTGGGAGACAGGGAGTCCGGGCGGCGGCCATGGCTCTGCGGGTTCCTCATGGGTGTGGGAACACGGAGAAGGCTGGACAGGGCCCTCGCCAGCGATCGATTCCTCCCAGTGCCTCTCTGCCGGGCAGAGTCACTCAGCATCCAGTTTTTCATCATCACTTCATCCTCGGAGCTTCTCCTCTTCCTTATTTCTCCCACCCGGGGCCTTTGGGAAAAGCAGCTCGCGGCGGTTCTTGCAAAGGCAGCAGAAAGAAAGGCTGCCGTGAGCCCCTTCTGCAGCTCCGCTGCCGGTACCTGCCTTTTTTCTTTAGGGATCGATAGCTCCGTCTCTGATGCCAGTGGCCCTGCCTGCTCACTCATGCTCCCTCCCGCCAGCGCCCTGGGTTTCCCTCGGAGCAGTCCGAGTGGCGGGGCGCTTGCACTCCATCTGATGTAGGAGTGTGTTCCCCCAATGACCTGCTGATGTGGATTCCTGATAAGAAAAAACACACACACACACACCCCATATGTGCCTGCTAGGAAATGTTCAAGGTCGCGAACCCAGCTTCCGGTTGCCTGGGAGCCCTGCACACAAGCGCAGCTCTACTGCCACGTTGCGGGATCTTCTCCAGCTGGACACCCTGGGACACATCGGCTTATTTTAGGATGTGTTAGGACAGGGCAGTCTCCTTTCCGGTGGCTCTGGGACCGGCTGCAAATGCGGTCTAAGTGACCCGGCGCTGCACCTGTGGGGCTCAGGTTCATGAAGCCAGGGCAGGAAGGCCGCGGGGAAGCCCTGGGCAGGAGGGCGAGGCAGGGAGGAGGCGTGCGGATGGTGGCTGCGGGCGGTAGGGGGCGCTGTGCGTGACATGTCTCCTTGTTGGAAAGGGGGTTCTGGATCTGTGCTCACGGCTTCCATGAGGCATGAGACTAAAAGGATGGATAATGAAAGGTGAGAGAAAACTCTAGAAGGTTTGCAGTAGGGGAGAGAAGAGAGGAAGGGAAGCTTTCCTCCTCTCTCCTTCCCTCCCTCCTTCACTCCCTCCCTCCTGTCCATATGAAAAATATTGTGATTGAGTGATTAGCCTGGGACCACCAGAGACAACAGGAGACAGGATCTCCAAGAACACAGGGTCTGTGACATTTTCAGAGGGGAAGTGCCCAGAGAGAAAGGCCTGGGGAATGTACTCCGAGACACAGGTTGGAGACCAGAAAGGTGTATCTGATAGTGTGTTTTGAAGGAACAAAACCTGAAAATCTCACGATATCCTTTATCATCTTCAGGGAGCTGAGTTATTATAGTGTTTCACTTTATTAAAATACCGGGTAACTCGCTCTGTTGTAAATTTCAAGTCTACAAATATTTTTAGGTTTACATTGTACTGACACATTGGCATTTTGGCATTTCCAATCTCTTTTCAGAGTAGAAAGTCAGATGGTATTTTGGAGAGAGAGAGAGAGAGAGAGAGAGAGAGAGAGATTAGCTCTATGGAGGCAACTAGTCTGAGCCCATCCTCCCAAATATATTTGGGGTCACTGCTTCTGTGTGTAATGACACACGTATGGATCTAAAACACCTCCGAGATGGGCCAGATTATTCTTATTTTCTTGCATTGTATATCATCCTTTCCAATTTGTGGAATGAAGATGGGGGACTCTGGAATTGAAGACGGCAGAAGAAAGTCCATGCGTCTGAGATGGGTTTGTCTTAACACTGAAGATGCGCATCAGGCTGGACGTGGGCATGCTTCTCTTTCTGCACCTGTCCGTGTTCAGCTCAGCCCGTGCACATCTGCAGGCAGGGCTGATAAACAACACGGCAGATGCTGGTCTCGGGGTCTCAGCAAAGGACTTTTCCAGTGAAAGCATTGGATTTGGTTGTCTTGTTAGATTTAAAGAGCCACAGAACTCTGAACTCCTGTCTGCACTGTGTACCCTCGTGCCAGATGATTCCATTTTCCCAACAGTCCTTTAGAGTGAACTTGATAGGCAAGGAGTAGCCACAGCACCATCCAGTACTGGGTAGAAGAGGCTTCTGGGAGGTACTATTCTGCATCCTGAGAAGGTAGAACGCTCTGCCGGGCCGCTGTGCCGCGTAGCCTGGGGACTCAGCTGTTCTTCCGGCTTTGGTGCTCTCTCAGCTGTAGCAATGGCAGCAGCGGCCAGAAGCAGAGTGATTCTGACTCCGGCGTGTTCTGGGTGCTGTGGCAGGGTAAAGTCTCACGTGACAGGATGGAGGTGAGAGCAGAGAAGAGAGCGGACAGCCAGAGGTAGGAGAAACTTTCTTACTGTGCTGTTGGCTCTCCAGATTGGGCGGGAGTGAGTTTTAACTAAATCCATCAAGAGGCATTTTCCAAATTGGGCTGCCGCTTGCTTTCATCTTGGGGCTCAGCACCCAGCCCTCCTCCTGCAACTCTGATTGGATTAGCAGCCTGCAGCTGCTTCTCATTAAAAACTGCTTTTCCACCAAGGGGATGGGATAACCCCAAAGGTTTGGTTATGGTTGGGGGGGGGTGGATTATGGGTGCATCTCTTCACTTTCAAAATTTTATGTTCCATTGGTATGTTCCTTTAAGACAGAATTTGTGTGTGTGTGTGTAAACAACCTGAGTTTTCCCAAAGCTCATTAAAGCTAAACCAGCTCATCATCACTAAATGAGAGTTTACAAAACACTGTTTGGTGATTAACTTGTAAATGAAGCAAAAACACATGGATTAATTTTTCCCACTAGGAAAATGATGGCAAATTTAGTTTGTGGTTGGTTGAAAATGATCTATTTGTCAAAATTAGTTCATATATAATAAAAGAAAACTAGCTTCTGCAAACCGAGGCTGAAGGCTCTGGGCCGGGAAGAGAATTCACATTGAGCAGGGGTTTGCCTTGGGACCGGGTGCTTGTTTAGCCTGGTGGTCACTTTCCCCTGGAAATGCAGGGCACACGTTCCTTGGCATGGGACAGGCATGGGACATCCTCACTGGGGTTGCAGAGCCTTTGGGGCGAGAAACAACATGCAGGATGCCTCATCCTCCGCGGCCTTCCCAGGAGCGTGAGCAGGGAGCTGGATCAGAAGCAGAGCAGCTGGGACTTGAACCAGTGCTCCGATATGGGATGCCAGTGCCACAGGTGCGGGCTGACCAGCTGCGCAACATGCCAGCCCCTTAAAAACAATGCCGGCCCCTCAACATGGTAGTTAATACAGCTCCTCCTCACTCTGTGTGAATGAGTGGCCTGGGTGGCAATTCTTAAAAGTTGGTATGAACAGCACATTACCAAGCAGAATGAATAATTAGTAATAACAGCCAGGAAATGTGGATCATCTTAGCATCGGATGGAGGTGTGGGATGTGGCTGTGTTTGAATTTGACGTCTCGGGTTCCTGTTGAGATGGGGCATCCTCAGTTGGCAGTCTTGGAGGGAGGCATTTGAGCTGGTAAGACAGTGGGGCAGGAATTCTCTCCTTTCTGCTCTTGCCATGGACAGGATATGGAGAGGCCAGAGCGGTGTGGCTCTTGTGTAGAGCGCGATTGATTTGCTTCTGCTGTTTGTCCTGGTGTGCTGGGCAGCAGGTGTCTCCTGAGCAGGGGCAGGAGCCTTTGGTGCTTCTGCAAAGCCTGCAGCACCCATGCTTTTGAGTAGAGCTTAGTAAACTGCGCAGCCCGTGGAGATGGATGAGAGGAGTGCATTAGAGGTACAAAAAAGGCTCACCCAACCTGTTTTAACTAACTTAATTGCAGTGAGTGTTGGACCCATAGCGCTCCTAAGAGCAGAGAGCTGTGCGACTGTGGCCGGTGCTCCAAGCAGCTGATGCGGCTGATAGGCCAAGTGCCAGGCTGGGGCGGGGAGGAGCTTCCCTCCTGACTCAGACACACAGGAACTCCGCAAGTGAGCTTGTGTTCCCTGTTTGTTGTTTCCAGAAAACACAAGACCCCTGAAAGAGAATAATTAATCTGGCCCTGGGCTCCATTGGGTTCTCTTTCTAGCCACAGCGCGGTGCGATCCAAGCTGGGAGCCCCCAGGTGGGCTGTGCAAGGATGCAGAAGAGGCCAGCCCGACTGCCTGGAGCTCTGAGGTGCGCACTCTGGGGACTTTGCCCTGTGGTTCCATCCTTGCCCCACAGTCAGTGGAAAAAGATGGATTTCACTAGATAAGGTCGCCAGAGCAGATTTTGGCTCCTCGGGGGATACTTGACATCCTTAGTCTTTTGGTTCTAACAGCTGGGGTGGTGGCGATGCTGTGGGCATTTAGTAGGTAGAGGCCAGAGGTGCTGCCAAATGCCAGCTCTCTCCACCCCCTAAAGAACTTTCTGGTCCACAACATGAAAAGCTTCAAGGTTGAGAAACCACAGTGGGGCGTCACTTGAGGAACACAAGATTTTCTTTTTTTTTTTTTTTTTTTTTTTTTTTTTTGACAGGCAGAGTGGACAGTGAGAGAGAGACAGAGAGAAAGGTCTTCCTTTGCCGTTGGTTTACCCTCCAATGGCCGCCGCGGCCGGCGCACCGCGCTGATCCGATGGCAGGAGCCAGGAGCCAGGTGCTTTTCCTGGTCTCCCATGGGGTGCAGGGCCCAAGCACCTGGGCCATCCTCCACTGCACTCCCTGGCCACAGCAGAGGGCTGGCCTGGAAGAGGGGCAACCGGGACAGAATCCGGCGCCCCGACCGGGACTAGAACCCGGTGTGCCGGCGCCGCTAGGAGGAGGATTAGCCTATTGAGCCGCGGCGCCGGCCTGGAACACAAGATTTTCAAGTTCCTTCCTAGCTCTTTGATTCTTTTTCCTGCCATAACAAACTGGCTAGATCAGAAGCGGAACAGCCCGGCCAGAGCTCCAATATGGGATGCCCACATGATGCGGGTGTAGCCTTTAGAGTAGCCAATGGGCTGAGCAGCAGGGGTAGATCCTAGTCACTCTTGGCAGCGTTGGCTTTAACCTGTATGTATGTATTCCACGGGCAGAAATTTCAGGACTGCTAGTTTTCACTTAACCCTCCACTTGTCTGCTTGGCCTGCTCACCTCTCCCACTGTCTGTGCTGACAGCCCTGGAGGTAGCTGCCCACCACCAGCCACGCAGCCTCTGCTCCTCATCCCCAGGCCCTGGGATTGGCACTTCTGGTTGCTTACATTGAAGGCAGCGCTGCCATCCTGAGCCACCAGGGTGTTAAGCGAGGAGCTCATCACTCTTCTAGCCCACAAGGTGATGGATGCCTTGGCTCGGGGGCTTTGGAAGTCACATTAGCATTGAATTGTGCTGCCTTATTGGATTGCAGTGCTGCACCTAATTTGCTGACCAGTGTCATTATCCACAGATCTTTCTTGATGTTCCTCCAAATCTCGCCCGCCTGCCAAAGTTCTATGACGGGGATGATTATTTCGCTAGGAAAGTCTTTTCCAGATGGATTCAGTTTCTTGTGGTCTTTGCCCCATGTTTGGTACAGAGGAGGGAGGGAATTATTTGTTGCAACTCTGTCCACAAAGATTTCGCGAGAAAGAACAGAGACTATAGATGTCTTTGCTTTCCTCTCCAACTTATGCCCTACTCTTCAGCTAGTGGACAAGCTGCAAACATCCAGGGTACAGTACCATGTCGCTGTGTGGGCCAGTTGTATTCATCTAGAGGAAGATTCTATTTCACCACCACAGGCTGTACCATTCCTTAGGCCAACCACCGTGCAAATTTTGGGTTGGCAAAAGTTGAAGAGTTTGGATAAATTTGTATATGCTCTCCTTTAGAATGCGTGTCTTCTTGGAGGTGGCTCCTTGTGCTAGGCATTTGCTCCCAACCCTACTTGTTAGGAGTGTAGGGTTTGGGGCCACTGTCGTGATGGAGCAGGTAAGGCCGCCACCTGTGACCACGAAGGCATCTCATATGGGAACCGGATGCTCCACTTCCATCAAGCTCCCTGTTAATGGCCTGGGAAAGTAGAGGAAGATGGTCCAGGGTTTAGCTCCTTGCCACTCATATGGGAGACCCGAGTGGAGTTCCAGGTGCCTGGCTTTGGCCTGGCCTGGCCCCAGCCTTTGTAGCCATTTGGGGAATGAACCAGTGGATGGAAGATCTCTTTCCTTCTCTCTGTCTCTGTCTCTCTCTGTAACTCTGACTTTCAAATAAATAGACAAACATTAAAAAAAATAAAAAGAGTGCAGGCTTTGAAGTCGTCCTGACCTGGTTTCTAATCCTTGCTCTGTCACCCACTCTGACCTTAGGCCTGTTCCTTAACCTTTCCTCATCTGAGAAATGGGTTGAATGATATTGACAGCAGAGGCTCAGATGAGATTAAGATGACAACAGGACCTGGAACAAGCCCGGGACAAATGCTAACTGTGCACAACGATTACCCAGAGGGGCCTGAAGCAAGAAGACACTTGCTGGAAGCTCAGGTGTCACGGATCCTTGGGAATTCCTGACTGTGAACACTAGGCTGAAGCTGAGATCTCACCTCCAATCCATCTCCCCATCCCTAACAGGCCCAGTGTGTTCTGGAGTTGATGCCCACTTTGGGAGACCACGGGCACCGGGAGAGGGTCCTGGCACAATGGGTGACATCCCTGCCATCATTCTTTCCCTCCACTGTCACCTCTTGCTAGAGCTCATGGCTACGTTTCTTCCAGCAGGTCGTGTCATTCTTCCCTCCAAGTCTCTGTTGATTTATCAGGCTCAGTTTGGTATGCTGTGTTTGCAGATGTGGTATAGGAACCTTCTATTCGTTCCTTTTGAGATCAAGGTGGCTGGTGTTGTCTGGCCTCTTCTAATTCCTGAGAAACGCACTTGTGGTTGGATATCAGCCTCCCCCAAGGCCAGGGAGAAGACCCTTTCTCCTCGGCTCCAAAGGCTTGCAGTGTTTCACATGCGCTGGTTGGGAGCCTCATCAGCAGGTCCTTAGAATTTCACTGTGGATGCGATCTATGCCTTTAGTGCCTGTCTTACTTCCTTATCTAGATGATTTATGAACTGGGGCTCTCTAAATAGCATATCTAAGGAAATGTGCCTCAGTTAGGAATACTTACTGTGTATGTGTGTTGTTTTTTTCAAATTTTGCTTAGATTGTGTGTGTGTGTTTTCATGCACACCTGTCTCTGTCTACACAAGGTTGTGCATATCTGCAGAGGCTCATTTGGCTGGCAGCCAATGGTGTGCGAGTTCTCCTTTCATCCCAATAGGGGGATTTTGGGATCTCAAGGGTCCAAAGAAATGCTGAGGATGCAGAAGAAGAACTTACAGATGTCCACAGCCCCGGTTCTTGCATTTGGCCAGGAAGCAAAAGCCAAATACAGATGAGACCGGCCAGGACCGAGATCTGTGGAAAGTGGGAAGAGCTGGCAGGGAGTCAGCAGGCTGCCCTAGGGAGGCCTCTAGGCTGCATAGCATCCAAACCCCAATCTTAACCTAAACTTGCAGATAATCCCGGGACTTCTGCTGGCCCACAAAAGCGTCCGCCAACCTGATGTGAGTGGACATCGGGCTCTTGTTTCCTCCCCAACTGCCTGTACTGATGCTTCTCCATAAGCAGGGACTCTCAGCAGAGTGGAGTCTGTTTGCTCCCTCGGCAGCTGTCCCTCTCAAGGCCACCAGGGACAGGACCGAGAGTCAGGTGTTGGATGTTACCATCTGCACCTGCTGACTCCCATTCCTTTGAAGTTTGCTTTGCCTAAGGGGTTTTTGTATTAGTTCTTAGGCCAGCAGAAAAGTCCAGCTCTGTGTGACTCCGTTCCTTCATAACTGAAGTCAGGAAATGTTTCACAGAGTCTCAGAGATGGAGAAGGCAGTTTCAGCCCTCACAAAGCTCCAAGTGGAGGGGAGAGTGCAGGTGAAACTCCCTGTTCCCAGGCAGGGGCCTGCACAGGAGCTCCGAGGAGATGGAGGAGAGATGCCCACTTGGGCTGCCATGAGGTGGGCTTGATGGAGCAGGACAAAAAGGGCCAAGAAGGCCTCTCGGGGGTGATGCAAAGCCAAAACACAAATAGGAGCGACACATCCTGGGATGAGGGTGATCCTGTGTAAGAGGCCCTGGGACATTTGCAGAGTGGCTGATAATTCCACCTGAGTAGTGTTGAGCTGGGGCAGGGAGTCTGGTGGGAAGATAAGAAGAAACGGCAAGAGATGAGCCAAAAGAAGCAAGTGCCGGGCAGATCTTGAAGCTACTCCTGGGCCAGAGGTCTTTTAAGGTGTAGGAGCCAGTGGCTCCTCTGTGATTTCACAAAGCCCTTGTGGCTACCAGGGGAAGCAAGGATTGGGAGCTGGGAAAGAAGCCGATCCATTGACCACTTTCGCTGTAAGGTGGGCAAGGTTGTTTAGCAAGAGGAAGCAGGGGTCCTTGTTCCCACAGGGATAGGAATACACCTTTCTGCGCCGAATAGGACTGTTGATGACGGATGGGGCACCAAACCCAGGCTGCTTGATCCCCACGGTCCAGAGGGAGCTGGCCCTCTGCTCTTTCTCTTGGATGCCTCCCTGGATGGGTTAACACACTGAGAAAAGCGACAGAACTTCAGCTACGTGCTATATGAAAGATCTTGCGAACGAAAGCAGCCAGAAAAATCTCAGGCAGAGAGCAGAGGAGGAAAAATATGCAGAGTAACAATGGATCACAGCAAAAATGTGAACTCTCATTTGAGAGGGTGTGCGTGACTCACTCTGCAACCAGGCACCAAGCAGAGGGGCACTTGGTGGCTGCCTGCCAACGAGAAAGGTCCTGGAGCAGGGAGTTGGGGGGAGTGGCTAACACACAGCTTGGGATGCCCCATCCCATATTGCAGTACCTGGGTTCCAATCCTGGCTCCGGCTTCCAATTCCATCTTCCTGCAAGTGTGCATCCTGGGAGGTAGCAGGTGACGGCTCAACTACTTGAGTCCCTACTACCCGTGGGGGAGACCTGGATTGAGTGACAGATCCCAGTTTTGGCATGGTGCAGCCCCAACCATCATGGACATTGGAGAGTGAATCAGTGGGTGGGAGATCTCTCTGTCTGCCTTTAAAATGGTAAACAAATATGTACTGGAGGACAGGTATTGTAGAGTAATGGGTAAAGCCACCGCCTACAATGCCAGCATCTCATATTAGTGCCAGTTCATGTCCCGGCCACTCTGCTTCTGTCCAGCCCCCTGATAATGGCCTGAGAAAAGCAGCAGAAATGACCCAGTGAATGAGTGCCAGTCATTCATTTGGGAGACCTCAATGAAGCTCCCAGCTCCCGGCTTTGGCCTGGCTCAGCCCTGGCTGTTGTAGCCACTTGGAGCTGGAAAACTTATCTCTCTCTGTCTCTCTGCAATTCTGATTTTCAAATAAATAAACCAATCTTTACAAAAATGGGTACAGAACTTGAATGATCTAACTTGAATTCATGTCAGTGTCCTTAATGGAACTAGGCTACATGTTAAGGTTTATATAAAGGATTTGACCAGAGGATAGAGAGATTGTTGAGATATCCATTGTCACCAACAGTGGTGATTCAAGTGGGAACTCGGCTCCTAATGTCAAAATAAGTCTCTCTGCTGTCGCCTTGGCCTGAGCACAGTGTCCAAGTGTGGTCCCCGTGGCTGCCGATTACGAAGCACTTAGGATATGACAGGCCCTGTTCTGAAGCTTTGTGTGTTGCTCCTCTACCCCGACAGCAACCCCTGAAGCAAGGTCTTATGCTTGACGTCCCATTTTATAGGTGACAAAGTGAGACACAGCCCTTAGGTGATTTGTGTACAGTCTCACAGCCAGGTACCAGAGTCCTTCTAAACTGTCCTACCATGCCTTCTGTCAGAATGAGAACTGGTCAATCAAGGTCAACTGCTTAGCTCATGTGGAACTAGATGGGCATGCCGGCCTGAGTGGTTCGTGGGCAGCATCTGAACATTTTGACTGCATTTAGGATAGCAGAGTTAAGGGGTAAAATCACAAGAAAAACAAACAAGAAATCTGAAAGCCAAACATGCAAACTGCGCCGTGAACCTTGCTGGGGGCAGGGCGACTGGGCATCGAAGTGTGGGCAGCAGAGGCTGGGCCCGGGGGCGGGGAGGCAGAAGCCATTTGCCTGTCTGGAAGAGAGCTGTCCAGGGAGAGCAGTCTTCGCCGGTTACACCCCAGCAGGAGACACAAAGCCCAGAGCGGCACAGGGACACTGCTGTGTGGCATGCCCAAGCTCTGTCTTCAGGACTCTGCCCTACGACCAGGATCCTGAGTGTGTGCAGGATCAGCTCCATGTTGGCCCAGCAGAGTTGGGGCGAGTATGGTCCCAGAGCCTTTTCCTGGTCTGCGGTTGGTGTAAATGCTTGGGGTGTCTGATCTTGTTTGCTCGCCGCTTCATAGACAATGCAAGTTGGAAAAGACCTTGGACCTCTGCTGGCCCGGCACCCACATGTCATGGACCCAGAAATGATCTCAGCATGCAGGGGCTGGACACGGCCATGCAGCTGATGGGGAGCAGGGCCAGAGGGGGGTCCGCAGTGCTCCGAGGCCTGCCCAGTGCCCTTGCAAGAGCTCATTGTACCGTGGCTCACCTTTCACAAAGAGCTCGCTTCCTATGGCCAGTTCAGTGGTTGGCTATCATTCACGGCTTAATTCATTATGGGTGAATTCTTGTAGTTGCTGTTTCCTGTGCGTTTGCTATGCTCCCTCCATCTCTGTCCCCTTTTCCTCTCTACCTTTCCGCATCTGGTTTCGGCTATGTTTGGCCTCCCAATCCTCCAGTCCCTGGTCCCAATCCTCTGGTCTCTGGTCCCTCTCCTAGGTGGTGGCTCTATTTCTTTTTCTCCCTTTGATCCTCCTTCTCCCATACCCATCTCCCCATATCTCTCTCTCATTCTCTCTCACACACAGGCGGTCATGCTTGCACTCCTGCTGGCTCCTGCGCTCTCTAGATTTAGAGAGACAGAGACAGACTGGCTCCATCCTCTCCCCCTCAGGAGTGCTAAAAGCCAGTGCATCTGCTGTGGATCTGGTTATTATTTGAAATTTTGCCTTATGGAGAAAGAAGGAGGCTGGGATCCCTGTGTTTCCTCACTTTCTTCTCTCTGAACACTGCGACGTGGAGCTTTCTCACCTGATTGGCGTGTTCCTGGGAACTGGACAGGGCATGGGGAAGCCACCGTGGGAGGGGAGCGGCAGCCTGCTTTGCCAGGTGGGCGCCTCATGGAGTGTTGATGACTGCAGTGACGTGTGCTCACCACGGCTCTGTCAGGAGCTTGCTGGCTCTCTGCTGATATCAGTTCCCCTTCTTGGCACTGCCTGCCCATGTCGGATTATGGTGATTTTGCCAGTAGGAAGACAGTACCATGTGCATCAGTCAGGAATCTAGGGGCTAAGGTTTGAGTCTAAGGGATGATCAGGGCTTGAGCCCCAGACTGTGGGGTTGGGCTGGCTGCTGAGGCCTGGGAGTGCCAGGCAGAGGTGTTCGGAGTGATGAGAAGAAGGGCTTGCTGCTCTGAGCTCCGCCCAAGAACTTCTTACCTAATGGGGCCAGGATGGTGTCCCACTGGTGAGGACTTCTCAGAGGCGGCTTCTCTGCCGACCGGACACAGCTGGGAAGCCTAATGCCACTGAAGCCCTGGCCTCTTTCCTCCCTGGTCCACCACCTCATGCACACCTGGTGTTGCCCAGGATTCTGCCCTCTCTCAGGGTTCCTGTGTAGCAACTTCCGTGGACCTGGCGCCTCCACCCCCACTCACACACTTTTCCACCTCTTCTTTCCAACTGTGCCTTGGCTGAGCCACTGCTGAGGGCAACCAGGACACCAAATAAAGTTCCCTCCCTGGGGCAGTTTTCTCCCTGTCCTGTCTGTGTGTCCCTGTGCTGGCCAAAGAGGTAGCAGGATGCCCATGTTAGCCTGACGCCCGGTGTCCCCTGCTGTTCCCTTGCAGCTCTTCTGATTTTGAACCATGGACAAAGCACAAAGAGAGGACGCAAAGGACTAAGTTTCCCTCCCCAGGACAGGAGCCTTGCTGTCTATTTTACAGTGAGGCTAAGACCAACTTTCCCTACCTCACTGCAGGGCTTGGTTTTGCAAATGTACACATAGTTGTCTTGAAAAGTCCGTAAGGAGGAGAGGTCTTCACAGCCCTCCTGTTTTAGGTCTTTGAGCTTGCGGCTGTACTCTCGGGCTGATCAGTAATGTCCTAGAGCCACCCTGCTTGTAGCCGCAGCCCATATTTTGTTGATTTGTGTTAGTGATGCCCTTGGATGCTGTGGAATCAAATTATTTTTTTACAGGGATAGGATCCCAGATTTACCTAATTCCCCAGGCTCACTGTGATTTCCTGAGATAGCCTGCCTGTGGGGGTATCTCAATCTTTTTGGGCTGCCTTCATGAAGTACCATAGGCCAGATGGCTTCCAAACAACAGAAATTGGGAAGTCCAAGTTTAACGTGTCAGCACGGTCAGTTTCTGCCACCTGCCTGATCCCTTGTTCACAAATGGCCGTCTTCTCACTGTGTCCCCACACTCAGGCAAGGGTGAGAGGGCTGTCTGGGGTCTTTTTCTTTTGTTTTTATTTAAAAACTTTTATTTGAAAGCAGAGACAGAAATAGAGAGGCAGTTATATAGACAGAAAGTGAGAGAGAGCAAGGGAGAGCTCTGTTATCTACTGGTTCAAATGCTTGCAATGACCTGGGCTGGGCTGAGGGATTGTCAGGGTTGAAGCGTGGAGCCAGGAACTCAATCTGGGTCTCCCATGAGGGCAGCAGGGACCCCACTGCTTGAGCTGTCACTTCTGCTTCCCAGGGTCTGCATTAGCAGGAAACTAGAGCCTGAGTCAGGAATTGAACCCAGGTACTAAGACACAGGTGTCTCAACCATGAGGCTAACCCCCTGCTCCCTGGGGTCTCTGCTATGATAGCACTAAAGCCCTTAACAAGGGCTCTGCCCTCAGATGCATCACCTCTTCCAAACCCCACCTCCCAAGTAGCGTCCCCTTGGAGATTGTCTGCACAGGAATTTGAGATGGGCAGAAGCATCCAATCTGTAGCAGTAGTGTTAGGGGCCCAAGTAGCTTCATCCTTATTCGAGCTTCCTGCCCCTCGAAGAGATAAGACCTCAAAGCAGAGGCATAAATACAGTGCACAAGTGAGAGCAAGATTTGAGAGAGGGTGAACATACATTCACACATGAGTGTGGGCCACCCCACAGGAGAGAGAGCCACCTTGTGTGGGCCAGAGAATGGCTTACTGGGAGAGAGGGGGAGGAGGCCAGAGAAAGACAGAGAAGCAATGTGCAAAAGCCCAGAGCCAAAGCAGGGCTCAGCTCCTGTTATCAGTCTCTTTTATGAGACGAGGGTGGCACTCTGATTGAATATACGAATGCGGTGGATTTTAGTGTGTGTGAGGCTTTCTGGTGGGTTCACAGAACCTCCATATGGAGTTTTTTAACTTCCACATGGCCATCATGGTATCGCCTCCTTCCTGGTTCCAGATGAGGCACAGGTGCACCATGGGAAAGTATAGTGGATTGACAGGCAGAGGGGTGGAGCTGCGATGCGGGGCTGGCAGGAATTCCGGCTCACTCAGCCCTGCCTAACTCCCTGCCCGGTTTCCTCATCTCAGCAGGACTGGATTGCCTGGGCATTTTCCTGGAGTTATCCATGTAAAGATATCCTGAGAGGAGGGCCATGGGATTATACAGAAAATTGACACTCCTCAAATCTCTATGCCCCTGCTGGAAGAATTCTGCGCTTAGGGCAGAACTGACCTTGTAAGGAGCAATGGGAAATGAATGGAAGATCTGGGCTTGTCACTGTGACATTGGTGCCAGCAGCCAGGAATGCAAAACCTTCTGCCATTCTGCATGCACTCTGCACTATGAAAACCAGAAACACAGCGAGGAAGTAGGAGACGCAGAGAGAGGAAAAGATGGGAAGCCAGGATCCCAAAGTCCTTCTTCTACAGAGAAGATCTTGGCCTAGAATAGGAAAGTGGGTTGTTTAAGGTCACGATGCTACCTGGCGGCAGAGCTGGACGGGAGCCCAGGCCTCGGGTTCCCAGCCTGGTGCACCTTCCGCAGTGTGGTGCAGACAGCTGGGGAGGTGCTGCAGCTATGGGAGGAACCTCGCTACCCACGGACTGCAGGGGCCACGGGACAGCTGCTGACCATGTCTGCCAATACATGGCCACTGAGGCTCACTGCTGCCCCGGGTGGGCTTGGAGCTGCTCTCCTTTGGAGGGACAGATTTGCCTACTGTTCCTCCTCCTTCCAAAAGATGCCTCAAAGTCGCCCCTGTATTACAGAGCAACGTTACTTAGCTTGCTGACGTGCAGCAACCACCTTGGCATGGGAGTGGGGCTCTCTGAGGGAGTGCCCTGTGCTGTGTGTACTTCCGGAAGGATTGGGGAAGATGCTCTGGGTGGATGGGCAGAGGGAGGCCAGCAGGCTTTTCCCAGTGCTGTTGTTGTGGGATGCTGTCTGGGCAGGTCACTGAGGCTTCTCAGTCTTCTGAGCTCAATCAGCTGCCAGCATTCTGCTTCCTGTGCCCTGCCCTGGGCATTGCCAGCCGTGCCTCCTCAAAGTGAGATGTCTGGAGCTGGCACTGTGATGTAGTGGGGTTAAGCCACCCCGGTGATGCTGGCATCCCATATGGACACTAATTCGAGTCCTGACTGCGCCACTTCCAATCCAGCTCTCTGTTGCTATGTCCTTGGAGAGCAGCGGAAGATGGCCCAAGTCCTTGGTCCCCTGCATCCATGTGGGAGACCTGGAAGAAGCTCCTGGTTCCTAACTTCAGCCTGGCATGGCCCTGGCTGTTGCAGCCATTTGAGGAGTGAACAAGCAAATGGAAGATTCTTTCTCTCTCAATTCTGCCATTCATAGAAATAAATAAATCTTTAAATGAGATGTCTTTACTTGGTCCAGAGATCCTGGAACATCTAGAAGTACTGTTCCATGTCCAGGCAGGAAATGAGCAGCACACTCCGATGAAGTTATTGAGGAGAGTTTAGTAAAAGAAGTCTTTTCCATGGAGGTGGGTTTTCTAATGGTCTCAGAGACCTTCAATCTCCCCCTTGTGGCCCCCTTATCTCTTCCAGAGAGGAGGCTCTGTGGCTGGGTACCTTCCTTTCCTCCTGTGGATTCACTCTCCAGGCTCCTCCACCTGTTCTGTAACGACAAGGGTGTGAGGAGTACATCTCCTGGGCCACCTGGCCTCATGCTAGGGCAGCAGGAGGGTGGGGGGGAGCCCGTCTTCTTGGCTGTCCCTCAGGGTCTCTGCCGGTTGGTCTCATTCCTCTCCTGTTGGGTGGCCCTCTCTGCACTGCTGTCCCTCTGGGGAGGCATCTCCCCTCCCCCTCCTCTTTTCAGGACTAAGGAGATGAGAAGCAGAACTTTCTCTGCTAGGGGGCAGGCTGCTGGTGGTGGGATGTGCCAGTTCATGTTATGCTTGCATAACAGGACACCTGAGGCTGGGCACGTCATAAAGAAGAGGTTTTTATTTGGCTTATAGGATGGATGATTCCAGAGCCCGGTGCCAGCATCTGTTCAGCTCCAGTGAGGGCCTTCTGGCTGCATTGCAGCATGGCAGATGGCATCATGGTGGAAGTTGTGCAAGAGGGAGAGATCCAATGGCAAGACAGGAAGCCAGGCCAGTTCAGGGCCAGGCTGGCCCCTTATCACCACTTGCTCTGGCAGGACTAACCCGGATCCCATGAGAGCCATGACAAGCCATCTGGAAGGCAGAGTCCCCAGTGATCACACCATGTTCCATGGGCCTCAACCTCTGCCACTTTTTTAAAGACTTATTTATTTATTTGAAAGACAGAGTTACAGAGAGAAAGGGAGAGATAGACAGAGAGATATTCACTCTGCTGGCTCACTCCCCAGATGGCCACAATGGCCGGGGCTAGGAGCCAGAAGCTTCTTCCAGGTCTCCCACGTGGGTGCAGGGGCTCAAGCACTTGGGCCATCCCCTACTGCTTTCCCAAGCCATTAGCAGGGGACTGGATAGGAAGTGAGGTAGCCGGGACTGGAACTGGCTCATGTTTCCCATTGAATTCGTGAATCTGGAGAAAGGAGGACACTTCCTGTAGTCTACAGATGAGAAGTATTAGGACAAGTTAGTCCTGCAGATGGGAAGGAAATTTGTTGGCAAGTTCGGAGCCTAGGCTTGTCCCTGGGCAGGTGTAGGCAGAGTCAGCACTTCTGGACCACGCAGATGGCTTCCTCCAGGAAGGAGGAATTTTATTACCCAGAGAAGAGGTGAAAGGAAAAACATTCTGGGAAGACCAAAAATGGAGCTCCTGCAGTCCATTTCACTGGGGCTAATGAGAGCGGACTCCAGGCAATGACAGGCTTCCCCTTGAGCAATGGGGATACCCAAAGGAATTTTAAAAAATTATTATTTGTGTGTGTGTGTGTGTGTGAGAGAGAGAGAGAGAGAGAGAGAGAGAGAGAGAGGAGACCTTCAATCCACTGGTCCACTCCTCCAATGTCTGCAATAGCTAGGGCTGACCAGGCTGAAGCCGGCAGCCAGCAACTCAGTCTGGGTCTCCCATGTGGGTGGCAGAGATGCAGATTCCTTACCCATCATCTGCTGTCTGCCAGTGTGTTCGTAAGCAGGATCCTGGATCAGAGGCAGGACCAGGACTTGAACCCAGGCACTCCGATAAGGGATGTTGGGGCCCTAAGTGGTATCTCAACCACTGCACCCAACACCTGCCCTACCCAGAAGGGTTTTCAGCCGAGACAAGATTTAGCCAGACTTGTATATTTCAGGTACTACCTGAAAACCCAAGCTACTTTCCAATACAAATACAAACAATGAAAAAAATATATAATACCTCCTAAGGCTGAAAAGAGCTGTGTTTGGGATTATCTGGTATTGAAGTCTCCTTGCTCCACTCCCTTCCCCAAATCCACCCAGGAGACGGCTTGTACCATCTAAGGTCAGAGCTCCATCGGGCAGTGTGTATTTTCAGATTGCATCAGAATTCTGACTCGTGCAGGGACCTGATCCTCTTAAATCTGGGGCCCGTGGGCCAAGGTTAATGTGCCTGGTTGCTGGGCCGGGCTCCAGTTCAGCCGTCCCTGCAGAGCAGCAGCACATCCTGGCTGGGGCAGGCAGCCTCCTGGGCTGCCGCTTCCAGATCCCTCCTCCGCTCAGCCCAGTGTGCTCTGAGTCACGCCAGGGCTCCGTCACCCTGAGAGCAGGCGCTAAGCCACACTCTGCTGCTGCTCTCCCCACAGCAGGCAGGGCAATCGCTGCCGACACCGCCTAATTGCACAATCATTTTCCGTGTGTCGAGACCCACCTGTCTCCGTGCAAAACAGAGACTGACAGTTGGGTGGGGGTGGACGTTGATCAGCGCGGAGGAAGCAGAGGCATCTTGCTCAGAGTGACTGAGGGAGCATCCGTAGTGGAGGCTTCCAGAAGAGCCCAGTGGGGAAAAGGGCAGAGAAGGGTTTACGCTGTGCTGTTGGACGGCCTGGGTTCGAGTCCTGGTGCCGCCCTTATTGACCGCATAACCTGGGACAGGTCGCTTGATTTCTCCTAGCCTAGAATTTCTTATCTGTAAGATGGGAAGTAAGAATGCCTGCCCCAGAGTGTGAGTGGGTGACACGCGATGATGATAAAGCACTCAGCACAGTGCCAGGTCCCCCAGCATTGACTGCTGTGTTCTCTGCTCTGTATCTGTGGATGACTTAGGTCCCTGTTTCGGGTTAGATCCCTCCACGTAGCTCCATGTTACTGTCATGGGGGTGGGGGTGAGGGCCTGACTCTCAGCGGGTGGTCCAGTTAGGTGGACTAAGTCTGGGCAGAGGAAGTGACAAGCTCTCAAGGTGACCTTGGCCACGAGGGGAATGTCCTGTGACCTTCAGAAAAGACTTCCTTTTCACGGGGAATTCCTGGCCGTCTGGAATTACGGAGCTGGAAAGCACGTGTGATGGATTTACTTTGCAGAAGTAGTCAATATGTAAATATTTCTGCAGGTTCATCATTTATTATCCGGGGCAACAGGTTGGGAAGTCAGCATTTTAATATATGGCCTCTCCAGAGCAGGCCATGGCATTGGGTGTTTGGGCTTATCCAGTGTCGCTCCCCCTCTTCGTGGAGGAACGACACAGGACCCTGCGCTGTTCTTTTGTCTGCTCGGCCCTCCCCGGGTTTGCTGCTGGTTCTTCCCGGGTTGGCTATCGTCCCTTCCACCTCCGTGGAAGGGCAGTTCCCCCTGCCACTTTCCCCACTTCCGCGGGGGAGCGGCACACCGCCGGCCGGCTCTCTCGGGGGCTGCACAGGTGTTATTCGGATAGATGTTCCCCTTAGATGTTCCTCGTGCATGTTGTCTCTCTCCTCCTTTATAGTCCTCTTCCGCCAATCCCAACTCGGCTGCCCACACGCCGAGTACGCTGCTCTCCTCCAATCAGGAGCAGGATCAGCTCCTGCAGGTCATCACTCAAGTTGGCAAGAGGCAGCTGCATAGAAGCTGTTTTCTCCTCTCCCAGCGCCATATTGTGGGAGTGCAGATGCATAGAATAAGTCTTAATCCCAGTAACTTAGTCTAGTCTGAGTTGCTCCCCACAAGCCAGCAACAGGTGTTCAGGGCAAGAGTTCCTGTGCTGTGGCCTTAGAGAACTTAGAGAACTTACAATGATCTTTCCTTTCCAGCCAGGGGCCAACTGAGGAATAGGACTTCCAGCTGACAGGAGGGGGTCAAATTAATAGACAGCATACTTCAGAGATCACGTAGCCCTGGAGTGCAAGATGCACGCTGTGGTCCCAGAGAGGCTGTATGTGAGCTTCTCCCTGGAAACAGACTTGTGCTGTGGTCACGCGTGGGACTGGGCACGTGCCAGCCTCTCCTGCAGGCTGAAGTCTCCTGCCACATGGAGGAAGAGGCTCTCCATTCACAGCAGCCCGTCCAGGGAAAACTGCCCCTTCCCAGGGTCCATCCCTGGCTCCATCAGTGGCTCCAGCCCAGGTGCACCTGCCTAGGCTGCAGGCCCCGGAGCCTCTTGGAGCCTCTCACCCTCCACCCAGTTTGATGTGCTGCAGAACTCAACCTATCCCAGTAAAACCTGCTTCACTTCAGTCATGCCTCAGCCCCTCCACCAGTCCAGGGTGTCCAGGCCACACCCACCGCCCCATAGACAACCTACATTCCTTCCCGTCTGCCTCCTGTGCTCCCCTCTCACCATGCACGGCCATTTCCCCACACAGCAGCCAGAGATGATTGGAAACTGTTCACTGGCTCCTTTTCTCTCTGCTTCAACCCCCCGCCCAAGGTTTCCCACTAGAAATGAGACACCTCCAGGGCTCCTCATGGTGACCCCAGTCCTCTTCCCTGGTCTCATCTTCTCCACCTCTGGTCCCTGGTTCATTGCTTCTGCCACTCTGCCCATCTTGGGGTTGCTGGAGCACTCAGAACTCACTCTTGCCCCAGGACCTTTGCACACGCGGTCCCCTCTTGGGTTTGTTTTCTTCCCTGATCTTTGGTACATCATTTTTTTTCAGGCCATTGCTTATGACTGACTTCCCAGAGATGCCACCTCTCACAGCTCTCTGAAATAGCTGCCTTTCTCTGCCTTTCATCTCCCTTTCTTCACTTAAAAAAAAACCCTTTTATTTCTTTATTTATTTGAGAGGCACACACACACACACAGCAAAAGAGAGAGAGAGAGAATGATTGAGCACCCACTTGGTGATTCACTAGACAAATGCCCACAATGGCCTGAGCAATGCCTGGGTTGGTGTGAGAGCCCAGGAACTCCGTCCAGGTCTCTCATGTGGGTGGCAGAGACCCAATCACTTGGGCCATCATCACTGCATCAGCAGGAAACTGGAGGCAGAACCCAGAGGCTACTGTCAAACCCAGAAAGTCCAATGTAGGACGTAGACTTCTTATCTGCTAGGCCAAATGCCCTCCCCTTATTTGTCAAATTTTACATTTGTACATAGAAAGCCAGGACCCAAATCCTAGCTCTTGGACGCCAAGTCCTTATCCTTGCCATGAGGCTATGCTGCCCCCTGTGGTCAGGTTGTCAGTCCATTGCTCTTCCCATCATGATGTCACTCAGCCTCCACTTCAAATTTCTTTAGAGCCATTTTTTTTTTCTATAAAAGTAGTCTGTCTTTATACACGTTTATTTCTTGAAATGTAGTCGCAGAAAGGGAGCTACAGGAACCTATCACTTTTGCACATGCTTTGACCTTTAGTGACCTTCCTATGGAAGCCTAGGGATGGAAGGCAGCTCTCTCTGTTTCCTGCACCTGATCCTTCCGCGCTAGGACCATGGGGCACCAGCCCAGACCACCAGTGCTGCCATTTCCTCCTCAGTCCCCTGGACAGCCCGCACCAGTGATGGCAGTTATGACTAGCAAATTCCTGGTGAAACTTCTGGGGCCATGGGAATGTTCAGTAGGGAGCTCCATAACTAGCCCTTCTCTTCTTTCTACTCATTCTCGTAGGGCTCCCTTCCCAAGGGCTTGCTCGTTTTCTTTCTCTTCTCCCGCCCTGGTTCAAGAGTCTCCTCACTTGGACCCTATGACAGGTGCATGTTTAGAGCACCATGGCCACTCTAAGCTCTCTTGTCTAGAGCTTTAGCTCTTATCCTTGAATGCACTTGAAACCCATGAAGGAAGTGTGTGAAAGCTGAGACGATAGGTACCGCCCTCTGGCTTGGGAGCTCTGGAGTTGAGACCAGGAGGTTGCATCTCAGATCAACCCCTTCAGGATTTCTGGTTGCAGGTGAAATGTGGAAACCAGCTCGTGATCTGAGAAGCAGTGTTAAGTGACTGGGGAGGTGGGTGAGAATTTGGCCACATAGCAGGACTGGATAAACAGTCAATGAATAAATAGTTGAGTATATTATTCATTTCAGAGTGGACTGATTTTGAGGTATTTTTTTAACATGTGACTTTTTTACCACCAGTAGGCCCTGATGAAGTTACACTTTTTTTTTTTTAATTTTTTATTTTTGACAGGCAGAGTGGACAGTGAGAGAGAGAGACAGTTCACCCCCCAGTGGCCGCCGCAGCTGGCGCACTGCGGCCGGCACACCATGCTGATCCCAAGCCAGGAGCCATGTGCTTCTCTTGGTCTCCTGTGTGGGTGCAGGGCCCAAGCACTTGGGCCATCCTCCACTGCACTCCTCTGCCGTAGCAGAGGGCTGGCCTGGAAGAGGGGCAACTGGGACAGAATCCGGCGCCCCGACCAGGACTAGAACCTGGTGTGCCGGCGCCGCAAGGCGGAGGATTAGCCTATTGAGCCACGGCGCCAGCCCACTTTTTTTTTTTGTTTTTTTTTTTGTTTTTTTGTTTTTGTTTTTTAACAAACTTCTTAAAGATAGTGGCAGAGGGATTTTTCTGTAGATCCGCTGTTGGGAAACTGAGATTTGATCACTTGCAGTGTGTTAAATTCTGTTAAAAGATGGCACAGGACAAGATCTAAGAAATGACAGGCAATGTCACTCCAAAATGGAATATCGAGATATGCAAAAAGCAAATGCAGCCCTTAGGACATCTTGTCACATACATTGGAGAGATCATAGTAGTGCTGCTGTGACATTTGATGAAAAGGTGCTGGGAGGTGCTGGGGCTTTGCAGAGATGGGGGTGGGGGCTGAGTCTCATGGGAAGAGTCTCATCAGGTAAATGGGAAAGGGGAGGCTGTTCCAGGTAATGGTTTGTATGGGAGCAAAGCATAATTGTGAGAAACAGCTGTTCTGAGCATAGGGAGTTGATTGGCGTGGCTAGCATTTGGGATATAAGAGAGAGGGAACATGGCTAATATAGAGACGTTTATCTGTCTCTATCATTTTGTTGAATTCCCATAATAGTGCTACAAGGAAGGTAATAGTGCTGTTTTATATGAAAACAAGTTCAGAAGAAAATGGAATAGTTCAAGATAACACAGCTAGTACAAGGCAAACCCAGGACTTGAACAAGCTTACATGAATGTCAAGTTCATGGAAAATGTCCACCTGCCACTCCTCCAAAAAAATTGCTGGACCTTGGTTTTCTATGTTCACCCTGCAGACCATGAATGGCTTGCCAAGAAGACTCTAGAAGCCAAGTTCCATCCATTACAGAAAGGTGTGTGGGGTCACTCTATGCATCCCCTCTGTTTCTTCTGGAATTTCTGTAAAACTACTGCCACACCATTTCACCTGTCAGACCCTGTTGGCTGTTTGCTTTGCACAAACGAGAACTCACAGGGCAGCAGGGGGAGAGTTTTGCAGATGCATTCCTCAGCAGCAATTGTCTAATTAATGCTGTCAC
Organism: Oryctolagus cuniculus; assembly: GCF_964237555.1. Taxonomy (NCBI): domain Eukaryota; kingdom Metazoa; phylum Chordata; class Mammalia; order Lagomorpha; family Leporidae; genus Oryctolagus; species Oryctolagus cuniculus. The sequence goes on along the minus strand of NC_091440.1, from coordinate 104,478,476 downwards.
CACATGGCCCAGTTGTCTCGTCAGGAGCAAGTGAGTGTCAGCAGTGCATGCTTGGGTACCTGTGTGCATAACGCTGTTGATAAATCAGCAGCTTCTCCATGTGAACCAAGCCTGCCTTGCCAGCTGATGTCTTGATTCTGGGGCTCAGAAAACCCAAAGCAGGGGTAAGGAAGCTCCCTGTTGGTGAGTAGTTGGCTCCAGGTGGCAATAGTGGCCATGCCAGCATCCCTCATGAGCAGTTTTCATCAGGAGTTTCATTGCTGCTCTCCTGCATAGACAGAAGTGGTAATGGACTTGGATAATCGCTGGGTAGGGCAAATAAATGGGGTGGCTTGAGGCTGACTCTCTGGTTTCCTTATAAAGTGTATTCCTTTATTGTGTAAATGAGAAACTAATTTCTAAAGAAAAATTAGTGCTTTCTAGTTTACAAAGTATTTTCCAGACATTTAATCCTCGTAACAGGCCTGGGTGGGGGGGGGGGGCTCCACAATCATATCCATATGGCAGACAAGGAAACTAAAGCTTGAAGACACCAACAGTCTGGGCCAGAAGTTATGGAAGTATGGGAGCACCTCAAGAAGGTTATGGAAAATGGAGTTAAAGGGTAAGTTTATTGTAGCACAAAAAAGTTTTGACAGTCTTTAAAAAGTTCATGGAAAATGTATACCTTTAAAAGCTATGCATGGGTAGTTCAATTTTTTTTTTTTGCCACCAAACTGAATGTATCTTTTAGCACCTTTTTAAAAAAGTTATCCATTCATTTATTTATTTGAAAAGCAGAGAGAAAGAGAGCAATAGAGACACAGTGAGAGGAAGAGATCTTTCGTTTGCTGGTTCTCTCCCTCCCAAATGCTAGAACAACCAGGGTTGGGAGAGGCTGAAGCAAGGAGCACAGACCTCGATCTGGCGCTCCCGTGTGGGGCAGTTACCCAAGCACTGGAGCCATCAACCTCTGTCTCCCAGGGTGCACATTAGCAGGAAGCTGGAGAGGAAGCAGAAGAGCCAGGACTTGAACCAGGCACTCAGGTATGGAATGCAATTATCCCAAGTGATGTCTTCCTACTGTGGCAAATGGCCATCCTCTTTCTAATTTTTAAATTAAAAAAAAAACTTATTTGAGATGAAGGAAGAAGAAAGAAAGGAGAGAGATAGAGATAGAGATAGAGATAGAGATAGGAGAGAGAGAGATGCACACCTGTCTGCTGGTTTATTTCCCAAACATCTTCAATGAACAATGCTGAGCCTGAGTTAATGCTGATTGGTCTTTGACTCAATCCAAGCCTCCTCTGTGGATCATAGAGACCCAAACACTTGAGCCATCAGCGGCTTTCTCCCAGGGTCTGCTTTGATAGGAAGCTGGAATTAGGAGCTAGAGCTTGAATTGAACCCAGGCATTTGAACTGGCATTCTAACCACTAGACTAAACTCCTGCCTTGAAACTTACATTTCAACTCCATTTTCCATGAACTTTTTGAAGTTCTCTCATATTAATGAGCGTAGGTGGAGCCATGAGAACCCAATTGATATGTTCTTATATGTGGGCACTCATTTGCTTGTTCATTCATATTGTCATTTATTCGTTCACTCAATGTTCATTGACTACTGACTGTATTCCTACCGTTGAGTTAGGTTGTAGAGATTCAAAGATACAAATGTGAAATATTTTAAGCTTCTTGAATAGAAGGCTAATAAAAGAGGGATCAGATCAAGTACTGGTTCATTATTTGAAATTATAATTGTTGTTTTCATTCACATTAAAATCCAATGAACAACACTAGGAATTCATGAGTTCTTGGGCCAATTCTTTAGTTCCTAAAGAAATTTCTCTCTTGCTTATTCATCTGCACACTTTTTGGTGTTTATTACCTGCCCTAGGTCAATATTTGCCTTAGTTCAATATTAATTACTTCTTGGATGTATGCATTTCCTTTCTATTGGTTCCTAAAAAGAAAACCTTTAAATATGTTTGTGCATTGAGTTTATATCAGGTCACTTTTCAGCCTGAGTCACTGCAACAAAGGTTGTCCCTTGCTCCCTTTGTCCTAACCTTCTTGAAAAAGATGGTTGAATTCCAGCTGGCCTAGTCTCAGCCTGATAGAACAAAACTGTTCCTCCTTCCTTCGTGTTCTCTGCAATTAACTGCCATATCATACTGTTGCTTGTATTCCAAGCCTTTGAGCCTATGCCTACATGACCTTGAATGCTACATTCTCAAAGTGAGAGGATCATGGTGTATTAAGCTCTACACCCTCTACCAAACCTAGCCCATTCCATGATACATCAAAGGGGCTTGATAAATATTGATAAGTTGAGGTCCCAGGGTGCCAGTATTCATCTCTTCCAAAGACTCCTTCTTGGGAACATTGGGACTGATCTCCCTAAATACCTTGTCTTCCATTTCCTTTCTCTTCCCCACTTATCTTAGCTGTTGCTGGATTCTCCAGATCCTTTGGTGAGGAGAAACTTTCCTAATTGGTGATCCGTTGGAATCTTTGATTGGAACATCACAGTAACTCTTTGCGTACACCTGGGAGGTTATGGTTCTACATGTTCCAGAGGTAGTTTTCCGTGAGTGTTAAGGGCTTCTTCAAGAGAACACCCAGAAATTCAGCCAATGCTCCAAAGAAAGGGTGTGAATGAGGTGATGTGAACTTCTCCGTTCCAAGAAAAGACATGGATGGAGTTGGACATCCAGAGCTGGTATTGCTTGGGGATTGGGGATAGAGAGTGGGGAGTGCTTGATTTGATTAGGCAGAGTTGGGATTTTTATTACCCAAAACCTTGGGTGCTCTGAAAGGCAAATTTAAAATTCTGAGGAATTCTCACAAACATTTACTTTGGTGTGGGGACATGATGAGTCAGCTGTTATCATCTGTGAGTATGTGAGAGTAGACAGTAGGTGCCTATCTGGGGAAGCTACCATTTCTTCTATAAAGGCTTCTTTTCTATAGGAAAGTCCACCACTGTTTTTACTGGAATGTACCAGGTATCAAGAATCTGCACACGGGCCAGCGCCACGGCTCACTAGGCTAATTCTCCGCCTTGTGGCGCCGGCACACCGGGTTCTAGTCCCGGTCGGGGCACCGGATTCTGTCCCGGTTGTCCCTCTTCCAGGCCAGCTCTCTGCTGTGGCCAGGGAGTGCAGTGGAGGATGGCCCAAGTGCTTGGGCCCTGCACCCCATGGGAGACCAGGAGAAGCACCTGGCTCCTGGCTTCAGATCAGCACGGTGCGCCGGCCGCAGCACGCCGGCCGCGGCGGCCATTGGAGGGTGAACCAATGGCAAAAGGAAGACCTTTCTCTCTGTCTCTCTCTCTCTCACTGTCCACTCTGCCTGTAAAAAAAAAAAAAGAATCTGCACATATCTCAGGTTGTATAAGGGGAAGCAACTCTGATAATGTCAAGTTCTTTATAACTTTTGGAAAATGTTGGACTGTGGATGGGTCCCACAGAGCAGTGCTGAGGTGCTGAAGAAAAGGCAACCTGGAAGTGGGCCTCACTCTTCTGCTATGAAGATGATTAATTCCACTCTCATATTTGAATAAGCCTCTTAAGTCCTCCCACCTCCACTTCTCCTTCTGTAGAGAGGAGACACTGTCTAGATACTTGAGCCTTCTGGAACAAAATGGGCACTGTTATTGTGAGAAGTATCACTGAGGTGTGGCCAACTGTGAGGGAGACTGGGGGACCTGCCTAAGGGCTCTCAAATTCCAAAGTTTTCAGTTTGCAACCTCAGTTCTAAAGTGCCTGATCTTCACCTTGGAAGAAAAGTAAGGTACGAGTCTGAGTTATTATTATCATCAGTCACTTATCAGGCATTAGAATTGTATAAATGCTCCATATAGATAGTATCCCACACTATGTTTTATAATATGATTCCTATTTTTGATGGTCTAAGTATTTCATCTAATTGAATAGACAGATGTGTACCCTCTATCCATCCATCCAAAAATATGAATCAAATATACATTGTGTGGGGCCAGTGCCGTGTCATAGTGGGTAAAGTCACCACCTGCAGTGCCGGCATCCCATATAGGTGCCACCTTCGAGTTCTGGCTGCTCCACTTCCAATCCACCTCTCTGCCATGGCTTGGGAAAGCAGTGGAAGATGGCCCAAGTCCCCTCCCTTAGAGGTCAAGTGTCCCTATTCTTTCCCTACATGGCCAAGGCTTCTGGTTTCAACCTGGCCCAGCCCTGGCTATTGTGGGCATTTGGGGTGTGAACCAGTGGATGGGAAATTTGCCTGTGTTTTCCTCTGCTTTTCAGCTAAAAAGAATAAAACTCTGAAAAGAGCAAACCAATGAAATAAAAAAGGAAGGTGCTCCTGGCACCCAGCCAGCGTGAACCTTCCAAGGCTCTGGTGGTGAGGTGTCCTTTCTGGGGAGGCTGTTGGAGGTAGGGTCTGCAGACACAGCCTCCACGGCCGCCCATGTATATGCAGACCCCTGTGAAATGGAGAGCAGTACTTTAAGAGCATCGAAGGTCATGGATTTAAAGCCGAGAGACCATGGCCCCTAGAAGTGCCTGTGTTGGTTCTCCGGGAGAGGCCCATGGTGCTGCAGGCCTGGCAGGGGACCTGCCGTGCCCGCTCTCGGACTCTGCGGCTCTGTCCCCGAGATGGCGGCTGCCTGCAGCCATTGCAGTCCGGGGGCTGGGCGGGAGTCCTTCCTGGCCTGAGGGACCACTGTGACGGATTTGGGAAACTGGGGTACTCTTACCGCCCCCTCAGCCTGTTCTGGGACCTCAACTAGGGCTCCTGGCCCCTCTCTCTACCATGGCTTCAAAACACTTTCCTCTGGCTTCTCTGAGCCTGGGAGGACGAGTAACAATATAACGAGAAGTTTGAGTGTCTCTGGGTCAAGGTGAGGCTCCAGCTAGACTTTTATGATCAGGAAAGCTGGAAAGTGTTTTATACCTGGAAACTCGCCTCCTACCCCCAGCTCTGTTTTCCCCAGTCAAGGGAAAAGACTTAGATAAATTAAAGAATGATTGCTTAGGGCCGGCACCGCGGCTCACTAGGCTAATCCTCCGCCTAGCGGCGCCGGCACACCGGGTTCTAGTCCCAGTTGGGGCGCCGGATTCTGTCCCGGTTGCCCCTCTTCCAGGCCAGCTCTCTGCTGTGGCCAGGGAGTGCAGTGGAGGATGGCCCAGGTGCTTGGGCCCTGCACCCCATGGGAGACCAGGAAAAGCACCTAGCTCCTGGCTCCTGCCATCGGATCAGCGCGGTGCGCCAGCCGCAGCGCGCCGGCCGCGACGGCCATTGGAGGGTAAACCAACGGCAAAGGAAGACCTTTCTCTCTGTCTCTCTCTCTCTCTCTGTCCACTCTGCCTGTCAAAAAAAAAAAAAAAAAAAGAAAAAAAAAAAAGAATGATTGCTTATAGGCTGCACCCTCCATTCTGGCCGCCTCAACACACCTGTGAGCTAGACATCAATGCTGGCATCGTACTAATAAAAAGACTGGTGCTCATAATGTCCCATGGGAGGGAAGAGAGCTGGAGTTGAACCTCATGCCTGTCTCAGCCTTTTTGCACCGTTAGTTAGATGTAGGGCTGTGCTGTGTATTCGGTTTTCACTCAATCACACTCCTTCCCAGCCTGGTTTTGATTGGGCCCAAGCACTATTGGGATTTGCTAGTTATATGGTGAATGGTAAGGCCTAACATTGTTAAGTTATATTCAGAACTTTCCGGAAAAGTGAACTGGTCAAGGTTACGGTGAGGGGGTATGTGAGCTCGCCCAAGCAGCGGCTGTCAATCAGGCTGTGTCTGATTCTGAGTCGTGGCCACTGGAAGGAGCCGTCCCTTCTTTCTGAGCTTTGACATTGAAGGAGCTGCAGAGATTTGAAATTCAGTGGGGGCGCCAGACAGAAGTTCTCAGAACAGAGGACTTGGCTCCTCCCAGGCTGCCCTTGGGGCTGGAGAAAGGGGGAGGCTGCTGTCTGCAGGCTGGGTGAGTGCCATCTGAGCCCGCGAGCATCTTGGTGTGGCGACCGCATCCTGTCCTTCCGGGCTGGTATCCCTTGGCACAGCTCTCCCCGCAGTCAGGACAGTGGTGGCTTAGAAGGAAACACACGAGGGCCTTCCATGCGGCTGCAACAGCATCAGGTGTATTTTGTCAATGGCCTGGAAACAGGTGATTCATCAGCTCCTCTGCCTTCAGACAGGACCATAGCTGCAGGATCCCAGACAGTTTGTGGGGACGGCTGGCGTGTCACTGTTCTTCCTGGCCTGTGCAGGGTGGCTTCACCCAGTGCTCAAATGTAAGCCATCCTCCGTTACAGCTGGCCTGCAACGAAGGAGACTGAGGGAGAAAATAGGGCTTTTCACTCAGACATCTCTAAGACAACTGTGGGCAGTGCCTGCTTGCTGTAGTTGTTCAAGGAGACATTGACAAGCACTGAGCAAGCACCAGGGACTGAGGCCAAAACCAGAGCAGGGGCACGTGTCCCAGCCTGAGGACATGCACAGGTCGGCCAAGGTCAAGGGCTGGGCTGGAGACCTTTCATGGAAGTTCTTTAACTGGGACCTCAGGTCAAGCTGGAATCCAGATCAGAATGCCCAGTGACAGCTTCTTGTCCCATCCCAGAAGGTGCATGATCAACCAGTCACAGCTTTTCCACCCACGCTGCCCGTGTGGAGTCTTTTTGTTTTTTTTTTTAAAAGATTTACTTATTTATTTGCAAGAGTTATTTGCAAGAGTTGCACAGAGAGAAGGAGAGGCAGAGAGAGAGAGAGAGGGAGAGAGAGAGAGAGAGAGAGAGGTCTTCCATCCACTGGTTCATTACCCAATTAGCCGCAATAGCCAGAGCTGCACCCATCTGAAGCCAGGAGCCAGGAGCTTCTTCTGGGTCTTCCATGCAGGTGCAGGGGTCCAAGGACTTGGGCCATCTTCCCAGGCCATAGCAGAGAGCTGGATAGGAAGTGGAGCAGCTGGATCTTGAACCTGTGCCTATATGGGATGCAGGTGCTTCAGGCCAGGGCATTACCTACTGTACCACAGCACCAGCCCCCTTGCAGAGTCTTGAAAATCCACTCTTGCCCAGAGAGTCTGACTCGGTTGGTTGGTAGGAGAGCCTGGGAGTTCATTTTTCCACCTTCATGAGTGATTCTCACGTGAACCAGGGTTGAGAACCTAAGAACCACTCCCTGGGATGAACAGGGGCTGGCCGGCAAGTGAAATCAAGTGCCATGCACAACTGCCCACGTGCTGCTGGCGAGAAAGAGAGTACACAGGGTACTTCCTGTCCCCGTGGGGCTTGCTGTGTCACTGGGAGGGAGATTAGCAATGCAGGCGAAAAGAAGCCACACAAGAACCACCAGCGATACACACAATACACAGCCAGGGAGAGAAAAGCAGACTGGCAGACAGAGCAGTGCTGATTTCTGTCTCAAGGCCTTTGCACCTGCTGTTCCTTTCCCCACGCCATCTTGGCCTGATTGACTGCTTGTCAGCCTGTCTGAACTCAAAGATCACTATCAGCACAGGCTTGAAGTCTTGTCCCCTCCTCTGTCACTTACTCCCTGGCATGTGTCACTGGCTGACTCTATTTACACTACTTAACTTTGACTAGGATCCTATTTCTTTACTGCCTTTTTTATTTCCCATCTTCTTCCACTGGATGAGAGTCCCATAAGAACAAAGATCCAGTCTTTTAAGTGCCTATTGTGTCCCAGCATCCAGGAACAGCAGGTGCATCAGAAACCTCAGCTGAGTGGACAGTCAGGGAAGAAGCTTTTGGCACAGGTAGCACCTGCGTTGGGTCATCCAGCATGGGTCAGACTTCAGAGGGAAGAGAAAAACAGCAGCAAAATGGTCCACAAGAGACACCAGGGATCTGTGTGTGCGCTTACGGGTGGGGCGGAGCGGGACAGTAAGCCAGGTTGGCTGGCACAGAGGGAGAGCTGGGGAGGTGGGTCTTAGCTGGCTCATGGGGCTGGGGACACCAGGCTCAGCCATGGGGACAAAGGAACCAGCAAGGAGGGGAGGTGCAGGGTCACTGCCAACAGCACTCAAGGTTGGGAAAGCAGCCAGGATCCCCTGCGTTGTGAGGTGATGACCAAGAAAGGGTCCTTGCCCTGGCGGTCCCCGTGGCCAGGTGGAGCCTCGGCTTGCACTGTGTTTCCCTGCCTCCGTGCCTCCGTGGCGGGGCTGGCTCGGCGCCCTCTCTGCTGTCAGCGTGACTCACATACCCCCGGCACCCGCCTGCTCCCGCTCGGCAAGCTGTTCCTTTGGCTCCCCGAGAGGGCCTCGTTCCTCCCTTCTCTCGAGGACGGGGGCCAGGGAGGAGGGGCTCTGCTGTCCGTGTTCCTACCCTGCCTCCCCCTAGCACCCTGGGGAGAGAAGGAAGTGGAGGCTGTAGTGCCGGGTGCTGTGTTCCCTCCTCTGTCCCTGGCCCCCGCTCGGTGCACGCACGCCGGGACACCAGGATTGGCGCACAAATGTCCAGGTGATGGGGCACTGGGACGGAAGGCATTCCTGAAAAGTTACCTGCAGAAAGTAGGTCAGGTGGAGAAACGTGGACGGGCCATCGACAGAGGCCGCCGACGGGTGATGACGTGGCCTGAGACGGTTTGACACGGGGGTGCCTGTGACACAGAACATTTGGGCAGCCCTTGAGAGTGTACAGAGCTGTTCCACATCCTCGAAGTTGCCATAGCCGCGCTGGGAACAAAACGGTGTTTTTTATTGATTTGAGTTCAGGGAGGTTAAGGAACTCGCTCAATGGACATTGAAAGGCAGAACCAAAACCCCTGCCCTGAATCTTTGGGTTATAAGAGGTTTCACAAGCCATACACCTGTGCTGGTTTTCCTGGACCCTTGTCTATGAGTGCTTGTCTTATTGCAACCCTCCCTTAGGGTGTCACAAGCTCCCACAGAGACTGGCCATTACGCTGGCCCCCTGGGAGCCAGCTACACTCTCATAGGGATAAGTGAACACTGGGCAGTCCCTGAGGCTGCGGCGGCCGGTCACTCACTGATCAGCACGTTCCCTAGCATCCAGCTCACCTGCCGGGACTGACTGTATTTACTCCTCTGCGTTATCTTAAGGTGAGGCATATGCAATGGACTTTTTTGCCAGCAATATATCGGCAGTTCACCCTAGCATGTCAAGGGCACCAAACGAACATGCGTTGTTTGATTGCACAGGAGTCTAGAACGTGCAGAGTTTGTGTTTCCCAAGCAGACCTATCCTCCTCAAACTACCAGGGTAATTCAAGAAGTTTGTGGAAAATAAATGGAACTCAAAGATAAAATTCGGGGGCTGGCTTTGCGGTGCAGTATGTAAATTGCCTCTTGTGACACAGCATCCCGCATCAGAGCTCCGATTCAAGTGTCAGCTGCTCCACTTTTCCTGTTGATGCACCTGGGGAAGCCCTGGCCCCCTGACACCCATGTAGGAGACCCAGACGGAGTTCCAGGTTCCTGGCTCTGGCCTGGCCCAGCCCTGGCCATTGCAATCATTTGGGGGCCAGCGGTGGGGAGGTGAACCAGTATATGGAAGCTTTCTCCCTCTCTGTCACTATGCCTTTCAAACAAACAAACAAAAATAAATCTTTTTTAAAAGGATAAATTTGTTTTGGTATACAAAATTTTGACACTGTAAATACAGGTGTATCGTGAACACTGGTTGGTAGTGAGGCTGGAGGACTCAACAGGCATCATGTGTAGATCAGTGCCTTCAGGATTCTCCATCGACAAACTTTACCTGAATGGGCATAAGCCCTGGCCCTGCCCTCAAGGGGCCTACAGGCTTCCAGGCAGCCCGGACAGACCCATGCAGCCAAGGCACCCTCTGGAGTCTGCTAGTTAGACAAGTGTTGTGTTAAGAGCAGGGCCCTGGAGTCAAAGTTTCTTGGCTGGATCTTTGGTCTTGCCGTTTGCCTATGCCGTGACCTTGGACAAGCTCCTAACTGGTTGGCTACTTTGTCTTCTCACGGGTAGAACAGGAATAGCAACATGCCCACTGCACAGAGATCTGAAGATTAAGATAATGCGTGCAGAGGACTTAGAGCTGTTCCTGGCATGCAGAAAGTGCTTGGTCAATTTTAGCTGCTACTGCCTCCAGGATGGCTGTTACTAAAACTCTTACCCTTCAGATGAAAGGGGCCATTAGGGTACCATGGGCCCAGGATGGAGGCTCTGCTGCCTACAGGCTACAGCTGTTTGAGGATGCTGTCATCTATACTCTCTGAGCTTAGGACTGCTGAGGCCAGGCCCAAAGATGAGGCATCCACCTTGCAACACTTCACACTCATGAGGCAGATTTAGAAACTTCTAGGCAAACTGTGCTCTGGATTGGGTCTCCTTTGTGAGACAGTGACCCCAATAAGAATCTGGAAGTCGAGGGGTGGATGTTTGGTGTGCTGGTTAGGGTACTTCTTGATGCAGCTGCATCTCAGAGCAGAGTGCTTGCACTCCAGTCCCAGGTTGGCTCCCAATTCCAGCCTCCTGCTCACGAGCACCCTGGGAAATGGCAGGTGATAGCCCAAGTGCTCGGGTCCCTGCCTCCACCCTGGGAGACCTGGATTGACTTCCAGGTTCCTGGCTTCAGTTTGGCTCATCTATGGCTGTTGTGAGCATTTGGGCAGTGAACCAATGGATCTCTGTATGTCTGACTCTCTCTTCCTTTAAAATTAAAAAAAAAAAAAAACAAACCAACAACAACAACAACAACAACAACATAACAAAAAGCAATCCAGTGGTTGAAAGCCAACAAAATTGCCCTCAGCTACCCAGAACATCTGTATTCAAGATTCCCTGGGCCGAGGGGGAGTAGGGGTGGGGGCCTCCCACAAGGTTGCTCAGGGAAGGTGAAGTTGAATAGACCAGGCTACTTCTCTGACCACATGAGGGGCCGCTCTACAACATTTGGGGGAGTGCCGTCCTCACAGCTGCCCTCACTTCTGACTCCAGCTGTAGCTTCAGGGGTCCCCGAGACCACCTGTAGCCCTGGTCCTCACTAAAATGCCTCACTGAACTCCCTGAAGGCTGTTACACCCCTGTAGGGTTTGCTACATGGCAAAGAGATAGACTGGAATCACGCAGGGGAACAAGTGTGGAGAGTGGAGTCAGGGGGTCGGGGTGGGGGGTTCCCAGTGTGGAGCTCCCAGTTTCCAACTCACCCCGTGGAGTCAAGACAGCAGCACGGTCCTCACACAGTGCCCACGGAGCATCACCAGGCCGGGGAACACGCTCCAGCCTCAGTGGTCAGTGGTTTCCTGGAACTCCATCCCCTAAGCACAGTGAACCTCTCCCAGGGCTTGTTTCAGTCTCCAGCCCTTCAGGAGCGCAGCTGACAGCCTGGGACGCTAAGCCCCACCCCCACCCCACCCCCTTGCATCACATTGTTGCTATAGCTCAAAACCCTTGCAGGAAATCTCATTGTCACTTCTGCCTGGCTCAAGACTCCCAAGCAATTATCTGAGGTCTTCACAGTGACCTCCCAGAGGCTTAGGGGGAAAGCCAGACCTAGTTTAGGGCAAAGTTAAATTACTTATCTCATAGGCCCTGGGTAGCCACTGGGGACACTGTCCACCCCAGGGAGTTCGTTCTTGGTCTATTGGAAGAGAAGTTAGGTACCGGGTGCCAGTCAGCCGGTGGCCACCAGAGGGCGCCGCAGTGAGAGTCCTCCTTGGGAAAACGTAGTGGTCCCGGAGGGAGATTGCATAGCGCCCAGAGAAAGGAGCTGGGGGTGGAGAGGTGGAGAGTGAAGTTTGTGTCTTAAGGTAAGACTCTGAAAAGCAGTCCTGGACTGTGATTGACATGTTTCTTAGTTGCACTGGCTCAGAGGCTGTCTGCCCCCCAGCCCACCTCCTCACTCTGTGACCTTGGGGATCCAGAGGGTGGGGAGCATACTTGGGCCTCCTAAGAACTGGGGAAGCCCAGCAGCTCGGTGGTGGTGGAGAGCACTGGGACTGAGCGGCTGAGCGAGGCTCAGAGGTGTGTCCGTGTGACTGGGTACACTGTCAGAGCCCTGTGGCCCTCACTTGCAAACTGTGCTCTCTGATGGATATAGCAGAAACATGAGCTGCCCCTGGCTGGGTGAGGGGAGGGCCTGGCTGTGCATCCAGGTTATCAGTGGCTTCCCTGCCTGGCTGTCTTCAGGGGGAGGGGGTGGGGGACTTGGACGCCCCTTGGCATTGCCTGCCTGCTTGGGCTCCATCACGCTTACTCCCATCGGTTTGCTTACCCCTCCATTGGCCTTGCCATCAATACTTCCAGGGAAACCCAAGCCAACCGTCCTGTTCTCTCTGCACACACGCATGCTGTGTTCTCTTACTCAGCCTCACACGACTCCCGCTGTCCTCTCCAAGCCCGCATCAGCAGCCGGGCTTTCAGAACTCAGCAGTCAGAGGCCATTTCCGAGGTGAGGGAGTTTTAGGTTCTTGTGTTCGGGGTTGTTTTTCTTTTTCAAATACACATTTTGGAGTCTCAATGTAGGACCCAGGGCAGCAGAAGGGAACCCGAATTCCTTCAATTTGTGGGTATTCACTGGAGATTTGTCCAGTGGTGGGCACTTGGGGCACTGGGAATTCACAGGGACCAAGACAAGGTCACGTGCATGAGGGACACACAGTTCCATGGGCAACAGCCGTGAACGTGGACAAGCAGCAAAGCCGTGGATGCTGTCAAAGGCGGATGAACACCTGATTGGTCCACAAGGAGTGGAAATTGAAAAGGGTGCCCCGGGCAGAGCTGTGCTGGTTCAAGCAGGCCTGGACGACCACTAGAGTGACACAGCCGAAGTAGAGCGGTGATACTCGGTCATGGGAGCGGTGAGGTGTGAGGCAGCCCGGCGTGCCCCTGGAGGACACAGGAGCTGCCACTGCACTGGCTGTGCACTGCACCCCTTCCCAGGGGAGGCCAGGGAGCCCCAGAGTGTAGCAGGATGTGGGGGCTGGAGCCGTGCAAGGTGGCGGGCCTGGGAGAGGGTCCCAGGGAGGGCTGGCGAGGTGTAGGGAGGAAGCTTGAGAAATTTCACTTTCGTGTGTTGCCTCGGCCAGCGATGAGCTGTCACTCAGCAAACATTGGGCGAGCAACATGGGGTGCTTGGGGCTTCACCACATCTCTGCCGTCTTGGCCTGCCCCACCCTCCGGGGTGGCCGGGACCTTCTGTGATGATGATTGGGGTGGGGGGCGACTCTAGCAGCAAGCAGTACTCCTCAGGCCCAGGACACAGCGCGGGCCCACAGTGCAGCGCCGAGGGGGACGGATTAGACAGGGAGACCGAGCCACTGTTCCCTCTTACAGACTGAGCCCTGCCCTGCAGAGGGAGTGGCAGGGACTGCTCAGGGAGCTGGGGTGTGTGTGTGTGTGTGTGTGTGTGTGTGTGTGCCTCAGTCATCTTGTCTCTCCCTGAGCTGCTTAGCAGTCAAAGGAAAGAGGGAAAGAGGAGAAAATGACACAACATTTTTACGTGTGACCTTGACTGACAACCTAGACTACTTTCCCAACTACAGTGTTGCAACAGAGGCAAAGGTGACTGTCACTTCGGTGACGCGTCTTGACGGCAGCATTGAACTACAGTTTAGTGATAACGACTCTGCAGAGCTCCGGACTTAGCGTCACGTGGGGTGAACACAGAATGCCTGGAGGGACAGAGGTTCCACCACTCCTCATCTTCTCTGTCCTAAATATAAGTTCCCTGCTGGGCCTTTTTTTCCAGGAGCCACTTCCAGGTAGCTTGAGGTGCTGCCACCCTCTGAGAGCCTGGTGCTGGTCTCCATCATCAGCTGGTACAACAGCTCTACGGTAGCGCCCACCTCCGTTCTTGACCTTGCATTGGCGCACTGCATCTGTCTCTTATTCGTTCATGGCTTCCCCATCTGTTCTTACATCCATTGCTCTTTCTGCCCGGCGCTCCCATCTTCTCTTACTTTTGGAAAACAGAGTGAGCCGACGTGGGGGTTGACATGTTGCTTATTTACATGCGTTTGGATGACAGTGAGGTGGAGGCCCCCACCCTCCATCCCCGCCCCCATCCCTGAGAAGGACTGGGTCCTTGCCTGGAATTGTAAAGGCCTGTGGGACACAGCTGAGATGGATGGGCCCCCTTGTCCAGCAGAGAAGCTGCAGGTGGTGCACGGAGAGGTGGAACTGCAGAAGGAAAATTGGAAAGGCCGTCCAGGGAGCACCTGGGCAGTACACTGGAGCAACTGCGGACCAGGCTGCACAGAAGGGCCTGGGTGGCCCTTTCACAAGAGAACTCATCACGTGCTCCGTCCTCAGTTACGGATTTGTAGTTGCAGCCATTCCTGTTCGTACAACCAATTCTGAGGGAACGAGTCAATTTTTGTTTTTAGCGCCATGCCATTCAGTTGCCAAGAAACACATCAACTGCTTGATGGTTCTTCTAATCCGCCCTGTGGATTCTACCCAATGTGACCCATCTCCTTGTCCTTGATGAAACCAATCATGTGACCAGATACTGCTGAGATTCTGCTCTGGTCATCACCGCCGCCCATCCTTTGTGCAAGTGCACACACACACACACCCACGCACACACTCAGAAGTGCACGCTTGCTCAGATGCACCCACACTCACTCAGGTCCATGCCTATCCATGCACACGCACTTACTCACATCTGTAGATCTTTGAGGACCCAAAACTTCAGAAATCAGAGCAAAGGCTTTGAGCAGGTGCAAGCATCCTCTAAGCCCTGAAATGCCCCTGTGACATCGCCCGTGGCCGGCACGACCCGAGGAGCTGTGTTTGGATTCTTCAGGAGCTGTGCTGGGCTGCATGTTAACCAGAACATCCTTCTCTGTGTGTTTTGTGTTTTGGTTGCCCTGCGATGCACTAACCTTTCTGCCTGCCTTGATGAGTGTCACAGATAACTGGCTGGCCCGTGGCTGACAAAGGCTCATTGTAGTTGAGGATCCAGGCTCAGGAAGGCGTAAAGGCCATGGCTTTTGGAATGAGACAATTCTGCTGTTGTATAATGGCCTTGAAGGCCGTTTATAGGCCATGTGGTTTTATGAGCTGCAGCTTTATTTACTGCTCCATAGAAATAGAGGTAAACATATGTACTTCGCAGAGCTATTGTGAGAGTTAAAAAAATCTCAGAGAGAGTCAAAGAACTTCTGAGTTGTGCAAAGGGCAGGACACTGAACTTGAATCAAATGTCGGCCAGTCCTTTGGGAAAACTGAATTCTGATACCCAAACTGATGAAATAGGGTGGAAAACATTCGCACGTGGCATGTCCACCCAAGGTTTCCTATGGTGTAAACGGTAAATATAGATCTTTGCAGCCAGCATGGGGGGAGGGGTCCCCCTTATCTGTCCCCCGGCTCTGCTGGACTGTGGAGGAAACTCCACAGGAGTTCCTGTAGAAGTGGGTCCTGTAGCCTTGGTCACACAGCAGAGTCACAGGGGAGGCAGACCAGATTCCAGGGCTCAGATCCTACAGTTGGCTGCCTGGTCCCTGAGCCACAGGGTGGGGGTGGGGGGTCCTTTCTGCACCCAGTGGGATGGGCCAGTTCATTTCTGGCAGGATTTCCTGTTGTTGAGTAGAGAGAAACAAGCAAGCAAACAACTAAAAACATGGTTGTTTGAGTATCCAGGGCTGCTTGTGGCTTTTAAGGTGAAGAATATCAAGATGGTTTTTCAGCAAAGGGATAAGCATGTGCAGGACCCGGCCTGGCAGTGACTCAGATGCACACTGAATAAGGAAAAGGCTGGCAAAATTTGTGGTTGGGAAGCTGCCTTCCCGGCTGCACATCACTGGAAACCTGGGGCAGGCTGGGGAGGTTGGGATTAACCACGAAGAGGACGGTGGCTCCCAAGGTCACAGCTCTTCCAGCTGTCTAAGAACAAAGCTGCTTTCCGTCTGCTTTGGATCTGCCAAGCCACAGTGGAAAGAACCGAGACCACAGAAATCTGCCTCCTTCCCCTTCTCTTGTAGAGAGCATTGTACACGCAAGTCCAGACATCTTCCGCTAACAAGGTACACGGAGCACAAATGCCGATGACCGAGAATGGAGAAGCCCCTGGCTCCCGGTCCCCTGGGCCTGTTCTTTCAAAGCTGGATTTGTAATTATTAATTCATCACAAATTTGTAGCTGACGAATGAGAAACGAGAGGAGAGTGTTGTGATGTCCTCCAGCGCTTCTACAAATCCTCCTGGCAATCCCCATAATGGGCTCTCGATAAATAGAGTTAAATGCGTGCTACACACCAAGTGCTCTCCTGGGCGGCCTGGCATCACAGAGAGGTGTGCCCAGCTCTTCCAGAGGATCCCAGAGTCTAGTGGGGGACAACAGGGGCGTCATGACAAAGCCACGGGCCACTCCAGGCAGGGGCTGCCTGTGTCAGATGATGGGCAGGCCAGCCACGTGCCAGGATGCCCACGGCCAAGGAGACGCGAGCTGGGGATCTTTCTGCTTGTGTGATTCTCCATGCTCTTGTCAGTCGGAGAGATCTCAGTCGGGTATTCTGGGTCTTCCAGACAGTACCAGCTTCACACCTTAAGGAAGGAGTTTTGAAGGCAGGCAGGAGGAGTGTGGGGGAACAGAGGTCATTTTTCTCGTCTTGAATCTTTTGAATCAATTAAGGGGAAATGAGAGAGAGAGAGAGAGAGAGAGGAGAGAGGAGAGAGGAGAGAGGAGAGAGGAGAGAGGAGAGAGGAGAGAGGAGAGAGGAGAGAGGAGAGAGGAGAGAGGGAGAGGTTTTTCCACCTGCTGATTTGCTTGAGGCCTAGTTGAAGCCAGAAGCCAAAAACTCAACCCAGGTCTCCTATATGAGTGGATGAATGAACTCCAACTAACTGAGCCAGCATCTGTGGCCTCCCAAGGTGGGCATTAATAGGAAGCTGGAATCAGAAGTGGAGCTGGGACTCGAATCCAGGAACTCCGCTAAGGGGTAGGAGCATCTCAACAAGCGTCTTAGCTGCTATGCCAATGCCCAGCCCGCCCTCTTGACTCTTTAATCCAGGGCCCCAGATTCAACAGGGAGAAGGACGCTGGTGACTTCTGTCCCGAGAAGTTCACATCTGTGATGTGGAAGCGCTGACCTCGCGCCTAGATGCAGTGGAAGCTGGGCACTGCCACCCTCTGCTTCCCCAAGGACCCTGCCCCAGCCGCCTCCCCCGCCCCCATCCTGCCAGGGGCCTCGCTGACACCAAAGGGCCCTCCTGGCCACAGTCCTTGTTCGTTTCTCATCTGTCTTTTCCTGACCCCCGCTGATGAGCTTGGCGCTCACAAGGCTGCTGCTTTTATGCTCAGCTTGGCCTCCGCCCGGACAGTGGAGGTTAGGCCACCTGTTCTCAAAGTGGTGTCCTATGGCTGCTTTGGCTCCCCCTTCCTTCTCCCTGACCCCTTGACCCACCTGCAATCTTCTTAAAATCCCTATTTGAAAGAAAAAAAAATCATCTCCTTCCGGTCTTCCCTGGCTCTCCCGAGCATTTGGAACACTGTTTTCAAGGAATGAACTCCACCGTGGGGGATCCAGAAACATTCATTCGAAGTAGAGTTTGGCTCCTTGCTGGCTGGATGACTTTGGGTGGAGAACGTGCCCTCTCTGAGTGTCAATAGCTCCTGAAAGACAGGGGTGATGGGAGCATTACAGGGTGGAATGACCATGGCCTTGCGTGTGGTTCCCATGCATGGTGGGCGGTTGGACATCAATGATCCCACAGAGATCATCCACCTGCTGGTTCACCCCCCTGAGTCCTATCAGGAAGGGAGTTAAAAATTAGCCTGTGTGTGAAAGGAGCCTAAAGAAAATGGAGCACCCGAGGAAAGGAAAGGAGCAGCCTCCAGCAGCCTCGGAAGCACCCAGTGCTTTACTCTAAAGTCCTGCCCGTACCCAAAGAATTTTATAGGTGGCCCCGGCCTTCTGCCCCAGGAGAATCATCTCTGCCTGTGCCACGTGGGCTGCCCAGCCTAATGACACTGAGTAAGAGAACCAGGGGAGAAATTCTCCCTGTTTCACACCCAGCAAGGCCAGGAGAAGAGGGAGGGAGGCAGGAGAACCGGTGGGAAGAGCTGGACCCCATTGTCTTGTAAGTCCTGGCCTCGATTCAGACTGCACCCTCAGCTCTTTGCTGAGATGCCCATCTGGCCTGTCAGGTGTGTTCTCTCCATGAAACTACGTGCCTTTGCTTATCCCAGTCTGAATGGCTGGCTACTCATTCAGCTTCCATCTGGAGAGGTGCCCAGCTGTTCTAACAGATGCCCTACCCCATTACATGTTGCTACCTTGCTGACCACCACAATCTGTCCCACACCTGAATTCTCTTTTGCATGAAGACAAGAACCTCTGTTCTACCCATCTCTGCTAACAGGCTCACGACAGCCAGGGCTGGGCCAGGCAGAAGCCAGGAGCCAAGAACCCCATCCTATTCTTCCACATGCGTAGGAGGGGCCCAAGCACTTGGACCACCTTCTGCTGTTTTCCCTGGATCTGTTAGGGGGGAGCTGGATCAGAAGTGGAGTAGCCAGGACAGGAACCGGCACTCTGATATTGGATGCCAAGTGGTGGCTTAACCCTCTGAATCACAGTGCTCACCACTACCCACTTTCATTTTTTTATAAATGCATAGTTTGCACCGGCTTATAGTTAGTTTAGTTCATGAGCGGACGCTTCGTGAACGTGTTTTTGCAAGCTGGCACTTTGTAATAGGCACTGTCTCTTTAACTCCTCCCCACTGCTTTTGTGCTGGAGATGCTGTTTCCATCATTTCCTCCATCGATCAACCAAGGGCAGGGACGGTGATGGTGGAGCCGGGTTCTCCCAGGCCTCCTTGAGCCCTGTCCATCGTCACTGTCAGCTGCGTTCTGATGCTTTGCTTGTCTATTCCCAGCTGGTGTCTCTTGCATACGAGCGACTTCAGCAAGTTCATGGAAAATTGCAGTGAAAAAATACGTTTATTTTTGGTGCAAAGCAAAGGGGGAAATCCATGCATACGAATGGTCTTCAAAAATTTCCCGGAGAATGCACATGATGAAAACAGCTATGTATGGATTTCAAAGTTTTATACCAAGATAGACTTATCTTTTTAAAGATTTATTTATTTATTTGAAAGTCAGAGTTACACAGAGAGAGAGAAGGAGAGGCAGAGAGAGAGAGATGGAGAGAGAGACAGAGAAAGAGAGACAGAGAGAGAGGTCTTCCGTCTGCTGGTTCACTCCCCAGTTGGCTGCAATGGCTGGAGCTTCACCAATCTGAAGCCAGGAGCCAGGAGCCAGGAGCTTCTTCTGGGTCTCCCACGCGGGTGCAGGGGTCCAAGCATGTGGGCTGTCTTCCACTGCTTTCCAAGGCCATAGCAGAGAGCTGGACCGGAAATGGAGCAACCGGGACTCCAACTGGTGCCCATGTGGGATGCCGGCACTGCAGACAATGATTTTACCCACTATGCCACAGAGCCAGCCCCTGACTTATCTTTTAATTCCAATTTTCCATGAACTTTTTGAAACACACTTTAATGTACTGAGTACCAGCAGGGTGTGTGTGTATGTGTGTGTGTGTGTGTGTGTGTGTTTGGAGGTGACGGTGGGGGTGGGGGTGCATAGAAAGAATGCCCATGGGTCTTCTCCCTCAATCTGGTTGGTGGGACAGTGATGCATAGATAAGTAGGTAGACAGACAGACAGACTGA
The DNA here is from genome assembly GCF_964237555.1 of Oryctolagus cuniculus. Classification (NCBI taxonomy): domain Eukaryota; kingdom Metazoa; phylum Chordata; class Mammalia; order Lagomorpha; family Leporidae; genus Oryctolagus; species Oryctolagus cuniculus. Next base: position 104,458,881 of record NC_091440.1, on the reverse strand, counting down.
GAGATACATGCTTGCCTGAAGGCCAGGCCTGTGCTTTTTGGTTTCCATTGGAGCCTCTTGCCTGTAGCACTCAATGCAGGGCTCTAACCTGGCAGGTGCCCAGCTGAGCCTCCTCTATGGAGAGCAGAAGGCAGCAGGTCAAGAGGCAGCGTGGATTCCTGCATCAACAGGTGCAATATGCAGGCCTATTCTGGGGTGTTCCAGAAGGTCCCTTCTCATGGCTAATCTGCCTATCAACCAGGGATACTTTTTGTTGGTACAATTTTACACTAAGATCTGAGGGAGGCAGAAAACCGAAAAGACCCAATCCTGGCCCTCAGAGAGCTGAAAGCCCAGGAAAGCCAAGATGGCAAAGACAGCCCCCAGACAAGCTTTGCAGGAAGAGACTGAGCAGCTGTGGTGCAGTGGGGCAGGCGGTGCACAGCTGTCATGGGCTGTGGGGTTCTCCAGGGTGAGCGTCATGGGGCCTTGGAAGACCCGACACTAGAATTGAAGGAAATGAACCGAAAATGTTGGGGAGGAGAATCTTGCATTGAGAACTGAAAGGAGCCGTGGGGTCCGGGGCTGGCCTTGTGGCATAGAGGGTTAAGGCACTGCTTAGGACAGCCATATCCCATTTGGAATGCTGGTTTGAGTCCCAGCTACTCCCAGCTGCTGCATCCTGAGAGGCAGCCCGAGTGCTTGGGTGCCTGCTACCCATGTGGGAGACCAAGACGGAGTTCTCGGCTCCTGACTTCAGCCTGGCCCAGCCCTGGCTGTTTGTGAGCAGACAGAAGATCTCTTTCTCTCTCTCTTTCTCTTTGTCTCTCTCTGTTGCTCTGCTTGTCCAGGAGATGAAAATGAAAAATCAACATTAAAAAAATAAAATTAGGGTCACAATAGGTAGAAGGGGGAAGGAAGCAGGTGGCAGCATGAGGGAGAGAGTAGCATCCTGACTGTAGATTGACAAGGCCCGCTGGGCTGCAGGTCTGCTACGTGACACCGGGGGGGTCCTGGTGGCAAAGTGGAGCCCAGCTGGGAGGAGCGAAAAGCAAATCAAAGCTGATGTGGGCCCTTTCCATGGGGCTGGCCACGCAGATGCACCTCCCAGTCTCAATCTTCTCTCCGTGGCAATGGGTGTCTGTAGCCACCCTGAGGGTCACCGTGAGAAAGGAGGGGGGTTGCCTGGAAAGGGTCTTTGCCACATCTGGAGCTGTGGGGAGCCCTCAGAGTGGCTTTCCCAGCCTGCGGCTCACCCAGTTCTAACAACCCTGCATGTAGATTTCTCATGGAGCAGAGAGCCAAGAAGCCAATGTTGTATTCCTTTCTGGTTGCTTATGTTGTTTATTTTTAAAAATAATTTCTAAAAATCTGAGAGTCAGGGAGACACCGAGAGAGATGGACAGACAGAGCTGGTTCATTCCCCAAAGGCCCACAAGATCTGGGAGTGAGCTGGGCTTGAAGCCAAGAGTTGGGGACTCATTCAATCCAGGTCTCTCTCGTGTGCAGCAGGGACTCAACCACTTGGGTCATCATTGGTGCCTTCCAGGGTCTGTATTAGCAAGAGGCTGGAATCAGGAGCAGAACTGGGACTTGAACCCGACGCTCTGATGTGGAATCTGGCGCCTTTACCACTAAGCCAAACACTTGCCCTGCTTTCTGGTTTTTCAAAAACTGAGACACCCCTTTGAGGGATGGCATCTTATTTTGTGAACGGAAGACTGAGGACAGAGAAGAGTGCCGAGCTACCTGTATAAGTACTGAGGTGCAGAGACACTGGGCTTTGGTCCAGCTGCAGACCTGTGGCTTTGCACCTGCACGAACCTGAGAATCACCATGCCCTGTGAAAAGCCAATTCTCTGGATGCACCCACAGGCAGTCAGATGGCGCAGGCCTGGACTGGGGCTGGGGTCTTCCTCATCTGCATGCTCTCCAGAGTGTTCTGACACAGGCAGCCCCAGGGCCATGTTTGAGGACCTTTGCCTAGACCCCATCTGCTCCTCCTCCCCGCACCTCACCACAGGCAGCATCTTTCACAGATGGCCTTTCTCTGCCCTGCTCGGGTCCCTGGGCCAGACATGGCCTGGGATGCTCGGCCGTCTGTCACTGTCATTGGCAGCCCAGGACGAGACCCAGGCTGCGGAACTGCTTGCACGGCCCACAGGGGGCCAGAGGGAGGATCCACGGATGTGGGAACCGGGCCCAGCCCTGGGCCTTGAGGCAGGTGCTCTGGGCCTCGCCTGCCTCTTCTCTCCATCCCCTGGAGCTGGTGCTCAGGGCGACGCTGTGCCAGAGCTCCTGCCAGCCTGGAACTCCTCTGCTGGGCATGACTTGGCTGTCCTCTTTCTCTGGGCCCTCTGCTTCAAGGCCCAATCTCTCTTCCTCCTGCGTGCCTTCTCCCAGGTTCTTACCGCCTTCAAGCTCTTTTGCTCTTTCTCTCCCAATCTCCTGTCTGATCTCACCCCACCAAGCTCCCCAGCACCCAGCCTGCCAGAACAGAGCTGGGAGGCAGTGACTAATGCACTGGGAGTGAGTCATCTGCTAAATATAAAAAGCCACTACATCGCTGCATGCAAAAGATTCCGAGGGACTCACTCCACGTCCTTCCTCCCAAATCCATCCTTCCTCGGGCGGCTGAAAGGAGTTGATTCGTGGACAGGAAACAAATGTGTGGCAAAGGACGGCCGTGGCAGCAGTGTCTCCCTGCCCTTCAGCTCTCCTGTGCTAATCTCTGCAGGCACTGAGCGCCGCCCCCCCCCCCCCGCCTCCCGCTGCTGTAGTGAAGAAGAGGATGCAACCGTGGAGTTATGACAGCGGCAGTATTCACCTGCAGGGAGCCCCCCTTCCTCATCTAGGGGACTGCACACTGCCCACCCTCTTGTATCAGGAAAGATGACCTCGTAAGTTCTTATTTATTTAGAGAGGCAGAGAGACAGAGTTCCCATCTGCTGATTCAACTTCCCAAATGCCTGTAACAGCTGAGTCCGGGCCAGGGTGCAGCCAGGAACCAGGAACTCAATCCAGGTCTCTCACGTGAAGGGCAGGGACTCAGCCACTTGGGCCACTGCCTCCCAGGATGCACATGAAGAGGAAGGTGGACTTGGGAGCAGAGCTGGGACTTGAAGCCAGACACTCTGACTTGGGATGTGTGGCATCTTTTTGCTGTTGTTGTTGATCTGAAAGGCAGCATGACAGAGGGAAAAGCAGAGAGCGAGCTTTGATTTGCAGATTCACTCCCCAAATGGCCCCAACCCTCAGGGCTGGGCCAGGCTAAAGCCAGAGCCTGGAACTCCATCTGGGTCTCCCACATGGGTGCAGGGACCCAGGCGTGTGGGCCATCATGTGCTGCCTTCCTGGGCACACTAGCAGGGAGCTGTATGGGAAGTGCAGAGTTGCTGGGACTTGAGCCAGGCACTCTGATAGGCATGCGGGTGTTCCGAGCGAAGGTGTTACCCACTGTGCCACAGCCCCCACCCCCGGGGACATGTGGCATCTTAACCACAAGACCAGATGCCTCACCCCAAGATGGGCCTTTTAAATACCTTTATGTCTTGCAGGGACCAGGTGATGCTTAACTATGGGTGATTGAATTTGTGGGGCTCCGCTATGGGGATACTCTAAGACAGGTGCTCTCCCTGGGGTCACTCCATTCTGCCCACGGGGCAGCTGCTTCCTGGGCCTGATGGCTGTGCATCTTGGTTTCCCTGGGAGTCCGGTCCTGAGCAGGCATTTATATAGATAACGTGTGAAAACTTGGCATGAGTCAGCTTTTCATAACTACAAGGAGGTGCCTCAGACGACCGACTTTATAGAGAGATGGTTACTTCTGCTCACAGTTCGGGAGGTTCAAGTTCAAGATCAGGCAGCCCCGCTGGCTTGGATTTGGTGATGGTGGCAGGTGGAGTGGGGGAGTACATGCAGTGGGTCCTGTGGTGAGCCAGGAAGCAGAGATGCTGGGTTCCCCTTGGGCATTTATCACCAGCCTCTCATGGAAAACCACGTGGAATGCATACCTGCAGCCACCCGAGGACCTGCCTCTGGGCTCCGCCTCCTAAACACCATAGCACGAGTTCAGGGGCCAGGCTGCATTCAAACCACAGTGATATCACACATACATGGAATAGCTGACAGGTATTATGTTCAACATCTTTTTCCCCCCAAAGATTTATTTTATCTATTTGTTTGAAAAGTAGGGGGACACACACACACACACACACACACACACACTCAGAGAGAGAGAGAGAGAGAGAGAGAGAGAGAGAGAGATGGAGAGATGGAGAGACAGACAGAGATCTTCCATCTGCTGGTTTACTTCCCAAACAGCTGAAACAGTCAGGGCTGGGCCGGGCCAAAGCTAGGAGTCGAGAACTCCATCCAGGTCACCCACATGAATGACAGGGATCCAAGTACTTGGACCATCATCTGATGCCTTTGCGGGTGCATTAACAGGAAGCTGGATTGGAAGCAGAGTAGCCAGGACTGGACCTGCACTCCATCTGGGATGCCCGTGTCCCAGCTGGCTGCTTAACCTGCTGTGCTACATACAGCACTGGCCCCTGCGTTCAATGTCTTACATGGTTTGTTAATTGTAATTAATTTTCTCAACCTTATGAGATCAGTTCTATCATGAATCTCAATTTACAGGTGAGAAAAAGCAAGGTTTAGAGAGACAAAAAAGAGTTGTCCAAAAGCATAATGCCAGGAGTTGTTAGTCACAGTTGAAGCAATCCTTCACACTTGACTCCTAGCCTAAACCTTTCACATTTTTTTGGATGTACTACTATACACATATGTATATATATACATATATATACATATGTGTATATATATATACTATACACATATGTATGTACTATACACATGTGCTTGTATACCCATGCATATATACAAAAAATGCTTGAGGAAATAGTACTTACTCTGCTTGCCTTGCTATTCTATTCTATTCTATTCTATTCTATTCTATCCTATCCTATCCTATCCTATCCCATCCCATCCCATCCCATCCCATCCCATCCCATTCCATTCCATTCCATTCTTTATTCTGATTTTATTTGCAAAGGTATTAGTCAACCAAATTACTTTCATGACTCGCTGCAGTTTGAAAGACACAAGGCTACACCGTGCCCAGATTCTGCTAACATTCATCACGCAGTGTCTGGAACCCGAGGCTAGTCCTAGGACAGGCATTCGCTTCCTCTGTGACTTCCAGCAGCATCTTCCTGTCTCTGGACTTTGTCTCCCTAGAAACCTATGCATGAAGCAGGATTGCTGGGCGCCCAACTCATCGGTCCCCATAATCATCACAAACCCATCCCTTACAGGAGGGACGTCCGAAGGTCTCTCTCCAGGCAGGAAGAGCAGGTGGCCTTCCCCCACCACATGGGTACATGTGTGTACACGTATGATGCAGGGAAAACACTGACTGTTGGCAAGGCAAGTGTGCACTCCCACTCCCACGGTGAGCTCCACCGTCACAGCATGGAACAGAGAACAGAGAGACAAAGCACTGTCCATCTTTTGGGGATGGTGATATGACAGGAAGCAAGCCAAGGACCCAGCCCTAGGAGACCGTGGCTTCTATCCACGCATGAGGCCAGGGGCTGGTTGGGTTGATTCTTCCTTTCTGACTTTGGAGTGGGGAGAGTGCAGGGCACATCTGCTGTTTCCAACCTCTGCTCACCCCAGGCAAACCCATGGCCAGGGAAACACACTTTGTCCCTAGACCCTGGCTCTGTGGACCATGGCCTCCAGGGGTCAGGACTGGCAGGAACATCTACCATGCAGCCCCAGCCCCATGGTTTCTGTTGAAGGCCCCGCATGTCTGCTGTGTGCTCGGCCTTCCTCTGTCTTGTAGGGGTGCTCGGGGCATTAGGTCTGTGCCCTCCGGCCTCTCTCACTGTTCTCGGGTGGAAAGCATCCCTGCAGGTTCTGATCTGCAGGTGCAAGACACGTGGGGAGCAGAACACCTTTACCTGTGTGGGGGTACCTTCCTACTCCCTGACGGGTAGCCCCATCAGACACCATCTGCAACTTAGCTCTCTTACTGGCCACTGAATTCACACCCTGAAAGAGACTTTGAGGGTCCATCCTAACCCTCCAGCCAGGCAGAAGACCCTCACCCAGGCAGTGGCCATGGCCCCCGGGGGCAGAGCAGGACAAGCCCCATGCCTGCTTGGCCCAGACTCCCCATCCCGCGCGGCTGCAGCTGCACCAGCCTCTGCAGTCCTCTCCCTATTTGCATTTGCATCCTGTATTCCCCTCAGCAGGGGCTGCTGCTGCCTCAATCCAGGTCATAGAGTCCTCTGGCTCCCCTTGAGGAGGCAGGAGGAGGAGGAGGAGGAGGAGGAGGAGGAGGAGGAGCGGGGGGGGGGGAGGATCACAGCTCTAGAGCAGGACTGCCTGGCACTTCTGGGGGCTCCTGAGAGTGACTTGGTAAAAAGTGAGCAAGTGTGCTGCCGGCCAACACTTATTGAGCACCTACTATGTGCCACCTACCTCCTTAAAGCCCACTTGCCCACTCTGGCAGGCCCCTGTTTTACTGCCAACTCACAGGTGAGACCCAGCCCCGGGAGGTAGGGGACCTGCACGTTCCTGTCAACCCAGTCTACGGTGTGTGGCAAGACACAGAGATTCTTGCTGGTTTCCTCCCCCTCTGCCCCATGAATTAGGGCAAAGGGTACTGTGACCGGTTCCTGGCCGTAACCACGAGCACACTTTAAGAACTTGGAGCTTGCTGAGACAAAGGAGAAATAGCTGCAAAATGAATCCTGCAATTGCAGCAGGAGGAGCCGATGTGGTGGCCTGAGCAGATGTCACTGATAAGAGAGACGGGGCTGGGGGTCATCCTCTCCGGGAGAGATCCCTGCCACCAAGCTGCTCTGGCCCTGCCCAGGCGAGCCCCTAGGAGGGGTGGGCAGTGAAGGGATGTGGAGCCCCCATTACTGCTGTGTTCCTAGCGGTGGCCACAGAGAACCGTGTGGCTATCGGTGCCCTGTTACTCCCTCCCCTTGGAGATCCCTCCTGGATCTCATGGCAGGGGATGGGGATGGGGATGGGGGTGGGGGTGGGGGTGGGAAGTGGAGGGCCGTGCTTCCCACGCAGCTGCGATTCCCAGGGGCACCACACTGCCTCCGGGACCTCTGTCCATTACTTCTCCGGCTCCAGTTCCCATGGGCGGGGGAGCCTTTGCCTCGCAGAGTCTTGCTCTGACATGGAGGTCATCACACAGCCACCACATGGGAGGACCGCGCCCAACACGTGGCTCATCATAGCCGGCACTGCTCTCTGGGCTTCCTCTGCTATTCTTGTCAAGCCCAGGCAGGGGCTCCCCTGTGCTGCCCAGCAGGGTGTTGGAGCTGAGCCGCGCCCATTTCTATTGCCTTGAGTGGAAATGCATTGTGGGGAGTGGTGGCCTCGTGGTGCAGTGGGTTAAGCCACCGCCTGTGATGCCAGCATCCCATTTTGCAACCACGGTTCCAGTCCCATCTGTCCCATTTCCAATCCAGCTCCCTGCTAATGCACCTGGGAAAGCAGCAGCAGATGACCCAACTCCCTGTGTCCCTGCACCTATGAGGGAGACCTGGAAGAAACTCCTGGCTCCTTGCTTTGGCCTGGTGCAATCTCAGCCATTGGAGCCATATGAGGAGTGAGCAAGCAGGTGGGAGACCTCTCTCTCTCTCTCTCTCTCTCTCTCTGTCACTGTGCCTTTCCAATACATAAAATGAATCTTTTTCGGCTGGCGCTGCGGCTCAATAGGCTAATCCTTCGCCTAGCGGTGCCGGCACACCGGGTTCTAGTCCTGGTCGGGGCACCGGATTCTGTCCCGGTTGCCCCTCTTCCAGGCCAGCTCTCTTCTGTGGCCAGGGAGTGCAGTGGAGGATGGCCCAAGTCCTTGGGCCCTGCACCCGCAGGGAGACCAGGAGAAGTACCTGGCTCCTGCCTTCGGATCAGCGCGGTGCGCCAGCCACAGCACACCGGCTGCGGCGGCCATTGGGGGGTGAACCAACGGCAAAGGAAGACCTTTCTCTCTGTCTCTCTCTCACTGTCCACTCTGCCTGTAAAAAAAATGAATCTTTTTCAAAAAAGCAGTGTTTTAGGGGCTGAGGAGGAAGGAAGAGAGGAGAAGGCCTGGGCTTTGTCCTTGGAAACTCACGTCCCTCTTACCAAAATCTTTGAAAGCAGCGGCACTGCTTCCCAGGTCTCCAAGTTTGTTTCGCAGTTTCGTAGCCCAGCCATCCAGTCTGGGTCTGCTCGGCATTGCCGGCCTTTCGAGTGGGGCAGGCTCAGCTGCACCTCAGCATCCGGGGGAGGCAGTGGAGCTGGCTGCCACCTCCTTTATGGAGGACCAGTGCCAGAGACAGAGGAAGGCCCTGAGCCTGTGGGGCCGGCCAGGGACCCGGACATGGATGGCAGGCACAGCCTACGGGAATGGGATCCGGTAGCTGCCTGCTCAGCCCAGACCGCCGCTGAGTCAGAGGCCAGCCCTGGCCGGTGTGGCTGGCGCTCCACCTGCCCAGGCAGTCTCCTCCACTCTTGAAAGTGGACCGGGGCTGTGAGGACCAAAGATGAGGAGCCAGGCCAAGAGTCAGCCCAGCTCCTTAGGCGTGGATGTAGCCTGGGGCTCCCGACCGGCTCCACGCTGCCAGAGTCCGCTCATTTCCCAAGCCCTGGTCCTTGTGTGATCAGCATGGGGGCGCAGAGGGGGCGTGGCAGGCGCTGTGAAGCCCGAGCCCCCTGTGCTGGCCCCCTAGCTTGCGCACAAACCGCACAAACCGGCTGTGGGGCTGCAGGCAGGCTAGCTGCTCTGACCCTCAGGGCCCCGTCGTGTGCACTTAGCGCAGTGATGCCTGCCCTGCAGAGGGCCCTGGAGGATCAGTGCACACCGCACCCAAGGCAGCCACACCCAGGCAGGCCTCTCCCCTGCCCCCGCAGCCCGCCTGGAGCTGCTCCCCTTCTGTGTCCAGCCCTCAGCCCGCTTCCTGCTCCCAGCCGCTCTCCTCCCAGGAGCACCTGCCATCTTCATTTTGAGGGGAGATGTGTAGGAAGTGGACTACGCCTGTCTCCCCAAAGGGTGCCCTTGGCCTTGATCGGAACACAGAAAGCAGTCGGAGCCCTTAGTTTGGGGAGCACCCTGGCCCCACGGGAGTAGCTGAGGAAGGGGCACCCATCCTAGCTTCGCCCCTCGCGCGAGGGCTTGCACGCGCCTCTTCTACGTGGCATCTCAGTGGCCACCTGTACGTTCCACGCATCTCCGCAGAGCCATTGAGTGTTCTGTTCAGCCTGGAAGCCCCCTTTCTGCATGGCCCAACTGAATCCACGGGACGTAGCTGCCCTCTCGTGGCCAGAGAGGGAAAGGCACCCGACCCGCTGTCTGGCCCAAGCTTGGCTGCCTGTCACACCTGAGCCACGTTGAGCCATGGTGTGTGGGGGTCACCAGGAGACCCCGCAGCGCCACACAGCACAGACCCAAGCTCGGGGTCCCACACGGAGCCGTCATCACCTGGACACACTCCAGGTTTCGTGGTTCACACTCCTGTTCGTTTGTTGATTCACACAACAAATATCTGTGGAGTGTCTGCTGTGGTGGGCATGGTTCCAGCAGGAGGAACATAGCGGAGAGCCAGACAGGCAAGACGGAAGTGACGTCAGTAAGATGGCGGAAAGGGACTTTAGGGCGTGGGTCCCTTCGCTGTGAGCTGGGCAGTCCAGGTGAGGGACGGTGGGCCCTGGACAGGAAGAGATGCCCTGGAGAGGGTCGGGAGGACAGGCTCAGGTTGTCTGTGTCGCCCTCCTCCAAACCCGTCTGGAGCCCCCTAGAAAGGGCTTCTCTCCATGCAGGGGCAGGAGAGGGAATTTCTGACTTCACTGCGGACCCCGGCCCCAGGCAGGCCCCATGGACCCAGGATCCGAAGGTCTGATAGAGTGGCCGAATGGGTGAAAAACAAACAAGATCCAACTCCACGCTGCCTGCACGACTCACTTCAGCTTTAAGAACACACACAGTCTGAACGTGAAGACTTGGAAAAGATATTGCATGAGAATGGAGACTGCAAACAAGCGCAGGTGGCCGAAACTGGCGGGAGAAGTGGGCAGCAAGGGGGTCACAGTAGGACACTTCACTGACCCCCTTCCCCAATGAAGGGGTCTTCCGCGCTGCAAATCAACCAGGAGACAGAGGACTGGAGCAACCTTCCAGCCCTGCTGGATCTGAGCGACACAAGGAACGTTACAGAATATTTCACCCAGTGACAGCGGAACACACACAGGCTTGTCAAGCACACGTGGAACATTCTCCAGGACAGATCTCTCTCTCTCTCTCTCTCTCTCTCTCTCTCTCTCTCTCCAAATAAATTTTAAAGATTTTTTAAAAAGGAAAACTAATCAACAACAATCCTTCTCAAATTTCTTCCAAAAAATTGGAAAATTTCCAAATTCATTTTACAACGCCAGCATTACCTTGAAAGGATCCTAAAACCAGAGAAGTACATCATAGGAAATCACTCCCCTCGATGAACATGGCTGCAAAAATCAACAAAATGCTAGCAAAAAGAATTCTAGAGCTTACTAAAAGAATCATACACCATGAACACGCAGCATTCAATGATGGTTCCACATACAAGTACACATATCAGTAAATAAGATACCACACGTGAAAAGTGGAGGTTAAAAATAATTTGATCATCTCACTAACTGCAGAAAAACATTTGGTTTGACTAAATATAAAATCTTATCATGATGAAAAACCCTCAACAAATTAGATGTAGGAGGACCCAATATATATACCTCAATATAATAAAGACCATGTATAAAAACTCTACGGATCACATCGTTATCAAAGGGGAGAGACTAAAAGATTTCCCTCCAAGATCTGGTACCAAGTAGGGATGCTTATTCTTGCTTTCTTTTTTAAAAAAGTGATTTATTTGGAAGGCAGAGAGAGAGACAGTGAAGGAGGGAAGGGAGAGAGAGAGGGTACTCCCACTAGCAGTTCACTCCTCAGATATGCACAGTGGCTGGGTGCTGGGCCAGGCTGAGGCCAGGAGCTGAGAACTTAATTTAGGTCTTGAACCTAGGGGCAGGAACCCATTTACTTGGGCCATCACCTGCTGCCTCCCAGGCTGTGCACTAGCAGAAGGTGGAGTTGGGAGTGAAGCCAGGACTCCCACTTAGGCTCTCCACTGTGGGATACGGGCATTCCAAGTATGCATTCTTCCAGGCTGGGCGTTGCCCCTTTGCATGCATGCGTGCTGGGGTTGCCTAAGGAGCGCCACTGGTTTCATTTTGCCTTCTATCTTTTCCCTTGGTACTATGGGCTTTAGGTGCTGTATCTAGGGTGGCTCTGTGTTCTTGTAGCGTGAGGTCTTGAGGTTCCATCCATCTGATCCCATTCCCTATTCTGCCCAGGTAAGGCTGTCCTCCCAATGGCAGACTCCCACACTGTCTTGCGCCTGTGCCTCGTGAGGGTCATTGCTGGGAACACCCTCAGTAGGCCTTGTAAGAATTTCTAGGGACTCTACAAACTGCGGCAGAGTGGCTGGCTGTAGGGTTGTGTGTCACCAACGGGACACGTGAGTACTACGGCGGTTTTCTAACGGCATATTCTGATCCATGGCAGCAGCCATGCCAAAGGGCACATTCTCTCTTCCTACCCCAGCCTGGCATCAGCAAGAAGGTGAAGACACAGCCCCTGCTCGTGGAGACAGGGTGACTCGTTTCCTCGCTGCACCCCAGGGAGGGTCCTCTGTGGACCCGGGTTTTCTGGCTGGCACTCGAATCAGCGCCATACCATGTGGGACGCAGGCCTTGCATGCAGTGGTTTAACCAGCTGTACCACAGCACTGGCCCCGCACTTACCAGGTATCTAAGGCTCATCTGTGCTGGAGCACACATCAGTCCTTTATCCCTTTTCATGGCTCAGTGTGGATGCATTGCTTCATCTGTTGATGCTCTCAGGAAGGCTGAACTGTGCTGGACACCGATAGAGCACCACGCGTATGTGTCTGCGTTTCCTGACGTGACCCAGGCAGTGTTTCAGGAAGATCTCTATCAAGGTTGTATCTCTGGGGAGGCAGAGAATGGAGGGTGACAGTGTTTGGAGCTTGATCCTACTAGATAGGAGAGCAAAGTTAAGATCACCTAGGGAATCTTTCCAAAAGCAAACCTGATCCCTTCTCATTCTTCCTCTCTTCTCTCTCTCTCCAACTCTGACTGCAAACCCATAAAGCCGCAGGCTTTCCAGAGCAGAGCTCACCCTGGAGTTGAGAGCACTGGCTGGCTTCAGCCTGGTCTCATATTTCTCCTGCTAGCTCTGTCAAAAATCAGCCAACCGCACTCCTTCCTGGAATGGGGATGGCTGATAATTGCCTTCTGGGCTGTTGTTAATGAAAGGAATGATTTACTTATCCTTGTTAGTAATCGCCCACCTAGCACAAAGACCTATTATGGCATTGACGTGGCTGGCAGGAACGCCCTGCCGAGGCACCTGTGAGCCAGTCTCACAATTAGCTCTCGGCTCAGCATGCTCCCGGAAGGGAAAGCAGCCAGCTCTGGCCACCGGGGGCACTCTGTCCCTTGTGGGGTCTCCACAGCGCCCCAGGAGCCAGGAGCATCCAGGGGCAAACCAAGACATGAGGTCAGGGCTGCGCTCCCTGCTTGCAGTGCTGACCCATAAATCCCAGGGCTGTGGCTTCCCAGCATCTGGGAAGAACACAAGGGCTGGCAGTGACACGCATCGTGTCTATTTTACTGGGAGAATCCCAGCTGATTGGCAGTCGGAGCAGCCCTAAATCCCCTCTCTGAGTAGGTTTTCCCCTTCCCAAAGATTCTTGTGCCCATAATGCCAGCTCCTCATTGCTGCTGCATCTTTTCCCTCCGCGGTAGTGGCTGCCTTGCACTGCTCCATCATCTCCTGCTGGCCCAGTCTTTCTCTCTTGCTCATTCGTGCTGCTCCAGGAGCAAGCAAATAGACAGCAGTGGGTATGTTTGGATCAAGATCATCGGAGATGTACATCAAGAAAATTGCTTGGAGAACATTGTGTTGAACACTCCCATGGATGTGCACACACACACACTTGCACACACACATTTTCTCTTTGGTAAGATTCTATTTGGGAGTAAGTGCCTCTGGTCGAGAATTAGTCCCCAGTGAGCTATAACTTAAAGGCTTCAGCCTTGTGTGTGGTGAGGCGGCTCTTGGGGAATCAGCAGAACCAACTGAGCAGACAAGAGAGTCCTCAGGGGTCTGGTGGTGGAGGCTGCATGCAGAATGAGGGCTGGTCTCACCTGGCTTCTCCCCGTCCACCTGCTCAGACTGTGCAGTTGAGACAAGCCATGTCATCCACAGCAGTACCAATATACTTAGTAGATGCACAGAACTGCTCCTAGACATAGACATAGGTGTTTAGTTGTTCTCGCAGCACTGCATGTCACTCCCCCCAAACGTTGAGCCAACTTGCAACAATAAGAATGAAGCAAAAGGCTAAACTAAACAAGGTGAGAGGCTCACGGTGTGTGAATGCGATGGATTCCACAGGAGATCAGCACCGGGAAGTCTCTGTGTTGTGGCCCAGAGTCTGCACATACAACCCCGAGAGGGATCGTCCAGTGAGGAAGATGTCCCCCGGACGCGGACAGGCCATCCGCGTGGCTCAGCCAGGTGCCTTGAGAGCACGGCTCCTGTGCGTGCTGAGTCCAGGGCTACATGAGCACCAGCTGGGGACAGAGTAGGTGGCCCCATCAGCCAGCTTGGGTTGCACTGTCTCCCAGGGGCTTTTTCAATGCTTTGTAAAATGCAGTAGTACTCTTCTGTGCCAATAAAATCTTGTGCCATCTCAGAAAAAGATAATAAGGGGAACAGAAAGAGGGAGAGGGCGGGGTAGTGGGAAGGGTGAGGAAGAGAGGGGGGGGGGAACTTTGGTTCAAATGATTGACTGTGTGATGTGACCACTTTCCCAGGGCCCCTCTGTCCCCACACAGGTACTGCTGAGGCATCTCTGGGCTGATCTAGGTGAATGGATGGACACAGGCAGGAGAGAGGATGGCGGGTAGGGGAGGGAGGGAAGAGAGGAGGAGGGGAGGAGGGAGGGAAGAGAGGAACAGAAGGTGGCTTGGTTTTTATTACTCCCTGCACGGGATTATTGTGAGACCCACTGGGAAAATTTATATTTCTGATCTGAGGGGCTTCCTCTTCTTCTCTTCCTGTTCGTCAAGACCACCCTTTGGTTCTTTCTTTCCCAGTAGAACAAGTCGTGGTGCACTAAGAGACCAAAGAGACAGCATGGTTAAACACATGGGCTTTGAAGCCAGGGCCTGTATGTCTTTGCTGTGTGCTACTGGGCAAGTTACTCAACCCCTCTGTGCCTCCTTCTCCTCATCAGTAAAAGAAGGTGTCTGCAGTGTGGGCTCCATGGTGTTGATGTGGGGACCCATGCACGAATGTGTATCTGGCAGTTAGGATGGAGTTTGGCACAGGACTGATGTGAGAGATTTCCTAAGCATTCGCTGTCATGTTAAGGGTCTGTATATGTGCATGGCTCCTTGCGGTGGCAGTTTCTGCCCATACAGCCTCCAGCCCTCTGCATCCTGCCAGGCCTGGGGGCGGAGGCGGGGTGGTGGGGTTGGCAGGTGACTGAGGACTGCAGCCAGGGCTCTGGGAGTGGGTATAGCAGGTTGAGCAGGGAGCGGGTCAGAAGTCTGTACACCTTGTATTGCTGGGGACAGATGGAATCCATGGGGACATCTAGTCAGCATTTCATGTCACGGTTCTGGGATGTGGATGGACCGGCTCCTCCCTCCTCCCAAGGGCACTTCCTGGAGGGGCCTGCAGGCTCCAGCAGGCTGCATGTTTGCTCATAACTCAGTCCCATTCTCTTGAACAGACTTGCTGTCTGGGGGCTCTGGTCCTATACAGGGGATTTCCCAGGGGTCTCCTCTAACAACAGCGGGGTGCCAACGCATGCAGGAGGTTGGTTCAACAAAGACACAAGACCAGGGCAGCCAGATGAGCAATGGCCCAAAAACCTTTCGTTGGGTTGCGTGTGTCCCTTGCACATCACCGCGGGGGTTGTCCTGATGGTTCCCCCGGTCTGTTCGTTACAGTGCGTGTTCACTTTCTGCCAGGAGCCCATGATTTCTCTGGACCAAAGCGGCAGGGAGGCTTGCTGGGTCAGGAGCAGGCAGGCTGTTTGAGCAGGAGGTGGAGAAGGAGGCATGGGCCTGCCAGAGAAGAGACAGGGGCATGTGTGTGCTGGGGCGGCCAGGAGACCCGCTGGGCAGAAGTGGCAGAGGCAGCACGTGGGCCCTGCCCGGGAAGGCTCTGGCCAGAGCGAGGGCCACCAGCAGAATCAGTCTGACTCAATTAGAACGGAATAGGCAGTGACTTCCACGGCGGGGGTGTGGCACAAGGACTTCCTCCTACTTGGAGCCCAGCTGGGACTCTTCCCCAGCTGGTGTCAAGGGCAGGGGCAGGGGGAGGGTGGGCAGCAGTACCTGCGCAAGCAAACATACACCCAAGTGAGCCGGTGGGGGTGGCCGACACTGTTTTCCCCAGAGCCTCGCGTCCTTGGTTCTTCCAGTCGTTCTGTGCTCTTGGTGGCCGGCAGGGATGGTACAGGGTTTGCAGAGAGACAGGAACGCTTGCAACCTTCCCGAAGGCTGCAGTGCGCAGCCCGGTGCTAGGAGCAGCCCGCCAGTCACCACACACGGACGGAGTACCCGAGCGCAGGCTGCTGGTTTCTGAACTTGGTTCTTTTTCTTGCATCTTGTAAAGAGCGAGAAGGGGTGTCCCTGAGAGACACCCTTCTCACGAGGTGCAGGTTGGTGGAGGAGGGATAGGGAGAAGGAGCCTGCCTGAGACTGGGATTCCTAAGATCCAGTGGCCTGCTGATGAGTGGAAAGACAGGGGGAGGGGAGGATGTAGCAGGCCAGGAAAGACAGAGCGCTCCATCCTTAGCTGTGATGGAGAGAGGGACACAGGGACAGCCCGAGAGGCAGGGAGTAGCCTCCTCCCCTGGTGGAGGGCCTGCAGGTGCCGGCTTGTCTGATGGGAGTGCTTTTGCTAAGAACTGAGCATGGAGCTGAGGGGTCAGGGAACACTCAGAGGAAGGGGTTGTTTGCCTCCCCTGGTCCTGGCCTCCCCTGAGTTTGTCGCCTCCCGTTCCGGAGTTGCTGTCCAGTGTCCCCCAAGTGCCTCCTGTTGGCCGGGAGAATGGCCGGGTGCCCAGCTAGGGTGAGGATGTCGGGTTCTGCTCTCGGTCCTCAGTAAGCAGGAGCACACACATGTGTGTACGTATGAGTGTGAGTAGGTGTGAGTGTGTGTGCAGTGCCTGGGACTGGGGCTGGGGCTCACGGCCAGGGCAGAGCACACAGGAAGGAGAGAGCTTCCTGGAGGGTGGGGCCACCTGGGTCCTGCCCTACACCCGGGAGCACGGAAGACCCTGTGCCCAGAGTCGCCGCCCGCCTGCAGCATCCCAAGGGTGCCAGAGCAGCTGCAGCCCCTGAGCAGAGGAGCCCAGGAGAAGCAAGGAGTAAGTCCAGCTCGGCGGGGCTGTGGGTGGCCGGGCCCTGTGAGAGACGGGAGAAGCCAGGGCAGGCAGCCGAGTGCTGCAGGAGATGGGGATGGGAGACGTTTGTGCCTCTCTTGAAGGCTCTGCAGGACAGGGGCCGTTGCCGGGGCTGCAAATCCAAGTGCAGCAGGGAGGGATGAGGGCTTCATGGACATGGAGCCTCCGCAGAGGAGCTTGGAGGGGGGTGGCTGGAAGGGGAGGTATAGGCAGTGGTCCTGTGGGGTAGACTGAGGCAGCCAGCTCTCATAGCCCATTGGACCGCTATGCCTTGAACGGGGGTGGGGTAGTCGGGAGTGGGGGTGGTGGTTTGCACAAGATGCTAATCCTGCTTCTACTCACAGGGGCTCCCAGTGGCCAGCTTTTCCTAGAAGAGCCTTGGAGTGACTGCGATCAAGCCTTAGATGTTGGAGGTAGGAGGTGGTGTTACCATCTAACGGGGCTTTCAATTGCCCACTCGGGCCCGACTTCTTGAGGACCAAGGATGGGGACAAGCAAGCCTTGGCGTGAGCTCTGGGGTGCTTGGGGCACCGGGACAAGGGGAGCAGCTTGGCTGTCACCTCTCGTCTTTGCTTCTGTAGAGCGAGGATGCATTCCTGGTTCCTGGTCCACTTCCTCTCCGTGTTGGCCTCATCGCCGACTTCTCCCTTCCCCCAGTGCCGGTGGATCCTCGTGTCGTGTCCCGACGAGACCTTCTGGGGCTGGCAGGATCTCTCATGTCTAGACCCAGGCCTGGTGGTTCTCTCAGGGTATGTGTTCCATGACGGCAGGTGGCTGAGGGCTCCCCGGAGAGTTCTCGAGTCACCTCTGTTGGGGGGAGGGGAAGGTGCCCAAGGGATAAATCGTGATTTTGCTTTGCAGGAAGCTGAAAGGGGTTGGAGGGAGAGCTCGAAAAGCCCACCAGGAGCTGAGACTGCATCACCCCTGTCTGCTCACTTCCTGTTACCAACTTCCACTTTCCACTTCCTTAATGGAAGAGTTGAGGACTATAGAGAGCATGCGTGTAATACATCATCCCTCCCATCTAAAAGAGCCCCTCCCCCACACCCCATCTCCTCGCCTTCCCAGGCTCTGTCGACGCCTGCCCAGTTTTCCAGTCTCCTAAACCTGTCGCTCTTTCCAGAATCTTGCAGTCACTCAACACATGTGCATTGAGTAGGTACTTTGTGCTAGGTCATGCTGGATCCTGCAGAACCTCTGCTGGATAAGGTGTACCTGCCCTCAGGGAGCTCATGGGCAGGGAGGGGAGACAGCTGTGGGAATGGGTGTTTACAAGGACTGAGGACTGGATGAGAGAAGGGGTGTGCCACGCACAGGCAGGAGGGCCAGCAGGGGCCAGGGCAGAGGGGAAGCTCTCAGAGGAGGTGGTGTAACTGAAGCTGGTGTTTCACATGCTTTGCTGCCCGAGGCACACTTTGAGGATCACTGATATTTAAGACATCTCAGGCCGGCGCCGCGGCTCACTAGGCTAATCCTCCGCCTAGCAGCGCCGGCACACCGGGTTCTAGTCCCGGTCGGAATGCCGGATTCTGTCCCGGTTGCCCCTCTTCCAGGCCAGCTCTCTGCTGTGGCCAGGGAATGCAGTGGAGGATGGCCCAAGTGCTTGGGCCCTGTACCCCATGGAAGACCAGGAGAAGCACCTGGCTCCTGCCTTTGGATAGGTGCGGTGTGCCGGCCACAGCGCGGCCATTGGAGGGTGAACCAACGGCAAAGGAAGACTTTCTCTCTGTCTCTCTCTCACTGTCCACTCTGCCTGTCAAAAAAATAAATAAAAATTAAAAAAAAAAAAGACATCTCCGTCAGAGGCATGGAGGCAGAGGGCAGAGCAGAATCTGACCCAGGTGTCCTGCCCTCTGCCCCTTGGTGACCTGGCAGGAAACAGCCCAGCAGTGCAGCTCGGGGTAGCAGGTCCCGGCTGCCATGCCTCCTTCACCTCCCCCCACCCCTTCCTTTACCATTGCTCTTCCTCAGCCCATTGTCTACACCATGGATGGAAGATCCACCCAAGACGCCCCATGGGTTGGGGATCCTTGAATGGCTCAACCCTTGTCCTATCCCCTCGGGCCTCTGCCACCCTCTCCAGCCTCAGCTCTACCCCCTGCCTCCCCGTTGCCTGTTGCACACCCAGACTCCACACAGCCGGTTGGCCAGACCTCCTTGGGCTGTGTGACTTTTCCTGCCAGTGCAGTCTCCTGGGGTCCCCTGAGCAATTCTTGCACATCCCTTAGATTCAGGTCAGTTGCCAGATCTTGGGAAGCCTCCCCACTTACCCTTCGGCCAGGTTCCTGCTTCCCCTTCCCGTCTCGGGGGTGGGATGGAGCCGGCTCCACCAGCTTGAGCACCAGTTGTGTGCATCTCTCTCCAGCTCTGTGTTCAGTGACTTCATGGTAAGGAGATGGAAGTCAGCCGTGGTGGGAATCTTTACACCGTGGAGATTGGTGGGAGTGGGCACTTGGCCTCCCAGTTAAGGTGCTGGCGGGGGGTCCCGTGGCTGAATGCCTGGGATCCATCCCCGGCTCCTGACTCCAGCTTTCTGCTAATGCAGCGATGACCCAAGTGATTGGGTCCCTGCCACACACATGGGAGGCCTGCATTGAGTTTCTAGCTCCTGATTTTGGCCTAGCCCAGCCCTGGCTGTTGTGGGCTTTTGGAGAGTGAACCAACAGACAGAAGAGCTCTATCTTTCTGTCTGTCTTTCTACTTCTCAAATTAAAAAAGATGATGAAGAAGCAGCAGCAGCAGCAGCAAAGAAAGAAACTGACTCAAACCCTAAAGCAGCTCTCCCTCTCACATCTTGAGAGCCTGCTGAGTACCCGGCCACACAGCCCTCGCTGCGTCTTTCCCTACCTGTGTCCTGAGTTGTGTGCTTGTCGCTTTTTCTCAAAACTGTGAATGCTTCAAAGCAGGGCCCCATGTCTTATCTTTTTAACTCAGGCCCAGCAGAATGTATGATACTGGTAGTACTTCAAAAAGTATGTAGAAAGGTCGAATTAAAAGATAAGTTCATTTTGGTACAAAAAAAAATGTTGAAATCCATGCCTGCCTGGGGTCTCCAAGAAATTAATGAAAAATGCATATTCTGCAAACCTGTGTTTCCACATCTTAGTCAGCAAAATAAACTCATCTTTTAATTCCATTTTTCCATGAACTTGTTGAAGTACCTCTGTACAATTAGGAGACATGAAACAGGAGTACCCAACACCAATTCTAGGGGCCAAGTTGGCATAGCTTTTGTCCCCCAAGTCCCAGCACCCAACTCAGGGTCTCACCCAGAGCAGGCAGCCCGTGTAGGTTTCTCGTCTGTATCCGCTCACATCAGAGAGAGTTAGAGACCCAGAGCAGGCACCCTGTATGGGTTTCTCGTCTGTATCTGCTCACATTAGAGTTAGAGACCAACAAGTGGAGTGTAAGTCCCAGCTCCCGGTCCAGTGGGTCCGTGGAGCTAGTTTTCTTAGCAGGTTGTCACCAAGTGCAACTGGAGGGTGGAAAGGGGCAGAGGGAGGTGTCCAGAGAAAAGCAGACAATGGCCTCGCTGGCCTTTGGCTGGTGGGAGAGACTCCATGGCCTGGCCTTTTTTTCTCTCCTTATCCTTGCAGTTCATGGCTGCCTCACTTCCGGTGGGCCCCAGCTGCCAGTAGACTCCAGCCAGAGCGAGCTCAGGGCAAAGGGCAGGCAGGGAGTGGGAGTGCAGAGACGGGGCTTCTAATAAGGACTTGACACAACCAGAGCTGGACCAAGGCAGCATCAGGCCTGTATGAGAGGAGGCGGTGACCTGCTTGGTTAAGCACAGGCTTTGGAGACTGCATCTCAGCTCTCCCAGTCGCTTGCTGGGTGACCACCATGGGTGGTGACTGAACATTTCTGGACCTCAATTTTCTTATATATAAAATGGGAATAACGGGCCGGTGCTGTGGTGTAGCGGGTAAAGCCACCGCCTGCAGTGCCAGCATCCTGTATGGGCGCTGGTTCGAGTCCCGGCAGCTCCATTTCTGATCCAGCTCTCTGCTATGGCCTGGGAAAGCAGCAAAAGATGGCCTTAATCCTTGGGCCCCTGAACCCATGTGGGAGACCCAGAAGAAGCTCCTGGCTTCAGATCAACACAGCTCCAGCCGTTGCAGCCAGTTGGGAAGTGAGCCAGCAGATGGAAGACCTCTCTCTCTCTGCCTCTCTTTGTGTGACTCTTTCAAGTAAATAAATCAATCTTTTTAAAGAATAGGAATAACAGTTGCTGCTTTATAAAAAGAAACAGTTGAAAGAAGACTGAGATAGTTGATGAAGGAGAGTGTTTAGCAAGGAGGCTGGCACGCACAGGGAGGGCTGTCTCATTGTTGCTAGTCATTCTCTGTTTTGACTGGAAGCAGGATAAAAGACTTACCAAAACAAACAAACAAACAAACAAAAAACCCAAAAACCATAATAGAAATACCCCAAAGCCCCAAACTAAAAACCTATCTGAGGCCCGACCTGGCTCCAGACAGTGATTTGGATGCCGAGTGATGGGCCAGAGACTTGCCACTCAAAGTACAGTCCCAGTGGAGAGTTTGTTCCAAATGCAGAATCTCATGCTGCCCCCCTGCCCTGCTGGTTAACAACAAACCAGGTCCCCAGTGTGTTTGTCAGATTGCAAGGCTTTGGGCTGGAGCACACTCAGAGAGTCCTCCCAAAGTCACCCCAGTAGCTTCTCCCCTACGTTCCCTAGCAAACAGGCCTCCCTGCAGACAGGGAGGCACTGTAGGAGCAGGGAGCGAAGAGGATCCCTGCCAAGCTGCGTCCAGCCCCCGCCTGGGTGGTGAGCCCGTCCCCAGCACAGCCACAATCTGATTGAACTTCCGCCATCTGACCAGCAGATGGCGAGTGTGTGCTGAGGCTTCTCAAAGGCAGAATTTCTTGACTTAGCAAGGCCACCACCCTCTTGGCTCCTATACAGAATCGCAACTGTGGGCCAGGTCTGGGGTGGTCTCTGCTGCCCCCAGTGAGAATACTTCCCTAAGGGTCCCTGTTGCCTGTTCTCTGAGTTTTCCCAGGCGGCCTCACCTGAGACCAACATCAGCATGAAGCCTTGGTCTCCTAGCTGGCCAAGAAAGTGTACTTAAGTCTCAGGTGAGTGAGCATCTCATGGCCACATGGCCACAGGCTCCCGCAGGTCCCTGTTCTTCGTCTATGCACCTGTGTTGAGTATGTGCTTGCTCCCATGAGCAATAGGTTCTCAGTTAAATTAAAGTGGGGAAAAAGAAAGAAAGAAAGAAAGAAAGAAAGAAAGAAAGAAAGAAAGAAAGAAAGAAAGAAGCTGGTATTTGGCAAGGGTCTTTAGACAGCCAAAGCCATCCCTATGCCTTAAGGAGGAGAAAAAATTCTGATTGTGAATACATAGGCTTGCCGGATCGAGTGGGGGCGAAGTCACGGTGCTGAGAATATTTCATGAAACAAGGGGGTTCTTTCCCGGCAGGCTTTTGCTAAAATCAAGTCTGAACAGAGAACACTCTGGAATTCGCCTCATAGTGGGTCTGTGTTCTGGGTTAGGTGTGCAACGCTGGATCCCAGGGCCTTAACGGGGGGAGAGGGGATATCGGAAAAAGCCCATCCTTGGGAGCCAGGTTCTTCAAGCCCACTTTAGCCGCTCATTAGTTGTTTGCCTTTGGGGGACTAATTAACATTTCTGTGTCTCAGTTTCCCCCACCTGTCAAATGGAAGTAATGGGATTAGAAACTGCGTATGATGAGCTGGGGCTCCAGCGGCTTCTGACACACAGGCAGTCCCTGGCACACAGCACGTACTTGACAGGTGTTTGCTGTCACTTCCCTGTAGTTTTGGTTCCTCCGTCAATAAAACAGGCAGAACCATTCTGTCCTTCTCAGGGGGCAGGTGAGGCCCCGGGGAAGAGACTGGAGGAAGAGGGTCCCTGGAGTCGATGCGGTCTCTTCTTCCTCTCCAGGTCTTCTTCAAATTATGGAAGAAGCCAGAGCAGCTCAGTGCCCGGCGTGTCTACCACCCCAGCATGGTGCTTGTCAGCTGGGCGTTGGACATGTGCCAGGGAGCAAGGTAAGGGATGCACCTGCACACAGCCCTGCCCCAGGCCCTTGTGAAAAAGGCCAAAGCCCCAGGCTGGGAGATGCATGGTCCCTGCAGTACGATGGCTTCTTCTCTGAGGCCAGATTCCCTGGGGCCTCGGGATCTGGCCTCTGCTGCTCCCCAGGGCTTCCTAGTTACCCTCCCTGGGAGGGGAGCAGGTGGTCACTGATGGCTTGAAGCCATCAGGCTAGAGAGTAGCCAGGGAGCCCTGAGCCCTCTCATTTGGCATCCTGTTAACCCCAAGGCTCCATCATGACTGTAGATGCCCTTCCAGTCCTCGGGATAAGACCTTCCCACGGATTTTCTCTGCAGGGTTTGCCCGGGGTTTGGAACACGGAAGAGAAAACCCAGACCACAGCAAGGACCTTCTCCACTGATTTTATCTTTTATCTCCCACAGCCCACTTGGGATGCGGAGTCTGTGGGCCGCACCCTCACGGAGCCGCATTGTGGACCGCCCAATGCGGGGCTTCACGTGTGACCCTGCCTGTAGTGGAAGCCACATCTTCCCACCCTGCAGCTGGTCAGAAGACCCCCTCAGCTCCAGAGGCCTAGGATAAGCTCTCAGTTCTACTCCTGGCTGCACCGGTGACTTGGGCTCTGCCCATGAACAAGCCCTTCTCACCCTTGCTTATCCTTTAGTTTCTAAGGTTCAAAAGTCTCACAGCCACCTGAGCAGATCCTGGAACCAACCTTAACTCACGGGCTCAGGCCTCCTCCCTACATCTGTAAAATGAAGGCCTCGTCTGGATGGTCTCTAAGCGCTCTCATCCTGTGGTTCCGTGATCTGTAACTGATCACAGGGACCAAGCGCCTTGTGGTCTGGGAAGCACCACTGCCTGGAGTGTCCCTGGCAGTGCCAATATGGCAGGGCTGCATGGGAGCACTTCCGGTCAGAAGTGCATTTGGGACCATGGGTTGGGAGATCCGTGGAGCTCATGTTTCACTAGGCTCCCTCAGTTTGCCTTTCTGAGTTGTAGGAGTCCTACTCTAGGCTGGTAGACAAAGGGCTAAGACAAGAGACACCAAGGAGAGCATCTCCCTCTCCCTTCTCCCTGCTTCTCCCCCTCCCCCTTGCTTCCCCTCCCCCTCTTCCCCACCCCTCTCCTTCCGTCTTCCCTCTCTCCTTCCTTCCTTCTTGCCTGCCTTCCTTCCTCCCTCCCTCCTCTCCCTTTCTTCCTCCCTCCCTCCCTTCCTTCCTTCTTCCTCTTCAGCACCACTTCTGACTGCCCTCTCCCTCTCTTACCTCCTGTGCTTATTTTCACCCAGGGTCTCTTTGAGGCCATGGCTGCCCACTCTCCCTACGATACCTCTTTGCTGAGTGCCTCTTTTCTGATGGGCACAGTGGTCTTCCTGCATACGCTCAGCTTCATCATCCTTTTTCTGAACTTCTGCCACCAGATAAACTTGAGAGGCAAGCTGGAGAAGCCAGCCCAAGGGGCAGGACCCAGGATTACAGCTTGCAGAGCTGTCCCTACAGAGTTGGGCAGATGGCAGAACCCTGCATTTCATCCTAAGAAGGGAGAAGGAGGGAGGAGGAGGAGGATGCCTCCTCTCCAGAGTTCAGGAGGAAAAACACAGACCCAGCTTCCTGGACTTATTTCTGTTTGTGCCTTTATCACACAAATTTGTCTTTGTGCATCTCTTTCTCTGGTAGAGGCAAACCTCTCATTGGAGGGACTGTCTTATTCCCAGTGCTCCCCACACCTGGCACAGTGTCTCAGTACACGTGCATTTGGGTCCAAGACTTCCAGTGGGAGTGCAAGAAGTCAAGACTGGCTTGATATCTAACCTCACAATGGGAAACCTGGAGACTACCCCAGAGTCACCATGAGTCTGTTTGACTTCCCGCAAGGTTGTGTAAATAGTTCCCCTGAATATCTTTTCTGTCTGCTCACTACTGCCTGCCTTTGTATTTATATAGTTGAATGCTTCTGTGTGCGTATGGGCAGAGGGAGAAAGAAGACGATGTGTCTGATTGCTTATTCTTGCAAATACACGTGCATGTTTCTATTTGTGTTTCTCTCTGTGGTGTTTGCTTGTCTCTTCTGTATATCTCTGGAAAATAAAAGCTACTGAGCTCAATGATTTGCTGATCCTAACAGAAGACACAGAATCACTGAAAAATTCCTGAATTCTGCTTGGAGCCCCCAAAGAGGGATAGGAAAGGAGGGAAGATGGGGTAAGATGGGTGTGGCCAATCTCCTCATGGACCCTGAAGCACAGCAAAGGAGACTATGTGGCTGAGAGCTTGCAGTCCAGCAAAACAAGCACCTGCTGAGCTGTTTTTTCCCTAGAACTGGGTGGGTTTCTGAACAGCTTGCCTGGGCGATCTCTCTCTCTCTTTCTCTCTCTTTCTCTCTCTCTCATTGTGCTTCTTTTTCATAGTTTCTGCCCTTAGCTCTTTTAAAGCCCTAGGTGATTTCTTGTTTTGCGATGCTCGGCAGTCAGGAAGGTGAAGGCACTGTGGAGGGCTGTCCGTGCATTTTGGGGAGTATCTACCCACTGGGCACTCTGGATAATCGACTCAAGTCCAGGCACGACTGCATCCTGCAGACAGAACCTCAGAGAAAAGTTCTTGTCAGTTGTACAGGATGTGAGCACATTCCACACACTTTCCAAGCACAGGTTGGGCACCTTATGAGGACGGGGGCGGGGGGGGGCACCTATTTTAAGACAATTTTATTTTAAACACAAAGGAGTATGGTCTGTTCTGCAGTGTAGCAGCCGGGACAGGGGAAAACTTAGTCATTCTAGAGTTCAGAGGTAATATCGGCCTGGTTCCACGTGGCTTCCTCTGCTTGGCTGAGCAGCGTAGGGGAAGGGGTAAACCTCGAGACACATCTGAATGAGCTGGGACTTGGGCTGGGGACAGCCTGCTGTGCGGCTTGTCAGCGAGGTGCTTTGGGGAAGTTCCACATTGCCACGACTTCTGAGTCAAAGGCTCTTTGTAAATGTTGCTTCTCAGTGCAGAGTGAAAAATCATAACATGGCCAAACTCCTCACTAGTGCTGTCACAGTTCACCCGGATGAACTGTTGAAGATCCTGGAAAGGAGGGCTGACCATATAGCACAGCGAGGCCAAGCCCTGGTCTAGACAGTGCCCGTTTCTCACGACAGGGAGGGCAGCCAAGGGAAGCTGCCATTGGCAGAAGGGAGGAGGCAGCCCCCTCTCTCACTGTGTCCCACAAGCGTCTCCCAGCTAGTTAGCGGTTTTGAAGATTCAAGCCCTCGCAGTGGTCAGGGTTTAAGATCTGTGTGTGAGAGTTTCAGGGAGTCAGCAAGGTGCTGCTTGCAGGGCCGTGTCGGGGGAGGAGGAGGGGAAAGAGGCCACGGAGACACAAGACCTTGACATTGAGGACCCAGGATTTTAGTGAGGGTGGGAAGGAAAGAATGAAGAGAAGAGTTGTTCTGAAAAGATCAGGGCTCGGTGGGCACCTGGTGCACGGGGTCGGGGGGCATTTCACTTTCTGTGCAGGACGTCCACATTCCATTTTGGAATGCTTGGTTCGAGTCCCGGCTTCGCTCCCAATCCCAGCTGTCTGCTACTGCACACCCTGGGAAGGAGCAGGTGATGACTCAGGCACAGGGGGTCCCTGCCACCCACATGAGAGACCTGCGCTGCGTTCCAGGCCCCTGGCTTTGGCTGGCTGTGTGGGCATTCGGGGGAGTGAACCTGCAGGTGGGAGATCGCTGTCTGTGTCTCTGCCTTTCAAGCAAAATACAAATAAATCTATCTTTGCAATGCCACCTGGAAGCATGCTAACGGTGGAGACCCCCTGAGTGGGGAGAGGCAGCCCTGGATTCTCAGCATTGGAGAGCCCAGGCCCTGCCCCTGCCCTCCCCCTGGCTGGGACGGGGACACTGCCCATCTTTGATCACTGCCTTTTCACAGACAGAACTCAACACACAAGGCTCTTTCGGCTCTAGAAACGTGAGGGCCTCTCAAAGATCTCACGGAAAAATGGAATTAAAAGATAATATGAATGGTCTATGAATTTTTGGAAGCCCCTTCGTACACATTCATGAAGCTGGAATAATAACATATGGTCACTAGAAACCCTTCTTTCAAAAATACCTACTAATTTAGCGAAGCAATGTTAAATAAGAATGTAGGAAAATCTGTTTTGAGGAGAACTATGTATAAAATGTCAACACAAAAATGTTAACAGTGACTGTCTCCAGATGATGAAATTGTGACTATTTTTATATTTTTTGTGTTTTTCCTGTTTACTACAATGCTTATTCTTTTTTTAATAATAAAACTACAGCATGATGAATTCAAGAGGTCTGGGGCATGCTATGTTTCTGAGAATTATTGAGCTATTGACTTGATCTGCTCATCTTGTCTTTATCAGTGGTGTGGATGATGCAGTTGGTCCTACTGTTGATAACACAGTTACTGAGGCCTTGCTGTCTCCGAGGCACTGAGCTGCTGTTAGAGAGCTGGGCGCAGACCAGCCTTGATTTTCATTATAAGGACCATGTGAAGACTTAAACAAGCATGTGAGAAGTCACACCTTGAGACCCAGCCATGGCTTCAGGGAAAAGTTAAAAGAAAGCCAGTGTTGGCCCAGTGTGGGCGCAGAAGAGGATTTTGAACAAAGATGGAAACTCAGGGTCAAAAAGTGAAAATGGTGCTGGCCACCATGACGACCTGATTCCAAGCTTCCCACAGTGACACCAGTCCTTGCTCTTTTTTTTTTAAATTTTATTTATTTATTTATTTATTTTTTTGACAGGCAGAGTGGGCAGTGAGAGAGAGAGACAGAGAGAAAGGTCTTCTTTTTGCCGTTGTTTCACCCTCCAATGGCCACCGTGGCCGGCGCGCTGTGGCCGGCGCATCACGCTGATCCGAAGCCAGGAGCCAGGTGCTTTTCCTGGTCTCCCATGGGGTGCAGGGCCCAAGGACTTGGGCCATCCTCCACTGCACTCCCTGGCCACAGCAGAGAGCTGGCCTGGAAGAGGGGCAACCGGGACAGAATCCGGCGCCCCGACCAGGACTAGAACCCGGTGTGCCGGCGCCGCAAGGCGGAGGATTAGCCTAGTGAGCCGCGACGCCGGCACCAGTCCTTGCTGTTGAAGTGAGAGGTCTCTCGGGATCAAAACTCCAGCGTCGCATCCGACAGTGAAACTAAAACTCCTTCTTTGAAACCAATGAGACTTTACACACTGTAAAAACTGCTCACTTTTGCGGACTGACTTTTGCATGGACCATGGGCTCGTTTGGGGTTTACAGGTAGGGGTTTCTTGGCATCAGAACCCGAGGGTGAGTTTTGACCAGAGGCTTCACCTCTACAAGGAGAGTGGGAGGAGAGCGAGGCGTGGTGACGACCTTCTGACTACAGCCCTGCCAGGCTCTGGTCTCCGGAGTTTGTCTGAGAAAGGAAGAGGTGCTCCCCACGGATGAGGAGCGACTCCCCCAGAAGTAGCCTCGTGGCAGAGCTGTGCTGTGAGGACTTGGGCTTCTTGCCAGCCTATCTGGGGCACTGTGTTCTTGAGGATTTGGGCAGTATGAAGGAATTCATTCTCACGGGGCTGTTTCTAGGCCCCAGATCTGACTTTTAATTTGTAATGTAGCCCATCATTCTGGAAAACAATTGACATTACACTTACATATTCCACCATCTCCAGCCATCTACTGCGTATTCTTTTACATTTTTAAAGATTTCTTTCTTTCTTTCTTTCTTTCTTTCTTTCTTTCTTTCTTTCTTTCTTTCTTTCTTTCTTTCACAGGCAGAGTTAGAGAGAGAGAGAGAGAGAGAGAGGGAGAAAATCTTCCATCTGCTGGTTCACTCCTCAAATGACTACAACTGCTGGAGATGGACCAATCCAAAGCCCAGAGCCAGGAGTTTCTTCCAGGTCTCCCACCTGGGTGCAGGGACCCAAGCAGTTGGTCCATCTTCTGCTGCTTTCCCAGGCCATTAGCAGAGAGCTGGATCAGAGGAGGAGCAGCTGGGCCATGAACTGGCACCTGTATGGGATGCCGGTGTGACAGGCATAGGCTTAGCCAACTATGCCACCTCTCTGGCTCCTTCTTTTACATTTTAAAAGGAAGGGGAGGCTGTACATTGATGGTAGAGGTTAAGGCACTATTTGGGATACCTGTGTCCCATATTGGAGTGTCTGGGTTCAAACAGCAGGTCTGCTCCCAGTTCCAGCTTCCTGCTAATGGACACCCTGGGAGGCAGCAGGTGATGGCTTAAGTGGCTGAGTTCCTGCCACCCATGTGGGAGAACCAGATTGAATTTCTGGCTCTTGATTTGTGCCTGGCCCAGCCCATCTATTGCAGGCATCTGGGGAGTGATCCAATGGATGAGAGACCTCTATCTGTTTGTCTCTCTGTTGATGTCTCTCCTGCTTTAAAATGAATACAAATAAAGAAAAAAAGCAAAAAGGAAGAGGTTAAAAGCTGTATCTATCAGTGCTCCGGTGCCCAAGGAGGCAAGCTGGGGCCCCAGGTGTGTCTTTCTGAGCTCCAGCCTCAGGTCAGAAGACAGCAGCCTCATGGAGACTGTAATACCAGCCCTGCAACTGTGCCCAATTCAAGGTTTTGCAGCTAAGTCCTTATCACATGCACCTCTTAGCACTTCTGCGGCCACTGCCTGCAACCGGCTACAAAGACACAGACGGCCTGCATGGCTCCCTCCGCTTCTCCATTTTTATGTCTCTTAGTCTGCCCCAGCAAAGCTTCATGGCCTAGTGGAGAAACTAATTTCATACAAGTTCCTTTAAAAATACAATCCCTGTTGGACTTTAATTAAACACTGGATGTGTATGAGGAGTAGCTCTGTACACACAATCCAGCTACTGTCTTCCAGCAGCCTTTGCAGGAACAGATGTGGAATAATACAGAAGAAGCATACAATAGAATAATATAGAAGAAGTCATAAAAATTATGCTTTTTGGCCAGCGCCGCGGCTCACTAGGCTAATCCTCCGCCTTGCAGTGCCGGCACACCGGGTTCTAGTCCTGGTCGGGGCGCCGGATTCTGTCCCGGTTTCCCTTCTTCCAGGCCAGCTCTCTGCTGTGGCCAGGGAGTGCAGTGGAGGATGGCCCAAGTCCTTGGGCCCTGCACCCCATGGGAGACCAGGATAAGTACCTGGCTCCTGCCTTCGGATCAGCGCGGTGCGCTGGTTGCAGCGCGCCGGCCTCGGTGGCCATTGGAGGGTGAACCAACGGCAAAGAAAGACCTTTCTCTCTGTCTCTCTCTCTCACTGTCCACTCCTGCCTATCAAAAAAATAAAAAAAAATAAAAAAATTATGCTTTTTATAATTCAGTGTATACTTGTGAAAATGTGAACCTACTTGAATGGGCCGGTCTAGGGTATTCAGCAATTGCTCCAATGGCTTGGTAGTTGCCAAGGCTGCCACACATTTCCCAGAATTCCCTTCTCTGTGTTTGCAGGGAGAGTGGGAATCAACAGATGTCTTGGCTCCAGACTTGAAGGACAGAAGTGAGGCCCCTGCCCTATCACGGTCTCCTCTCAGAAGGGTGGGCAGGTGCCCCTGTGGCTCGCACACACTGTCACTGCTCTGCTGACTCCCGCTCTGGGTGCAGGCAGCAGGTGCACCTGCAGGTGTCCACTCCCCGTGAATCCTTCTTTGGCTTCTGATTCCTGGAACAGGTATATGTTTGGATCAGGGACAGAGGATTCCGGCTCTTCCCGGGGGACAAGCATGTCATCTTGGGGGGAGGCAGTGAGGACTGCTGCGGGCTGTACTCTTTCTGTGGGTCTCAGCCCACCTGTGCTCCCGCCTACTTTACCTCCATCTGCCCTTTGCAGCGGCTTTCCCTAGGCACTTCATGCTCTAGCATTAGACAAGAAGACGACAGCCTCATGGCGATGATTTAAGCAGCTCTTACAGCCACACAAGGTTACACTCTGTCACTAACACCTTATTACACACACTTGGTCAAGGATCCACTTCTCTGAATGCTGGCTGATATAATGGCCATGCAATGTACACCAGCTTCACAAACTCACTGAAAACTCAGGGCTTAAAAGTGAGACAAGTGATCTTGAGCAGTATTTGGACCAAAATGAGAAGCGGGGTACAGAGAGACTGTGGGCGGGGTGAGAGTCTCCTGGGTGCACAAAGAGCTACCCTCAGGGGAAGGAGGTGTGAACCAGTGCCCCCGTTTCCTGTACAGCACTGGGACATCCTTGGAGGTCATTCTGAAGACCCAGATCCTTCAGGGCAGCTGGACAAGAGGGTGCAGGCTGCTTTTTGATCAGCAGAGAAATCTAAGACCAGACCTGTGAAATTTTCTTGGTTTGTAAATTGAGACATCACAATTCACATGCAAGGAAAGATTGGAATGTGGATGCAGTAAGGCTAGGATTTTTCTCACTATTCCTCCCTCTTCCTTCCTTACCCTACTCCCCCACAAAAAAATTAAAAAGAAAAATAAAGAAGGAAAAGAGGAACGGAGAGGTGGGAGATTGTGTACCTGCCTCAAATATGAGTGTGGCGATCCTATGCCACGCCCCAGACGAGAGTGGAGAGACCTTGGTGAAGTTCAGAGACATGACAAGTCTTGCAAATGAGAGCCTGAGTGAAATGGACAACAGCCAAGTTGAGCATAAAAATAGAACTCGGGCCACACTCTGCAGCAGCCAGTCCGGGAAACAAACCCATCACCTCCAGTCACCGGGCCAGGACGTCAGCTGGCTTCGAATGCATCAGACAGACTTGTAGGAAGTCAAGCCACTATTTCTATCAACTGGCCCAGGAAGAGAAACAATAGCCCCTATAACAACTGACCCCAAGTGACCAGGGCTTGATTAATAACTGGCAGCTTCCTTAACTTTTGTCCCTGCGTACACGTTAGGCCTAACAAGAGAAAGCCAAATGTGCAGCCCTAACCTGTGAGTAGGACTTCATGCTTCTATGGGCCTGCCAGCAGCTTCCTCTTGCCAAGGGCTTCCAATCAGGGTATATCTGAAGACTGCCCCTGTCGCCACTATAAAGATTTCCCATCCTCTGCCTGTCCTTGAGTCTCTGTTATTTGGCAAGCAACATTGACTCACTTGCTGTAGCAAGCTCTGAATTCATGGCTTTTGCTGGCCCCCATTTGGTTGGTCTTCGTTTAACTTAATTCCACGTGGAGAAGTTTCTTGTGTTAGCACATTGCAGCAGTCCTAAGCTCAGCTGGTGGGTGGCCTGTCTGAGCCAGGGACGGGTTAGAGACAGCTTCCTGGGTTTCCCAGGGTGTATAGTAGCCCAGGAGGTAGTGTTGCCAGATAAAAGGCAGGCCATCCATTACCTCTGAATTTCACATTAATAAATATTTTTAGTATGAATATGTCCCATGCCTTATTTGGAACATACTTAGGCTAAAAATATTCATTATTTACCTGCAATTCGCATATAACCGGACTTCCTGTATTTTTATTTGCTAAATCTGGTAATCCCACAAGGAGCACAATAACTACCGTTCTCATGCCCCCCCGCCCCCGGGGCGACAGCACTGAGGGAAGTGCAGGGAGAGTCAGGGCTGGAAGGGGAAGCCTCAGCAGAGGTGACAGGGACCACCCCCCCAAGGACTGGATGACGGTGCATCTGATTCTCGATGGATTTCCACCATAGGGAAGGTGTGCCCAAGAGCCAAGAGACAAGATTGTTCTGAGATTCTGAGAGAGAGTCTCAGGCCAAGACACCTCTAAGTCTAGAAGTGGATGCCTACTTCTCGCCATTGCTGCAGCTGTCCCTGAGGAAGCACTGCTTCTCCCCCTGCCTCCCTCCGAGCGTAACATTAACCCCAGGAAGAAGGAAAGTGAATGGAAGAAGTTTCCCCCCTGTGACCAAGTTGCCAGCATAAAGTGACAGTTTAGGACTTCCAGGGTACTGAGTTAAGATGACTTACGGTGAGTGGTTTATATGCAAATGACTAGATTAATTTTCTCCATCAGTACATGGAATCCTCTTATTAAACAGTTAATCCAATGACCAGCAATTAACACGTTTGCACAAATGAGTTTTTTGTCTGAGAAGCTTTCAAAAATTCATACCCACTATACAGACTTTGGTAGTTGTTTTTTGTTTTGTTGTTATTTGTTTGTTTGTTTTTTTTTTTTTTTTTTGAGAGAAAGAAAGGCAGACAGAGACAGAGACACAGAGCTCCTATTGGTTGGTTCACTCTGCAAACGCCCGCATTGGCCAGAGTTGTTCCAGGATAGAGCAAGTAGCACAGTCCAGGTGTCCCCTGTGGGTTGTTCAAGATAACACAGAGTAGGTGGTGGAGTAGATTTAAACCAAGGGTTCTTAGTCCAGAGCCTGTGCTCTTTCCACCCTGCCTTACGGTTTGGCCACCAGAGTTTCCTAATTCATAGGAAATTCCTATGTCTGATTAGCTTTAATTACAGGTTTTTTTTTTTTTTAATTTGAGAGGCAAAGAGGAAGAGAAAGGGCTTCTATCTTGCTGGTTTAATCTCTAAATGCCCACTGCAAACCGGAGCTATGACCAAAACCTAGAGGTAGAACTCAACCCAGGTTGGCTGCTACAAGGGTGGCAGGAACCCAGCTCCTTGAGCCGTCACCTGCTGCCTCCCAGGGTCTGTGTTCGCAGGAAACTCGAGTCAGGAGCTGGAGCTGGGGACTGAATCCAGGTACTCTGCTGCAGGACCCAGGCATCTCAACCGCAGAGCTAAACACCTGCCTCTAACTGGAGCTTTTCTAGAGGGAACGCACTGGGCCTTCTTCCTTGCAAGGACTGTACCTCCACCTTAGGATGTAGTGCCTTGCTAAACACTGCAGAGTGCCTTCTGTGTGTGAAACGCTGCCCTAAAATTCCTGACAGCCCCATGAGGCTAAGCACCAGCAGTGCAACTCCCATTTTACAGAGGAGTTAAGAGACTTGCCCACGTTCACACAGTCAGTAAGTTCTGCAAAATCGGGCTGTACGTCCACGGCTACACAGGCTGGTGCCCCTTTCTTCAGAGATTTTGAACTCTCAGCCTGGCCTGTCTCCCCTGTGTATTTCCTTTAAGTACTGAGAGAATGATGGGGTCAAGGTCTCAGAGAACCCTAAAGGACGGTCCTGAGTAAGCCTTAGTGTTTAAAAATACCCGTCATGAGGTGAAAGCTGGCATGGCCCAGCTGTAGCTCCTGGCAACTATCAGTCCTGTCTCAAAAACAGGCCCTTTTTTATTTCCTGTGTTGGCCAAGAGCTAACGGCTCCATAAAGCTACCTTCTTTGGGAATTGCAGACCAGATCTCCGAAGCTCCACTTGCAACGGCCTTTACTGGCAACTGCCGCCTTCTTACCCTCACTCCCTCTGACCTCAGCCAGGCCGCCCAGATCAGACAGCTGCAGGCAAGAGGAACCTGCAGGGAGAGCTGGGCTGGTGGAGTCAGCAATCAGGCTGTCCCCAGTGCTGCAAGTCGCAGATCAGCAGGTCTAAAAATCCTGGCCTCTTGGAGCCCCTTGGTTTCGACATCCCATGTTTCAAGCTAACAAGCAATGACCCGGAACTCCTAAGGGCTGTCCATCCTTTATACGTTGTCACGGACTTTCCTCCACCTGGCTTGACTGGGACATGGAGCAACCAAGGGCAGGAGGGGGAAGCGTATAGAAAGCTAGAAAGATAAACGTAGTGAAACACTTCCCCTGCTCCCTAGTCCTTCAGACAGATGTCCTAATCACAGTGAGAGTCTCCCGCTGTTGCTGTATCCTCCACAGCGCCACAGTCTTCAGCGATTTGCTTAATCTCACTAACCAGTTTCCACATTTATAAACTTGCACTAATAATGGCACCTACCCCTTAGGGCTGCTTTTGAGAATTAAATGTTATTGTGTATGGGGCAGGTGCTATGACCAAGTAGGTTAATCCTTCACCTGTGGTGCTGGCATCCCATACGGGTGCCGGTTCAAGTCCCGGCTGCTCCTCTTCTGATCCAGCTCTCTGCTATGGCCTGGGAAAGCAGTAGAAGATGGCCCAAGTGCTTGGGTCCCTGCACCCGTGTGGGAAATCCGGAAGAAGCTCCTGGCTCCTGGCTTCAGATCAGCTCAGCTTCGGCCTTTGCAGCCATCGCAGCCATCTGGGGAATGAACCAGTGGAAGGAAGACCTTCCTCTCTGTCTCTTCCTCTCACTGTCTGTGACTCTACCTCTCAAATAAATAAATAAAATCTTTGTAAAAGAAGAACATCATTGTGTCTGTAAGAGACAGAGTTCAAGGTCGGGCGTATAACACTGACTGTGATTTCACGAGAGACCTCAGTGGGAGTGCAGTTTGCTGTTTCACAGGAGCCTCATTATACTCTGAAGGAAGGCAGTAATAGAAGTAGAGAACAAAACTCAAGCCGTGGTTTTTATGCCTTCCAATGTCATGCTGATTACATTGTTTAGACAGAAGTGTTAGCAGCTGCCTCGCCAGACACACCCCCCTCTCTCTTGCATGGCCACTTTGCCTTGTTCTTGAGCTGTAGGATAGCACTCCACCCCA
Source organism: Oryctolagus cuniculus (assembly GCF_964237555.1). NCBI lineage: Eukaryota > Metazoa > Chordata > Mammalia > Lagomorpha > Leporidae > Oryctolagus > Oryctolagus cuniculus. The sequence continues at coordinate 104,423,824 of NC_091440.1, read as the reverse complement.
ACTCGTTACCTGGTTTTCAATATCCCCCGGTCTAGGAGAGTAATAGGAAGGAGCTGAGAGTAACCAGGCAGTCCCCACAGTCATTCACGGGGGCGTTGGCAGCCACTTCTTTGTTGGCAGAGACAAAAGCCCTGGAGCTCAGTTGAAAAATCCAATGGGTGATGGCTGAGCTGCAGCAGAAAGTGTGCAAGTCGTTATTATGATCTTGCACATCATATTCCCGCCAGCAGCCTCAGCCCACTAAAAATAAGGATGCTGCTTCCCTGAGATAAATAGAAAGAAAGAGAGAGGGTGGGAAGGTAGGGGTTTCAGCAGCGGGCTGTGGAAGGGGGGAGAGAGAAGCGACAGACATGAAAATAGCAGCAAATGAATACTGTGTAATTTCCAGCAGTCGATAATGTCACGCTGCAGGCTTGCTAACTCTGCAGAGGCAATCGCCCTTCTGCAGATCACAGTGTTTACCCGAGGAAGAAATGATGGCTGTGTGAGAGAAGTCATGCTGCTTCCTGCTCAGGAGACGCAGCACTGATTAATGAGAGAGCAGGCTTTCCATTCGGCGGTCTGCAAATCTGCCATCCATGCACGCAGAAACAGACAGTTCTAGGGAAGAAGGAACGGGATAGACTCATTCCTCAGAGCCAGGGAGACCCAGGTAGCTCCTGGGATGACTCGATCTCTAGTGTCACCTTTCATTTGCAGAAAGTCAGCCTCTGACTTAGGACGACTTCCTACTTGCTGACTTTTCCTAGAGATCATCTCTGGTGAGAACACTGAGCTGCACTCCATAGATGTGCATTTGCAACCAGGATCTAATGGAGCTCAGCCTCTGCTCTTTCTCTGGAACCAACCTCCGGGTGTGTGCCCACCTATAAAAACGAGGGGATTTGCCTGGTTAACCTTGTAGGTCCCTTGCAGCACTCCAAGTCTCACTCTTGCATTTTGAAAGGAGAATAGGCTGAGAGGCAAAAATCATTATGTCCCAAGATGTCCACGTCTTAATCCCTGGAAACCATGAACAACTTACCTTACAGAGCAGACTTGGCAGACCTGATTCAATTTCCAGGATCTTAAAATGGGAAGATTATCCTGGATTATTTGGGTGCAGCTGATATAATCAGAAGGATCCTTAGAAGATAGAGGAGGGAGGCAGAAAAGTCAGAGAAAGAGAGGGGACCCAGCAAGCAGCGGGTGGCCTGATCTTGGCTTTGATGCTGGAGGAAGGGGCTGTGAGTCAAGGAGAACAGGTGCTTCCACAGTCTGGAGGAGGCAGTGAAACAAACTTTCCCCCTAAAGCCTCCTGAAGGAACCAGTCTTGCCAACATATTGACCTTAGTCCAGAGAGAACCATCTGGGACTTTGGATTCCAGAATGGTAAAGCACCATGCTTGTGTTGTCTGTCTGGTAACTTGCTGCCGTGGGAATAAGAATCATACTGCCAAGAAGGCCCATGCCAGATGATGAGGGTCCCTGACCTGCTGCCCACCAACAGAGCATCCACAATGCTGAGGTGAACACCCTAATGCCAGGGAGCCAGACTGCTTCACTGTGCACTAAGCTGGAAGATCCTGGCTACATCATTAGGTCAACAAAGTGGCCACTCGTCATCCCCACGGGTCACTACAGACAGCCAGGGTGGATAATTTAGCACCTGGGCATGTGAAATGACATAGACTAACTAGGATAAACCAATCAACTGACATTCATTGAGCGCTCCTTATTTGTCAGATATTGAATGCTAGAGCAACTACAAGAAGTAGGTACTATCGGTGTCTTTGTTTTATGAAGGAAGAGAGTCTCACAAGGAACAGAGGGAATGCTGGCATTCTACCTAGGCCTACCTCAATCAAGACTCCAAGCTCCCATTCAGTGAATTTATTTTTTAGTCCCAGAATTCCTTATGCACCATGACATCCAGTCAAAGGACCAGAGCCCCCCAAGAGGGACAGTCCCTTTGGGACAGGGTTCTCAAACTTGGACTCCTAGACCACAACTCCAGATGTCCCAACCCAGCAGGCTTGGAAAGTGGAGTGGGAAATTGTCTTCCTAGTATGCTTCCAGGTGATCTTGACACTGCTGGTCCATGGACCACACTTTGAGTAGCAAAGCTCTAGAAGCTACCCTACTAGTCCCTGCCTCCAGGTCTAGATACCTGGAGGTACTCGGCTGAAACCAGGCCAAGCTTAACCTTGTTTTGCCATCTAACCAACTTTTTGCAAAAGTCAGAATAAAGAGGATTTATTTTGATGTGGACATTGAGAAAAATGGAGGCAGAGGTTATTATTATCTCCCACCTTGGCTGGGCTGCATGAGTTGTATAGTGGCCTCTTGTTTTTTTTCCAGACCTAGAAGAGATGCTGCTTATATAATAATAAAACTCTTCTACATGTGTTGAGAACTTTTAAAATAAAATACATTTTTCGTATATGTTGATTCATAGTCCAAGTTCATAAAATTAGTTTATGTAACATGGGCAATAATCTGACTAGAAAAGCCATTGACTATAAAATACTCAACCAATAAATATCTTCCTTGGTCTGCGCAGCTAAGAGGGAAAAAATGATAGTTGTGGTTGTCACTGAGAAAATAAAAAATAATCTCTAATTTTCTATAACCAGTGAGATTGTTGGGTTATAACTTCCTAGCATAAGTCTTCGTGTTATACAAGAATAGCACAGTAATATATCTTTTATTATTATTATTATTATTATTATTATTATTATTATTTGACAGGTAGAGTTAGTGAGAGAGAGAGACAGAGAGAAAGGTCTTCCTTCTGTTGGTTCACTCCCCAAATGGCCGCTATGGCTGGCGCTGCACCAATCTGAAACCAGGAGCCAGGTGCTTCTCCTGGTCTCCCATGCAGGTGCAGGGCCCAACCACTTGGGCCATCCTCCACTGCCTTCCCAGCCCACAGCAGAGAGCTGGACTGGAAGAGGAGAAACCGGGACTAGAACCCGGTACCCATATGGGATGCCGGCGCCACAGGCGGAGGATTAACCAAGTGAGCCGCGGTGGTGGTCCTATCTTTTATTATTTTTAATAATTTATTTTATTTTTAACCACTTGAAATGTACAGTGAGCGAGAGAGAAAGAGATAGAGATAAAGACATCTTCCATCTACTGCTTCATTCCCCGGTCCAAAGCCAGGGAGTGGGTCTTCCACATGGCTGGCAGGGACTCAAGTGCTTCAGCCATCACCTGCTACCTCCCAGGCACATTAGCCAGAAGCTGGATCAGAAACGGAGCAGGGGGACTCAAAATGGCAATTGCATATGGGATGTGACATCCCAAGCAGATCAACCCACTGTGCTCCAATACCTGCCCCTGTAAAATGCCTATGGGAGGAAAAAATTGGACAAGAGGAAAAGACAGACTGAGGGGGTGCATGTTGGGGTGCAGGAAGCTCAGTAGCCCCCTGGGATGCTTCACCCCACGTCAGTCCCAGCGGTTCTGCTTGTCATCCAGATTCCTGCTAATGCACCTGGGAGGCAGTAAATGGAGGCTCAAGTACTTAAGAGCCTGTCACCCATTTGGGAGACAGAATTCCTGGCCCCTGGCTTCAGCCTGGCCCAGCCCAGCTGTTACAACCATTCAGGGAGTGAACCAGGTGGTGGAATTTCTCTCTCTCTCTTTCTCACTGCCTTTCAAGTAATTAAATAATTATTTTAGAAAACAAAAGATGGGGCTGGCATGGAGTAGTGGGTGAAGTCACCACTCGTAACACTAGCATACCATATCAGAGCATCCATTCAGGTTCCAGTTGCTCTACTTCCAGTCCAGCTCCCTGGGGTGACAGTGGAGGATGACCCAAGTACGTAGGTCCTTGCCACCCATATGGGAGATCTGGATGGAGTTCCAGGATCCCAGCTTCCACTTAGACGAGCCCCAGTGTTTGTGGCTGTTTGGGGAGTGAACCAGAGGATGGCAGATTTCTTTCTCTCTGTCTCAGTCTTCCCCTCTCTCTCCATCACTCTGACTTTCAAATCAGTCCATCAATAAAAACATTTTTAAATAAAAATAAAAGATAGACTGGGCTAAATCATGATGATACAGCCACAGCCCACCTGTTTGTTGGCAGAGGGAAGGGAAGGGAAGGGGAGGGAAGGGAACGGAAGGGAGGGAAGGGGAAGAGAGAAGGGGAGAGGGGAGGAGGGGAGAGGAGGGAAGGGGAAACCATTATTTTCCCCATGAGCCATCCCAAACTTGCTGGTCCCTGTATATTTAGGTCACTTCATTCTCTATAGCCTCTAAAATGCACTGAGCCCATTAATGAATTTATTCCAGGATTATATCTAGGCAGGGGGAGATGGAACAGGGGAGAGAAAAGGCCAAGCTCCAGATGTGAGCCTTGATTTGTGAATGGCCCCGCAAATTAATCCTTCTAAAACAGGAAATCCTGGCAGCAGGCCTGAGCACTCTCTCAGGATCTGGGTCAATTTAAGCGTCCTCTCCCTCTCCTGCAGCCTTCAACCTTCTCGCTGCTCTTCCTCCTTGCACACAGTCAATCATCCCCTCAGCCCTCACACACACACACGCACTCATTCACTCATGTACACACTCGCTCATTCATACACACACACGTACATGTTCATATACACACTCATACATGCACTCACACACACATGTTGTGCGCATTTGCTTTGCTTTACCTTTGCAGCTTCCATCAAACAAGAAAGGAAAATCATTTCCAGGGTTTCCTTCCCAGAGTGTTGGATGGCTGGGCAGTGAGAGGGGGAAGGGCAAGGAGAACACCTGCTCCTCTCATTAAAGGGCTCCCAGGGCAGATCTAGGAGGTGAAGACATCTGGGAGAGGGGCTAGGTGACAGCTCCTCGCCTTCCGCTGAGCAACACGCTGCCACCAATCGCTGGGCAGCGTACTCCTACTGCTTACTAAGAGAGTATGTCAAAAAGTTTGTGGGAAAATGCAGTTAAAAGATATTTATTTGGGAGCAAAAATTTGAAAACCACACATAGTGTTTTCAGTATATGCATTTTCCATGAGTCTTTTGTAATAGAACTGTAACTTTGGGCTAATCAGCAATAAGCCCCAGATGGTAAGGAACCTATACTAATCAAGTTCTCCCTCTCTCTTACTGTCTCTGTCTCTTTCCCTTTTTTTTTAAGCCAAAGAAGTTTTGGCTGATTTTGACCAAAGAAGTTGAGGACTCCTCTTTCCACTCCTGACACTGCCATGTTTGCTTAGAAAGATGAGGCCCAATGGGACTGCTGTTGAGACACAGTGTGTGATTCCAGCACCCCATATCTGAATGCAAGGTTCCAGTACTGGATGCTCTGTTACAAAAAAAAAAAATCCATGCATAGTTTTTCACAATATGCATTTTTCATGAACTTTTTAACATGCCCTTATATGCATGTATTTCAGTATATTTTGCACCAACATAAACTAAATTTTTTAAAGATATATTTGTTTCTTTGAAAGTCAGAGTTAGAGAGAGGGCAGGCAGAAGACAGACACACACACACACACACACACACACACACACATATATAGAGAGGGAGAGACAGAGAGAGACAGAGAGGAGAGAGAAAGGTCCTCCATCCTCTGGTTCACTCCACAAATGGCCACAACGGTTGGAGCTGGGACAATTGGAAGCCAGGATCCAGGAGCTTCTACCCAGTATCCCATGTTGATGGTAGGGGCCCAAGCTCGTGGGCCATCTTCCACCCACTGCTTTCTCAGACACATTAGCAGGGAGTTGGATTGGAGGTGGAACAGCTAGGACTCAAACCGGAGCCCATATGGGACGCTGGCGGTGCAGACAGTAGCTTAACCAGTTGGGCCATAGCGCCGGCCCCATAAACTAAGTTATTAATTCCATTTTCTATGAAGTTATTGACCTAATCTTGGACCTCCAAGAGGTTAAGAAATAAGTTTGTCTTTTTTTTTTTCTTTGACAGAGTTAGTGAGAGAGAGAGAGAGAGAGATCGTCCTTCCATTGGTTCACCCCCAAAATGGTCGCCACCGCCGGAGCTGTGCCAATCCGAAGCCAGGAGCCAGGTGCTTCCTTCTGGTCTCCCATGTGAGTGCAGGGGCCCAAGCACTTGGACCATCTTCCACTGCCTTCCCTGGCCACAGAAGAGAGCTGAATTGGAAGAGGAGCAACCGGAACTAGAACCCGGTGCCCATATGGGATGCTGGTGCTGCAGGTGGAGGATTAACCAAGTGAGCCATGGTGCCCGCCCCGTAAGTTTGTCTTGATCATCAATATGTTCCCAGCACCTGGGGCAGTGTCATGCAGAGTACATACACAATAAGTATTTTTTTTTTTTTAATTTTTTTTTTTTTATTTTTTTTATTTTTTGACAGGCAGAGTGGACAGTGAGAGAGAGAGAGACAGAGAGAAAGGTCTTCCTTTTGCCGTTGGTTCACCCTCCAATGGCCGCCGCGGCCGGCGCGCTGCGGCCGGCGCACCGCGCTGATCCGATGGCAGGAGCCAGGAGCCAAGTGCTTTTCCTGGTCTCCCATGGGGTGCAGGACCCAAGCACCTGGGCCATCCTCCACTGCACTCCTGGGCCACAGCAGAGAGCTGGCCTGGAAGAGGGGCAACCGGGACAGAATCCGGCGCCCCGACCGGGACTAGAACCCGGTGTGCCGGCGCCGCAAGGCGGAGGATTAGCCTAGTGAGCCGCGGCGCCGGCCCACAATAAGTATTTTTGACATGGATTAATAAAATTAGTATTTAGGATTGTTTCTCTTCCTCCTGCTTGTCTCCCTTCACCTTCTCCTCCTTCCTTATAATGACTGACTTCCAGCAACTCCTTAGCACTTTCTTTTCCCTCGGGTTCTGCACACTTGACGGGTTCCCCTGGGATCTGCCCAGGAGCAGTCCTGCAAGTTGAGAGAAGTCCTCCCACATGTTCTGCTGCATGTGTCTCATTCTGCGGGACAGGTTCAGGGGCTACAAACCATTCTCTTTTTTTTAAAGGTTTATTTATTTATTTGAAAGACAGATTTATAGAGAGGCAGAGGCAGAGAGAGAGAGAGATCTTCCATCTACTGGTTCACTCCCCAGATGGCCACAATGTCCAATCCAAAGCCATGAGCCAGGAGCTTCTTCCAGGTTTCCCACACGGGTGCAGGGTCCAAGCACTTGGGCCATCTTCTACTGCTTTCCCAGACCATAGCAGAGAGCTAGATCAGAAGTGGAGCAGCCGGGACTCAAACCAGCACCCATATGGGATGCCAGCACTGAAGGCGGTGGCTTTACCCACTGTGCCACAGCGCCGCCCCCGAACCATTCTTTAGAAGATGTCGTTTGGGGTTTGTCTGAGTTGAAGTTGCTACTCACAGTGTGATCTGTAGACAGGGGCATCAGCAGTACCTGCGAACTTATTTGAAATGCGACTAAACCTCAGCCAGCTCAGAGTCTGTCTTTTAGGTCCTCAGGTCTTGCTGCTGTTTAAGCACTGCTAGGACTAGATGGGTAGACAGCAAGGCAGGTTTCAGGTATGTGGCGTGTCCTCTGAGAAGGCACAGAGGAGGAGGTCAGAGGCAGGAAGTTCATATGCAAGAAACACAGAGAGAGAAAAGGGGTGAGAAGCAGAATTCAATAGAGGAAGCATTCAGACCGGGATGCTGGTGTGGCACTCATGGAAAGGAAGAGGGAGGAATGAAGGCTGGACAGGGAGCTCCCCAGGCTACAAGGCAGATCTCACCAAGTTTTGGCCAACCCAAGCCAGAGCCAGGAGCGTTCATTAGCAGAGCTCCATGGTGGACAGCAAATGGCCAGGTCTTGTAGCTCAGCTGCATTCAGTCATGGGCAAAAGCCTGCCTGGGAGGAGGGTGGCCCCTGCACAAAAGCTGAGGCAGGGTCACAAGTCATCAACTGCAGAGACTCTCGGTTAACAATACTCTTGCCGGCGCCGTGGCTCACTAGGCTAATCCTCCGCCTTGCAGCGCCAGCACACCGGGTTCTAGTCCCGGTCGGGGCGCCGGATTCTGTCCCGGTTGCCCCTCTTCCAGGCCAGCCCTCTGCTGTGGCCCAGGAGTGCAGTGGAGGATGGCCCAAGTGCTTGGGCCCTGCACCCCATGGGAGACCAGGAGAAGCACCTGGCTCCTGCCATTGGATCAGCGCGGTGCGCCAGCCGCGGCGGCCATTGGAGGGTGAACCAACGGCGAAGGAAGACCTTTCTCTCTCTTTCTCTCTGTCTCTCTCTCTCACTGTCCACTCTGCCTGTCAAAAAAAAAAAAAAAAAAAAAAAAAACAACCACTCTTGCAGCTAGGAAACAAGGGCGCTCTCAGCAGTCTGTTTCTGTGGCTACCACATGTGACATATGCAGCCAATTTTGCAAGATACCTATGTGGGTTGGCGAATGCATGGAAAGCACATTTAACAAAATGCCACATTAAAGGAGGCCTGACTTTCGTGCTTTGCTAGGACTGCTGTGTTGTATTCTTGTTCTCCAGGGAGCAATCCCCCTGAGGGTCCCTGGGAGACAAGCTCCAGAGAGTTCCTTCTCCTAAGGAGACCAAGGAGAGCCCCTGTGCTCACAGGAGTCAGTCAACAAGATGCAGTGGTCGCAGGTCTCTGACCCCACCCTCCACAAGCTCAGTAGCTCCAGGCCCAATCCTGTTGGGCCAGAGAACAGGGGCCAGTGGAGAGGAAGCAGGGATGACAGAGGACGGGGAGATGAGGGTATGCACCCTGTGACCCAGGGATGCCTGCACCTACCGGCTTTCACCTTCATGCCCCTTCTAAGTCCATGCACATTTGCAAAGACAGCCGAGCCCACGCACAAAACATGTGCATGAGAACACGTACATGTGACAAATTCACCTCCACCCTCAGATACACACCCCAAAAAAGCCAAGTGCACAGATCCTTCTCCAACCTTCACACCAACTTGTACGGCCAACCCCCCTCCTCTACTTCTGCCATCCCAGCAAACTCCCAAATCACCCTTTGGGTGCCGATTTAATTCACAGACAAGCAATGCACATAAATAAACCCCACATAATCTATGGGAACAAAAGCAGACAATGCAATCAGACATTCAGAAACACAGGGGCTTTGGCGTAATTGAAAAACCAAGAAACATCTGGAGGCTGTGTCTGGAATTTCCAGACATGCTTTGAAAAACATTTCCTTTGGCTATCCATGCCACCCAAACCCTGCAGAGGCAGGAGATAGCCTGGTCCCCTCACGGAGAGTGACTTCTAGGGTAGCCATCTCAGCCACCCTGCTGCTCTGGGAGTACAGCTAGGGAACACTTGTGTCTGCAAAGGTGGTTAGCAATTCTATGGAGCAGTGGCCAGTAGGGAGCTTGCTCATTTACAAAGGGGGCCAATAACATTCCTCACCTACTAGGTTGCCATAGGAACACGGGCGTCAGTAGCTAGCACTGGGAATGAGCCAGCACTATACGGAGAGCAGTCAGGATGTGTTGTTAGGATTCTCCTCTTGGGAATTCTCCAGCCCCAGGGATTCCACAGCCTCTCCTGGCTCCCACTCCTAAAGCACTCGTGCCTTTGCAGACCCCAGTCCCAGCTTCCACACACTTGCTGGCTCCCAGATTCAGCAGGCAGCATCAGCCTGCCCTGGGATTTTAAAAACCCTTCTTTCCTCTTCCCCATTGTGGTTTTGGCAAAAGGGATTTGGTGGAGAGAGCCCAGCGGCTGCGCATCCACAGGATTAGGAGACCAGGAAGCTTATCTCCTGGGCTGCTGCCCAGCTGGGGATGCCCACCTGTGGATGCCCAACTGGGGATGCGGCTGCTGTGGCTGACCGCGGCTGCCAGGACTGGGGCCAGGGTTTCTCCCAGGCGAGGGCAGGGGGCATCGCAGGGTTGCAGCCCTGTACCTTTTCATGGGTTTGTAGGAAGCTGAGGAGCGATGTGGTTCTTTATCTCTTGTCTGTAATTCCTCCCAAAGAGAAGCTATTGGGTGTCTGTCAAAGGAAAGCCGTGGAAAGGTTTTGTTGTCCCGCCTTTCACCCAAAGGCAGTTCCTTTCCCTGGGGTCCACTTGGCTTTCAACCGGTTCCCGGGTGACCTGAAATCCTGAGTTGTCCCCATCTGGTTGCCCTGGGAGACTCCTAGCTCTCTCGGTACAACCTGTTCCTCCCCCCGCCTCTCCCTCCACTGGGCTGCGCCCTCCTGGCCCCCCTCCCTTCCCTTCCCTCGCCTGGGGCCCAGCTGCGCCCTCCGGGGAGAAACCCGCTGCCACGGTACCCGCGGGTGGGAGGGAAGCGGGAGGAGCCGGCGGGCGCAGGAGGGGTGGCCAGGCGCAGAGGGCGGAGGCCGAGCGCCGCGCAGCCAGAGAGGGGCGACTGGAGGTTGCATCTGCAGGAGGAGGCTTCTCAGCTGCTTGGTTACCCAGACAGCGAGATCGGCAGGGAGCAGGACAGCGTCTCCCTGACGTCAGGATCCAGCAAGGGGACCGCGCCAGCAACCCTAGTGCCCCCCGGAGCCCCGCCGGCCGACCGCGGGATAGGGGCCGGACGCGAGGCGCCGGCGGAGCTGGCGCTGGGGGCGCGGGAGCCGGTCGGCTGGGGCGCAGCATGCCCCGTGCCCTCGGGCTATGGAGATCGCCCTGGGGCCCCTGGAGAACGGCGGTGCCATGACCATCCGAGGAGGAGGTGAGGAAACGGCAGGATGCAGCCAAGCAGCGCCGACGGCTGGGCTCGGCGATGGCTCCCAAGAACCGGCGCCGAGAGGGCGCGGCTGCAGCGCGCGGCGGGGCGCAGAGCCGGGGGAGCGGCCTCTGCCGCCGCAGCCCCCGGAGCTGCCACAGTCTAGACGGTCGCCGCTGGAGGAAGAGGAGGGAGAAGGCGACCCCGGCCTGAGCGTGGCGGAGGAGCAGACGCTGGGCGCGGGGGCCCTTCACCACCAGCGCGTCCTCATCAACATCTCCGGGCTGCGCTTTGAGACGCAGCTGGGCACCCTGGCGCAGTTTCCCAACACGCTTCTGGGGGACCCCGCCAAGCGCCTGCGCTACTTCGACCCGCTGAGGAACGAGTACTTCTTCGACCGCAACCGGCCAAGCTTCGACGGCATCCTGTACTACTACCAGTCCGGGGGCCGCCTGCGCCGGCCGGTCAACGTCTCCTTGGACGTGTTTGCGGACGAGATCCGCTTCTACCAGCTAGGGGACGAGGCCATGGAGCGCTTCCGGGAGGACGAGGGCTTCATCAAAGATGAGGAGAAGCCCTTGCCCCGCAACGAGTTCCAGCGCCAGGTGTGGCTCATCTTCGAGTACCCGGAGAGCTCCGGGTCAGCGCGCGCCATCGCCATCGTCTCGGTGTTGGTCATCCTCATCTCCATCATCACCTTCTGCTTGGAGACCCTGCCCGAGTTCAAGGACGAACGCGAGCTGCTCCGCCACCCCCCGGTGCCCCACCAGCCTCCGGCGGCTCCTGCCCTGGGAGCTAATGGCAGCGGGGCCGTGGCACCTGCCTCTGGCTCCACGGTGGCTCCGCTCCTGCCCAGGACCCTGGCCGACCCCTTCTTCATCGTGGAGACCACGTGCGTGATCTGGTTCACATTCGAGCTGCTTGTGCGTTTCTTTGCCTGCCCCAGCAAGGCCGAGTTCTCTCGCAACATCATGAACATCATCGACATCGTGGCCATCTTCCCCTACTTCATCACCCTGGGCACCGAGCTGGCAGAGCAGCAGCCCGGGGGCGGAGGAGGCGGGCAGAACGGCCAGCAGGCCATGTCGCTGGCCATCCTCAGAGTGATCCGCCTGGTGCGTGTGTTCCGCATCTTCAAGCTCTCCCGCCACTCCAAGGGGCTGCAGATCCTGGGCAAGACCCTGCAGGCCTCCATGAGGGAGCTGGGGCTGCTCATCTTCTTCCTCTTCATCGGAGTCATCCTCTTCTCCAGCGCCGTCTACTTCGCAGAGGCTGACAACCAGGGGACCCACTTCTCCAGCATCCCCGATGCCTTCTGGTGGGCGGTGGTCACCATGACCACGGTGGGCTACGGGGACATGAGGCCCATCACAGTGGGGGGCAAGATCGTGGGCTCCCTGTGCGCCATCGCCGGGGTCCTCACCATCGCCCTGCCCGTGCCCGTCATCGTCTCCAACTTCAACTACTTCTACCACCGGGAGACGGACCACGAGGAGCAGGCAGCCCTGAAGGAAGAGCCAGGCAGCCAGAGCCGGGGCACCTCCCTGGATGCAGGAGGCCAGCGCAAGGCCAGCTGGAGCAAGGCTTCCCTCTGCAAAGCTGGGGGGTCCCTGGAGACTGCAGACAGTGTCCGCAGGGGCAGCTGCCTCCTAGAGAAATACAACCTCAAGGCCAAGAGCAATGTGGATCTGCGGAGGTCCCTGTATGCCCTCTGCCTGGACACCAGCCGGGAAACCGACTTGTGAAGGGAGACTGGTGGTGGTGGTGGTGGTGGTGGTGGTGGGGTCAGCATAGTCCCTGAACTTGGGCATCCACTTCCTACCACAGAGTATTGCAAGTCCACCCTGTCACCGGTGCCTGTCCCTCTTCTGTCACTCCTTCCCCTCCTTTCCTCCCCCACTCAGTTCCCCCATTTTTCCTCTTCTTTCCATGACACCAAGGGTCACCTATTTTTAAAAAGTACCACATTCCATGACGCAGGAGCTGCTGAAATGGTGAATGCTGTCAGATGGATGTATTTGTAGCCACTTTCCTATACCCAGCAGAGGGATAACCCAAACAGAAATGACTTTAAATAGCCCAGATCCCAAGAGATTTTGTAACCCTCCCTACCCATGGGTTCAAGTTTGCTTTATATACGATTATATTTGTGTATAGGGGGAAACATTATTTTTGTGGCCAGTGAGTGGATTTTTGTACTGCGGTTCAGATGGGGATATTTTGATTCTATTTCCAAGATACACATTGTATTTGTAGGGGAGAGAGAGAGCGTTACGGTGATGTTTTCTGTGAATTCATGTCAGAGCCAGAGTCCAGTACCTCTGTTCTTTGTTTTTTTTGGGTTTTTCAGGCTGCTCTATTCTCAGATGTGTTTTCGGTGCTTTGTGTCTAAGACAGGGAACATTCTGGAAGAAAGGCAAGTCTGACATTTTTATGCGCCTTAAACAGTTCTCGTAACTTTTTCAAAAAGCATATCACGGATGTTGGAGGAAGACTTCTGATCCTTCACTCTCTTTATTTTTATCCCAGGAAATAAAATGTTGCTTGGTTGGGGCAAGTGTTAGTTTTCCTACAGCCGAAGCAGTTTTGGAAATTTTGCAAAGTAGTCTGTCCCTTGCTGTGTGTGGTGTTGGAGTGTCAGCAAATGAAGCCTTGAAACCTGTGCTTTGCTTAGTGACATGTTGTGATGGGCCTCGTCTCTGTCTCCCAGGCGATGATGGGTACAGTCTGCTTGTCTCGGGCTGCTTGTCACAGGGACACCCCTGCAGCATGTGGTCTGAAGAGGTGGCAGTAGACCCATGCTCAGTGTGGAGTGCGAAGGGTGCTTGGAGCCCCACAGTCCCACTGTGATCTGCTGTGCTGGGTTTCCGAAGTCTGCAGATTTCAAGCTGTGCTTGGTACTGCTCTGCAGCTCTGAGCGACAGTCCTGATTCTCACACATGAAACCTATTCACTAGATTCCCTCCTCGGTGTGAAAAGTCAGAGAAAAGGGTTCTTGGTCTGGGCAGGGTCTGCAGGGTGGACAGCAGCCCTGAGAAGTGCAATGGAAAGGTTTGCTTTTTCACATTCAAGTTTGGCTCCTATTCTGTGCGTCCTTGCCCCGACTCATCCCTACCCCTAGGAAGAATCCTTTTGCTTTCCTTTGCCCTGGATGGTTGAGGCACAGCATCACTGTGTGTAGGTACAACACTGGCTCAGATTTCTCTCCGGATGGGGATTAACGAATCAGCCTTGGGGCTCCACATTCCTGCTGTTGCTTTTTGCAATGAACAATCCAAAGACTGGTTGTTTTCCCATGTTCACCAGAGCAGGCTGGCGGTCTCTACTCACACCTTCCCTTGGAATGACAGTGAGCTCACTGGCTCATTCCAAGTGGGGAGTGCAGGTCTCCCTATGAGTAGGGAGGAGCTAGTGAAAAGGCATCCCTGAACTGTGGATTCCATCGAGGCATGGACGCCAATACTACAAGACGGTGTCTGTGAATGCAGCCAGGATCTGTTAGCAGCACATCTGAGGGGGAAGCAGATCGTGCAGTAGGGCCATTGTTTTTCATTACATGCTAAGGCAAAGGCAAAACAGAGAGGCTCTGCTTATTTATAATTTGCAGTCTGCCTAAAAGCAGGGCATCGTGCCAAAGCTCAACTGCGCCCGCTCTCACTCCCGAGCCCTCTATGCCTGCAAAGCTGGTTTTTGTAGCTTAGCACACAGCTAGGGGTTTGGGACTGGGTATCAACCCCTGCAAACCCAAAGCAATGTCACCACCTTTGGCCTGAAGGCCCCATTCCTTTGGACTTAAGCAATAAAGACAGAGCAACCCCCAGATTTCAGACATCTCTAGGTGCCAAACAGGGTGTTGCTGGCCAGATTAAAATGGAGTGCATGATTAAAATGTGCAGGACATGGGTGCCATCTTAGGCAAATCCTCAGGGAGAGAGAGAAGCAAATGAGATGGTGAGGCTCCCTGTTTTGCATGCGGAGAGGATACTGAAGAGCAGTTTACAAAAGGGTCATGGTGGTGCCACAGGGAATCCTGGAGTCAGGTGCCCTGCTGCGGCTCTCATCCTGGAAGTCACTGATCTCATATTTACCCTGGGGCACGGGGAGGGACACCCACTGGCCAGCTGGACTTGTGGTGCACCTGTTGCTATACTTCTAGAAAAAGAGTCCAGTGTTTCTCTCCAGGCGCCAGGCACAGGCTTTCTGCAGGAGCAACAGGAAAGGGATCTGAATGTCAAGGCTCTTCCCGGGGTACCTGAGGTAAGGAGCCCCCTCCTCCTCCGCCCTCTCTGCTCGGCTGTCATTGGTTTTACACAGCCTTTGCCTTCCTGCACACAGATAAAATCAAGTGACCTCTGCCAAGCTCTTTCTCCAGATGTTGCTCCCTGGCTCCCGGCAGGAAACCACTTCTGGGTTTGTAATCTACCTGCTTTGGGAAAGAAGTCGCAGAAGGCAAGGTTGCTCCTGGATGTCCTGTCCTCGTGTGAGGACAACAAAGCACCCCCCCCTTTTCACTGCTTATTTTTTTTTTCTTTTCCTGCTGGTATGCTTGCTGAACCCTAAGCAATTACAGTTTCAGGAAAACAAAATCAGTTCACTAACTTTAAAAGCCCCAGTGCTGGGAACTCTCCCCAGAGGGGAGAGCAAAACACAGTGCTGGCTCTTGAGGAATTTTTCCAGACAGTTGGGGTTTGCATCATTCTAGCGAGATTGATAGAGGCACTCCCAGGCTCGGGGCAGATGGAGCCAGCAGTTCCTTTGGGTGCGGGGACGCTTGGTCCGAGGCCCCTCCAGCAAGGACAGACTTGTGGCCGATGGAGTTCGGCTCTGGTTGATGGCCAAGGGCACCTGTCTGCTGGCCCCCTAGCACTCTCCTCTGTGTGATGAAGGACAGTGGAAAAACACTTGCCTTCACAGAGCTGCAGTCGCACTGGGGAATCAGTCAGGGTGCAACAGGCAAGCCACACCAGATAACCTGATAATTTGTAGAAAGTGGGATAAAAAATGAACTTAGGGGTGTGTGTTTAGCCTAGCAGTTAAGATGGTAATTGAAAAAAAAAAAAAAGATGCTCCCATTCTGCATCAGAGTACCTAGGTTCAAGCCCCAGCTCTGGCTCCTGAGTCCAGCTTCCTGCTAATGCAGATCCCGGGAGGCAATGGTGGTGGCTCAAGAAACTGGGCTCCTGCCACCCAGGTGGGAGACCTGGATTGAGTGACAGGTTCCCAGCTTCAGCTGGGCATCGCCCTGGGCACTCTGGGCCTTTGAGGAATGAACCAAAGCATGGACTTTTTTTATTTTTCACTCAAATTTTAAAAAGCAATACATTTATTTTCGTGAAAAAAAGTTTTGAAATCCATGCACCATGAGATGTGTCTCAAAAAACTCATGGGAAATGAGTATTATGAGAAAGCTACGTGTGGATGTGCTCAAGGACCCTGTATATGGCTGCAAAACCAAGTGTAGCATACCTGGTGTTGGCCGGGACTTGGGGAGAACAGAATAGCTTTGGGGGACCTTGCAGAGAGGCTAGAGAGAGGGGGCATTCCAGATAAGGCAGATGAGAGCAGTGGGCTGGAGCAGGACCCCAGGTGGTCCCAGACGCTGTCACTCCAACTGGAGCCCAGCCTAAAGCTAACAGTGGGAGCTCCAATTTAGCAAGGCTTGGGGGAGAGGGTCGGTGCTCAGCAGTTTTTTAAGGCAGGGAGTGTGCAAATTCCTGAAAAAGGCACAATAGTAAAAAAAGGCAGGTTAAGAGCCAGCACTGAGGCTGTTATTTCAGTAGGTATGTAACCCTTTAAAATGCAATCTGCTGGAAATGTAACAACTGGCCTCAGGCCAGAGCTGCACAACCCTGTCACATTCGCTCAGCCATCACCCCGAGGGCTGCCTCCTGGGGACCCAGCATGCATGCGAAGCCCTGAGCTGTCTCCCCACATTTGAATTCACTCCACTCCACTGGTGTTGATTGCAGATGCCAGCCCCTGGCTTGGGGAGGGGATCCCATGCTGGCATTTCTTAGCCCAGAGAAGGCCCGATCAGGAAGGCTTAGCATAATTCTACCTCCCAGGAAAATCAGATTTCCACTGTGGCTGTTGGACAGGATGCCCTGTTTCCAGGGAGGCAGAACAAGAGATTCTAGAAATTCTGACTGGGACTCTGGGCAGTGGGTTTCCCCTGAGCTGTTGGTGGGAATGGGCTCCGACTGCCCTGAAGGGTGGGCTTCCTTCTCCTTCTGGTCCAGAGTCTTTTCCTGCATGTGACCCTGAGTGGGTAGCCTGGAGCATGCACTTCACCTAGTTCTCCTCTGGCTGCTGAGCAAGGCCCTGGGCTGGTGCAGCCTCTGTGTGCACCTGGTGTGCTCACCTAGGGTGGTGTGCGTGGGCAGAGGGAGGCATGGCCCAGTCAGGACTGCAGGCTTCCCGAGGAGCAAGACTCTTGTTACCTTCCCCTCCCCTCCCCTCCCCTCCCCTCCCCTTTCCAAAATCTTCATTTACTTAAAGGCAGAGTAACAGGGAGAAACACAGAGATTTTTTAACTGTTGGTTCACTCTCCAAATGGCCACAACAGCTGGGGTCTGGGCTAGGCTGAAGCCAGGATCCAGAAACTCCTACATGGGTAGCTGGGGCCCAAACATCTGGGTCATCCTCCTGCTGCCTTCCCAAGTGCATTACCAGGGAGCTGGATCAGAAGCAGAGCAGTTGAGACTCAAACTGGCCCCGTCATATGGGGTGCTGGCGTCGCAAGTGGCAGTTTAACCTGCTGCCCCAGGACGCTGGTCCCAGCATGTTTTTTCTAACATCAAACATGGCCCCATGGGATGTTTCATCTGAAAATAATCTTGGAAATAGCCTGATGTGACCAATTCGTTTTAAAAGATGGGCAAACAGGACAGGAGAGAAAAGGTGACTCAACCCGGGCCACACCCCTGTTAAAGCAGGACCGGAGCCCATATGGGATGCCGGCACTGCAGGCTGGGGATTTTAACTCGCTGTGCTACAGTGCCAGCCCCAAGAGATAATTTTCAAGTTGGTGTAAGGTCCATGAAGGGGAAGGACAGTGTTGTAATTGGGGAAGACGCCTGCTACTTAGGGAAATGCATGTTGGAGAAGTGACGCTTGGGTGATGCAAAGGAAAGCCTGGGTTGGGGCAAAGAGTAGAGTGGGGCTGGAGATGCTGAGGCTGTGGAGACACTAGGAGGGAGCCCGTGGCCCTTCCAGGAGCAGAGGGTGGAGACCTCGGACAGAGCTTGGACAGAGAAAGCCAAAAGCCACTGGGAGCTCCAGGCAGGATTTTCAATTCCAGCATTGCTCCTAGCTGCTCACCCCTGAGCGACACGTTGGGTGGGGTCCTGCCACTGCAGGCAGCACACCCAGAGAGAGGCAGCTGGACCACCTTGCCCAGGAAAGGGTGAGTACCTCCTGGAAGGAAAGTGATCGATTGCAATCTGATTTGTCTTCTTAATTTGGGAGGTGGGGTCAGGCAAAGACCCCCAGATTCTCCTGAATTGTTCAGCCAAACAGGAGACCCCAGCAGACTCTGAGTGTGTGCCAAGCAGCAGGAAGGAGCAACCTCAGGGTTACATGCTGGGGTGGGCCCAGCGTAAGAGGAGGAGTGCAAGGGGAGCAGGAAGCCCTGGAGACCTACCTGTTATTCCTCCTTTTCCCCGTAAACCTTTAGTTTTACAGGAATTGGCTCCCAAACCAAGCTAGCTTCGTTGTTTGGTAATCCTATAAATTGTGCCCCAACACAAGACCTACAGTTTAGGAACTTCTGAGTGCTGTAATGTGACATGATTGAAATGCAACAGTTGTTATAAATTTCCACAATTATAGTGATTATAAAACTGGAGATTTATGCAGCAGCTTTGCTGCAAGGAGCCCAAACATCTGTCCTTTGGCATGTTTCTATAAACAACGAGATGATGACAACCTGAGTGGGTCCTGCTCAGTAATTCATGCCAGTTACTGGAAATGTACCTAGGACACCGGTGTGTGTTTGTCTGCCTTCTCCCCCAATACTGAAGTCACTTGCAGTTCTTAAATGGACATCACCTGGAACATTGAGGCAGGTGGTCCCAAATGTGCCCAGGAGACCAAAGCATCTGGATACCGTGAAGTATTTCTCAAAGAACATTCACCTTGGACAACTGCCAGTTGCTTGTACATCTGTCCCTCTATTGTACCCTCTCTGCAGTGTGCATTTCTATTATTTTATCACTATTGATGGTTTGTCTATACTGAAGTCATCTATAAATGCCACAGGTTGTGGACATCAGTTTTGAATTGCAATCTGGTGCAACCATAGTAACCACATCATGATTTTCTTGCTTTCTTTTGGGTCTCTGCTTCCAGTCTACTGGACACCTGACTTCCAAATTCATCTCTCCAAAGGACAACCCCATCACCATGTCATCCCAGGGGTCCTAAACAGAATAATTTCAGTCTCTTCAGCCTGACTTGTGAATACATCCATGACATGATGTCAGATATATCTTCTCAGAGAAGTCCATTTCAGTCCCTCCAGGCCAAAGCCATTTCTCCTTCTGTGATGCTTCTGTCACAAACACCTCTGGCCCCTGCTGTGGTTAGTGTTCACCGTCTTCCCTCCCTTCCTGAGAGCAAAAACAGCTCATGCCATTTCTATTCACCTCAGTGCCTAGGATGGGGCTGTGGCGATAGCAGGTGCTCAGTAAGGCGCCTGGAGTGAACTGACTCCTCTTCTGATTTAAACATGGGGCACTTCCAAAGCTTTCACACTGGAACAGCTCAGGCAGATGCTCCTTGACAAGTGTGGGAGAAGGGTCTTTGTCTGACAGTCCCCTTTGCTCTGCCTGAACTTTCTGTGTGTGCATTCATGGGGGTGATGCCATTTGATGGGAGTGGGGGCTTCTAGAATGGGAAAGCAAGGGACACTCTTTCCAGGGGTATGTTTCAGGGACCAGGGAGGAGCTATAGGGGTGGGGATGACAGGGAAGATGGGCTCGGGAATAGAGGTGGAACTCTGGAAAATTGTCACTCTGGCTCAGAAAAGGCTGGTGAAGAATAGTGACCATAAGTCTGGCTTGCCAAAAGCAACCCAGGTACACCTGTTGTTGATCAATGAAATCTTGTTAATTATTTGAACACTCCATGCCTTTCTCTCCCCAAATGTCCTAGTTTGTAAGATGAATTAAATGGTCATCCCAAGAGGAGGGAGGAGGTAATGGGGGTGCTGATGGTCTCCCTTTCTTTTACCCTCTGCTCTTGTTTCCAGGGTGCCACCAGGTTAGCTGTCAATAATACCAGCAGCAAGTGGTACCTGCAGGGCTGAAGTCAACCAGGCCACTGCACATCTTTTAAGTTCTCACACATCATCCACTGTGCCTGGTCCGTGGGATCCCTGTGTAGCCTGCAATCCATGACCTCAGACTCAATCAAACTCACTTCTCAAGTCTTCTATGTGAGACTCGATAAAACCTTCAGAGTCCTAAGTACAGCACAGTGTATGAGGCGTTCCTATAAGTAACTCCAAACAAAACAAATACCAAGCAAAGCACAGACTGAAGAAAAGCTCCCCAAAGTTCTAATATTTTCCTTGGTACTTGATGTCAAAATACACAATCCAAGTGATTTCAAAGCTTTACTGAAGCCTCCTGTTTGGCTGGTGCCCTCAGCTCGGGTTTATTCTCATTGGATAGTCCAGACCTCACCCAATCTCCCCCGCCTCCCTGCGATCCCCAGGGGGTCCTTTACTGAGTGCCTGTGACCACATCCTGGGGCCCAGCCATGGCTAAGCCAGTTCTGTCTGGGTGGCTTTTCAGGGCGGGAATGGGTTCCAGATGTTGCCAGCGGGCGGCCACCAGGGAAGACCTGAGTCTGAGGGGGCTTGAAAGTTCCGGAGCCAGCCAGAACTCTTTCTTTGTTCCGCAGCCTTGAATGGGGCTGCTCTGGTGGCGCCCCAGTGGGGTCTGGTTCACTGGATCTTTTCTGGGAAAATGCTAAGAGGGCAAAGCCAGTGATTAAGGCTGTCTGTGAGCTAGAGATGGCTGGGATCCGGTGCTCAGCCTGGGCCACCCTCGTGTGTGTGGCAGCAAAGGAGAGTGTTGTATTTCAGAGATGGACGAGACCAGAGAGATGCCGGGGGAGTGTGATGTGGTCACAGGAGAAACGGTCATCCGTGAGACCCTTGGACTGCATGGAAGAGAGCATGAGAATGAAATCTGACCGCTCTCTCTCTCTCTGCCTAACAGATACAATCAATGCATGTATCTGGAGCAGGACTGTGATTAGGTGGCTGAAAAAGGCTGGAGGAGACTGACGCGGCTGGGGGGACATTGTTGTGTGATCCAAGAGAAGGGTCAGTCTGAGCAAAGGCACAGGGGACATCTGCGCCTGGGAGGGGACCAGTGAGTGTGACATGGCAGGAGCAGAGCTGTCGCTTCACGGCATGAGTGAAGCCCTGAACATGACGCTGGCTTCTCATCACATCCAGCTTGAACTCTGTCTCCTGCATGGGTCGGGGAAGTGGACAGTGTGCAGGATTTGTTGATGTTATACTTAGATTATTGTCATTATGAAACAGCTATAATAATCTAGCAGTTCACAGTATCTCTTCTCCACATGAGCTACACCGGGGTGGGGGGGGGATGCTTTTCTTTTACTGTTTGATTTGTCCAGCTACAGAATCACTCTCAGGCTGCTTCTTGACTGTGACAAGTAGCTATTTGGTTGGGTATTGGAAGAGACAAGAAGGGGCCAGTGCTGTGGTATAGCAGGTTGAGCCGCTGCCTGCAATGCCAGCATTCCATATGGGTGCAGGGTTTGAGTCCTGACTGCCCCACTTCCAATCCAGCTCCCTGATAATGCACCTGGGAAAGCAGCAGAAGATGGTCCAAGCACTTGGGCCTCTGCATCCACGTGGGAGACCCGGAAGAAGCTCCTGGCTCCTGGCTTCAGCCCAGTTCTAGTCACTGTGGCCATCTGGGGAGTGAACCAGTGAATGGAAGTTCTCTGTCTCTCCCTCTTTCTTTCTGTAAATAAAGAAATGAATCTTTTTTAAAAGAAAGAAAGAGGAATGTTTAGGTGTAGCAATGCACCAGATGCAATTTAGTGTATGGATGCTGACAGGCCCCAGCCTGAAATGTGTGGACAGCCTTTGCCTCTACATCATTCCCAGAAACCAGCCAGTCCTCCCATCAGGTGGGAGAACCATCCTTGCATGCATTTGTCACAGTGTAGAAGTTGAGACCAGGGGGTCCAGAAATAGAGCACCCAGGTCTGAATCCTGGCTCTACTGTTTATTTTCTGCCCAATCCTACTTTTTTCTGTCCTACAGGGATAACTCCCTCTTCCTCATATGGCAATCTTGAGAATCAAACAAAACAGTGTACAGCAATTACTTTGTATGTTGCCTATTCACCTAGTAGATGGTAATCAGTGCTACTCGTCACTGTCACCCATGTATTCAGCATCTACTGAGCACCGACTCTGTGCTTAGCTCCATGTATAAAGAACGGCCCTTCATGAAGAGGCATAGAAAACGACCCTGGCACCGGGGCAGCTGCCCTAGTTCATTTGCATGTCATTTGTTGTTCCCCTGGGTTACAGGCAGGCCCTCTACTTAATGGGACTTGTAAGAGTCTCTTTTATATTGAGGGTCCTTCAAAAAGTTCATGAAGAATGGGCTTAAAAGACAAGCTTATTTTGATGCAACCACTTAAGTCCATGAAAATTTTTCCTAATATGCATTTTCTGTGCATGTTTTGAAGACTCTTGGTACCTTAGCATTTGGGCTAGCAATTCAGGCCACCTCTTTACAAAGTCCCTCTTCCTGGTCACCCTCTTATTGCATCATTTCCTTCATAGCACTTACCATTTTCTGAACTAATTTTTTAAAAGTCTATATGAAGAACAGAGCAACAGAGAGAGAGAGAGACAGAGAGAGAGACAGAGAGAAACAAGGAGACAGAGAGAGACAGAAAGAGACAGAGAGAGAGAAGCCATCTGCTGTTTACTCCCCAGACGCCTGCAACAGCAGGGATCCTTGTAGTTGAGCCATCATTTGCTGCCTCCCGAGGTGTGCATTAGCAGGAGGCTGGTTCTGAAGCTGAGGAGAGACCGTATCCCAGGCACTCCAACAAGGGATGCAGTCATCCCAGGCTGTGCCACAGTGCCCCCACCCTGAATTTATATTTTCACTTGCTTACTGTCTCTTTTTTCCTACTAGAATCTAAACTCCGTAAGAATCGAGAAGGTGTCTGACGTGCTCCCTCTCTGTATCCCTGGCACACAGAAGTGTTCCATCAGTGCTGTGGGCTGGCATGAACTGGGCTCAGAGGGCACAGATGTGAAAAATCCACTAGCCCTTCAGTTGTCCCTGCAGGACAGAGGCCATGATTCTCTTTCTTGGCCACATCTGGCGTTCTGGGGAAGCAGTGCAGCCAGCCTGATGCTTGTGAGTTGTTTGGTTGAGTGAATGGAGCACACAGGAGGTGCATGTGTCTGGAGTGAGGGGAGAAAGGCTTTTAAGAACAGCAGCAAAAGGAAAACACAGAAAAAGGTTTTTGGTGTGTGTGTGTGTGTTTGGTGGAGGTGCAGGGGTTATTATCATGGTCAAGCAGGTTGATAAGCATTTTTACTGTTTATAAGTTTCAAAATGTGGTATAAGAGCTTATCTGAGAAAGCTGGAGGTTCCCAATTTTCCATTGCTTTGAAATAGGGGCCCTTGCGTCTGTACTGCCATCCAGCCCCTGGGCCTACGTGACATTTACAAATCAGTTATCTACACTGAGCTCCCAAGAGCTTGCTCTGCCTTTCTCCAAGCTGGCGGCTGGCCCCCCTTGACAAGAGAAGCTGGGATGTGTTTTGACAACCACGTGGTTTCCTTGGCAAGCTGCCAGCGTTCCCAGGCAGCTCAACAGAGAAAGCTTCAGCTTTCAGATCAAGGCTGAAATTCTCAGGGCCTCCCCGGGTAGAGGCACATGTTGACTTCGTCCAAAGACTGGCACTTGGATTCGTCTCCGGGCTCTGCGAGACTTGCTTGTCTGTAGAGTGTGAAGCAGGTCTCAGGCCTCGTCATCCTTTGTCCCTAAGAAAAGGCCTGTGAACTTGTAGCACAAACACCCACAGAGCACAGGACACATCTCCTGAGCCCCTTGTAAGAACCCCAAGATAAGCAAAGCACAGGAAGGGGACAATAGAGACACCAGGAATCCAATTGGGGTGTTAGCCCCTACACAGATAATGATTGAAGAATTCAACGTAGTAGGTGCTAACGCTACTGTCAGCTACACTTCCTGAGTACCTACTGTGTGCCACGCTCTGTGATGGACATTTTGCACACATTGTTCCCCACCACTGGAATAGCATTGCCACGTTGTAGAGCCAGGATGAGGAAGTTCCTCAAACCACACAGCTCGTGATTGGCAGAGCTGGACTCGAACTCTCTGTCTCCAGACTTGGTGTCTCTGATAAAAGCCGAACCTGCAGGAGTGGAGATCCATGTTGGAGGTTGGAGGAGGGTCAGGTCACAGCAATGATGATGCACCTTGAGGCAAACCTGGGTTTGGTGTAGGCGGAGAGGAGGGGCCAAGTCAGGGGAGGTAGAACTCATTAGCAAGAAGAAGAAATCTCAGCAGCCAAAAATCTGGGGGTGGGTTAGCAGGAGACACCCTGAGAGGAGAGTGAGGGCTGATCCTGCCGGGGTGGAAGGTGGTGGGCAGCTATGAGGGCTGGTGGGATGATGGGAGTGGTACTCGGGCAGGCTCGTTGAGGCAGGGCTATGGGGGGCTTCCAACTTCAGACTGAGGGATTTAGATCTGATGCTCTGCTTTAGGGGCAGGCAGCCGTAGAGGTTTGCAAGAGGAGAATGAACCTCAGGACAGTGTGTTTTCTGGAGACTGGCGAGAATGGCGCATGAGAATCAAGGCAGGGGAGCCAATGTGAGGGGTTGAGACGGCAGAGGAGTGCGGGGGCTCCCATTCCCCATGCCTTGCTCTACAGGCTCCTCTTCTCTCTGCTCACTTGCACTGCTGCACAGCCACCAATGCTCCCCAAACCCAGGCCTTGCTGAGTGCTCCATCTGGATCGCACTAGAGCTGTGGCTTGACCCCCACTAGGGTCCAAGGTAGTCAGACCATGCGGGCTCTCGAAGACCCAAAGGAGCTCATTTTCCTTAGCCTGCGGGAAGCCTCCCAAGGTGCTGTCATCACACAGGGGTGTGAATTTTTTGCTCTCTTATTAAAATTGCTCCTGGTCATTATAGAAGCAAGACAGATGTTTTATAGCAGAATTTACTTCTCTGGACCCATTCTGGGAAGGAGGGGAAGATGATATCTCTTTGGTTAAATAGGAGATCAAAACCACGTATTCCATGGCAGCCTGTTTGTCTTTGCTGGACAGCTGCTTACTCACGGATTGCATGCTGGATGTTACGGTTACTTTTCCTACGGAAGGTACTCAGGAGTCCTAGAAAGACAGGGTTGCTTCCTGCAGGAGAGAGGGAGCCTGTCCCTTGGTTTGGAATTGCTAGAGCACTAGAGGCCCAAGTGACACATTTATAACGTCCGTGAGTGTGGTGTGTGGGCACGGGCAGGAGGTGGGGGCCAGGAATTGGGCACTGCTCTGGGGAATCCACCCTGCTGTTCTTGCCACATCAGGGAGATGCCTCCACCCTCTGGAAACCCTGCCGAGCAGATCTGACAGCGAGGGTGGGTTCAATCACATGCCTGTAGAATCAGAGACTGTCAGAGCTAGAAGTCTCAGCATCCAACAACAGCAGTGCTCTCAAATTGTGCTGTGAATAAGAACCACAAAGAGTGCTTCCAAAATCCAGGTTACTGGGTACCCCTCACCCTGAGATTCTAAATGAGTCCGTATTATTGGAACTCTTTTATGGAAGCTCCAAGATTAAGCTGGCAATGACTCTGGGACTATACACACCAGCAAAGCAAAGAAGCAGGTAGAATAGCAGCACAAGTAGGGTCATCTGGTCAACTCCATTGCTAAGCATCAGCTCCATATGGAGGCCTTGTGGGGGCATTCACACAGCTCCTGAACTTCTTCCCTAAGCTTCTTGCCACCAGCCTTCTGATTTGGGCTGTTCTAGGTCCTTACCTAGGAATCCAAACCAGCGGTCACTCCCCACAGCTTTATATTGATTGACCCTTTTTCAGTTTATATCTTCTTCCCAAACACACCACTGTTGGTCCACTGGTTTGAGGTATGTTTTGTATTACATTCTTGTGTCTTTTGATGATTTTAATTGGATAGAACACTTAAGCAGTATTAATGCGCACACATTCAATCTTTTGCAACAACTCTGGAAAGTTCGGGTCCTATTTTATTCCCATTGTCTAAAAACAATTGGAGAGGTTGAAACTTTCCCAAGCCACACAGAAAGTGCTAATTTCTTTGGGGCCCAAACTTGGGCATCCTGGCTCCAAAGTTTATGTTCTACAGCCACTGCACTTCACCTGGATTCTCTTTCTTTGGGAGGACATGTAGTCTGAACTGATTGAACATGACTTTATTAGTCTTCTGTGCCTCACATCAGGAGGATTCTTCCCTGATTGAGACAGGCTGTCAGTGGGATGCCACTTAATTTCCTTGGACTCAGTTGTGTACAATTTTCTCCTACCAAAGGCCTCCATCGGGGTTCCTTCCACAATTTCTTTTTTTTTTTTTTTTTTTTTTTTTTTTTTTTTTTGACAGGCAGAGTGGACAGTGAGAGAGAGACAGAGAGAGAAAGGTCTTCCTTTGCCGCTGGTTCACCCTCCAATGGCCGCCGCTGCAGCCGGCGCACCGCGCTGATCCTGGCAGGAGCCAGGAGCCAGGTGCTTTTCCTGGTCTCCCATGGGGTGCAGGGCCCAAGCACCTGGGCCATCCTCCACTGCACTCCCTGGCCATAGCAGAGAGCTGGCCTGGAAGAGGGGCAACCGGGACAGAATCCGGCGCCCCAACCGGGACTAGAACCCGGTGTGCCGGCGCCGCAAGGTGGAGGATTAGCCTATTGAGCCACGGCGCCGGCTAATTTCGTTGTCTGTTATGGTCCCATGTGCCCTTTGTCTAGGGTTTTCAGTTCACTATCTCTAGATACAGCCAATAACTCTGTTTGACAATTATAGCCAGAAAAATCTTTTCTGCCTTAACTCTCAAAACTACTCCCGTGGATGAGTGTGAGGCATAGGATCTTTCCTCCTCTTTCTTGCAAAGAACAATATCAAAACTTCTCCCTTATTCACCCATTGTCTGCAATCAGACTGTAGTGAGCTAGTGTTCATTGAGTATTTATACTTGTCAGAGACAGTTTTCAGCATGCTACATGTGTTATCTCCCTTGCCCCAGAAAAACAACCATGTGGAATGGAAATTATCATTGCCACTTAGAACTATGAAAAGAGGCAGTAAAGAGATATTTGCCCAAGATCTCATAGGAAGTAAATGACAGAGGCAGGATTTAATACCGAGTAGGCCAGCTCACACACTCATGCTGAGCTAATCCTGTCTGCCATGGCTTAAGCTCATTCTCTCTCGCTAAGTCAGCAGTGAAGAGTAACTCATCCATTCAGCAAATATTTATGGAGTCCTGCTCTTTGCCAGGTGAGGAGCAGCGGTATGGCCGCTGACTGTATGTAGCTTCGCCTAATAGGGGATCCGATAATCCTACAACTATATGTGAAATTGCATGTGTGAGGAATGACTGAAGAAGAGGCTGTAGTGCTACGAAAGGGTATACTAGGGCTGCTCACATAGATTGGAGATGGAGGCCTGAAATGACAAAGACCCCTTGAGATAAAAACCTGGGAGCCTGGGTGTGGGCAATACTGCGAGAGGCCCTGTGACCTTAGCCTGGCTTTGGGAGCCTCTGGTGGAAGGAAAAGGGACAAAGCAGGAAGATTAGTTCTGCCGCCTTCCAGGAAGTTTTTTGTCTCCCTTCACTTAGCTGCTCCTTTATCCAGCCCTGAGTGGATTCCCAGAGACCACCCTGAACTCGTCCCCTCTCCCAGCAGGAGAAACTGGAAGAAACTTGAAGAGAATCAGGTAGGTCAGGTCTGCTGGGTGCCAAGCTGGGGTGCTGGGGAGAGGAGGATGGAGGCTCCATGGAGCTGGGTCCCAGTGGCAGCCCCCACAGCCTGGACTAGGCCCTTTTTCTCTAGGTGTGCTGGGAGTGCCTTCTGTGTGAAGTGGGGACCAGCCTGGGGATCCCTGACGTCCTGTCACCTCAGAGATTGCTGTGGACGTCACCCCACAGGTTCACGGGCGAGCACTGGGAACTCGGCAGCTGCTCAGGAAATTCCTCAGGTGTTTTTGCTTATTTGACTTGTTTATTGTTTATTTGAAAGGCAGAGTGACGGAGATAGAGATAGAAATGATACAGATATAGCTATAAATGCAGATTTACAGATATACATAGGTCAATTTTCTACAACAGCTGGGGCTGGGATACACCAAAGCCAGGAGCCAGGAACTCCATCCAGGCCTCCCCCATGGGTGGCAGAGGCCCAAGTACTTGAGCCATCATCTGCTGCTTTCCCAGGGTGTGCGTTAGCAGGAAACTAGGTTAGAAGCAGAGGTGGCACATGGGATACAGGCATCCAAGCAGTGGGCTTAACCTGTTGTAGCACAGTGCTTGCCCCTGAATGGTTTGATCATCTACGTGTGTGTGTGTGTGTGTGTGTGTTTTAATTGGGGGGGTGGAGAGCAGGGGAGAGAGAGAGAAAGAGAGTGAGAGAGAGAGATCCCATCCACTAGTTCACTCCTCAAATATCAGCAACAGCTAGGGCTGGACTAGTCTGAAGCTGGGAGCATGGAACTCAATCCAGGTCTCCCACATGGATGGCAGGAATCCAATCACTTGACTCATCACCTTCTGCCTCCCAGAGTCTACATAAGCAGGAAACTAGAGTCAGGCTTTGGAGCTGGGACACAAAAACCCAGGCACTCTGATATTGGACATAGGTATCTTAACCACTAGGCTAAACATCTGTCCTCAGGTGAGGATTTTCTGCCAAGGTCTTCAAGTCCTTTTGCTCAGCCCAGATGGGATCTCAGGTGTCAATGACCTAGGAAATGAAGACTTCCTTCATTTTGAGGGAACTAAGGAAGGGAGGTTGATGACCTAATCAAATATTTATCCCAAGAGGCAAAAGGAGAAAAAGAAAGGACATGAAAGAGGAGAGACTGCAAGAGGAGAGGGACAGATTGTGAGCTCTAGGGAGGAGGAGCTGGGGAGCCAATTGTGGGGTCATCATCCTAAGGGTGCTTGCTGTCATCCCTACAGCTCAGAGCTGAGCTACTTTGCAAAGCTCGGACCATGAGATTACACTGAGCACACGGCTCTCAGCCTCTCCAACACTAGGACCCAGACTGATGACGGAGGCAGGATGTCAGGTGGGCGGGCTGAGCCGACTGCCGGCCTCTGGCTTATCATGACCTGGGGATAGCATATTTGTCTATTCCCACTGGCCAGAGTGACTCTACTGACCTGGAGGCCACGGTGGAAAGTACTGTCTTTTGAACAACAAGGTTGCAAAAACAACAAAAAGCTAATGATGAGGTCATGAGGAGGCTTGGGCTGGTACAGAGTTCTCCTCCTTTAGAGAAACACGATTAGAATAGACAGAAATGAGAAGCAACTTCCATTCACAGTGAAGATGGTGAAGGAAACGTGATGCTGTTGAATTAGTCCTAAACCTGAAGTCAGGAGAGAGTCCCAGGTCGTTCATATCCTAACAGATGTCTTTATCCAGTTCCTTAAGCCTTTTGGCTCTCATAGCTCTTGGTCATATAAGGGACCTCGTACTATCTGCTTTACAGGGTTGTCAATATTTCATCAATGATGTAACATCTTTTGGGTGCAAGAGCTTTTTAAGACTGAAAACTACTTTGCAAATAAAAAAAGATTATTTCTCTTAACAAATCAAGGAAGGAAGAACAGTAAGTGAAATGTGTCTGTTTTCCCCATTTTGCCACAAATCCAGAGCTGCTGTGTTGCCAGGCACAGAGCGCAGCATACGACTGTACTGACAGAAGCATAATGTGAGTACCGGCAATGCAATGGTCAAATCAGGTGGGAGGAAGTTGTATGTAACAGGATGAAGAATAATTTAGTGCCCAATTCACATCTATAACCCAGGAAGCTGCTGAATCAGGGAGGCATTGGTAGGAAGCAATGCATCAGTAGGGGTGGGCTGGATTATCCTGCAGTAACAACATAACCCCCCAATTCCAAGGGCTTAAAGCCCAGTGGTGTATTTCTTACTCACCTTATTATGTCCATCATGGGACAGCAGGGGGCTTTGCTCAGTCTGGTTGCTTAGGGATCAATGGTGACCAAATGGCTGCCTTCATGGAAGAACAGGAGTCGATGGGCTTCAAGTAAAGAGGACTTTGAAGAGTGTGTGTCAGTACTCAACTCACTGACCAGAACTAGTCACATGACTTCACCAACGCACAGATAAGCCAGAGGTTTTTTCTCCCTCCCTCCCTCCCTTCCTTCCTTCCTTTTAATATTTCTTGATTTAGTTGAAAGGCAAAGTTACAGGCAGAGAGAGAGGGGAAGAGACTCAGAAAGATCTTTCATCCACCGGTTCACTCCCCAACTGGCTGCAATAGCCAGAGCTGGGCCTGTCTGAAGCCAGGAGCCAGGAGATTTCTCTGGGTCTCTTATGTAGGTGCAGGGGCTCAAGGACTTGGGCCATCTTCCACTGCTTTCCCAGGCCATTAGTAGGAAGCTGGATCAGAAGTGGAAGTAGAACAAGTGGGACTTGAACCGGCACCCATTTGGGCTGCTGGCACTGCTATGCCATAGTGCTGACCCCTAGAAATTCTTTTAAAATTTCTGTATTTACAAAAGCAGTGTGAAGGAGAGAGGGGAGAGGGATTTGGCAGGGGTGGAGGGGTGCAGAGAGAAACTGATATCTTTCACTTACTGGTTCATTCTTCAAGTGGCTGCAATAGTCGGTCTGGACCAGGCCAGAGCCAGGAGCCAGGAACTCCATCCTAGTCTCCCACTTGGGGTGCAGGAGCCCAAGCAATTGGGGCATCCTCTGCTGCCTCCCCAGGTGCGCTAGCAGAGAGCTGTACCACATTGCTGGCCCCAGAAAGAACAATTCTGCCCAGAAATACTTGGAAGCGCTAAATCACTGCTCCACTCACTCACTGAAAATCAACAGAAATCAAGTCAGAGATCGTTAAGGCAAAAATCCCCTGATGGTGGCTGGTGCCGAGAGATTCCACTTTCTGAAACAATGCCAAGGCATGATCTAGTCCTCCATGTTATTAAATGCACAAATTGTTTATTGACGCTAATCTTTTTGCTATGAAAACAAATTATTTTTTACTACTTCGTGATTTCTGTACTGATTGCATCCTAGGAAGGTGGAGGTGAACCAGACTTCAGAGCTCAACCAGCTTCATGGAGAGGGTCCCACATGGGGCCGGCTAACGGTCTTTTCCGAGTTGCAGAACCATTCAGGGGCTGGCCCAGGACCCGAATCCGACTCTCTCACTGGGCTAGTCCACTGGACTCCACACCACATTTCCTTTAGCTCTTTCTCCAGGGCCAGATGTTTCCAGTTTGCATTACCAGCTCTGATGCTATTTTTACTGACACAGCTGGCTCATGTAACAGCGTTCATCCGCATTATTCCTTTTATCAAATGATGGAATGTCAACATACCCAGGCTTCCCGTCTGACTCCTTGCAGTGGCTGGTTTCTGAAATATCCCCCAATTCATCTTCTAGGACTCTGGCTGACGAGTTTACGTGAGAAAGCTGTTAGTTGCAGCTATTAGGTCACTGATAAGACCCATCCTTTATTCTCTAATTATGCATTGTTGTCGGCCGTGTGTCATTACTTGGTTAGCTACTAGGATGAGAATAGGCATTTATCTTTTGCTAGACTGCAAGCTCCGTGAGAGCAGGGATAATGTCTGTTCTGCCCGTCCCTGTATTTCTGGCCCCTGGGTGCTCAGTGAACTTTGTGACATGAATGGTTGCTTACTCTGGGCCACACATTATGCCAAGTGCTTCGTAACCAAGGCAGCTTTCCTCACGAAAATTTTTGTCATGTGATACTGTTAGTCCCATTTTACAGATGAACCAACTGGTAGAGTCCACATAGTTAATAACTGATGGGCCAGACTTGACCTAGGCCGAAGTGCCTCCCACTCATTCTCCCATCATACCCGTATTTTCCATCACTGTTGGCTAATCTCTACGTTTCCCATGACCATGGTAATTCTTTTCCTTCCTTTCCATTTGCCTCTAGGACCCATTCATGCTTAATTTTCTTTCAATAATACTTATTATTTAATGGGTTACTTAAATATCATTATCTTAAAATCAATTTAGAATAGCATACCATGAAAATACGTTTCTGGTTACAAACTCTATATAGACTCTAGGACCATATATACCCTTCTGCTGGCTGAAGTCATATTTGTAAGTTGTGCTTATATTGCATTTTTCTGTTGTGGGTGTTGAGTCATTTTCTTGTGTGAAAGAGTTTCTTCCCCACAGCTTCCTCTGATATTCCATTTTATACGAAGAAGGATCTTCCCACCGGTTTGTATATTTGGGAAATGGACTTAAATTTTAATGTTTAGGGGTTGGGCATTTGGCCTAGCAGTGGAGATGCCCGTTAGGACTTCCATGGCTCTTGACTCCAGTTCCCGGTAACGGGGCAGTGCTGATGTCCCAAGTAGCTGGGTTTCTTCCACCCATGTGGGAGACCTGGATGGAGTACTCGGCTCCCAGCTTTGGCCCTACTCAGCTCTGGCCATTGTGGGCATTTGGGGAGTGACCCAGCTGCTGGGAGCTCTCTCTCTTACTCTGTATCTAACACACTCTCTCTGTTTCCACCTATATATTTCTCTCTCTCTGTGTGTGTGTGTCTTTCTTACTGCCTCTTAAAAAAATCATATCAAGCTGTCAGACAATAAGCAGGTAGCACTTATTTGTGATGGAATTGATTTACCTGTGAGTTTTTCAGGTGAGCTGTGAACTCCTTGGGAGAAGTGAGTATTCCTTTCCAACTGTCCCTCCTGGAACAGGTGGTTTTCAACAACATGAGTTGCTGACAAAGACACACCTTGTTAGACCTCGGAACATATACTGCTCATTATGGAGGGACCACACGCACCACTGGGGATGAATCAGTGCTTCTCTGCCACCTCTACTGGGGGAACAGGTCAAAGGGCATGCCCTACATGAGATGGAATCATTAGCATCGTCTGCACCCATCAAGCAGAAGACTAATTGCAATGAGACACTGTCGTGGTGAGCTGCATTCTGTGGCGTTTATTTATTGCTGTGAAATTAACCTTTCTCAGTCGAGGGGCCTCTTTCCAACGATGCTCTCCTGCATTTATGTGGACTCAGCTCAGTTGCCCCAGCTGGGAGGGATATCACCTGCACCTGACCTCTCATGGTACTTTGACTACGAATCTCTCTTACAGACTTACTTGTGTCTATCCCATGTCTTCTGTGCATCCATGGGAATCTTGGCCTCGGTTTTGCACCTTGAGCATCTTTGCTTTATAATATCTACACAAAGAGTGGCTTTCACCTTATAAGGGGGCTATAAATCATTGCTGAAAACTTATTAAATTTGGGCATAATCAAATTGATGTAATAGCCCCAGGAGATAGTCCCGGGAGAGCAGCTGGGAGTTCAACCGCTGGACTCACGTGGCCACTTTGAGCCCCGGCTCTGTCGTTTATGAGCCCAGTGAGCCTGGGCAGGCTACTTAACCTCGATAAGCTTCTGGTTTCTGATCTGTACAATGGCGATCACAAAATCCCTATCTGCTAAGGCCGTTGTGAGATAACATAATGAGATAACATAAGCAAAAAGCTTAGTAAAGTTCCTGCTCTTGTGTAGTGGAGAGCTCTAGTTGGAGAGATAATAATTGAGACACTTGATAGATATTTTTAACAGGAGAGAAAATTGCTGGCAATTTATAGAAAGCTCATCCTTGCAGTTGTTCTTCGAGTCATTCCATAGGTATCTGCTTGCAGTTTGATGAGCTCCTGTTTTCAGTAGTGCCACAGAGGACCGAGTCTTTCAAATGTGCAGTTCTTGATTAATTTCGCTGGAGGTCACAAATTACCCAGTGAAGCGGCATCGAGGCGCTCAGAACCCAAAGGATGCAAATGAGAAAATGAAAACTGTGTACAGTGCACTAAATTCCGCCTCCTCGTAAGTCCCCAGGAGAGACACCTTGATGGTGGGGAGGTAGACAAAGCAAATACCAACGAGACCTCTTGTGCTGATCGTGTGTGTGCAGTAGTCAGATCCCATGTCTTGCCTTCATTTTCTGAGTCCATAAAATGTGAGCTATGGCTTCCCCCAATCATCAGAAACAGTGTGAGGATAAACATAGAAGAGGAAAAGGCTCTGGGGTCCTCCCGCAGAGATGAACTGCACAGATTCAGTGTCATTGTGACTATCGTGAATGTCTTGTGACTTTACATTTATAGGAAACGTCTGGGCAGAGGGCCTGCCTCCGTCCCTTCCTTGAGCAGTGTTTGCCTCCCCACGTTTCGGTTTGCTTGGTTCAAAGGAGCCTTCCCATCGGCTGTGCCCAGCTGCGGGAGATGAGGTGGGGGACACGGGGAGTTCTCTGCCCTCAGAGACCACACGAGGAGCTTCAGAAGCTGTCACTCTCAGGTCTGCTTCTGTTATTATCGCCCCAACTTGGACTCTACGTGTGTCTCTGGGAAGAAGAAAGCCCTGGGTGGTGACAGGAAGGTGTGAACGGCAGTTCCCAGAGGTGCTTGTGACTGGTCCTGGGGCACCTGCCGCTGAGTGGCAGGTGTAAGGAGAAATGGCAGCGCCCCGTTTCTGCCCACCCTTTCCCCATCTCTAGTGCCTTCTGGGAGCACAGGGAATGCAGCAGTGCAGAGGGAGCTCCTGGAGAGGCAGCCCCCTCCTTCCTACAGAGCATAGAAGCATTTATGGCAGGAGGCCAACGGCTGAATTAAAGCCTGGGTAATACAGCCAGTGAGACAAGAGATCTCATTCTCCTAATCTGGAGCTCAGCGTGGCAGGGGACAGAGAATTTGTATTTCCATTGTGCAATTATAAAATGCATATTCATTTCATAATGCTAATGTTATTAATTGACAAGTCATTCCCTTTAATCTGTTGGGCAGATAAACACATTTTAAAGCTGTACGTCTTTCCTTTTTCCTCTTTCCTTTCCTTTTCTTTCTTTTCCTTTCCATCAAGTATTTTTGGAGCTTTGGTTTCTACCCTAGACTGTAGTGGTGCTGGAAATACAGAGCATCACCTCTGCCATCTCAGAGCAAACAAAGGGGTGGATGGGCAAGAAAGAAAGGCGTGTTTGTTGAATCTTCCCTGTTAACTCAACACTATGATCTCCACGTCCACATAGGTTTATTTTGTTTAAAGCTACAAACAACCCCCATCACCAAGGGTAAAACGAACAATAAACTTACTTAATGCATTTAATCCTCAGAATGTCCCCACAGGATGAATTCCCTTGGCCCCTCCACATCTTACATCAGGAGGGGGACCGAGAGCTCAGGGATTTGCTGGGAGTTCAGATCACAGAGGTCAGCAACTCACATGCACTCAGATTGGGTTCCTGGCATCTGGAGAGTGCTCTGAGTTACCCCAAGGACCCCCACCCATAGGTTGTTGGAGCTGCGCTCCTAAGGGCCCTGGCCCATCCCAGGGACTCCCTGCCCCTTAGCAGAAACAGCCTCTCGGATACTGAGTCCCAGGATGAAGCTGGAGATAGGAGCTGGGGTGACTTGGGCAGGGCCACATGAGCCATGGGGAGGAGTTTAAGGAGGAGGAGGTTGGAAAAACTAGGGGTCAGAGGTGGGGGGAGTTCAGCCCTTGGTGCTGGCTGGCCATCTTTATTCTGGAACAGTCAACATATAGACTGTGCCTCTGGCCATGCCCTGGGAAGCTGGAGAGAGAGAGAGGACAAAGGTGTTCTTTTCCAACTGTGGCCAAAACCCCAGTAACAGTCAGGGGTTGAGGGTTCTAATTCCTCCCTTCTCCCTTAGCAGCTAAGTGACTGTCCCTAAGTGGACACTTGGGTTCCCCACAGGGTGCTTGTGAGCTCCCAATGAGGCAATGCCTGAGTGATTCGATGCCTGGGGCCCAGGGCTGGGAGATAAGCCTGAGCTGTGTCAGGATGCATCCCTGGGTGGAGGTCACCATGTCTGCAGGGCACTCCCCAGGGTCCTGACAGCCTGGGATCAGCATGGGCTTCCCTCTTTGCCAAGAGGCTAAGCTCCTGAGCTTGCAGAGTTTCTGTCCATTAGTTGTAAAGTACGCACCATAGTACTGGCTTAGATACATGTGAGCGAGGTGTAATTCAAAGTATGGGGGTGAGAGTTTGGTACAGCTGTTGCAATGACTGTTGGGAATCCTGTGTCCCAGATGGGACTGACTGGGTTCCAGTCCCGGCTCTACCCCTAATTCTCGCTTCCTACAAATGTGCACTCTGGGAGGCAGCTGACGGTGACTCGAGGAGACCCAGGTAGGGTTCCTAGCTCCTGGCTTTGACCTGGCCCAGGCTCAGTGGTTGGGGACATTCTGGGGAGTGAACCAGCACATGGCAGATCAGGCTGTCTCTGCCTGTCTTTCTTCCTGCCTCTCAAGTAAATAAATGATATATAAATTTTTAAAAAGTAAGCGCAATGGTCGTTTCCATGTCTGACACATCACAGGCGAGGGGCACAGGCTGCAGGGATGCCCACCTATCCGAGAGTGAAGATCATCGTGGGACAGCACACCAGCCTGCCTGGGTGTGTTTGCTGGGTCTTTTCTAGTCTTAGAGATCTAGACAAGGGCTTAGCAATCTGGCAACCCAAGCCTCTCACTTATAGACGAGGAAGCTGAAGACCAGAAAGATAGGGTTTCAGTAGTAGATATGTGTCCCGTCCCGCGGGACAGCAACTGGGGCCGAGCACCTAGAAGGAGAAATGAAAGGGACAGGAGACACAAGGATGGCAGCAAGACAGGTGCCGATCAAGCTGCGACTTTATTTTTCAACCACACACTTATATATCATCGAGGCAGGGTATCGGGAGGGGGAAGGAGGAGGGGCTTATCTTGTAGCTGCAATGCTAATGCAAGTAGGGGAAAGGTTACAAGGCCTTAAGGCACAAGGTCACACAAGATTGCGTTATCAGTACTATCAGGTCTGGCCTGTCCAGCCCTGTCTCTCAACTAAGAGGTCACATGCTGCGTGGTCCCCGACAGATGTGGGAGAGGTTAGTTCTGGGGACAGAACGGGGCCCCCACCTCTTCCCTGTGCACCCAGTGCCCAGGGTCATCATCACCTCTGCCTGCTCCTCCGCTGGCTTTAGCATTTCCAGCCAGCCTGCACTGAGTGGCCCTGGGCTGCTCACTGGAGCAGAGGGAGACCGGGCTGGAGAGGGCTAGGCTGGGGCTGGCCCGAGGGGGCATCAGACGCAGGTCTTGAGAGGTTCCGGCAGCAGCGACCTACTTACAAAAGGAGCAAACACAGAGCTGCCACTCTGTATTTTATTGTTATAGAGGCTGATAATTTTGGGTTCTGCTGTCAGAGGCACCTATGCCTAGCACGGGCAATTATCCAAATGGGGGAGAGACAGGGAAAGAGACAAAGCTGGACTCTTGTTACAGAGGATGAGGAGGAGTTGGAGTGGATGCTGACAGCAACTCACCCCCACCCTCAAATCCACCACAACCTCTACTACCAATCCCGACAACTAGAATCCACGTGGCATTTGACAATCTACACACTGCTTTCCTGTTGTTGTCTTCATTTCTCCATAGCAACACTAAGGTAGATTTTTGTTTTCCTTTCAACAAATATTGATTTCTCTTGGACCTCCTAGGTGACTAAAGGTGGGTAGACAGTACCTTGTTAGGTGTACAAAGGAACAGAGAGTGTCCGAGGCCAAGGGCACAGCCTTAGATATGGAGTTGATGTGGCATATGTTATGGCCCAAGGCCAAGGCTGGCAAAAGACAGTCAAGGACATGAATGCCCTGAACTCAAGACACAGAACCTGACACAATAGCCTAAAGATGACAGCAAGCCTTGGTAGTCTGGAAAGACATTGGGACTTATAGGCTTTGGAGTCCTTCAGCCATTTAAGGACTCCTTGTAATCCTTGCCAGGAGAAAGGGGGTAGTCACAACATTTCCACCAGGTGGCAGCATTTCCTAGTGCTGGCTCAGTGGGAGGCCCTGGAGGGGAATTGTGGGGGAGAGCACAGGGAGCAGAGTCCCAGGATGGCGGGCTTGTAGCCAGAGCTCAGGTTTCTGGTTCATTCCATACTCCCCTCTCCCTTAAATATACTTCCAAGGACCTCACTCTGGGAAGGGCAGGTGTGAAGCTGTCAGAGGCTTGTCCAGGCATGCCTTCCTCCTTTCCTCTCCCTCCTTCTCCCCGTGTCAAACCTGAATGATGCCACCTTGCTTACAAGCCACAGCCACCTGGGGAGCAGAGCCTCTGGACCCCATCTTTGGACTGAGTCCGGCTTTGCCTTGACCCACTGCGATTCTTCAGCGAGCGACCACCTGGGACCTACCCTTTCAGCTCTCCTCTTGAGAGCTACCTTCCTGGGAGCTGTGGCTCTTGCCTTGGGTTCCTTGAAGATGGAATGGCTGGTGGTAGGGGTGGGGTGGGAGCATGACAGGTGGAGCCACAGAGGAACCAAGGACAAGGAGCTTTCTTAGCTGCTTACTGTGCAACAAACTAGAGCAAGGAACAGGAGAAGATGTGAAAAGCAGAAGACAGACAGGGCAGCCTGGGGTTCCCTTTGTGCTTTAATTCCACCATCTGTCAAGCGTTTGAGGGCCCTGGGACCAGTTTCACAACTTCAAAGCAGTCCAAAGGCACACACTCTCCCTTCTACCATTCCCTCAAGTCCAGAAGGGGACGATCTTATGATTACAAATGAAGTTATTTTCCTATTTGGAGAAAGATTTCAAGACAGCAACAGCCACATCCAAACAAAAGGCCTAATTTAGTCACAAGTGCCAAAAACACACGTCCTTTGGAAAGTACATTCTTCACTGAGTGCCATAAGGCTAGCGAGGACTTTGGCCAACATCAATAGCTGGGACAAAGGACCATCAGAGTACATGGCAGGCAATGAAATCTAAAGATGGGGAAGGAAGGCTGAGACTTGGTTTAGATTCAGGTCAACCTCTAATGCTAGGGTAGCCCAGGGCATTTCAAACAAGGAGACAATTGAGGGTTTCTTTTGCTCCTAATGCTCCCAGGCCCAGCTCTGTCTCCCAGCACACTTGGATTGTTCTTTGTCACATTTTTCCTTTAAAGCTCTGTTATGCTATTTGGGAAAATGCAGCTAAATGCGGTATTGTTTCTTGAAGCTTGGAGGCATTCCCTCTCAAATGTGCCCTCTTCCTCACCCCCCTGTGCGGTCACTGCAAAGGCTGTTTTACAAGCTAAAATGAGATGTGTATCAGAACCCATTCCTTCTGACGTCACTGCTGTCGGTGCTCGTATATGACACAGTGTATGTGAGAGCAGTGCAGGCATGGAGGGGAGCCAGCTGCATTTGCCATCAGAAGATGGGGATTGGGGCTCTAGCCCATTGGAGGAGCTGACTGAAGTCCTTATAAAATGGGAGTAGCAACTGTGTAGCTGAAATCCCCAAGGGTTTTGTAAATCTAATGCATTTGCATTGGGAAAGCATAAGATGCTCTATAAAATACTGTCATGGACCAGTGTTGTGACGCATCAGGTTAAGCTCCCACCTGAGATGCTGGCTTCCCATGTGAGCACCTGTTAACATCCTGTTTTCTCCCAGCTAATGCACCTGGACAAGCAGCAAAAGAGCCCAACTATTAGGGCTTCTCCCACCCACATGGGAGATCTGGATAGAGTTCCAGGCTCCTGGCTTTGGCCTGGACCAACCCCAGTCATTGAGGCCATCTGGGGAGTGAACGAGCACCAGCAGATGGAAGATCTCCTTTACTCTCTGTAACTCTGCTTTCAAATGAATAAATAAAAATTAAGCCTTAAGAAAACTACCATTTCTAAGATTTCAAGCATCACCCAGATTTCCCTCCAATTCTATTGGTTTCTCCCTGGGAAAAGCAGAAGACACTTCCCCCAGGGCCCTGGAATAAGTTTTGCCCTTGAACTTGCCACACACTGGACTCAGGGGCATTTGGGCATCTTCTACGTCATATGACTCCCTCGCCTCTTCATCCTGCACCCAGGCCGGCAGTGGTGTGGTCTGGGCTGTGCTGTTGCCTATAGCATGGGAGGGTTGAGGCTCAGGCTGGGCCTGCCTCTCTGTGCTGCTGTCACTGCAGCCTTCCCCAGGGGAGCAGATCCCCTCCCCACCCCAGCCTTATTAGAACCAGTGAGTGGAGGGACCTTATGTATGGGGTCTTTCCCCTCTCCATGCATTCATTGCCTTTCGCTTCCCTTTTGACCTGCCTATGAGAGCAGCCAAGATGGCTTCCCAGAAAGCTCTCATGATGACCACATAATTTCATTTGTGTTCTAAAGGGTAGGCTTTCCCCTGTGGGCCCTCTGTCAATCCTAAGGGCCATTTTGGTGGAGGTAGGGATGGGTGAGTCACTCCAATAACCGGATGGGTTTGAATTCTAGCAACTGGGCAGGCCCAGGTTCAGCTCTCTGTCTCCAAGGAGCTTTCTGGATCCCCCATCTCCCATCTCCCTGGAATTTTTGGGTACTCATTGCTGGCCCTATACGGCTCTCCCATTACACATTAGAATCTGTACCCTGTGACAGACGCTGCCAACTCCACCCCAGAGAGATGCCAAGCTATGTGCTTTGCAGAGAGCAAGCATCTGGTGTGTAAGAGCTGAGGTATGACAATGAAGGAGTGAGGTTCAAGCTGCAGCATTCGTGGCTTTCCAAGGGGAGAGGAGTCCACACAGGTGAAGCCCAAATGTTGCATCAGGTATAATGGAAGCATGAGGGGTCTTCCCACCCAAAGATGCTGTGGTCTGTGGGTAGGTTCCAAACTCCCAGCTCTACTTCCATCCGTCTTCGTCCATCCTGCAGGGCAGTGAGAGTGAACAGGGAGCTCGGCGTGCTGATCTTTACTCATGAAAAAATGAAAAGAATGAGATGTAGAATGTAGAGTGAAAAGTCCACAGCAATGGGAAACAAGGGCATTTCCTGGCAGTCCCTGGCTCTTGGTGGTCTAGGTGGTCATTCCAGGTCGTGCCCAAGATCTTCCAAGTGTGTGAGAGGATCCACACTCTGAAGCTGTCTGCAGGGGGAGCTGCTCTCCTGAGGGCACCATGGGGCTCTCTGTGTGCATTCCTGGGGCAGAAGCAACCCTGAGTGTGGACCAACTCCACTGGCTCCCAGGAACCTGGGAGTCCAAAAATGACTGGAAAGGCCTAATCCAAGCCCTACAAAAAGATTCCAAGGTAATCGGGGGTGGGGAGGGGGCAATTCCTTAACCCAGACCTCAGCCATCACTCAAAGTCTATGGCAATGTCTCAAAAGCAGTTAGGGCAAGCAAAGTAGATCACTATTCATCAATAGTGACACCTTGGAGACACAATGTTGAGTGAAGAGTAAATGCGCAACTGTGATATAATCCGTGCAAGCTATGCATGTGTAGGAAAATAAAACTGTGCATGAGAAGAATGAGCACTGACTTTAGGAGAGTGACTTCCTCTTTGGAGGTAAGGTAGAGAGTGAGACAGGGCTTCCACATGGAAATTTTGCTATCTGCAACTTTTATGTCCGGGCGAAAGGACACAGAAAAAATTGTCCAAGTCCAAACCATCTGTTACATCTGGGCAGCAGGACTGTGGATTATTTCCTGAACGTCTGAACAATTCCTCAATAGACCCAAACTTTAAGAAGTCATGGGTGCTGAAGGCAGGGTAAGTGAAGGAAGAGGAAGCCTTGCAGTGCAGGGCAACACCTGCCCCACTCCCCTACTCTGAGGTTCTCTGCTCTGACTGCATTTCAGAGCCCTCTGTGAGGCCTGGGCCCCAACTTACATTAGAATCTCAGAAGATGAAACCTAGATCGCAAGTCCATCGCCCCTCTAGGTCCTTGGTGTCTGCTCAGATGTTGTAAGAACAATGGCTGTGGTCTGCACAATCAGAGTCTATGCCACATCATCTATCAACAAACTCCAATGTCAACCTCTTGTCCAAGGGG
Organism: Oryctolagus cuniculus; assembly: GCF_964237555.1. Classification (NCBI taxonomy): domain Eukaryota; kingdom Metazoa; phylum Chordata; class Mammalia; order Lagomorpha; family Leporidae; genus Oryctolagus; species Oryctolagus cuniculus. The sequence continues at coordinate 104,382,090 of NC_091440.1, read as the reverse complement.
ACCTCGGCTCTTATTTCAGAAGCTGCACTTCAAGGTTAGATCTTTTCCAGAACGTGGTTCCTACTACTTCTCCTGCCCCCACTCCACCCCAGGGAGCTGTGCTCTGGCCACAGGCGGTCGGAACACTGGAGATCACAGGGCTGGATATGAACCCAAAACCATCATGCTAGTTCTCTGCCAGGCTGGGGTGCACGAGAGCCACCTTGCATTCAGCAGTCCTGGAGGGAGTCCCTGGGGATCTATTGGTGCCCCCCAGGCTTCAGTGGCAGGGCTCTTGTTTTGTTTCATTGAAGACTTTTAAATTCCTCTTCTGAACCTGTGTGCTGTCCTGAGGTCACGATCCATGCTGGGGCCTGGGTGGGAGGAGTCTGACTCCAGGGCTCACTGTGTCCTGTGACCTTGGATACCCTGTTGTGAGCCGGGAAAAGGCACTTCCCAAAGCTTCCTAGATAGAAAGAGCTTCTGAAGAAATACCAGTTGCGACCACTGGGACGGCTGTTTGCATCTTTTTTGAATGGAACTGTCAAGACAGCTGTTAGGGTCTTCACTCCTTCATCTGGGGCATCATGCAAGGCTATGCACATTGTGTGTATTCAATAATACTCACTGATGAGAAGAATGAGTGAACACATGCAGGGTTTTGAGAAAGCTGTGTCCAACCTGAGAGCAAGAGACTGTTATAATTAGAAAAGCAGCCCCGGCTCTGGGAACCCAGCAGAGGGGCCGGTTCCCGGTGCCCTTGCAGGCAGCAGGGCTGTGCGGGCTCGCAGACAGCCTGGGTCTCAGCCAGGACTTGGAAGGCTGGCTCTGAGTGCAGGCCCAGGGGAAAAGCCGTCCATCATAGAAGGTGGCATTCTCTCCCCTCCCCCACACCCAATCTTCCTCGGACTCCTGGCCGTTGGGAAAGAATCTGACTTTCCCAGGAGGAGAAAGGCCAATTTTAGAACGGGTTTCTTTCTTTCTTTTCTAAGCAAGCTGGTGCCAGTACGGGACATTTTGCACCAGTCTCATGCTAACGTATTCTGGAGCCTTCTCTGACTCCACTTCTCTGCTCCAGCTCACAACCTATGCTTTCTCCTTGTACTGTCCAACCTGGAGGGCAATAATGCTAATTAGGTTGCTCCCTGGCAGGAGAGCGTAGAGAGCTTCTTGGAAGAACAGCCCTTAGAAGGTCTTAAGAATCATCATGGTTGCTCTTTCCTCTCTTCCACAGGTATAACCTACATCCAACAAGACATACATGAATAGGAAAATGGCTTTTTGAGTCACTATTCAAAATGCAGTCCCTGGACCAGAAACTCTAGTATTACCTGGGACCTTATTGAAAACTGTAGGAGGCAAACAGTTGGCCTGCTGGTTAAGGTGCCTGCAACCTCTTATCAGAATCCTTGCTTTGCTAGCTGGCTCCAGTTCCAGATTCCAGTCTTGTGCTAACGCAGATGCTGGGAGGCAGTGGTGATGACCCAGGGCTTGAATTCCTGCCACCAATGTGAGAAATTTGGATTTAGTCCTGGATCCTGGCTTTGGCATCCCCAGACAGGGACATTGTAGGCATTTGGGGAGTGAGCTAGTAGATGGGAGCTCCTGTTTGTTTTGCTCTCCATCTCAGTACCTTTAAAATAAAAAATAAACTAGCTTTCATCATTATTTGAAAGGTGGGGGAGAGAAAGAAGGGGAGAGAGAGACAGAGAGAGGAAGATGGATAGATAAATCTTTCACCTACTGGTTCACTCCCCAGATAGCCACAAAGCCAGGTTTGGTGCAGGCTGAAGCCTGAGTCAGGAGCTTCATCCAGGTGTCCTATGTAGGTGGCAGGGACTCAAGCACTTGGGTTATCCTGCACTGCTTTCCCGGGTGCATTAGCAGAGAGCTGGATAGAAGCACACAGGGGCTGGCATTGAGGTGTAGCGGGCAAAGCCTCTCTGCCTGTGACACCAACATCCCATTTGAGCCCCAGTTTGAGCCCTGGCTTCTCCACTTATGATCCAGCTGCCTGCTAATGTGCCTGGGAGAACAGTGGAAGAGGGCCCAAGCGCTTAGGCCCCTGCACCCACGTGGGAGACCTGGATGAAGCTCCCGACTTCTGGCTTCTGCCTGGCCTGGCCCTGACCGTTGCTGCCACTTAGGGAGTGAACCAGCAGACAAAAGCAAAGCAGCTGGGATTTGAACCAGTGCTCTGCCTGGGGATGCCGGAATCACAGGTGGCAACTCAGCTCAGAGCGCCACAGTGCTGGTGCTAGAAACGCCTTGGTTGGAATTGGAGACCCTCTGGTCACCCGAGTCAGAATCTGCACTGTGTCAAGACCCGCAGGCAGTGTTTCTGTTCTGCAGAGTTTGAGGAGCACGACTTTATCCAGTGAGTTTCACAGTCGGGACTGGCAGCAGTGACGTCACCCGGGAACCTGGTAACAGCGCACGCGCCAGTTCCACCCCAGCCCTGCAGCGCCGTGGATGAAGGGAAGGCATTCTAAGGGATGAAAAACACAGATCCGGGAAGCTTCCACTTTGCAGAGCCAGGCCAATGGGTCAAAGCAAAGCGAGGGAAGCACAGCGATACCAAGTGCTCCTCTTTGGGGAGCAGTAAATGCAGGCGCCTTGGTGCTCTCCCCCCTTGTTTTAGCAGAGAATCAGAATTCATAATGTGGCTGACCCACGTGCAGCCCGGGAGCTGAGAGGATGAGCGGGGAGGGTCAGGCAGATCAGTACGGACTCAGCGGACCACGGCCTCTGCCCACTTTCATAGAGGGCCCTGGCCACCCCATCGGGACCCTCTCCCGGCAGTGGGTCTGCGGCTAAGGAAAAGGTTGCTGTAATTCCTGGGTCTTAGAACCGCTGCACGACTGCCCTCGCCACCATTCACCTCCGATTTTGCAACTCAAGAGCCAGCCTGTGGCGTTGGGAAGCCAATCTCTCCTCAGGTTCCGTGGCTACCTTAGCCCAGCTGTGAGTCCTCCCTAGGAGTCACTGCCCTCATCTGTCCAAGCAGGTGTTTGCTGGTCTCATTCATACAGTTTTATCATAAGCTCATCTTCACTGGGACTCTCAGTGGGAGTCCCCGGCTGCTTGGCTGGGGTGCACCTGCTGATCAGCATAGCTCTCAGAGTGAGGATTGCGGCCTGGATCCATTTCTTCCTTGCTGTCTCCTTTCATCCTATGCATGGTGTATTTTTGACCCCAATGCTTGTCCAGCACAGCCTTGAGGTTTGGTGTTTTCTCCTGGGTGCCTTTGCCTTCCAGAACTCCAAGTAGAGACCAACTTCATGGCCAGCTCCACCGGCTGGGCGTTAGGGATTTGATAGTCACGTTTTATGAGGTCATTGTGACTGAGGTAGGGATTTTGTAGCTGCTGCTTCCTCGATGCTGAGAGCTTCATGGGGTTCTCAAGCCAGCTCCTACGGCCTCACCTCCTGTTCTGTGTCTCCAGTGTTTCGCCGCCCTGGGGCCAGTGCTCACAGCGCTCTACAGCAGGGCTGGTGCAGTGAGAGAATGTCATTATGCTGGCTTCTTAGGCCATCATTACTGCAGACACCTATGGCTTTCTCTATCATGCTTTGTGGGCCACTGACATACTTACATGTTCAACTTATTTTTATTGAGCACTTTTTACATGTTAAAGTGGAAGCTTGCATTAACTTAGGCCACCATGCCCCCATAACAATAGTATAAATCCCTGATATCTCACAATTTCTTTCTAGACAAGGAGCCCATTTATTGGATTAGCAGAAAGAGTCTTCCATCATTCCAGACTTTCTCATCAAGTTTCTACTGATGCTGGTCCAAGAACCAGACCCAAGGCACCTGTTTCATCCATGTACCTGCCTCTGATCACCCAGGCGCTTCTCTTTTGTTCTTTTCCTTAGTAAGATTTATTTTCTTTATTTGAAAGGCAGAGTGACAGAGAGAGAAAAATCTTCTGTCTACTTGTTCCCTCTGCAAATGGTTGCAACAGCAGAGCTGGACTAGGTGGAAGCCAGGAGCTTGGATCCTCATCTGGGTCTCCAATATGGGTGCATTTGGGCCATTTTCCACTGCTTTTGTAGGAGCATTAGCAGGGAGCCAGATTGGAAGCAGAACAGCTAGGACTTGAACCAGTGCTCCTTTGCAGGATGCTGGCATCACAGGCAATCCTGGCCCTGGGAGCTTTTTTCTAAGATGCTCCATCATCAGGTGTTGGCATTGAAGCCTCACCTCATCGCTCCTCCTCCCCTGGCTAGGAACTCATTTGAGGCCACATTCGGTCTTCCACTGGGCTTTCGTGACGCTGCGGATGCTAATGGGGCAGAGGGGAGCTGTTGAGCACTGGGCTCCGGAGCAGGATGAAGGCGCTGGAAGCATCTCCCTTCCTCAGCTGCGGAAGCTGCTTTTCCCACCTTCAGCTGCCGATGCAGACTCATAGTTAACGGAGGTGGAGGCCCAGGAGACAAGAAGGGGAGGGATCCGTTTGTTTGGAAGAACTTCTCTTGGCTAACTGATTTTTAATATTCCAAAAAAGAGAACCCGAAAGTTCTCTCTCTAAAACAAACAAACAAACAAACAAAAACCAAGAGTCTTGTTATTGTTAAGCTTTCAAATAGAAGGTACACTTTGACATGAAATAGGATTACTGTTATTTGACATTGAGAAATAATGCAATAACTTGGAATTCCATGGATGTGGGAAAGGGGAAAGGAAGGGTCCACATATCTCCTTTCTCCTAAGAGTGGTTAACAGTTACTGTTCAAACTTAAGAGAAAATACAAAAGGGCATTGAAAAGCTTAAGGTAAGATTTTTTGATGTCAATTTTTTTTTTGAAATCTGTGCAGATTTTTTTTATAATATGCATTTCCCATGAAACTTTCTTAAGGATTTATTTCTTTCTTTAATTTGAAAGTCAGAGTTAGAGAGAGGATCACACACACACATCTTCCATCTGCTGATTCACTCCCCCCATGGCTGCAACAGCCAGCACTGGGCCTCATTGCTTCATTCAGGTCTCTCCCATGGGTGGCAGGGACCCCGGGACTTGGGCCATCTTCTGCTACTTTCCCAAATGCAGGAGCAGGGAGCTGGATCGGAAGTGGAGTGGCCAGGGCAGGAACTGGCGCCCATATGGGATGCCGAGGCTGCAACTGGCAGCTTTACCCACCACGCCACAACACCAGCCCCTCCCTGAATCTTCTGAATAGCCCTTGTGCTAACATTAAAATTCCCAGTGTGTATTAAAGTATATTTTAAGTTTAAAATAATTTTAAATGTTATTCAATATCACACAGATAACAATAGGGATACATAAAAATAGTATAACTGATAAAAAATTAAGAATGGATGGGAAAAGGGGCAAATGGCATTGTAGAATTCAATCAATTCCTCCTCCGTGACACTAAGTACACAGCATTTTTGGTTAAAATGTGATAAGTTAATAACAGAAAGTTAATCAGTGATGGTAGCCGTGAGATGAACAGAAAGCAGAAACAAATGACCATGGCTGTCCTGGGGGTGTCGGATGTCCTCATTTCTTGCCTCTCTGTAACTATTTTTGAAGGTCATAAGCATGCAAGAATTTCTACAACAACAGAAACCATTTAATATGTCTGTTGGGTCAGAGATAATTGTGTCCAGGTCAGCAAGATCTGGACAGAGAAATGTTTTGATTTCCAGCACTGCCAACTCTATTTTGTTAAGTAAGATAATGCATGGGGGCCATGAAGGTTAAGTTCACGGTGGTGTGACAGCCTGGTGGGGTCAGGCCCACAGTTGACTCCCCATGTGCTGATGGATGGAGCGTGGGAGTGAAAGATGGGAGCTGAGCTCCTATTAAAGGGCCAGGTTGTTGGGGCAAATTGTTCATCCAAGGGTCGCTAATCCTGCACCCAGGAAGACTCTGGGGGGAGTAAGGACCCCCCACCTGGAGAACGGGAAAGGTGATCGGAGACCAGAAGGAATGTTGTGACCGAGTGTGCTTCTCGCTTTCCACAATCGGCCTTTCTACCTATTCCAGGGCTCCCTTCTGGGGCCCTTGATTTCTTGAAGTTAAGGAAGAGTCCAGAGAAAATCAAAGACATTAGATGTGCGAGCCCAGATGCCTCTGCTGTGAAGGTGGCTCCCATGTTGGCAAGCAGTTGCCGAGAGCTCCAGGTCCCAGGCCTGACGATGGGGTGACTGGCTCCATGGGAAACCTAAGGAAAGTGGCTTATGCAGTGTCCCAAAACCTCTCCGCGCAGGCAGCCCCTGCCCCTGCATTTCCTGCCAGCTCCTGTCGAGTATCTACCCAATCATGTTCTTGCCCTCACCAGGTTTTGCCTCTAAGCCCTTGGTCCTCCAGGAATCTCACCAGGTAAAACCAAGCGGGTGCTCGTCAGGTTTCTGCCTTCTTCTCAACTCTTGTCAACATCTCTCTTCCCCCTAGGGGACCAAGGATTTCCTCAAATCCATCATGCGAGGGTGGAACGGCACTCCAGACTGTGCAGCCAATGGGGACGGGCACCACTGTCCTTTTTGCATAGCACTGCCGCCTTCCCAACCCCCTAGAACACTCAGGTCCAAGCTGCCTCCTTGTGCCCAGGTGTTTACCAGCCATGTGCTGCGTGTGCCTTCTCAACGGCAGCCCAGCCCAGTGGTTTCAATTTTGCCTCCTCCTTGTCTGTCTTGTACAGCCCGTGTTTTTTGGATGCTGTACAACTTTATGTTTCTGTCCCTTGTCTGTATCCAGAATACCTTTATTTGCTTCTTAAGTTTTCAAAGTCTTCCTTGATGACCACATGGGCTGTTCACTGGCCAACCTCCTGGTTGGGACTTTGGCACATTGGAATCCATGTATGTCTGCCCTCTTCTAGGGTCCTTGAGGCTGGGGACTGTATCGCATCAGCCTCTCTATGCCCGGTCCACGGCATGAGCCCACACACAGCACACAAGCCGGAGTCTCCGCTGCCCAGCAGAGTGAAGCTGAACTTCAGAATCTAAGTGAGTGGCGGTCCCAGCGCTGCCACTTTCTTGCCTTGCAACTGGGGCACCTGACTGCTCTGAGCATCAGCTTCCCCCTCTGTGCTGCAAGGCTGGTTGAGGTGCGTTCCTGTAGAACGCGTTGCACACACTAAGCACTCAGTCAGATTCAACCATAACCATACGATGAAAGGAACGTAGCGTGCCATTTCGGATTTTTTGTTTACTGCCTGTGTTTTCTATGTTTTGTAAAAACCCCTGGTTAGCACGAATGACGCTCCCTTCCAGAGTTTGAAGACGCAGTCCTGAAATCACAGGAAGAAGCAAAACTTGGTGTGCTCAGCAGTTTGTGCTCAGGGTGGGAAGCACACGCAGGGCTTGGCTTTTCCTCCTCCTGTCTGCAGGTGGCTGGTGCCTGCCATGGAGGTGCGGGGAAGATTGAGGTCCCGCTGTGCAGACAGGCGCAGCGACACTGGAATGACGGCTTCCCGCTTCACTTCCAGCAGTCACAGGGGATGTAGTCAAGGGCTGCTGCCCATGTTCCATCACCGCATGCTTGCGCCCCACGGAAAATTAGTTAAAAAAACTGCGAGATCTTCTCTGGTTCCCCAGAATTAGAGAAGTGCCCGTCAGTTTGGCCGGCAGAACTGCCACACACGTGCCTTGGGTGCCACCTGCTGGGCAGATGTCATATTGCAGCCATTCTTCCCCACCTTGGTTAACAGTCTTCAATCAAGCAGAAAAAAAGTTACTCTCCCACGCAGACCTTTTTGATTGGTTTACTCCACTCTCCCAGCTGTTCGGTAGGGAAATCGCAATGACTTGTCCAAATCCAGAGAGCCGTCTAGTGCTGCTGTGAGGTCCAGAGGGCAGCCACTTCCCTTCTGGGGTCCTGGTTGTACGGTTTTCACGCTACAGCTGCTCCTGTCCACACATCCATTCCTCCCATCCCTTCCACGACTCAGGTCTTCCTTCTCCTGCTGCAGTGACTATAATGTCACTGTCATTGCTATCCGTCCCTCCACCATCTTCCCCTCTAATTCCCCTTCCACTGTGCGGTCAGCGATGTGTTTAAGACAAAGATCCGATCACACCACTGCCCAGATTTAAAACAAGAACAATGTTTGGTGGAGGTGTTTGGCTCAGCAGCGAAGACACCACTTGAAACTCCTGCAGCCCATATCACAGTGCCTGGGCTTGTGCCCCAGCTCAAGTACTTGGGTTTCTGCTACCCTTGTGGGAAACCTGGATGATGTTCCAGGCTTCTGGCTTTGGCTTGACCCATCCTTGACTGTTGTGGCCATTTTGGGAGTGAACAGGCAGATGGAAGATCTCCCTCTGTGTGTTGTTGTCTCTATCTCTCTGTTGCTTTGCCTTTCAAATAAATAAAAATGAATACATTAAAATAACAATAACAAAATTCTCACAGTTTGCAAAGCAACCAGGATAAAGTTTGGCTGTCTTAGCCTCTTGCACAATGTCCTTGACCCTTGCCACTGCCACTGCCAGCCTCCTTTCCCCCACTCCCCACACCCTCCACAGAGGCTCGATCCACACACCAGGCAGAGCGCGCCTCGGCTCTCATTCTCCATCCTCCCTTGCTCCACCCCTCCCCGACTTAGCAGCAGGTGCTGCTTCCCCTCTGCCTGAGCCTCTGACGGCTGCCACACGTGGGTAATGCCGGGTCCTCTCCAGAACCAGACTCCTCCCATCTCTGCTGTGACTCGTGCCTGGGAGACTTGTGCTCATTTCTGCTGGGTTTCGGTTGACTTCAACTGGAAGGGTGAGGTCAAGGTGCTCGTCCTCACCCCCAGTCCTGAGAGCAGTCCCTCCACCATGGCCCCCTCCACCCGCGGCTGCCTCTGCAGGTTTAGAGGTTGTGTGGTTTTGTGGTTCTGGGTTCCTGCGTGGCTCTCTTGGTGTGCCCCACAGCCCCACACCCTGGTCCTCCCTGCCCTCTTCAGGCTCTTTCGTTAACCCTTTCCTGTGTTCTGCCAGTGAGACCCCGACTGATACACCCTCTTCCACGAGGCCGTTCCTGCCTCCTCCTTTCTTCTATAACAGTGTTCATTCCCACCTAGAGTCCTGCACATGCATGCATTTCTCACTCCTGGGATTTGCTGCTTGCACCATTAGCAATCCTATGGTGGTGCCTTTTTTAGCCACTTTCATGTCCATGGTCCCGAGTACAAGGTCTGGCATGCAGATGGAGTCAAGAAACTTGACGCATCAATCAGTCCACTCCCACAGGGTGTGTTTTTCCCAGTGAGACTCTGGTCTCAGGATATTAAGGTTTGGGGTTTGTCCTTTATGGGGACCAGTTTAAGTGTTCCTATTGTAGACGCGACCCTCATCTGATCAGTCATTCAAATGATTTCCTTTGGAGGATGGGTGGATCCAATACATCGGAGCGTGCCCTGCTCAGGCTATTAGGGGTACAGCTGTAGACGGAAAGCCCCATGACAGATAAGAATTCCCTGCAAGTCCTCGAGGACCCACAGCGCCCTGAGGAGAGAGACCTCTGGCGGTAGGAAGAGGTATTGCTGGACCAGGGCCAAGAGGGTCCACAGGGGGTTGGCGTCATCCACCCGGCTCCGCCCCCTTTCCCACCTGCTGGAACCAAGGACTGCCCTGGGCTTCTGGTCGGGGAGATAAGGAATAGCGGCGGGGGGGGGGGGGACGGAGAGGGCACAGCATGGGTCTATTGTGCTTCTGCCACCCCCAGCTGTACTGGCCGCTTTTACCTTACACTGTGCTAAGGTGCAAAGACTTCCTGCAGATTTCTAAGAAGGAAAAACCCAGCGGTAGCCACTGAGATGCATTATTGGGGTTGGAGGAGGGGCGTGACCCTTTGCTTTCACAGGGAAAGGGGCGAGGCCTGGAGGCACTGTGTGTCTTGTGCTGCTCTGCCCCCTGGACAGCATTCGGGATTCTGATGTGCGCACAGACAGGTGATGAAGCAATTTGTCATTCAAAGGCTCTGGCTTTCTCAGATGGTCTGGGCTGGTGGCAGGAACAGTACAGGCAGGTGGCCTACGGATTTGACTTATTTGCCATTGAAGTGATTCTGGGCATATAAAGGATGGGAGTTTTCAGGGGTGTCTGGAAAGTTTACCTAGGATTCAACATGTGATGGTTAACCTACAGCTGCAAAGCTCTATGAATCTAGAGTGCATTTATTTAAAATTTAGTAAGTCAGTTAAAAGAGGAAGCCATGTTGGTGTACTTGTTCTTGGAAAATAGTGTGGGGCATCTCAAAACAAACCCAGCAATGCCATTTTTTGGTAAATATTCAAAGGAAATGAAATGAGTATATCAAAGAGATATCTACACTTCTGTGTTCATTGTAGCATTATTCAAGATTTGCACCCAAACTAAGTGTCCAGCATTGATGAATGGGTGCTGGAAGCGTGACACAAGGGGGTAAATAGTGAACTGCTACTTAGCTATACAAAAGAAGGGAATCCTGCCATTTACAACAACATGGATGGACCAGGAGGACATTTTTGCTGAGTGAAATAATCAGATGCAGAAAGGCAAATATTGCATGAACTCACTTACATGTGGAACTAAAAAGTGTCAAATTTTTAGAAGCAGACAGTAGAACAGTCAGTGCCCAGGGTTGGGACATGGAGTCCATGGACAAACATCAGCTAGAGGCTACAGACTTCGAATTACAAGATAAGTGCATTCTGGGAATGCATTGTACAGTGAGGCCACTGTGGTTTATAATACTACATGCATGCTACATGTGTTACATGTATAGTACATGTGTACTGTGTGTCTACTACATGTCTACTACATGTGAACTTGAGACTTGCTGGGAGAGTAACCTCCACCATCCTCACCACACACACTAAAGGATAACTGTGTGGTGATGGCTGTATTCCTCCATCTGATTGTCATAGTCATAGTCACAGCAGTTAGGGATGGCTGTGTGAACCCCTCGCCCACCACAGTACCCCTAGAAAATACCTTCGGATTCTGTCCTAGTGCACCTTGATCTTTGTACTGCTTCTCTTTCAACCAGTGGACACCTGCACTGACCTCTTGTTTTTCCCCCTCTCATCCTTGTTTCTTGGCCCCCATTGCGTGTGGGGGTGGGGAGTTGGTATCTCCATGTCGCTATATTGGGAATTCCAAGCCCGTTCTGCGAATAAACTGGCATTTGGCTTCCTGTCCTTATTCTGAAAAGAGGTTCCTTTTTCACTGACCCTATTTTTAGTTCCCTGGAGGTCATTGACCGTGGCCGAAAGGAGAATTGGAAAGGCCACAGACTTGTGCGTGTTCGTATGCTGTGACCTTGTACACGGGGATGGCCTTGGAAGGGACAGTTCAATGGCTTTGGGCACCACTGTTCCCTTCCTTGTGCCCTGGGATACATGCAGGAAGCATCGGTTCCTGCTGGCCATCTCTGTGAAGACGCACCATGAGCTGCAGGGAGGGAGCACGGGGGCTACTCCTCGTTCCTCACTTGCTGGAGGGCAAGGGGAGCTTTGGACCCTGTCGCCACTGGGTTAGCGGCAAGCAGCATCAGCCACAGCTCTGCTCCAGGGGACTGGCTGGGGCTGCTCAGCTCCCTTTGGTTCTTGGAGGCCATCAGAGAGCCAGGGGCTGGGAGGGCCAGGGTGTCAGGGTACGCTAGGCTGTGCATGTTCTCTTACGCTCTGGTGGCCGGGATGTCTGGGCAGCCCCCGCACCAAGGGCTGGTGTCAGCTCGGAGGTCTGCGGGTGACCCATCTGCCACCTCGCCCATGCAGTGCTGCTCATGGGTCCCAAGGCCTTTGGGGAGGGCACTGGGCTGGCACCTGAGTGCTCCACAGCCACCAGAGGCCCGGGGGACGGTGGTTTAGAGGACACAAGGAGACTCCCAGCAATGGCGGGGGTGCCCTTACCTGGTGAGGAGTGTCGCTCCCCCTCTTCGTGGAGGAACGACACTAAACCCTGCCTAGGCTTCATATCCGAGTCATGGCACCATTATGTCGCTCCCCCTCTTCGTGGAGGAGCAACACTGAACCCTGCCTAGGCTTCATATCCGAGTCACGGCACCATTATGTCGCTCCCCCTCTTCGTGGAGGAACGACACAGGACCCTGCGCTGTTCTTTCTGTCTGCTCGGCCCTCCCCGGGTTTGCTGCTGGTTCTTCCCGGGTTGGCTACTATCCCTTCCACCTCCGTGGAAGGGCAGTTCCCCCCTGGCCACATTCCCCACTTCCGCAGGGGAGCGGCACACCGCCGGCCGGCTGTCTCGGGGGCTGCACAGGTGTTCCTTCAGATGTTCCCCTTAGATGTTCCTCTTAGATGTTCCTGGTGCATGCCGTCTCTCTCCTCCTTTATAGTCCTCCTCTGCCAATCCCAACTCGGCTGCCCACACGCCGAGTACGCTGCTCTCCTCCAATCAGGAGCAAGTCCTACAGTTTATTGGTTGAACTGGAGGCAGCTGGGTAGAAGCTGTTTACTTCTCTCCCAGCGCCATATTGTGGGAGAGCAGATGCATAGAATAAGTCTTAGTTCCAGTAACTCAGTCCAGTCCGGATTGCTCCCCACAAGGAGGAAAGCGGTGAGGGCGAGAGGGAGGCACTGGCTCTCTTCCAGGAGAAGCTCACACAGGACACCTCCAGGGTTCAGCTGAGGCCTCATCCGTACACCTGCAGCCCAGTCTGCCACCTGGCGCCTGCTGTGGCAGGGAGAGAGCTGCTGGCTGCTCCTGGGGCTCCGCCCACTCCTGCTGTGCAGCTGGAGGCTCCTTCTCCTGGGCTGCCTTCCTCCCTCCCGAGTCATGCAGGTCTCTCCCCTGGCAGGGGCGAGCAGCAATTCCTGGCCTTCCCCGCTGTGTTCCCCGAGCTGGCCTTTGCTGCACTCTCCAAACTCACTCTCAGGGTCGGCAAACGACGTAGGTGCAGCTCTGCCTTGTCTGCCTGCATGATGTGACTCGGGACAGTACCCTGGCCAGTGGCATCTGTGCCTGCCCCACGGCCCCTTGCCAGGGTCAGTGTGACCTGTTTGGGAGAGTGAACAGGAGGAAGAGTGGACTTGTCCCAGAGGATCCCTTGCAGACTGGCCTCCTGGCAAAGCAGGTGGCAGTTGATTGTGGGTTAGCCAGGACCTGGGACATCTGTCCTGGTAGGAATGCCCCCAACCACGAACACTGATGTGGCAAATCTCAACACTTGTGTGGGTGTCACTGTGCAATTGCAACGTCCAAGCTTGGAGCTAGCTCCCTGCTTAGAAAGGGTGGGCTGGCTGCTCTGCACAGCTACCGACATGGAGTGGGCAGGGGAGGAGGGGGCCGGTGTCCTGCTCTGTTGACTGCTTTTGTATCCTGGCTCTGATCACCCCAGGCTTTCCTAATCAGATAACTCAACACCCTGTCTCCCAAAGGCTGAGGTCCCTGGCAGCCAGCCTTCCAGGTCCTTGCCACTGTCTCGGGGGCTTTGCTCCGGGCCCCTGCTGTTTCTGTTGGTTTCCCCAGGGAATGCTGCTCTGGCAGGTGTAGGCTGTGAGCACACGCACCGAGCTGAAGGCATAGCTGTGTTTTCTTCCGGTCTTTTGTCTCCCGTGTGTACGTGTACAAATGCGTGTGCATGTGCTGTGGGTATGTTTCAACAGAACTGGCATCACATTACCCACAGAGACTGTTAATTTTATTAATTGGTATCATATTTGTGCATCATTGTAGCTAATTCATAGACAAATTTCCAGAGCAGTGCTGAGTTCCCGAATACCTTTTATTCAGCATCTTCTGATGTTAACAAACTGAGACAGGTATGGTACTTTTAAAAAAAGATTTATTTGAAAGGTGGAGTGACGGGGGAGAGAGAGTGACGGGGGAGAGAGAGAGAGATCTTCTATACATTGGTTCACACTCCAAATGGCAGCAACAGCCAGAGTTGGGCCAGGCTAAAGCCAGGACCCGAGAACTCCATCTGGCTCTCCATGTGGGTTCAGGGGTCAAAGCGCTTGGGCCGTCTTCCGCTGCTTCCCCGGGCGCATTAGCAGGAGTAGCCAGGACTGGAACTGGTGCTTCCAGTTGCTGGTGTTGCAGGCGGCAGCTTGACCTGCTGTGCCGCAAGGCCAGCCCAGCTGTAGTGCATCTGTCAACCTCATCACAGACTGTTTTCAGATTCCCAAGTTTTCCACAAATGTCCTCTCTCCAGGTGCAACACAGGACACATCGGTGCCTTCAGGCATCACGCCTTCCTCAGTTCCCTGGTAGCCTTTCCTTGTTGGCCTTGACCTGGGCAATTTCAAAGAGTCCTGGCCAAGGGCATTGCAGAGGATCCCTCGGTCTGGTCTGTGGGGTGTTTTCTCAGAAGACCAAGCTTGTGGGGCAATGGGGGCAAGCCCCAGGGGCTGTGCCCTTCTCACAGCATCCTCCGGGGGCTGCGTGGCAGCAGGGCGGCTTGGTTGTCACAGCCTGCTGGTGTCGCGGCTGTACACTGCTCCGCTCGCCTTTCTCCGAGCTCGCCTTTGGGCGTGAGTCACACTTGGGAAGCAGATCCCGAGGTGGATCCCTTGAGTTTGTTCTTCCTCATTTATTGTTTTTTCTTAACACCGAGGAGTCCCAGGTATGTATTTTGTTTTGTGCGGTTGTGATTCACTAGTGGAATTATGTGTGTTGTCACTCACATTGTCCTGGTTTCAGCCACTGGGATCCCTTTCACATTGGCTCCCTGGTCCTTTTGGTGAGCCCTTACACCACCTATTCTTTTTCCCTCCTTTTCCTTGCTTTCTGGCCTTAGGAGATGCGCCAGCTCCATCCTGTGTTTCTCCTGCCATGGGCCGTTTCTCCCAGCAGCCCTGGTTTCTTGTACTGGAGGATGGTGTGTAAAAGCTAAGATCCGGGCATTGGGGTTGCTCATTGCGACCCGGGTGTCACTGCCTGCAGGCCTTCTGAGCAGACAGATGAGGGCGCACAGCCGTGTGTGGGCTCCTGAGTGCACAGCTGTAGCTGCCTCTCTACCTGCTTCTCTGCATAAGTAGGCCTTTGAGTTCCTACAATAAATGAGAGTTCTTGTCATTCCCTTCATCTCTAACCCCCTGTTGTGGAGCTCATTTCAGCCTTTCTCCTTGGCTTACCTGCAATTTCTTCTCCCCACAGGGAGAAACTTGGATTTCATTTTCTGCAACTTACTGACTTGCTCATTCAGTGGCAGTACGCTTGTATCTGTAAAGTGGTTTCAGAATGGCTAACCTGTAGCTCTGGAAAACTGAGTGTTGATGTTTGTCTATTTTAAATATAAACTTTCTGGGAGTACCGAATACATATGCAAACATGCTCCAGTTGAAGATATAAGGCTTGCATTTCCATAATGTGAGTACATTCTGTTAACTTGCACCAAGATCAAGAAGCAAAACACCACCCAAATTCCAGAAGCCCTGAGCCCCTTGCCCATCACTCAGCACCACAAAGGAAGGTGCAGGTTTAACTTCTAACACAATCGGTGAGCTTTAGCTGCTTTGGGTTTCAAAGACACGAAGCACCCAGGATCGTGCCTGCATCGTTCACATAGATGGTGCTTCTAAGATTCATCCCCATTGCAGATCCTTGGGGCTCATTCATTTCCACAAGTTCTGCCTTAACTGTTAGCTGCCCAGGCCCACAGCAAAATACCTGAGAGAAGCTAAGTTTCTAAAGAGAAAAGGTTTATTTAGCTCGCAGTTTTGGAGGTTCAAGTTCAAGACCAGACAGATAAGACCTCTGATGGCAGTGGCAGCCTGCATGCAGAGGAAGCCAGGGTGAGCCAGGCAGCAGAGTGAGCCACTGGACCCGACTCAGGCTTTAGAGTGACCCTCCTGGGACTGGCATCCACAGGTTAGGCCGCTGCCAGCAATGCCGGCAACCCCTTCAGAGCACCAGTTCAGGTCCTGGCTGCTCTGCATCTGATCTAACTCCCTGCCACCCATGTGGGAGTGTACTTGGGCCCCTGCTACCTGAGTGGGAGACCCAGCTAGACTTCAGACTCCTGGCCCAGCCCAGCCAGCCCTGGCCGTTGTGGCCATTTGGAAAGATCTTTTTTTCTCTCTTTCTCTGCATCCTCCTCCCCCAGTCCCCACCTGTAGCTCTGCCTTGCAAATAAATAAATCAATCTTAAGAAATTCTAAGGTCCCCAATTTAGTCCAGTCACTTAGAGTTCTGCATTCCACGCTGGCCCTTGGTCCTCAGAGCCCCTCCCCAGGAGGCTTATGGAATTCTGGAAGGTGGTCTCTGAAGCTCAGATAGGGGAGCTGCTCCTGTTTGGCGTGGGGTGAACAAGACAGCTGTCTTCAAACATTTGAAATACGACTTGCAAAAGAGATTTACTTATTCTAGGTTATGAAGTTATGCACTCATTGGTAACTAAGAGATGGCAGTGTTCCATTTTGTTTTAACTCTGGTTTAATGAAGGTGACCAACTGTGTAAGCCAGGACACTTCTGAGAGCAAAAGGGGCACTCAGAGTAAGCACACCTGGCCTGAACTGGGACTGTCCCCAGGCAAATTGGGGTGCTGAGCATCACTTGTTTTATTAAACAGAGACCTGTGTGAGGTGGTGGAAGGCGGGCAGGGTTGTACACAGACCTCTTTCACTGGTTGAGAAGGTACACTGGATAATGTCCGAGATGCTGGCTGGCCATTGGGTGACATGTGAGGTCTACAAGTCCATAATCAACCTTAGAAAATGATCGACTGTATTTCCGAGATGAATAAGTGAAATTTCCATTTTTTCCCCATCTCAGTCTTTGTGGAATCACACGTCCCACGAAACCCCACAAGTTAACAGCCTTCTTGAAGTCTGACTGCCTAGAGTTAATATAGCGTGGTATCCTGAGAGAGAAGATCTCACGCTGAGTGTTCTACCTTGGCTTTTGCAAGGCTAAGATGGGAAGGCTATGGAGCTTGTAAGACACTGGGCACTTAACCAAAGTTCTGTGGTTCAGGGCAGATCCCATTTGTGGTGCTATGAATTTGCGTGACTTTCTCTGTGTGCCCCAGGCAGACTGCTTTTGGTCATGAGAAACAAAAGTTGCTGGAGCAAGCATGATCCTGAGGCTACATGCCTCTATTTTGATAATGGGTCACCCTTTGTAAAAACTTCATATGTTGAGAAGAGCTCCAAACATAATAAAGAAAATTTCCATATCCTTAACTCAGTTGTCACGGGTATTTGCATCTGACATAATCAGCAAAATGAACAAAACTAAGAATGAGCATGGGAGCAGTATCAGCAGCCGATCTTCCGATTGCATTCCGATTCCACTGTTTCTCCCATTCATGTCCTTTTTCTGTGCACGGCTGTAAATCCGTATTGTGCGTGTCCCTGTGTTGCCACATCTCCTCCATTCACGGGGAGTTTCTTTTCTCGTCTTTCAGATCTTGACGCATTTGGCGCATACTGGTGGTATTTTGTAGAATGTCCTTCTATTTAGGTTCCCTGGATGCCTCCTCCTGACTGAATCTGGGTTACAGGCTACTGAGAGAATCACAATGAAAGTGCTCCCCTGCCTTCCTCAGCGCTGCGAATCGGGCGGGGCCTGAGGTCAATACGTCATATTACTGTGATGTCCTCCTCGTCACTTCCTTAAGGTGGCGTTGGCCAGGTTTTCTCATGGTACAATGACTGTTTCCCCTTTGTAATGAATTCGTTGTACCTTGAGTTCATGCAAATAACTTTTTTCTCAAAATTTTGCCCGCTAGTCTTAGCTGCCTCCACTCTCACCTTTTTTTAAGCTGTGTCAAAGGAATTCCTCATTTAAAATGCCTGGAGAGCAGGGAGCTGACTCCCCAGCTTTCTACAGTATCTGTCTTTCTTTCTAGCTCACGTCTGTGGTCTATTTTTTCTCTACATCCACCTCATTCTCTCCCTCTGTGTGGTTGTCTCTGCTCTCCAGTTCCATATGATACAGAGTGTGGCTGCCATCATTAGCTTAAGAGACAACCCTAAGGGGTGAACTCTCCTAATTCCAGGTCCAGGTTCCTGGCCGAGGCACTCTGATTGGTCCATTCTGGGTTTATAACCAACCCTTGATGCACAAACTCGGCCCCAGGGATGCTCACCTAAGTGTCCTAGGGACCCACCTCCATATGGAGGAGGTGGAGATGATTCCTTGCAATCTTTTTGGAGTATTAGCCCCTCCTCCCCAGTGACTATACAAACTCCACCGCAAGTCTGGGGCACAGACAGAAAGAGAAGGTGGGTGACCAGACCTCACAGGGGATGTGAGTTCCTCTTCTACACCTTTGGCGCACATTCCAAATCTGAGTCTGTGACAACTTAACTCCTCTGTCTTGCTCACCACTCAAACTAAAGTAGCTAATGATCCCAGCTCTTAGAACTAAATATGGAATTACACTCATGTTAGGGTGAGAGGGGAGGGACCGAAGGTCACCAATAGTTCCCTGGAATTAAAGTTCTCTGGGGTGATCTGTGGAGCTGAGTTATCCATCCAGCTGCGTTTGCTTAATTTCCCAAAGACACGGAACTAACACCCAAAAGCTAATCCCTTAATGGGATTGACCCTAAAACGCATCAGATTTTTCAGAAACAATTGGAAAATCTTTTCTGAAAGGAGAGCTGCCTGGGTCAGATTCTTCAAGGAAGGAAAGCAGAGCATGCCGCCTTGTTCGGTGGGGAGAGCGGGGTGGGGGTGGGGGCGGTGCCTGCTGGGCAAACGATGCTCAGTGGTATTTCCTGGATTCCTCGTTCATACTTTCCCCCTGATGTCAGGAATGGAGCATCCTCCTCTCCTCTGGCAGCTTGGCTATGGCACTAAGACATCCAAGATAAATGAGATGCTCTGCGAATGGAGCCCGAAACAGCTGGACATTGCTGGACACAACTGCATGGCTGGTCAAATGGGGACATCTGGTTCACTTCCCCAGAGGTTTAGTAATGGCAGCAAGGCCAATAAAGATAATCCGGGCAGCTACCACCAGGCTGAGGCTCCCAGGAACCCAAACACTGGGCTGGGCAGATTGGGTTTCTTTTCCCTGGGAGCGGGGAAGGGAGAGGGGCAGGTGAGCCAGCTGTGTGCCTGGCTTTTCCTGACTGCAAGTCTGGGTTCCTATGACAACTGGGCACAACCTCCTTCCCTGGAAAAGTGTGGAATGTTCGCACCTTTGTATCTGGGGACTGTAACTTCCAGAAACTTCTTCATCCTGAGGGTTCCCAGGCCATGGTGTGACGGAGACTTGCTTTACAGTGACTGGGTGGAGGACTCCGAAGGCTTGGAATTGAGGCTCTTCTGTGTCATACAAGTGCTCAGTGGTCTCGAGGAACAGTCTATCCTGAAACTCAATTGTCTCACCTGTAAGATGAAGTTGGTAGTTTCTGTCTCGGGACTGCTATGAACATTATATAAAACTATGGATAGGAAGAAGTTTGAGAAAAACGTGGGGCATCTTGGTGGCAGGTGAGATGCTGTGAAAGGCAGCTTGTGATGCCTGCCACAGGGTCTGTCCTCCGCGGTAACGGAAGACTGGAGACCATGCTGCTGTCTCTGCCTCCGCCTCTGCTCTTTACCTTTTAAAAATGACTTCGCTCCTTTTTTTTTTTTTTTTTCATAAACAGAATATCCAGGTGGAGCATCCCTTGACCAAAATGCTTGGGACAAGAGATCATTCCTCTTTTGGATGCTTTCAGATTTTTGAAATATTTGCATATGCATAATGAGATATCTTGGAGATAAGACACAGAGTTCACTTTTTCTTCCTTCCTTTCTTTCTTTCTTTCTTTCTTTCTTCCTTTCTTTCTTTCATTCTTTTTTACAGATAGAGTTAGAGAGAGAGAGAGAGGTCTTCTTTCCGTTGGTTCACTCCCCAAATTGGTTCACTCCCCAAATGGCCTCCGCGGCCGGAACTATGCCGATCCGAAGCCAGGAGCCAGGTGCTTCCTGCTGGTCTCCCATGCGGGTGCAGGGGCCCAAGCACTTGGGCCATCCTCCACTGCACTCCCAGGCCACAGCAGAGAGCTGGACTGGAAGAGGAGCAACCGGGACTAGAACCCTGCGCCCATATGGGATGCCGGTGCTGCAGGTGGAGGATTAACCAAGTGAGCCACGGCGCTGGCCCCCCACTTATGTTTCATATACCTTGTATACACACAGCCCAAAGTTTATTTTCTATACTATTGGTATCCACTGCCACTCATCACGTGAAGTCTGAAGTCAGTGGTGGACTTTTCCACTTGTGGCACTGGGAAGGTTCACATTTTGGAGGGACCAGCACTAGCCCAAGTCACAGCTTAGCCCAGGTCCCCTTTGGCTCTCAGGGACATGCACTCTTGGGTCGCAATGCACTCTGTTTTTTTCCAGGCCAAGGCAGTCTTGAGTAACGGGGAATGGGTCCGAGAGTTGATCTTGGCCTCCTTGGGTCCTTCAATATCCCCTGTCCCCTTGGATAGGACAGTGCTCATATCCAAGGGGGAATTCCTGCACAAAGCGCCCAGCAACAATGTTCAATAAGTCACATGCCTTGTCCTGAGACTGACACGTGTGTGGGAGGTGGGGAAGGGGGCGTGTCATGGGAGCGTAAGGGAGGGGGCGATTGGGGCCCAGAGTCCTGGTCTGCCGCAGTGCCACCGAGAATGGACATTGGGAAGGGAAGGGGGCAAAGCGACAAAACAGGGTCAAGTCACAAGGGCCTCTTTGATTGCGACGAGTGACTCTCATTTAGCCGGTTCTGCCCAGGGCGTATTCATCCACGGGACTGTGGGTCAGGGGAAGACAGAGTCTATTCAATCCTAAAAATAAAGCCGTGGGGGCAGCGTAGTCCCGGCAGCATTTGCGCCTGGTCTTGTCTATTTCTGTGTGTGCGGCGGAGTGAGTGCGAGGCAGAGGCGTGTGCGACGCTGGTCCCAAGCAAGGCGCACTTGGTGGCAGCAGAGGTCAGTTGGTGATGCCTGGAACCTGAAGGCAGAATTGCTCAGCCGGCAGGGTCAGGTTAAAGACCCAGCAACCTCGCTGCACAGGGCTTCTTGGCCGTCTGTCTTGGTGCTCATGGGCCAGGTTCTAGTTGCTCAGCCCTGGAGGCTGGGACGCTCACGCCTTAGCCACCATGTACAAGCGTAGCCCATCTGCTTCCCAGGTGTGCTGCCGACTTGTGACCGATGTCGAAGCCTGACATTGGGTTCCCTGAGGACATGGTCTGTCCTGGTGATGCTGAGCTGACCTGAGCTGAGAGGCGGTATAGATCAGGGTGGCAGGCATTGCACGAGGACAAATCAGCCAAACATGCAAGGGATGCATTTTCTGCTTGGAGTGTGTTACAGACTAAGCCAGGCTGACATGTCATCCTGCAGTTAGTGCAGTACTGGCGGGTTAGTGTGATCCCTTCTCGTCTGCTCCCAGATCTATGGAATTCTACCCCCAAGTCCAAAACTGGTTGAGACTAGGACCAAACAACTTTGCAGTTAGGCTGAGAAAATCCTTGGTGTCACATCGTCTATACCATCTTCGTCTTCCACTGCTCCAGGGGTAGGGAAGCACTTGTCTGGCACCCCCACCATGGGCTCAACCATAGAGCCTCTGATGGTTAAGGCGTCCATCAAGATGCCTGTCAGGGTGCGTGGGTGCTGCGTCACGGTACTGGGTTTGATTCCCGGCTCTGACTCCTGGGTCCTGCCTTCTGTTACTGCAGGCCCTGGAAGGAAGCAGGTGATGGCTCAAGTGGTTGGGTTCCTGCCACCCATGGGGGAGACCTGGATTGCATTCCCAGGTCCAGGCGTTGGCCCGGGCCACCAGCCCTGGCCATTGTGGGCATTCAAAATATAAGCCAGTGGATGGGAACTCTGCCTGCTCCTCTGTTTCTCTGTGCCTCTCAAATAAACATGTAATAAATAATAAACAAAGCAGTCCCTGCCAATTGAGATAGGAGGGCAGTGAACAGGAAGGGTGAGAATGAGACACACTCCTGCTTTCTTTCCCAAGCCTCTCAACCCCACCTCACCCTCAAGCTCACCCCTGCCCCAACCAACCCCCCTCATCCCCACTTCTGGAAAAACCCTACCCATGTTAGAAAGACCAACCCCAGCTCCAAGCCACCTCCTCAGGGAAGCCCTCCCCAAATGCCCCACCCTGTACCATCTCTGGATTCTAGCACTTTTGAATGCATTGGTGTGCTAGTTGCCATTGTTTTGCACGGGAAGTACCATGTTATCCTAGCTAGAATGAGCAACTTGGGCAAGAGTGAGCCATCAGACCTTCCCAGTCCAAATCCCAGGCAAACACAGCTTACGTCCTGCAGCACACAGCTCTCTTGTCAGTACGATGCATTTCATCTCCCCCGCCATGGAATTATTGGAAAGAGTAAAAGGGCAAATGTATATAAAGGACTTGGAATAAAGGCAGCCATGTCTGAACAGTTGGAAAACACTGTCATCTATTGGTGTTATTGTTATTTGAGGATAAAGATGAGGCCATTTGCTTCGATTCAACATTCTCCCATCTATTGGCCCTCATCACACCCATGGCATGATGGGTGGATCAAAATAAAAATAATATAAAATGGAAGTATTACATGAGCTTGAGATAGGGCTCCATGTGCACCCCACCACCCCCACTCCATGGGGGCTGAGAATGGTGACCCCAGCCTGCTTGGCAGGGTGTCTTGGGAAATGGCTCTCGAGTCAAAACACTGAGGGGCCTAGGGACCATGTGTTCCGTGACCTTGCTGGGCCTTCCTGGGCCTCACACTCCATAAATCTGCATTTGATAAGGACAGCCACGACTGGAGATGCTCCCTGGCAGGGCAGTGCCAAGAGCCCTGCCCGAGAGGCTCTGTCAACGCCTGTGATGAAGTCATCGGAGGGGTGGAGGACAGCTGCATCTGTCTTGGTAAACAGATGAACTCAGTCCACACCCTCAGCAGGCCATGGCACAGAAGAGGAGCGGCCCCGGGAGGCCGCCAAGCTCTGGGGCCAGCACAGGAGGCTGCAGGAAGGAGCCAGCTCCCTGCCCCCGCCCCCTCCTGTCTCTCCCTGGGGAAAGACCAAAGCCAGAGAGGAGCAGTGGCTTGCCTGGAGACGCATGTGCAGAGTGCGGCAGCTCCCACGCCTAAGAGGGGGTCTCCCGCGGAGTCTCACCCTCGTGGATGGGATGAAGTCTGGAAGAAAAGCTGTCACGCACTGCAAGCTCACTATGGGGCTGTAGGAGAGACCCCAGGTCGAGGGGAGCGCCCACAGGCATGGTGTCCAGTCTCCTGCCTCTCTGTTAAGAGTGATTGGTCCCTGATGGCAGGGGACATGTGGAATGCAAAGAGTGTCAGATTTGAACAGACCGACTTGTGCTGTGACTGAGGCAGCTGGCTCATTCTGAGAGGTTTTTTTTTTCTGTTTGGTGGGTCTATCCTTTTAAAACAGAATCTCTAAATTTCTAATTGGAACTAAAGAAATGTTTATTGATTGACTACTGACTGCTTGAGACTATTCTGAATGCCCCTGCAGAAGCACATGGACTCTTACATTCAAGCCAATTCTGTGACTCCCGAGGTTGGCCTGTGGGGAGCAGATGCCAAGGGCAGAAGAATCAATGCCATTGCTATTGCCAGACGGAGAGTGGCAGAAGGGATGGGGTCTTTTTGCAAAGCTGAAGCCTGTGCCCTCCTGCTAGGGGAGGCAGTGTGGCTTCCCATGTCCTGGACAAATGGCATAACCTCATGAGCCTTGGTTTCTTCATGTGTAAACCAGTGACAATCATCCATCCCTTATTGGGAGGATGACGTGAGACGACGCAGTCTGCCAAGTTCAGGGAGAATAGGGGCCTTTGTTGCTAATGCAGAGAGGACTCTTAGCACGTGTGATGACTCTTCCAGGGTTGTCCCAGAGGAGCTGACACTTCCCGCAGATACCCTTTGAGCTGTGGCTGCACCTGTATGCCCAGATGGTGTCAAACTGCCCATAGTCCACTCCACTGTTAGGGTCTGTTCTGCAAATTGCTGGCTGCACCTGCTAGCCCTGATCCCCACAAGGGGGCGATAGTGCAGCACGCCATCAGCCAACGGAGAGAAGGGCAAGGTTTCCCCCCAGACTCCTCTCACCCTAAGTGATTTTTCTGGTGCTGTGCCCACCAAGTCACTTTGGAAGCTCTCCATGGGGACAGAATGCCCTCCCCCTCCTCTTTTTTTCACTCCTCCTCCCCCTCTTTCTTCCTCCCTTGCTATCTTGAACATTTTAATCAATGTGGCACCTCTTTGGGGTCTCCACACTGTCACTGCAATTTGTTGTGGTTCAATGGTGATATTTACTTCTCCCTTCTAGTGGGAAACAGAATTACTTCCATGATAGGAGCCGACTGGTCCGGAGAGGCTTCCAGACAAAGCACACGATGAAGAAAAGAGACAGCTGGCTGAAAAGAGAGAAGGGATTTGGAGAATTGAAATGCCTTATGATATTGGACTTCAACGTGGAAAATTCACTGCCCTGCATTGCTCAAATACCTCTGAATTAAAGCAGGAGGGGTATCAGTTAATTTGTTAGCTCTGGGTAGGCATTCCTGGCCCACAGCTTTGCGGGACTGATTTTTATGTTTGGGACTGGTGTGACATCCATGATGTTGGGTTGTGTCCACCCTCATCTCTTCCCTTGGAGTCTGGACCAGTCACATCGACTGCTCAGCCTGAAGCTTGTCTGCCTTTAGGGAAGATGGCATTGAGATCACTCCAGAAATGAGTGGCCTGTGGTCATTTTCACCCACGTTTGCTGGAACAGGAACTGCAGACATGGCTGTGGAGTAGCGGGGCACATCAGGAGACGCTCAGGACTAAGAACAGAGCGCTGGGCTCCCTTCCCACCCCTCCCATTCACCTGCTGATGGTCTGAGAGCAACCCCTGCCCCTCTCACCTGCCTATTCCTCAGCGGTGAAGTGAGAGAGGAGGTTTTGACCTTTACTCTGCTGTGCCACCAGACAGCTCCAAGCTGGGTGGTGATGATCAGATTTGCCGGAGGAGAAGACGACCCAGACAGTTAGGGCATGGAGATGTGAAAGTTTTGAACCTTGATTCTTAAAGGTAAATGTATTTGATTTTATCACATCACAATACACGAATTGCATTTTACAATTCAGCTGCACCTATTTCTTTTAAAGATTTATTTATTTATTTTTTTGAGAGAAAGAGTTACAGAGAGAGGTAGAGGCAGAGAGAGAGGTCTTCCATCCGCTGGTTCACTCCCCAGATGACCGCGACGGCCGGAGCTGAGCCGATCCGAAGCCAGGAGCCAGGAGATTCTTCTGGGTCTCCCATGCAGGTGCAGGGGCCCAAGCACTTAGGCCATCTTCTATTGCTATCCCAGGCCATAGCAGAGAGCTGGATTGGAAGAGGAACAGCCGGGACTAGAACTGGCGCCCATATGGGATGCTGGCGCTTCAGGCCAGGGCGTTAACCCGCTGCGCCACAGCACCGGCCCCAGCTGCACTTATTTTTAAAAACTCCACAACACCTTTCTGTGTGCACATTTTCCTGTGCAGGAGCTCTGCTGCGGCTTCCTTGAACTGTGAAGTTGCGTTAATGGACTAGGACACCTCCACGTTCCTTACCTTCTGATTCTAATTCTGTTTTAGGTCCTTAATCCAATGGAACAATATAGACTGGGAATGTTTGGGGTTTTGCTCCTTAAACTTATTTTCTCATAACTTCTTGGGTCTCTTTGACCTCATTAGCTTCCTGCCTGCAAAAATAAAGTGTTGTTGGCTCCCCTATTCAGTCCTCTGTGGAGTTGACCAGTGCAGATCTTCCTGTGCATTGCTTCCTCTCCTTTTGCCTTCACTTTCAGCTTCACTTCCTTCTAGTTAAGAGTTTCACTCTCTAATTGATTGAATTGAAATAATTTTGTTTTTCCTTTTTTTAAGATGTTCAGGGAATTTTTTTTTCTTAATTCTCCTGGTCACCTGCCTTTCCCCACCCTGGTGGTTCAGCTGTGTCCATCCTGTTTTACTGCAGTGCCTGCAAGCCTTCCAATGGTTGTCTTTGTTAACATTGCTCTTCTGTCATCTTCCCCTCTCAGGCATCACTTGCAAACAGCCCTAAAATGTGATTACGAACCACTAGCATCTCTTACTCACTGAAACTCTAGATCATTATAAGTCTAGATGTCTTGTAAATGCCTGGATGCCAAAGCCACTTGGAACTGGTCCTTGGATTTATCAGTTTACCTAAAAGGCTGTCTAACCCTGGATATCATGTAATTAGCACTTAACTATATATCAGCAAGTATTGCAGGTACTTTTTGTAAATTCATATCATTAATTTTATAGAATGCACAAAATGAACGCTGTTATTATTTTAAAAATTTGCTTTTGAGGGGCAGAGATGTAAAGAGAAAAAGAGACAATGAGAGAGACACACAGAGAAACAGAGAACTCCCATCTAGCGGTTCCCCTCCCCAGTCCCCAGCCCCAGTGTCTGCAACAGCTAAGGCTGGGATAGGCTGAAGCATGGAGCTGGGAGTTCAATCCAGATCTCCCACGTGGTTGAAAGAGACTCAATGAGAGCCTCTGCCTCCTGGAGTCTGCATGAATAGGAGGCTGGATTGGGAGCTGGAACCAAGAATCACACTCAGGCACTCTGTTGCTGGCGTCTTAACGATAGGGTAATGCCCACTTCAAGACGGTCACTTTTAATCTTCACTTGTAGATTAGAAAATAAATGATCAGAGAAGCCAAATACTTTCCCAAACTCTCACAGTGAGTAAATGTCAAGATCAGAGCCCAGAGTTCCCTGTGTGAGGCCACCATTGCTAGGCAGCCTTGTCTGTCAGCTGGGGGAGGGTGCTAGATGAGGGCAGCCCCGTGACTCCTCCCGGATCACCTGTAGGAGGTGGAATTTGTGTATGAACCACTGGGGGTTTCCTTCAGCAGCCACACCTGGGGCAGAGTCCTCAGTCAGAATCTCCAGTTTCAGGTGGGAAATGAGCGGTGCATCAGGCACCTCCTACTAGCATGTGTGCACCCCCTTTTCAGCTTCCTTACTTTCTGCTTTATCTTCTTTTTATTTTATTTTGTTTATTTATTTGACAGGTAGAGTTACAGACAGTGAAAGAGAGAGAGAGACCAAGAGAAAGGTCTTCCTTCTGTTGGTTCACTCCCCAAATGGCCGCGTTGGCTGGAGCTGCGCTGATCCGAAGCCAGGAGCCAGGTGATTCTTCCTGGTCTCCCATGCAGGTGCAGGGCCCAAGCACTTGGACTGTCTTATACTGCTTTCCCAGGCCATAGCAGAGAGCTGGACTGGAAAAGGAGCAGCCAGGACTAGAACCAGCATCTATATGGGATGCCAGTGCTGCAGGCGGAGGATTAAACTAGTTCGCCATAGCACCGGCCCCTGCTTTATCTTCTTAATTGGAGAAGGCTGAGGAGACAAGGGAGCTCTGGGACTCTATTCTAGGGGCTTCCCTCCCCAGGGAAGAGGTTCCTCCCGCCCTGGTCTCTGACGTTGGCACTCCCAACAGCGTTCTCTTAGCACAGGAACTTTGTCAGGGACTAAGTCCTGCCAGAGTGGAGAAGCGCGCGGGAAGAACCGGGTAATTCCAGACCCTGCTGGGCATTAGCTCCACCTAGACAGAATCGAGGTCCCAACAGCAGCCCCCTCAGTTGCAGCCAGGAATTAGGCCACGCTGGAGCCTTCTGAGCTGTCCAGGACTGGACTTTGCCCCGAGGGGCAAATAAATGAAGAATTCCAAAGGCAGGTTCCTGTTTTCAGGTTTACCCAGTCTGATTCTTTTCTCTCCCCACAGAAGGATGGGGTCTTATACAGACAAGGAGGAATTATTGTGGATTTTGCAAGCCACCCAGTGATCAGCTGTGCTTAAAGAATCTAATGAGACTTTGTAGGTGATGACCAATCTCACCCTTTAAGGATTTGTCTTGGGAATCAACATTGAATACACAAGAATGAAACAGAGGAACAGGCCGGCGCTGCGGCTCACTAGGCTAATCCTCCGCCTTGCGGCACCGGCACACCGGGTTCTAGTCCCGGTCGGGGCGCCGGATTCTGTCCCGGTTGCCCCTTTTCCAGGCCAGCTCTCTGCTGTGGCCAGGGATTGCAGTGGAGGATGGCCCAAGTCCTTGGGCCCTGCACCCCATGGGAGACCAGGAGAAGCACCTGGCTCCTGCCATTGGATCAGCGCGGTGCGCTGGCTGCAGCACGCCAGCTGCGGCAGCCATTGGAGGGTGAACCAACAGCAAAAGGAAGACCTTTCTCTCTGTCTCTCTCTCTCACTGTCCACTCTGCCTGTCAAAAAAAAAAAAAAAAAAAAAAAAAAAAAAAAAAAAAAACCAGAGGAACATTAAAATGCCGTTTTATTACAGATGAACCTAATCCAAATAAGCACTGAGATACAGAGCCTCCACTGGGCCTCCCATGGCCCCTGCTCATTCCAAGTATCTTGGGGGAATTATAATCTACAGAATAAACAGGTTCGAGATCACTGCCAGGAGATTGGTGCCAAAGGAAGAGGAAAGAAGAGGTTGCTTAGTTGTTAGCGCACTAATTCCACCCAGGGAAGGCCCTCAGAAGGGCCTGCTGAAAGTTGGAAACACAGGCTGGGTGCTTTCCGCAGTAGGTATCTCAACATGATCACGTGAAGCAGGGAGAATGACATTTGCCCTCTGGGCTGGGGAAATTCTCCAGTTGGTCTGCCTCCATTAGCTTGGAAATCAGCTCTTCAAAAGATACATCACTAGAGAGTTCCAAAGGAGTTGCTACCTCCGTGTTGATCAGGGGAGCAAGACACTTCCCCATTAAGACCAGGGGACAACTTGTGCTACCTACAAAGCTGTGAGAGTCCAGACTCCTGGCCCTAAGGCTGGTCTCATAGAGGAGAGGGGGAGGTGTCCCCCAGGGGTGGTGCAAACCGCCTACCACCATCCACATGCAGAGCTCCATGTCCCAACACCTCTAGTTAAAGACATTCAAAACAGCTGAAAAAAGAAGAGCAGCAGAATTAAAAATCCTTATGATTTTTCTAGTGTTTGCACTCTGATCTCCACCAACGTGATGCTACCAGCACACATGACAAATCATCAATAAAGTCTACCAACTTACCCGCTTCACTTCCCTCTCCATACCCTGAGGACCTGGAGTTCACCTGGATGTCCTTGCTGAGTGGGGGACTTCTGGTGCAGACAAGAGTCCTGACTTTCAGACGGGTTGCTAACACCTGCAGTCGTGAGCCATGGGGCTGCGTATGGGGTCCCAAGGCCATCAGCCTCCTCGTTGCTCCCTTGTACAGAATGGCACAGTGGTAGCATACACCCTGTGCTTTGCATCCTCTCTCTAGACCTAATACAGTGAAGCATTTCATAGATAGGTGTCATACCTTGTTGCTTAGGGGATCGTGGGAAGGAGAACAGCCTGTATGTGTTCAGTACAGATGCGACTCTCTTCTGGATTTTTTTGGGTTGACTCTGTAGACGCAGAACCTGTGGATCCCCAGAACTGACTGTGTCTCCCATGGGAAGGGCACACCCGACCCTACTTCCTGTTCCTCCTTCTTCTCCAACACGTTGAACTTCCATCAAGATTTTTCAGAGTCAGAGAAAGATTACGTGGGAACCACTTGCCCTTAAAGCAAGACAAGGGAACAGTAGTTCTGCGAGGAACATTAGGGGTTACGTGGTCCAGCAGATTTGAAAACTGAGACTGTAAGAGGGAAGAGGAATCAGCTCGGGTCCCGCTGCTAGAGGGAAGAGTCAAGGTCAGGATCCACTTCTTTTTTTTTTTTTTTTATTTTTTATTTTTGACAGGCAGAGTGGACAGTGAGAGAGAGAGACAGAGAGAAAGGTCTTCCTTTGCCGTTGGTTCACCCTCCAATGGCCGCCGCTGCAGCCGGCGCACCGCGCTGATCCGATGGCAGGAGCCAGGATCCAGGTGCTTTCCCTGGTCTCCCATGGGGTGCAGGGCCCAAGCACCTGGACCATCCTCCACTGCACTCCCTGGCCATAGCAGAGAGCTGGCCTGGAAGAGGGGCAACCGGGACAGAATCCGGCGCCCTGACCGGGACTAGAACCTGGTGTGCCGGCGCCGCAAGGTGGAGGATTAGCCTATTGAGCCACGGCGCCGGCCCAGGATCCACTTCTGAGTCTGAGTTGAAAGCACAGTGACATCAGCTCAGAATAGTGGACAACATTTCAACCTGATCTAGAAGGAATGTCCCCTTCACTGAATTATTTGGGTTATTAAAAATGATGCAGTTTTAACATTTTTTGTCATAGATATTTACAATAAAGCTAAAAAATGAACCCTAGCACTGCATTTACTGAATGCATGCTTAAATCTGACCAGCCACGGCCCCCAAGCATAATGACCAGGGGAGCAAAGTCCTGCTCCAGTGTTGTGGTCTGATCCTTTCCCCATTATAACAGGATTAGGAAGTACTTAACTGGTGCTACTGCGATTGGAACCAGATTTGCTTTGTGACCACAGAGGGCCTTTTAGGAAGAGCTGAGGGCCAGTGGGGTCTTATTCATCTATCATTTGTTTCAAGGGCTTTCACTTTGATGTGGGGATAACTTGGTCGGTTTGAAAGAGGGATAAGCCTTTCATCTAATCTGGGGAGAAAAGTACAGCATTTAGCAGCCTGAAGCCTTGAGTTTATTGTTCTTAGGGAAATCTATGAATTTATCATCATTTCCAGGAGGAACAAAGACAGGGTTTCATGGAACCATCCCCAGCTGTTGAGTAGAGGGAAGAAAAAAAAACAATAAAGATCCAGAGAAAGAAAAAGAAAGAAGGGGTGGGGGAAGAGAGAGAGAGAAGAAAGAAAGAAAGAAAGAAAGAAAGAAAGAAAGAAAGAAAGAAAGAAAGAAAGAAAGAAAGAAAGAAAGAAAGAAAAAAGGAAGGAAGGAAGGAAGGAAGGAAGGAAGGAAGGAAGGAAGGAAGGAAGGAAGGAAGGAAGGAAGGACGGGCAAAAGGAAGGTAGAAAGAGAGAGAAAGAAAGAAATAGAGGGGACAGCATTGTGGCATAGTGGATTAAGCCACCAACTGTGATGCCAGCATCCCATATGGGTGTCAGCTTGGATCCCGGCTGCTCCACTTATGATCCAGCTCCCTGCTTATGTGCTTGGAAAGCAGTAGAAGATGGTCCTCGAGCTTGGGCCCCTGCCACCCACATGGGAGATCTGGATGGAATTCCAGTCTCCTGGCTTCAGTCTGACCCAGCCCTGGCCTGTGCAGGCATTTGAAGAATAAATCAGCAGATAGAAGATTCTCTCTCTCTCTCTCTAACTCTTTCAAATAAATAAATATTTAAAAAAGAAAGAGAGAGGAAAGAAAGAAGGAAGATGGAAGGGAGAGAGGGAGGGAGAACGGGATGGCCTCTTTTTTTTTTTTTTTTTTGACAGGCAGAGTGGACAGTGAGAGAGAGAGACAGAGAGAAAGGTCTTCCTTTGCCGTTGGTTCACCCTCCAATGGCCGCCGCGGCTGGCGTGCTGCGGCCAGCGCACCGCGCTGATCTGATGGCAGGAGGCAGGTGCTTCTGGTCTCCCATGAGGTGCAGGGCCCAAGCACTTGGGCCATCCTCCACTGCACTCCCTGGCCACAGCAGAGAGCTGGCCTGGATGAGGGACAACCAGGACAGAATCCGGCCCCCAACCAGGACTAGAACCCGGTGTGCCGGCGCCACAAGGCAGAGGATTAGCCTATTGAGCTGCGGTGTCGGCCGGGATGGCCTCTTAGGCAGAAGTGTGGGTGACCCAGATCCTGCTGAAGAGGAGAAGCCAGCACTCCTCACTGCATGTGAGAACCTTCCCCACCTAGGCCACAGATCCCTGAACCTTGGCAACCCGGGCAAACCGTCTTGAGGTTTGACAAGGTCTTAAATTAGAGTGAGGGAGGAGAGTGTAGGTTGTTAGGCAGACATCTGACTGCAGGGTGAGGAGCCCAAGTCTTGGAGGAAGGAGGCACATGTGCACTCCTTCTCCATTCAGAAGCTGCGTGAGTTTACCCAGAGTCAGGGGAACATGGACTTATCGCATTCTCTAAAGGTGTTGGCCAAGATGATGTTTTAGTGTAAGTTACCACTGTTTCCTATAAGTGTAATTATCTAGACTTTCTAGAAGGATTATCACCAACATCCACAAAGGTGAAGGTGGAAATTAATACTAAGAATTCAATGTTAAGATCTGTTTTGGATTTCACTTGTTAATTGATTGCACTTGTCCAGCACTTTTATGTATTCTGAAATAAGTGTTTGCTAACATGGAGATATTAAAATGTTCTACAGAAGTACATCTAATTTGTAGCAGAACCTGAATATCTCTGCTCAAATTTCATTATCCTCACAACACACTTAGTTAAAATAAAACCATTTTCCCTAGGGATTCAAGTAACTTTTGGTAGATAAGCAAGATTCTAATTTCTCTCCATACCTCTCCCAAAGATAGGCAGCCTTCCAGATACACATACTGGACACCTTCTTTGAATGCCATCCCTTTAGCTCGCCTTTCCAGCCCCAAGTAGCTCACATCGCAGAGTGGACAAGAGCATCTCAATGACTTCAGGTACCAGGTAGATTTTCTAAGGTCTCCCTAGGTGTTTTTTTTAAAGTTATATTAGATGTTATATTAGAAAAATGGCTGGCTGCAAAATAAAATTTGGGTCCCCCATTTATTAACTCTGTGACTATGAATGAATATATCTCTCCACCAAAATTATTTTTAAACATTTCTTTATTTATCTATCTATTTATGTGCATGAGAGAGATGGGAAGGGAAGAGAGAGAACACACACACTCCTATCTGTTGACTCATCCCCCAAATGCCTGCCATGGCCAAGGCTGGGCCAGGCCAAAACAAAATGAGAGGAACTCAGTCCAGCTCTCCCATGTGGGTGGCAGGGACCCAACTACTTGATCCATCATATGCTGCTAAGGGTGCACCTTAGACCTTAGCAGGAAGTTAGAATAAGGAGCAGAACTGGGACTCAAACCTATGCTCTTCAATTTGGGATGGGGGCATCTTAACCTCTAGGCCAAATGACCACTCATCCATAAAAATTCTTACTAAAACATTAGCAATTTTACCCAGATGTATATGATATATATACTACTTATGACCAAGTAGAACTTATTCGTGAAAGCACAGTTTGCTTAACATGAAAATTCAATTAATATAATGTTATATTAGCCTTTGCTTATCTTCATTGAAAGAGTCCAAGAAATTTCATCCCAAAATATGGCCCCCTGGTGACATTATGATTTTGAATGAAAGATCTTGGTGAGCAGCAGGTGTGGAAAAGACGTTCCTCTGATGTTCCTCCACCTGCTCCAGGTCAATTTATGCCAAAGAAGAAAACTATGACTGGTTCTCTCTCCAAGTTTTCATTAACTAAGCCCATACCTGCAGGAAGGAAGATTAAAAGCTATAACATTTGTACAGAGTTTATTACAATAGATTGTCCATCTTCTAGGCCTATTCAATTCCCAAAGAGAATCATGTCAACTACTGTCTGAACACTGGGCTCATTCACTCACCTAAAATCAGCACCCCTCAAACTGTCACTCTCCCCTTCTACCATCGCCTATGAGGAAGGGGACTTAAGTATCTGGACCTCCCTGGGTTATCTGGGCTGTCACACTCCTGTGATGATCCTCATTCCCATTAATAAATGTGGGTGGGGCCGGCGCTGTGGCGTAGCAGGTAAAGCTGCCGCCTGTGGTGCTGGCATTCCGCATGGGCGCCAGTTTGAGTCCTGGCTGCTCCATTTCCAATCCAGCTCTCTGCTATGGCCTGGGAAAGCAGTAGAAGATGGCCCAAGTCCTTGGGCACCCATGTGGGAGACCTGCAAGAATCTCCTGGCTCCTGGCTTTGGCTCGGCGCAGCTCTGGCCGTTGTGGCCATTTGTGGAGTGAACCAGCAGATGAAAGACCTCTCTCTGTCTCTCTCTCTCACTATCTCTCTCTCTCTGTCTTTTCTTCTTTCTCTGTGGAACTCTGACTTTCAAATAAATAAATAAATATTAGAAAAAATAAGAAATGTGGGTATCTTGTCTCCTGTTTTATCTATTGTCAGTCCACTCTACTGAAACTTCTTCCTTACACTCTGGATGTAGAGAAAGCATTCAGAAAATTAATATCCATTCCTAAAAATAAAATATAAACACACATTCCAGCAATATAGGGATAGATGGAAATTTCTGCACTCTGATAAACAGTATCTATGAAAAACCTCTCGCTGCAAACTGCACAGTGCTTTCCCTCAAAGATGAAGGATGCTTGCTTTTACCACTGCATTTCAACATTGTACTAAAAGCCCTAACCTGTGTGACAAGCCAAGACAATGAAAAAAAAAGGCATAAAAATTGGGAAGGAAAGATATCAAACTCTCATAATTACATGAGACATAATTATATGAGTGTATTTAGATGATTTTAAGGCATGAACAAAAAAGTTTAGAAATAATAAATAACTTTAGTAAAGATGCAAGAAACAAGGTCAATATAAGAAACAATTTTATTTCTATACATTATCAAAAATCCAAGAAAAATCAAAATATGGCCTACAAAGCAATCAAAAAGATAAAAAAAAACTTAGGATTAAATTTAATGAGAAGTGCAGAATCTCTGCCCTGAACACTAGGAAACATTGCTGAAAGTAAGTAAAGAATATCTTTAAAAATAGAGAGGTATGCATGTTTATTCAATATTATTAAGATGACAAGTCTTCATATTTTGCTTAAAAGAACCCAGTATTCTTAGTAAAAATCTTCCAGAAATGGTGCTTCGTAGTAATTGACAAACATATTCTAAAATATTTTTGGAAATGCAGGGAAACTAAATTTTCCAATGCAATCTCTAAAAAGATTGAAGTTGAAGGAAATATCCTGCTTGGTTTCAAGGTTCATTACAAAGCTATGGTAATCAAGGTAGTGTCATACTGACACAAGAACTGACAAATAGGTTAACGGAGCTCATACAGAGTATGAGCTTACACTATGAAAAGGTTCATACAAAACACATGCTGTGAAAAAGTTGTGTGTGAATTTCAGAACTGTTTGCATCAGACAACTTCTCTTTTCATTTCATTTCCCATGGCCTCTTTGAAGTACCCTTGCATATGGTTGAGAAGGTTTTTGACAAAGTTACTGAGGTAATTCAGTGAGTGGTAGAAAGTTTTTAAACAAATTGTGCTGAAATAACTAGCTCCGTGTGGGGAAAAATGAACTGCAAACATCACTTCACACCAGGCATAGGAATTTATTTGACATAGATCATAGAACAAAATGTAAAGTATAAACTTGGGATTCTAGAACATAGGGAAATACATTTATGACTATATGTAGGCCAAAGTTTCTCAGCTAGGACACCAAAAATGCTAACTATAAAGGCAAAAGAGGGGGTCAGTTTTTCACATCAGAGTGCAGTTGTGAGTCCTGGCTGCTCTGCTTCCAATCCAGCTTCCTGCTAATGCCTGTGGGAAGGCAGCAGAAGATGGGTCAAGTGTTTGAGCCCCTGCACCCATCTGGGAGACCTGAATGGAGTTCCTGGCTCCAGCTTCAGCCCTGGAGCTTCACTCCCTGGCTGTTAAAGCCATTTAGGAATTGACTCAACAGATGAAAAAAATCTCTCTCCCCATACCCCCTACCCCATGCTGTCTTTCTGTTGCTTTACCTTTCTTCTTCTTCTTTTTTAAAGATTTATTTATTTATTTGAAAGGCAGATTTACAGAGGCAGAGAGACAGAGAGAGAGAGAGAGAGAGGTCTTCCATCCGTTGGATCACTCCCCAAATAGCCGTAATGGCCACAGCTGCACTGATCTGAAGCCAGGAGTCAGGAGCTTCTCCCAAGTCTCCCATGTGGGTGGAGGGGCCCAAGGACTTGGGCCATCTTCCACTGCTTTCCCAGCCACAGTAGAGAGCTGGATCAGAAGTGGAGCAGCCGGGACTCAAACTGGCGCCCATATGGGATGCCAACACTGCAGGCAGCGGCTTTACCCACTATGCCACAGTGCCCACCCCTGCATTGCCTTTCAAATAAATGAATGAATGAACAAATAAGTAAATACATTTTTAAAAAAGAAAAAATTGATTAATTGAACTTCTTAGAATTCAACATTTCTTCTCGTCAGAAAATAGCATAAAAGAAGTTGGAGAGCAAGTTACAGACTTGGAAAAAATATCTTCAAAACATTTATACGGAAAATAACTTTTTAAAAAAGATTTGCTTATTTATTTAAAAGGCAGAATGACAGAAAGGGGGAGAGAAAGAACGAGAGAGAGAGTTCTTCCATTTGCTTGTCCACCCCCAAAATGGCTGTAAGGCTGAGACTGGGCCAGGCTGAAGCCGGGAACCAGGAACTCCATCCCATCTCCCACATGGATTGGCAGAAGCCCAAGTACGTGGGCCATCTTCTGCTGCTTTCCCAGGTACATTAACAGGGAGCTGGATTGGAAGTGAAGCAGTTGGGACTCCAACTGGCACTTGGATGTGGGATGCCAGCATCACATGCCACGGCTTAATCCGCTGTGCCACAACACCAAATATGACAAATAATTTTCATACAGAAGCCATTGGAAGTCCTACAAATCAATAAGAAAGTCAGACAACTTGAATTCTTTTGAAATACATTGACAATCTACTTACAAAAGTATATGAAAGGCCGGCGCCACGGCTCACTAGGCTAATCCTCCGCCTGCGGCACCAGCACACGGGTTCTAGTCCCTGTTGGGGCGTTGGATTCTGTCCCGGTTGCCCCTCTTCCAGGCCAGCTCTCTGCTGTGGCCCGGGAGTGCAGTGGAGGATGGCCCAAGTCCTTGGGCCCTGCACCCCATGGGAGACCAGGATAAGTACCTGGCTCCTGGCTTCAGATCAGTGTGGTGTGCTGGCCACAGCGCGCCAGCTGCAGTGGCCATTGGAGGGTGAACCAACAGTAAAGGAAGACCTTTCTCTCTGTCTCTCTCTCTCACTGTCCACTCTGCCTGTCAAAAAAATATATATATATAAAAAACCAGTAAGCACCTAAAAGGGTGCTCGACCGACATCCAAAGTATTCAGGAAGATTCAAGTAAACCCGCAGTGAGTTCCCATTTCACACACACTGGAATGCTTACATTGAAGACTGGCAATACCAAGTGTTGGCAAGTGGAGATAACTGTAGGCTTGGAAAACGGACTCTTTGAAACTGCTTGGTAGACACTTCTGAAATGAACCCTGTGTCTTCCCCACAGCCCTGTAAGTTCAAGTGCTTGGTATTCACCCAAGAGAAATGAACATCTAAGTACAAAACACCTTGCATGTCTGTTGTAGACTGAACAAGAGTAGTTCCAGACTGGAAGCGATCTGGATACCCATCAGCAAGAACAGACACACAAACGAGGAGGCATAATGCAGTGGAAGAAAGGAACCAACTTCCGATGCACACAGCCAAATGAATGAATCTGGAAGATGTGGTCAGGGAAAGAATCCAGAGGCAAAGGGTGTAATCTGTATGATTACTTTTATCTGAAGTTCACGAATAGGTGTTAGAGGTCAAATTGTGTCCTCCACCCCCTCCAAAAATTCCTATATTGGTGTCTGAATCCTGTAATTACCCAGTGAGTATACTTGGAGGTAGGGCCTCTAAGGAAAAGACTCAGTTAAAATGAGGCCATTGGAGTGGGTCTTAAACCAATACAGCTGATGTCATTGAGAGAAGTCGAGGTTAGGAGGTAGACATATGGGGGGTAGGGCATAGGGAGTAGATGGCTGCCTACAAGTCAAGGAGAGAGATTGTCCTCACAAGAAATCATCCCTGAGAATGCTTTGACCCTGGACTTGTGGCCTCCAGAGCTGTGAGCACACACATTTTTATGTTATGCATTCTGCGGCATTTTGTTAGGGCAGCCTCATATGTTAACACAGAGGGCAAAACTGATAAATGACAACAGAAAATTGAAGGGTGATTTCCTGGGGTGGGGGAAGGTGTTTGATTTAAAGGACACATCAGGAAACTTTCTGGGGTGGTGAAAACATTCTGCATCTTGGTTAGGTGGGTAGTTATTTGCATGCATAATAGTCTGAACTTAGTCATTTTACTGTAGTTGCTAGTATAGATGCATCTATTGTTTGTGAGTTGTACGTGAGTTTCCTTGGGCGTCTCTTGAACTAAGCAGGAGGATGCCGATGGCACAGATCTGCTGCCATGTAGTGAGATGACACATGGAAGAGCAGGAGCAGCGCTGAGCGTGTAGGAGACTCTCAGGCTGCCTGTAGTCTGAACCTGCCTTCATAGTCTGCTCTCTGGCTCCTTTCAATTATTTGCTTTCTGGAATTTCAGTTAAACACATCAATGAGACAAGCCAGGCTCCTTTGTTCTTTTTTCTGTGAACCCTGCTGTTTACTGGAGGCCTCTTTGTCCTTTGTCACGCGTCCAGGAATAATCCCCAGGTGCAGAAGTGCCAGCAGCCTGCCCGTTCTGAACTTGCCCTTCACCTGGTGGGAGGCACTAATCGAACCCTGGGGAGGGGAGGAATTTCACTCGTGCTCCCAATGGCCATCCACCCCTCTCCAGCTCCAACGTCACTCTGGAAACCGCCCCCCCTCCCAAGATGGCTTCTTTCCAGGCCTTGGGGAGGTGGCTGCTGATCTCGTCTACATCAGCTTTTCTCCTGGTAGCAAGGCTTTCTCCCCTGCCACTGTGTTTGTTCAGGTTTTGCTTTTCCCGCTGGGCATGAAGGGAAGAGCTGATGACTGGAAGCCAATTCCTGGGGTAGGATCCTTTGTCCTCTGACTCCAATCATTCAGCTTTTGCCCTAAGATTCTAAGAAAAATAATGGTAATAGCATTCAGCTTTAACTTTTTTTTTTTTTTTTGACAGGCAGAGTGGACAATGAGAGAGAGAGACAGAGAGAAAGGTCTTCCTTTTGCCATTGGTTCACCCTCCAATGGCTGCCGCGGCCTGCGCGCTGCGCTGATCCGAAGGCAGGAGGCAGGTGCTTCTCCTGGTCTCCCATGGGGTGCAGGGCCCAAGCACTTGGGCCATCCTCCACTGCACTCCTGGACCATAGCAGAGAGCTGGCCTGGAAGAGGGGCAACCGGGACAGAATCCGGTGCTCCGACCGGGACTAGAACCCGGTGTGCCGGCACCGCAGGCAGAGGATTAGCCTAGTGAGCCGCGGCGCTGGCCCAGCTTTAACTCTTCACTGCAAACAAAAGCAGAGCACACAGAACTGTCTGAATTTATCAGCAGAAAGAGCACCTAGGAGTCCACAGCCTTGCCCACGTATGTCTCCTCTTCACTCAGACCATTCCCAAGTCATTGGAGAAATCAGTGATGAACTTATAAGAGAACAGGTGAGGAATTGGTGCCAGGATGGCCAGAGGTAAAGCACTGTGTGGAAATCTCCATGCTGGCGCAGGTGGTGTCACGCAGGCATGTCGTAATCCACCCACCCCAGCCAACCTTCAGTGGCTTCATGCTTGCCACCATGAGAGAGTGCAATGATCTGGATTTCCTAGTGCTCCAGACTGTCGCCTCCTCTGCCTATCCAGTCTTTCTTCCTCTTTTACCCAGCTTCTACCCACTTTACTTTTGCTAGATTTGTTTCGTCACTGCCCCTAAATGAGCTATGCCTGTAGAAGGCCTGTGAGTGATGGTTGATGATACTCACGGAGACAGAAGTGCCTGGAGATGAGTCAGGCTCTAAGTAGCTGCCACTGGGGAATGTGGAAGCAGAGAAGTGTACTTGATGGTCCCTGGAGGGGATGAGAACTTCAGACACTTCCAGGTTGGGTAGACACACAAAAACCTTATGAGTTTTTTGAGTTTGTGAAGAAATTTGGTGAGATACCACCTCCTTGTACAAACCTAGATCCTCCATGCACATAGAATTAACAAAGCCATGGTGGCCTTGGCTTCAGGAAGGATGTGGGATTTCCAAAGCAACTTGAATGATGGAAAAGAGATGAAGGACAGAGAGAGAGAGAGAGAGAGAGAGAGAGAGAAAGCTTATGTGTGATTTGCTATGAAGGTCGCTTGTGAGTGAGTGTGGGAACATCATCTATCGGAAAAACAAATACTCTCTCTCAGCTCATGTTGGTCAGAAGCCTAACAGAGCACCAGGTTTTGGTCTGTGCTGATCTACTGCAGCCTGAAAATAGAGCCGAAGAGGCCAAATGAAAACAACTAGAATTTTTTTTTCTTGAGTAAGGGAGGCCAAAGGGTGACTCAGCAAAGCCTTCGATCCCAGGAAAGGCCCCTTTATAGACTGGGGTGACCAGCTGTCCCCCAACAGCCATGCCTATGATTCATGGAAATTCATGACTCATTTTAGAAGGCTCTTCTGCATGATTGACTTCATGCCCACTTACTTATTATTCACTTAGCTCCATAAAAGGGTTTGAGGAAGCAGCATTTGAATCTGTAAGCAGCATTAAGCGGTGGATCCTCCACCAAATCGTTGACCATGGATTTGACAATAGCAGATATGTCTATTCATTCATTATATGTATAAAATATACAAACTGATGATTTAAGAACTAAAGTGACTATTCCTAAATCACCTAGCCCAGTGGTTTTATTTTATTTTATTTTTCCAGAAGAAAGACCAGTAACATGGAGATTCTTTGGTATCTCTAAATTCCCAAGAGATTCCTGAATTTCCTGAATTGTTATTTGTATGAACTTTTGTGTGTATCTGAAAGTCTATTAAATAATTTATACCAGTACATCTGTACTGAGTGTTAAAATATTCAAATGTCCCCCATGCTGATTAATAAATAGGCTCTGTTTCAAATCCTCCCAATGCCTTACAACTGCAGCAGTGCCAGGTCCATTCTAAACTTTTAATATTTTGGAAACTCACTCTTGCATGTATGTGTATGTGCAAAGAGGCTGTGTACAGACTTTCAATAAGTTGTCCAAGGGTCTTTGAAGCCCCAAAAAAGATTAAGAACCAAGGTGCCAGGCCAGGGCTATAATTTCCCTAAGACATTTGACCCTAATCCCCATGCCTTGTAGTGGCCTAAGTTATCTGGATTTGCATGTAGAGTACCTTGTCAAAATTTTCAGCATGGGTTGGGCAAGCCAAAATGTTTGTTAATGCAAGTCACTGTTCTTATGATCTTCTCCCACTGGGACTGATGGGGCAATATAAGGAGTTCCAGAATATTAATAAACACTTGATAAAATTTTCCTAGGAGTCACTTCTCAGCTTTTTGGCTAAGATCAAGTGTAAAATTTTCCTACCACACATCTATTCACAACATTGTATGTCTGGATGAATGGGAAATGGACATGACATGGTAGAATAATTGATGTTTTGCGTCCAAAGCCTATCTCTGTTATTGAGTGACATAAGGACAGGCATAATCAAGGCAATTAAGAAATAAACATATTCAGTGCAATTAAAGGTTAAGTTGGATCTAAGATGACATCTGGACTGAATTCCTAATTTATAGATAAGAAGACAGAGCCTCAAATATGTAGTGAAATGCCAGGTCACTTACTCAACATGTAAGTGACAGTATTGAGCCTCAAGTCTGGGTCTTTGCCTATTAATTTAGGACATTAAAGGGACTTAGAGGTTATCTTGTCCAATTCTCTCTTCCTTCAGATAACAAGTTTTATTTACCAAGGTGACTATATAGCATATTGGTTAAAACAACCAACATAAGATCCCAGATGAGTTTTTCTCATTCTCTGATGTTTGTTCTATCCTCATGGGATCTTTTCCTGCTTTGGTTGCGTAACAGGGTAAAGATAGGAGCATTGTGGCAGCCAAAGACAAGGAAGTCAAAGGAATGGAAGTCAACCTGTTCCCTTCCTTAGTTTCACAAGTTTGCCCAAGGTAGGGCCTATTTGATTCCTGGTTCAAACATTAAGTCTTAAAAGAATGCCTGATTGTCCCTGAATCTGACTATTCTTCACAATACTATGAAAATATTTCCTTACCTCTGAAGCTTGTCATAGATATCACATATAATTCTTTTTTAATTTTTAAAAAAATCTTATTTAAGCCTCACAAATTTCGTGTATTTGATATATACAGATTCAGGAACATAGTGATGCTTCTCACCCTACCCTCCCTCCCACATATGCTCCCACACTTATTCCTCTACCCTCTTCTATACCCACTCTTAATTTTTACAAAGATCTATTTTCAGCTTATTTTATACTCATAATATTAATTCCACACTAAGAGTTCGACATGTAGTACAAAAAAAAAAAAAAAAAAGCACTGTTCCTCAACAGTTGAGACAAGGGCTATAAATAGCCACCGAATCTCAAAATGTTAATTTCTCTTCTATATATTACCTTTTAAGTACTCTATTAGTTACCATAAATCAGAGAAAACACATGGTATTTGTCTATTTGGGACTGGCTTGTTTCACTAAGTATAATGATTTTCAATTGCACTTTCTTACTAATTTTATATTTTATTTGCTTTTGTTTTTCTAGGTCTTTGAGTTGCATTGAAAGCTCAT
This sequence comes from Oryctolagus cuniculus, assembly GCF_964237555.1. Classification (NCBI taxonomy): domain Eukaryota; kingdom Metazoa; phylum Chordata; class Mammalia; order Lagomorpha; family Leporidae; genus Oryctolagus; species Oryctolagus cuniculus. The sequence goes on along the minus strand of NC_091440.1, from coordinate 104,339,807 downwards.
TCATTTGGTCCCTTCTAATTTCCTGATGTAGGTACCAATTGCTATAGACTTCCCTCTTAACACTGCTTTGCTGTATCCTGTAAGTTTTGTAATGTTGTATTGTCTTCATTCATTTCCAGAAATCTTGTGTTTCCCTTTTGATTTCTTTTATGACCCACTGTTCATTCAGGAGCATGTTGTTCAGTCTCTGTGTGTTTGTGTATGTTCTAGAGAGTTTTGAGTTGTTAATTTCTAGCTTCATTCCATTATAGTCAAAAAAGATGCATGGTATTAGTTTGATTTTTTTTTTTTTTTTTGGATTTGCTGCTATTTGCTTTATGGCCTATGGTCTATCCTAGAGAACGTTCCATGCACTGATGAAAAGAATGCATATCCTGCAACTGTGGGATGAAATGTTCTGTAGATATCAGTTTCGTTCATTTAGTCCATAGTGTCGATTAGTTCTGTTGTTTACTTGTTGATTTTAGTTATTCTGTCCATTGATTAAAGTGTGGTGTTGAAGTCCCCATTACTATTGTATTCTATGTCTCCCTTTAGATCCATTAACATTTCTTTTAAATAGCAGGTACCCTGGCACTGGGTGTATAAACTTTACAATAGACACATCTTTTTGTTGAATTGATACCTTAATCATTACATAGAGCCCTTCATTGTATCTTTTAACAGTTTTTGTGTTAAAGTCTTTTTTATCTGATATTAGGGTGGTTATACCTGTTCTTTTTTTTGCTTTCCATTAGCATGGGATATCTTTTTCCATCCTTTCACTTTCAGTTTGCATGTATCTTTGTTCATGAGGTGTGTTTCTAGTAGGCAGCAAATAGATGTGTCTTGTTTTTTAATCCATTCAGTCAACTTATATCTTTTAATTGGATAATTTATGCCATTTAAATTCAAGTTTACTATTGATAAATAATAACTTGGCTCTGACATTTTTCTGTAAATATTCCTATTGTTTGCTTTGGATTTCTTTTGTCCTTTTACTAGGAGCCTTCTGCTTTTATGTTCTTTCATGATGATGAGTATCTGTTTCTGTGTGTAGCACATCCTTAAGCAGCTTTTGTAAGGCTGTGTGAGTGAAGACAAATTCTTTCCATTTTTGTTTGTTATGGAAGACCTTTACTTCACCTTCATTCATAAATGAGACTTTGCTGGGTATGGTATTCTTGTTTGGCTGTTTTTTCTCTTAAGGCCGTATTATGTCTCTCCATTCTCTCTTAGACTGTAGAGTTTTGGCTAAGATCAAGTGTAGTATCTAATGAAAAGTCAGCTGTGTGTCTAATTGGTGATACTCTGAAAGTGATCTAGCATTTCTGTTGTGCACATTTTATAATTTTTTCTTTACGTTTTACTGTTGAATGATTGACTACAATGTGTCATGGTGAAGATCTTTTATGGTAATGTCTATTAGGAGTTCTATGTGCCTCGTTTACTTGGACATCTCCTTCTTTCTTCAAATCAGGGAAGCTTTCTGTAATTATTTCACTGAATACGCTTACTAATCCGTTCTCTCTTTCCATACCTTCAGAAACTTCTAAGACCCATATGTTGGGTCATTTGATATCATCCTATATGTCTGCAACACTGTTTTCCAATTTTTCTTGTTTGACTGAAAATTTTTCAAAGATTTGTCTTCTAGCTTGGATATTCTTTCTCCTGCCCCACCAAGTCTGTTAAAGCTTTCCACTGTATTTTTTTAAAAGACTTATTTTTTATTTTTTGAAAGTCAGAGTTACACAGAAGGAGAGGCAGAGAGAGGGAGAGTGAGAGAGAGAGAGAGAGAGAGAGAGAAAGAGAGAGGTCTTCCATTCACTGGTTCACTCTTCAATTGGCCGCAACAGTCAGAACTGTGCCAGTCCAAAGCCAAGAGCCTCTTCTGGGTCTCTCACACAAGTGCAGGCTTGGCATAGCTCCAGCCATTGCAGCCATCTGGGAGTGAACCAGTGGATGGAAGACCTCTCTCTCTCTCTCTCTCTCTCTCTGCCTCTGTAACTCTGCCTTTCAAATAAATAAATAAATAAATAAATCTTTAAAAAAAAAAAAAAGAGCCTCTGCAGTTGGTATTGATGTTGGAATGGCTCCTTCTCCCCGCTCATTGCCTGCCTGTTGCTGGGAGCATGTTCCTGAGCTGCTGCAGCTGCTGTCACGATGGCGTCTTGTCCCCTCCAGAGTCTGGGTGCACACAAGGGGTACTGCTGCTGTAACTTGAGTCCAAAATGGAGCCTTCCCTCTCTCGCCTCTCTCAGCCAGTTGCCTGGTGCTGCTGTTAGGGTGGATGGGGAGAGAGAAATGTGTCCCCTTTTTCTGTCTGTGTCAGTGGACTTCCTGTCCCACTCAGGGCTCCAGCCCAGACTCCAAGACAGTGCAGCCTGCTAGGCTCTCTCTCCAGCTCTGTCACTAGTGGCACAGGCCTCTGCAGCCTGATCTCCCCTTGCTCTCGAGAGCTGGCACTTTCCCTGGCTCTCGGTGGCTGGGGTGGTGTGCTGCACCTCTGCACCTTCCACACAGATCCAGGGTATCCCTCCTCCTTCTGCACAGTCTCCACTGAAGTTTTCTCTCCAATCTGCCCGAGAACACATGCAGTCTTTTTGTTGTTGTTGTTACTATTTTCCTCTAGCTTAGAGCAGTAGACCCTGTCACTATTCTGCCATCTTGGAATAAGTCTAAATCTAATTCTTCGTCAAACATTTGCATTTTGCCTGGTGCATCCCACAGGCTCAGTCAGTCAGTTCCCCTGGACTTTGCATATTCTTTTACCTTTTTCACTTACCAAAGGATTGTCCATTTCCTCAGAAAGTTGAAGCTGGGGAGTCTGCTTTCATAGGGACTCTTCTAGAAAACTCCAATTGCCTGTCAAGAATTCAGTGAATGTCTGCAAGACATGCCCGTGGTGGTTAAACTTCCTAGAATAAGACCTTAGGAAAAGAAGTATTTTGAAATGACTTCTTCAACTCTAAAAACAAAAATGAAAACATTCTTTCCTTTGACTTTCCAGTTCTATGAGTTTATCCTAAGTAAATAATAAGAAACGCTATGCATGTTTATATGACATTGCTGTTTATGAAAGAAAAATAAAACTATCTAGCAACTGGGTGGGAAACAATCTCACAACAGATTTTTAAAATTAATTATGGTAATCCATATATGGTTATGCTATTCAACATCTTAAGGCTGAGTTATAGAATAACATTTATAGTTGAGTTGCAAAGTTTACCAAAATGTAAGCCATAAAACAGCATGAATTGTATGATACTATCTTGTGAGTACATAAGAGATTTTCACAATATATACTGCCCTCAAACTTTTTGAAATACTCTCATATTTATATCCATTCATCCCTTCCAAAGGTTCATGAAAAGTGCATATTATGAAAAAAATGTGCATGGATTTCACAATTTTTTTGCACCGAAATAAATTAATCTCTCATAAGATTCCTTTCTCCATGAACTTGCTGAAGTGTCCTTGTGTGCATATATGCAAAGAACAAAGTCACAAAGGATTCAAGCCACGCTATTAACAGCTCACTAGATTTCATAAATATATTTTGGTAAAAATTTTTTTGAAATCTATGCAGTTTTTTTTTTGTAATACACATTTCCCATGACCTTTTTAAAAACCCCTGTACACTTGAAGAATTTCCTAAGAAGGAGCAGTATGGGGAGTCCAGGAGAGACGATGGGACAGTGAAAGGGATCTGCTAGAGTGAAGAGAAGTATTTTGTCACTGTCGGTGTTCAGAATTGTCAGGATATGGTGACAAGAAAATATAGGCTGACTCTTGGGTAGTTTTATCACTGTTGAAACTTTCTACAAGCAGTGTCCTGCATTTTGCCAGCACCTGGAAGAGGCAGCTCCCATTCTGCCCCCTGGAGTAGTTACCACGTGATATGTTACTGCTGTTGCTTTTAAGTGTATCATCAAAATAATAAATTAATTGTATATGTGTATATGTAGATGTATAAATAGATTATTTTTTCATAATTATAAATAAATAATATATATTATACAGAGGGTCTTCAAAATATTCATGAAATCGCATACTATGGACACACTATGCATGGATTTCAAAAAATTTTTGTGCCAAAATAAACATCTTTTCATCCTATTTTCTACCAACCTTTTGGAGTCCCCTTTGTCTATGTTTAAATAATATTTATATATGTGTCATTTGCATTTTTAAAATTTTAATTAAGTGCCTACACTAAATAAATACATAGATAAGTTGAAAAAAAAAAAAAAAAACAATGGGGGCTGGCGCTGTGGCACAGCAGGTTAACGCCCTGGCCTGAAGCGCCGGCATCCCATATGGATGCCTGTTCTAGTCCCGGATGCTCCTCTTCCAGTCCAGCTCTCTGCTATGGCCTGGGAAAGCACTGGAGGATGGCCCAAGTCCTTGGGCTTCTGCACCTGCGTGCGAGGCCCAGAGGAAGCTCCTGGCTCCTGGTTTCGGATGGGTGCAGCTCCAGCCATTGCGGCCATCTGGGGAGTGAACCATCGGACAGAAGACCTCTTTCTCTGTCTCTCCTCTCTCTGTGTAACTCTACTTTCAAATAAATAAATACATAAATCTTAAGGCCAGCGCCATGGCTCACGAGGCTAATCCTCCGCCTTGCGGCGCCGGCACACTGGGTTCTAGTCCCAGCTGGGGCGCCGGATTCTGCCCCGGTTGCCCCTCTTCCAGTCCAGCTCTCTGCTGTGGCCAGGGAGTGCAGTGGAGGATGGCCCAAGTGCTTGGGCCCTGCACCCCATGGGAGACCAGGATAAGTACCTGGCTCCTGGCTTTGGATCAGCGTGGTGCGCTGGCCGCAGCGTGCCGGCCGCGGCGGCCATTGGAGGGTGAACCAACAGCAAAAAAAAAAGGAAGACCTTTCTCTCTATTTCTCTCTCTCATTGTCCACTCTGTCTGTAAAAAAAAAAAATCTTTAAAAAAAAAGAAAAAGAAACAGTGAGCTTTCTTGGAGTATTGGCTTGTATTTCTTGTGTTCTGTGTGCTTTAACGTGGTGGAGGTGCAGGCAGGGCTGTGTGTCAGCCACATCATGCCATCTCCCTCCTTGTGTCCAGGAAATGGTATTTCCCAGCTTCCTTGGACATGCATTGCCATAAGACCAGTTCTGCAAAATGGAATGTAAGAAGAGTGAAGGGTTTATGGGCCTAGCTTTAAAAAATCCTGAGAAATCCTTCTTTCTCTCTCTTCTCTCCCTCTGCTGTTGACCAGTCAAAATGGGCTGACCCTGAATCTTGAAGTCACTGCCTGGGGGGAGTCACCAAAGAGAACCCTCTGCTTAGACTAATCTGCCTTCAGCCTTGTGTGAGTGAGAAATAAGGCATATGTCCCGGGAGTCAGTGTTCATTAGCATAATGCATGGTCGGCACGTTTTCTACAGTGAATGTACAGTACAAGGGAAATTAGAAAAGCAAATTATTTAAGAAGATAAACTGCCCCTCCATCTTTTTCTGCAGGGCACCCACTACTTTAAGGCATTCTGGGAGATGTGCTTTGTCACACACCTGCACCCTAAGGGTTCTACCCCTCTCACGCCGTGTTCCAAGACCCAGATCCCTGTACAAACCTGCTCTTGCCTTGCATCTATGCAGTCACAGCTTATTGGAAGACTCAAGTTACTTTACCACAAACCTAGGGAGCAGAGCTGCAAAGCCACTGGCAGCTGATTCTTGGAAATCGCAGACACGCACAAGTCCTGCTGCTTGGCCCGGGGCCCAGCGTGTGGTTTCGAGAAGAGGTATTTGCCATGGCTTGGTCTCACTCTGCGATTCCACTTAAGCCCCTGCCTTGCTTGACGTGAGCCTGAAAGCGGGGGATATGGAACAACTGGGACCTTTAGGAAAAGGTGATGCCAGCGTGGCGGGTGCATGTCTGCTTGGGCTGGCCCCAGCCCCCCGCCTCCCATCTCCCCACCCTTCTCTTTCCCAGGAGGAGTTGGTAGTCTTCCTGTCCTCTGGCTATGATTTGAAATGCACATGCTAAAGCGGGTGACAAGTGTCCACTGGTATCAAGGTCTTGTTTCAGAGAAAGGGGAGAAACTCATCTGGCGCTGATACTTAGCAGCCCTGGCCTGGGCACCGTGGGAATCCAACAGGAGCGTGATGAAGGGGGAGGGATTTGAGCTCCTAGTCCCCGACCTGCTGCCTCCCAGGCACCGCGCTGGGCACTTCTGTGCTTTGCTCCTCCGATGGCCCCAAGTGGCTGTAGTGATTATCCTCATTTTTCAGATGAAGAGAGTGAAGTCTAGAGGCTCAAATAACTTGTTAGGGTCAGCACCAGGTAGTGTTAAAGTGTAGCTGCGGTCTGTCGTCTGACTCTTCTTTCATCCTTTGTTTTCCTTTATGAGAATGATCCATGTGTTCAATGAAAGCCACAAACGACAATTCAATCATTAGTTTCAGAGTTTCCTGAACATTCAAGTAACACTCTTTTTTTTTTAAGATTTATTTATTTTACTTGAAAGAGTTACACAGAAAGAGAAGGAGAAGCAGAGAGAGAGAGAGAGAGAGAGAGAGAGAGCTCTTCCATCCGCTGGTTCACTCCCCAATTGGTTGCAATGGCCAGAGCCATACTGATCCGAAGCCAGGAGCCAGGAGCTTCCTCCAGGTCTCCCATGTGGGTGCAGGGGCCCAAGGGCTCGGGCCATCTTCTACTGCTTTCCCAGGCCATAGCAGAGAGCTGGATTGGAAGTGGAACAGCTAGGACTCAAACCAGTGCCCATATGGGATGATGGCTCTTCAGGCCAGGGCGCTAACCTGCTGCGCCACAGCACCGGCCCCAAAGTACCACTCTTCTACTCGCAGCCCCACTTGCTCTGTTTGCTTTCTTTACATTGCAGAGATTTGCGTGAATGCCTCCTTACCTTTGCCTTTTGCCTCAGTCATTCATTTTTTTTTTTTTTTCCGTTTTCTGCTCCTACATTGGACTGGGATGAATTGTTACTTGGAGCCTGAGTACAAGGGTGTTAGCTGCTCCATTTATGCCTGACTTTTGAGATGAACAATTGTCACTTGAGCACTCTGATCTGCCCACCTGGGCTTCCTGTATCTTTATTTTCTGGCCTCAAGAGTCACAGATTAAGATATTCATAAGCCTGTGTCAAAAGCCAAATCTGGCTGATTGCTTCACACTCTCCCTCTCTGCCTCTGTCTCTCTCTTGCAAAACAAAACAATATGTCATGTGTGTGTGTGTGTGTGCATCCGCACACGCCCTTGAGTAGCAGAGAGACAGAGAAACACAGATAGAGCTTCCATCCACTGGTCCGTTCTCCACATGCCTACAATGGCCAACGCCTTGAGCCAGGAACTCAATCCAAGTCCCTGCGTGGATGACAAGACCTCATATACTTGAGCAGTCCATCACCTTTGCCTCTCAGGATTGACATTAGCAGGAAGCTGGAGTTAGACCTGGACTCAGGTACTCCAATGTGGGGCCCAGCACCTCAACAGGCATCTTATCTGCTGCGTCAAATGCCCACCTCTCTCTCTCCTCCCACCTCTCTCTCCCTCTCTTTCCTTTCTACACACAAACACATGCCGTAATTGCTGGCTCCTTATACGAAGGCCTTAGTTTTCCAGGTTAAGTGTGCACTTCTCGGTTCGTCCAATACTTGTAACTATACCAATAGCAGCTTTTCCAGACATCGTGCTAATATTCATGACTGAGAGACTTAGAAGGTGCTGAGAGAACTTGGAAACTTTCTGCGTGGCCTCCCAGTTGGAGGAGGGGAAAAGGAGACCCAGCCTATGGTGCAGACACTCCCCAATCCTCCATAGGCAGAGGGACCCACGGTTAACAGAGCAGTGAGTTCTTGGGTGAGGCCCGCTGGCACTGGGTTCGACTCTTGGGGGTCGGGGGCTCTGTTTCCCTTGATTGTTCAGTATGCATCTTAGGAGGTGAGTGGGGGAAGGCATTCCTTCTGGGGCTGTCCCACACAGCAGTCCCTTTCTTGTTGGTGCAGTCACTTGGGGGTTTCCTTAGACACTGAGAAATCGCAGCCCCTTGTGGGGTAAGCTGTCATCAGATCAGGGCCTCTTTGTATCTCTTCAGTCTTTCTTCCAGTTAGAAGTCTATGTTCTCATCAGCTGCCCACCGTGGAGAAGCACAGACGTGTCCAATCTTCCCCACAGTTTCTGGTGCCCAGATACCAGAGAAGAAGGAAGCTCCCTGGCCCTTCCTGGCATCTATGACATGGCTGGGGAGGCTCTGGTAGACCCTACCTGGATAATCTGTCTATTCCTACTCTGGCTTGAGGGCTGATGCCACAATAAGCCAGGGTTATGATGGGCATTACAGCACATCAGGTTAAGCTGCCACTTGTGACACTGGCATCCCATCTGAGCACCACTTCAAGTCCTGGTTGCTCTGTTTCCCATCCAAACTGGTCCAAGTCCTTGTGCGTATTGCCACCCATGTGGGAGACCCAGATGGAGCTTCAGGCACTTGGCTTCAGCCTGGCCCAGCCTCGGCCATTGCAGCCACTGGGGGGAGTAAACCAGCAGATGGAAGATCTCTTTTTCTCTCTGTTTTTCCCCTCCACTTGCTCAGTCTTTCTGCTTTTCAGATAAAATAAAACTAAAAAAAATAATCTTGGCTTGGTCATAAATGCACCCCTTTGATAAGGCATCAGGAAGGGCAGGTTGGGGACAGGGCCGCCATGGGGTGGATTCTCAAAGACAAGAAGGAGGTGTTGGGCAAAGACAGCCCGTGTGGGTGTGTCGTGTGCAGGCTACACCCAGAGTCAACGCTGTGTTTCTCAGAATATCTGTGACATGTGGGAGTGCCAGCTGAGTTACAAAACTGGGCTAAACACCGATTATTTTTATGAACCTGCCCTTTCAGCTGCTGTAGGTCTTAATCTCGCTTTCCTTTTCTTTCCTCCTGAAGTCAAAATTCCACAGATGTTTGCGTCCAGGCTTAAATTTCATTCATTCTGCTGCATTCTCTAATGTGGCTTGGGAATTAGGCTGGCCCTCTCAAGCGCTTTTCTGTGATTTGGCAAAACCCAGCAGCGAATTTCTTGCTTTTGTGTCTCTCGCCATGGGAGAATGGAAAGCAGTAGCTTCTGTCCAATAAAAGTACTTCTCATTTTTCTTTTATTCTTTAAGAAGAATGTAAAAGACTGTCAACGTGAGCCAAGAATCCAGGGATCACTTTCCCCCGCTTCTCCTGCTTTCTTTCTCTCTTTGATGTTCCCCGGGCCAGCTCGTCCTCCTGGGTCACGCTCAGCTCTCCCCTCCTCCTGCTCCTCTTCTTCCTGGCCCTGGGGAACACCAAGGCCTTGCAGAAGTGGAGAAGCCTTTTTCTCCCTGGGGCCTCTTGGGTATTTCTAACATCGTCTGAAGGCCGTGTCAAATGATCACCTTAAAGATTAGCCTGCTTGATATTTATGGGATCTTGAGTCCGGCCTGTAGTCGTCTTGGCAGGACTGGGTCAATGATTCCTCTGGCCTTGTGGGCCGGCCACTCCCCGGCCCTGCCAGGAGCAGGGTGAGCACCCCCAGCTGCGCCACTGTCCTGACCGATATTGCTCTTTCTACAGTTGACTCGGGGTGTTCCAGGAGAAGTGTGCAGGCTGGGAATGGGTGTCTGGAGGATGTCTGTTGTCCAAGTCACAGAAGATCATACGGATGAAAGAGAAATCTAAGATACAAGGGATGTGTGTGTGTGTGTGTGTGTGTGTTCACATACACGCACACTTCTGTTTCCAAGGGGACTACAGAAAAAAAAAAAAAAAAAACTAGAAAATGCCAGGAGGCTTCATCTAACCCAAGAAAGAGCTCATTCACAGGCCACAGACCACAACCCCTGGGCGTGAGTACACATTCCTGGATCCAAACAAAAGCATAGGAGGTGGCATCGTAGATTAAGCCTCTGCCTGCAGTGCTGGCATCCCATGTGGGCGCTGGTTCGTGTCCCAGCTGTTCCTCTTATGATCCAGTTCTCTGCTATGGCCTGGGAAAGCAGCAGAGGATGGCCCAAGTGCTTGGGCCCCTGCACTCACGTGGGAGACCTGGAATAAGCTCCTGGCTTCTGGCTTCACATTGGCCCAGCTCTAGCTGTTGCAGCCATTTAGGGAATGAACCAGAGGATGGAAGACCTTTCTCTCTGCCTCTCCCTCCCTCTGTCTGTAACTGTACCTCTCAAATAAACAAATCTTTGGAAAAAAAAAAACCCAAAAGCATACACAGTGATGAGAAAAGAGTGAAACCCATATTAATTCGTTGTTTATGTTTGGACAACACCGATACCCCCCCCCCCCCCAGTTTTCCTTTGGGATAATTTGGGTCCATAGGAATCAGATTACTATTTACTGAGGTGACAATCATCTCAGACCTGAAAATAAGTAAAAATCTGAAGCACAAAAAAGAATTATTTAAGTTGGCCCAGTGCTGTTCTGTTTCCATCTCTCAGACTAGACTGTAAGCTACGTGAAGGCAGAGGTCACTTTATCTCCTTGGTTTCCAACACAATGCCTCAGAAATATTGGCACCTGCAGAACCCATAACTGCCTAAGGAAGACTTGATTAAAAAAACAATTTAGGGCCCGGAGCCTTGGTGCACTAGGTTAATCCTCCTTCTGCAGCGTCGGCATCCCATGTGGACGCCAGTTCTAGTCCTGGCTGTTCCTCTTCCAATCCAGCTCTCTGCTGTGGTCTGGGAAAGGAGTGGAGGATGGCCCAAGTGGTTGGGGCCTTGCACCTGCATGGGAGACCAGGAAGAGGCTTCTGGCTTCGGATTGGCACAGCTTTGGCCGTTGTGGCCATTTAGGGAGTGAACCAGCGGATGGAAGACCTTTCTCTCTGTCTCTCCCTCTCTCTGTCACTCTGCCTCTCAAATAAACAAATAAATAAAATCTTTAAAAAAAAAGAAACCAATTTACCCTTAGATTGTGTACTTACTTTTAAAATTAAAAGGAATTTGTAATCATATTAGCTGGTACTTGACACACTGATCCAAGACGTGGGGTGGGGGCGTATACCTTATCCCACTCTCTCGTGTTACAAATCAAATGCTGGTGGAACAAGAAGGTCAAAGACAGGTAAGAGCTGACCATTAACCATTAACATGACCGCTTTTGTGACAGTCGTGTCGAAATCCAGGCTGTCTGGCTCTCAGCCCCAGTTCCGCAGACTATCCCCAACTTCCACACCACTCAGGATTTCTTCCTCTCACGCTCTCAGGGAGCTGCTGTCCGCCAGGCCACCCCTGGGGACAGGTGGTTTGGGGTCTCAGTGCTGGGCGCTGGCTTGTTCTTGACTCCTCCATAGCTCTTCCCACTGTCTTGCCTGTTGTTCACTCACGGAATCTTGGGAGGCCTGCACCTGTGACTGGCAGTGCTGCCCATCCTGGGACTGGGTTCTACACGCTTGCATTGCCAAGTGGGAGGCAGCACAGCCAGGGCAGGAGATCAGCTGGTTTAGGGGTAACTCTTCCTCCTCCTCCTTTTTTACCTGCTGGGCTGAAGATAGCCTTGAGGGACTGAAGCTGACATCTTAGGGGATCAAAGAGTGGGGGAAGTGGACCCAAACTCCTGTTCTGGCATGGCAGCATCAGTTCTGCCACAAAAAAAATAAAAATAAAAAAATCCTTATTTGAAATACAAAGGGATGGAGCGAAAAGACACACGAAGAGGAGAAAAAACACACGGAAAGGTAGACATACACAGACAGAGAGAGAGGACTCACTTCTACTTGATCACTCCCCAAATGCCTGCATTAGCTGAGGTTGGATCGGGCCAACGCTGGGATCCTGAAATTCAATCCATGTCTCTCACATGGGTGGTGAGGACACACTTACCTGAGTCATCACCTGCTGTCTCTTAGGGTATACAGTAGCAGAAAGCTGGAGTTGGGCGTGAAGCCAAGACTCGACCCTAGGTACTCTGATCTGAGTTGCTAGCGTCCCACCGGTGACTTAACTGCCAGGCCAAATGTTTGTGCCAGCCTTGCTTCTGAAGGGTCTGGACCATTAGCAGCCACACCTGGATGGATTGCTGGGTTTTCCATTGACTATAGTCACAGGGCACGGCAGATTCCATAGGGATCTCCTCTATCCAGATACTCTCTTCTTACCTCCACTGTGTACTCGTAGTCTGATCAGGATCAGTAATTCAAACACAGCTGTAACTTGACTGTCAATTCCAAGGTTGAGAAGCCCAGAGTGAACAAGTAGCAGTCATAACTTGCAGTTCAACGAAATCATCATGTGCCTCCTGGTGACGGCATTCCTCCCTCTGACACCAAGACTTCGCATCCAGCAAAGCTTATTGCAGGAAAGCATTTTGCTGGTGAATCACTGGCAGTAACAGTGAGAGGTGCCACTTTTATTTATTATGCCTAGATTCCTGTACCCATGAATTTGTCAATGGGAGAAACAGCACTAGGGGTTGGGTGTTGCTTCAGGGCCCAATATAGCCCCTTGGAGAACATTGCCTCAGCTCCCTAGCTGGTGCTGTGACTGCGTCTTCCAACAATTCTACCATCCCATCAAGCCTTCTGCTTCAGCGTGTTGGGTAACATGGTAAGACCAGAGAATTACACAGGCCTGGGCTCACTGCCACCTTCCTTTTGCTGTGAAGTGAATTCCTTGATCAGAAGCAGAGCTGGGGGGCCGGAACTGTGGCATAGCTGGTACAGCCGCTGCATGTGATGCCAGCATCCCATATGGGCACCTGTTCAAGTCCTGGCTGCTCCTCCTCCAATCCAGTTCCTGCTAATGTGCCTGGGAAAGCAGCACAGGATGTTCCCAGTTCTTGGGCACCAACATTGGAGACCTGGAAGAAGCTTCTGGCTTCTGATCAGCCCAGCTCCAGACATTGTGGCCATTTAGGGAGTGAACCAGTGGATGGAAGACCTCACCCTGTGTGTCTCTCTATAACTGCCTTTCAAGTAAATGAATAAACCTTTAAAAAACAAGAAGAAGCAGTGCTGGATGGAATACCATGATGATAGGTTAGGCATTTTGTGAGTCCACAGATGGTAGTTTTGGCAGAAGCATAGCATGAAGGCAATTCTGTATTAAGAGTAACTGTTCCAGTAGGAACAAAACACTGGCCCTGCCAACATGGAAAAGATCCAATGTAGCCAACTGGACACCAGAGAGCTGGCTTATGACTCCTGGGAATGGTTCCATACTAGGAACTCAGTGTTGATCTCTGCTGTTGGCAGATGGGGCACTCAGCAGTGGCTGTAGCCAGGTTGGCTTTGTGGGGCAGAAGTACATGTTGCTGAGCCCATGTGTAACCTCCACCCCTGCCGCTATTTTGTTCATGAGCCCATTAAGTAATGACAGGAGTGACTGGGAAAAGAAGCTCTCTGGTATCCATAGAACAAGGCATATTATTCATCTGGTTATGCAAATCATTCCTGATGATGTCACCCCTGGGGAAATATTCACCATTTGCTGGTGAGCATAGTACACAAATATCTTCATCTTTTTGGATAATTCGGAGAGGTCTATTCACATTTCACTTCCCCAGATGTCCAAGTCACTAATTTTCTGATCATGTTCCTTCCAAGTCTCTGATAATACAGTCAACTTGGTCACAGCCCAGGAAATCATAAATATTCACACCTCTGGCCACTTCTCCTTCCAAGAAAAATCAATGACCAAGGGCATTTCTTGAAGTTGCGTCCCATATTCTTTTTCACCACTCTCCTTCAGAAATCCCAGGAAGGGAGTAGACTAGTCACTTGAGCACTTTCAAGTAGTGCCAGCATAGCATATGGAAGCTTCTATACACAAGGCTCAAGTTTTCTCCTCTTCAGTCAGTTGATTGTAGAGAACTCCCAGTGAGCCACTGTGCTGGGCACGAGAAGGCAGTGGAGCACTGGACAATTTCTTCATTAACACAGAACCTATGTGTATCATACCACTTCCTATTGATGATGAAGTTCTGCATGCATGCCAATTTTTATAGCTTGTTGGGTCAGATAACACACAGATCGTGATGGGAAGCTCAGATTGCATGGCTGGTTACTGGCCCATGCTTAAGCATTCAGTCTCTGCTAAGGCCCAGTAGCAAGCAAATGCTGTTTAACAAAAGCAAAGTAGTTCTCTGTGCAGAGCGGAAAGGCCTGTGGCAAAATTCTAAGAGTCTACACTATGGTGCACCTATAGGAGCTTGTCGAAAGTTCCAAACATCTTTTCTATTTGCCACTGCTACTTCGAGCACCTTGACAGACTCTGGATCATATGACCTAACTGAGCAGATTTAGCACACCCAAATGAGAAATGTGTTGTCTCCAACATCCAGAGAGGAACACTAGGAATTGTGTCTCTTTCTTGGCTGAGAAAGAGCCAGATGCTACAAGTTGCCATGTCCATGCAGGGGTTAAATTTCAATGCAGTGGACCCCTGAAAAAGTTCATTCAAATGGAAGACCCTTGAAATTTTATCAACTTTATTCCACAGCCTCTACATGGAAAGATACTACTGATAAGCCTGGAGCAGCCCTTCATTCTTGCTTACTAGGTCCAATCAGCTTAATATAATCAGTGTAATGGCCAGTGCTATGTCTTGTGGGAGGGGAAGGCCATCAAGACCCTTGCAACTAAATGACAACTTAGCATTGGACAGTTAGCTGATTTACCTTGTAGAAAGAAAGTGGAAGTTTTGCATTGACCTTTCAGGCTAAGAGAAAATTGCCTCTGCTTGTCTTTATTAGTGATATTGAGAAAAAAAAGTATTTGCCATATCCTTAGCTGCACACCAGATACTGAGGCATGGGTATTCTGACCAACAGCTGCAATTGGAGTTACCGCATGGCTAAGTTTATGACAGTCCATTGTCATCCTCCAAGATCCATCTGCTTTCTGCACAGGCCAAATGGAAGACTTGAACCATGATCTAGCGGGACTCAGTATCCCTGTATCTTGCAGGCTCTTATCACTTCATTTCCTGTGGGAATGTGGGGTCGCTTTTGAGTCACTGTCTTCCCGGGGAGAGGCTGTTCTGCTTATTTCCACTTGGTGTCCTGCAACACAATTCACTTCATTCTGCAGATCAGAACTTTGCTGTAGAGATTCTGCTAGTTGTTAGATATATCTTCTCACTATGTTAAAAACTAGGAGGATAGCCATGGCATGGGTTGGACCTACTTCAAAATGGAAATGAGCTAAAACATCCATTGAGCATGTGACTTCTGTTATCCCAACTCTGACTGGTGCAATACAGAGATTTTTGGATCTCCTAGAATTGGTATTAATTCAGAGACAGTGATTCCTAAAGAAGTCTGATTATTCCCTTTTCCCTGAAGCACAGGTACCCTTGTAAATAGCTGTAGATTCCTTTTAGGGAAAGAGGGGGAGGAAGAGAAACAATATATACTTTGGCATAGTAGCTGAGTCCTTCCTCAAACGGACCTGGCCTCTCTTTCATTCAATGGTTTCTGGGTTTGTAAACTGACCCAAGTCTGGGAATTAACTGAGAGGCTGTGACTGTCCATTTTGGTGATCCAAGTTATCTTTCATTCATTTCATGGAAAACTTACCTGTTTGTACAAATCAAGTAAGGATTTCGTAGACAGCCCATCTATTCTGCTTCTAGAGACACCATGAACAACCAGCAAAGTCTGTGGTGGTCAGACTCTTCTGATCTCTGCCTTGACTCTGTTGTCCATCAAAAGTAACCTTGTCCACATTTTCCTTGGCAATTAAATGTTTCCCCCTTGGTCCCTGCCACCCCAGAATCCAATTATCCCCGTTGCAGGATCTCAGGTCAATGACAGCAGCTCCCACTGTAATTTCTGACCAGGAAAGAAGAGCAACCTAACACTCTCCAAGGATGCTAGGGCTCCCCTCCCAAAGGCATTCTTCACAGTTGTGGTCAAAGGAGTGTCCTGGGGCTTCCTGGAGTTGGTGAACAGGCCTTATATTATAAATCCATTTAACACTTCAATCTCCCTTAACCTTTTGATAACTTCTTCTTTAGTATGCCAAGGCTGTTCCAGTGTTTCAACTTCACTTAAAGCAGCCCATCTTTTGTACATGTTTCTGTTAACCAACTATGTTGGTCAAGTTTCTCCATCAGAGCAGAATCAATAGAATCTCTCTCTCTCTCTCTCTCTCTCTCTCTCACACACACACACACACACACACACAAGGATCTACTAGCAGATGGGCCATGTGCAACCTGGAGAGCCAAAAAAAGATGTCATTTGGCTTAATCTTAGAAGCTGGGAGCCTCAGCACCAGGAGGCAGACAATGAAGCACCCAGAGGCTGCTGATGTAAGTCCCCTGGTTAAGGGCAGCAGGAGAAATACCCTCTGCCCCAGAAGGAGGTGCCAGAGAGCAAGTTTCCTCCTTTCTCTGCTTTCCTGTTATCCTGGCCCCTGGCAGACAGGATGGCACTCTCCCACATGGAGGGTGGGGCTTCCTCACTCAGCTTGTTGATGAAAACGCAGGGCTTCTCTGGAAACACTCTCGCAGACGCACCCAGAAGTAACACTCAACCAGTTCTCTAGGCAGCTCTGTCTAAGAAATGTGAGACCCGACATTAACTATCACAGCAACCAGACTGAAGCCTTTGTGACCCCTTGAGCTGTGTTGAACTCAGATTCTTGGCTTAATGGGCCCACATCCATGCATTCTGCTTGATTGACCCTTATCTCACACCCTTAGCATCCATTCCTACACTTATTCCTTAGGTTTCTGTCTTTTTAAGTTGGAAAGGGTGTGGAGCACCTCCTCATGGACCACACCTCATATTTCATCATTTGGGGCCTGTAGGGAGTGAACTCTAATTGTTGGTCTAGAAGCAAGTGTGTTGGTGGAGTTGGGTCTTGAGGAGAATCAGTTATGTCTTGCAAGACAGTTACTTCAGGACAGCCCATTATCTTTTCATCAAACGGGACAGGCTTGGTTTTCTCAGATGCTTGTTGCTTCTGCCAGCAAGAAGACACAGCTGAAGTTAGGTGCTCACCAACCTCAGCTTCATCACGATCTTCCCATATGTCCAATTTTCAAATTTCTATTTTTCTCCAGCCACTGCCCTCACTTTAAGATCAGATATCCTGGCCGGCGCCGAGGCTCAATAGGTTAATCCTCCTCCTGCGGCGCCGGCACACCGGGTTCTAGTCCTGGTCAGGGCGCCGGATTCTGTCCCAGTTGCCCCTCTTCCAGGCCAGCTCTCTTCTGTGGCCAGGGAGTGCAGTGGAGGATGGCCCAAGTGCTTGGGCCCTGCACCCCATGGGAGACCAGGAGAAGCACCTGGCTCCTGCCGTCGGATCAGCGTGGTGTGCCAGCTGCAGCGCGCCGGCTGTGGCAGCCATTGGAGGGTGAACCAACAGCAAAAGGAAGACCTTTCTCCCTCTCTCTCTCTCTCTCACTGTCCATTCTGCCTGTCAAAAAAAGAATTAGATATCCTGTGATAATTCTTACTAGGCTGGCAAAAATTTTCTAAATTGCCCAATACATGACTACCCAGAATCTTGCTTCTTCTAAGCATTTGGCTAGGAGTATCCAATGATGACGTTTTTCATATAGTTTTTTTTTATATATATCATGACACGGTCTATGAGTGTCCTCTTTACTACTGAAAAGCCACCAGTGTCCTCAAAATCTAATCAGATTAGAGAACCAATTCCAGAGACCCCAAGAACCAATTCAGAAAACTCTATAATATTTTGTCTCCCTAAAAATCACTATCAGTAGCAAGATATGTATAAGCAAGTTTCCTAAGAGATCCAGAACCAAAACAACATGAGAAAGAAGCAGAGAGAGAGAGAGAGAGAGAGAGAGAGAGAGAGAGAGATTTTCAAAGAAAATGGCTCATGTGATTGACAGGTCTGATATCTATAGAGGAGACTTCAGACTAAAACCTCAAGGAAGAGTTGATGGTTAAGTCTTGAATCTGAAATTTATAGGGCATATCAGCATCCTTGAAACTCAGGATCTCTATGTCACAGTCTTGAGGCACAATTTCTTCTCTTTTTGTACTTAAATCTTTCAACTGATCGGATGAGCCCCATTCACATCAACTGGGGTAATCTCTTAAAGTCAGTGGATTATAAATATTAATCACATCTAAAAAATGCATTTACAGCAAGTCTTGTGTCTTACAAAACAAATGGATTGGGATGTCCTTGAGGAAGTGAGACTCATGCAGGTCTCAGGCTCCTAGCGGGGACTGGGAACGTTGCTTATCTTCACCCTTTGACTGCAGGGTTCATACTGTGCCCAGAGACTCAAGATGCATAGCAAGACCTATTGAACTGTTGTTTTATGCACACTTTTACTGAGTATATTTATTATTTTCTTTATCTTCTGATTTTCTCAAAGATACTACCAGGGCATTTTTGCCACTTTGTAATAAATCAACACTGCTTTCACCTATAAGCGTCCACCTTCCTGCCTTCCTTGGAACACTAATTCTGAGTTTTTTGAACCTGTGTCATCTAAACTGCAGTTCCCAAGACCTCAAACGAAGTTCTGTTACTCGTAACTTCTGAGTTTGAATTGCTCAATGTGACTTTGCAAACTATGTCCAAATGCTGCTGTGTTAATGATATCAAATGCTTGAAATTTCTCCATGAAGTTCTGGCCACAGTCTATATGATCATGTGTATTTCTCTGGCCTGTGTCCCTATTTCTTCTAAGTCTATGTCTTAGATATCATTTTTTTCTAGCTCAAGTCCATGTAGATTCCCTTTGCTTGTACTGTGGTCTGTTGTTCTCTCTGGAGAGATTTTATTTTTTTTAAACAGTTGACTGCCATTCATGTATAAATCCCCAACTCCTATGATGGTGTCTGGAACATACCACACACACACACATACATGCACCCCAAAACAACACTTGTCTTGAGTGAATGAATGTGTATCAATGAGTTGATCAGTAAACAACCTGTGTAAGATACAGTTTTGGAAGAATAACCTTCTTCCTGTTATATAATCTGTGGGGAGCAGCCCGGACTGGACTGTTACTGGAATTAAGACTTATTCTATGCATCTGCTCTCCCACAATATGGCGCTGGGAGAGAAGTAAACAGCTTCTACACAGCTGCCTCCAGTTCAACCAATAAACTGTAGGACTTGCTACTGATTGGAGGAGAGCAGCGTACTCGGCGTGTGGGCAGCCGAGTTGGGATTGGCAGAGGAGGACTATAAAGGAGGAGAGAGACGGCATGCACCAGGAACATCTAAGGGGAACATCTGAGGGAACACCTGTGCAGCCCCCAAGAAAGCCGGCCTGCGGTGTGCCGCTCCCCTGCGGAAGTGGGGAATGTGGCCAGGGGGAACTGCCCTTCCACGGAGGTGGAAGGGATAGTAGCCAACCCGGGAAGAACCAGCAGCAAACCCGGGGAGGGCCGAGCAGACAGAAAGAACAGCGCAGGGTCCTGTGTCGTTCCTCCACGAAGAGGGGGAGCGACATAATCTCAAAAAAGTCACTTTGCAACTCACATGTGATCTCTTGGTGTATATATGCTCCATGCTTCACATACGGCATTATGGGAAATTTGGTAATAAAATGGACTAATGGAAAGCACATCCATGTATTCCCTTTTTGAGCAATGCTATAATTTAGATTACATTCCTGACCAAATGTTGAGCTTTAGATAAGAGCTAATGATTGACCACATGTCCCATAAGACATCCTACCATAGCATAAATAAATATGCTCATTGGAAACAGTAAAGGTATGTTTTCAATCTTATTAAATAGATTTAAAATATGCTACATAGATTCTCATTTTTATAACGTTTATAGACATTTTATTTACTTTTTCAGAACATAGAAAACTTGTTTGGAGATGATTGGAAATGGTTCAGCCTTTAAAAGTTTTTTTCTGTTGCTTTTTTTCTCCCCACGTATTTTTGTTTGAAATAAGCAGACATGTTCAGAGCTTTCCCATTGATTTCTTTTTTTCTTTCTTTTTTTTTTTTGACAAGCAGAGTGGATAGTGAGAGAGAGAGAGACAGAGAGAAAGGTCTTCCTTTTGCCGTTGGTTCACCTTCCAATGGCCGCCACGGCTGGCGCGCTGCAGCCGGTGCACCACACTGATCTGATGGCAGGAGCCAGGTGCTTCTCCTGGTCTCCCATGCAGGTGCAGGGCCCAAGGACTTGGGCCATCCTCCACTGCACTCCCTGGCCACAGCAGAGAGCTGGCCTGGAAGAGGGGCAACCGGGACAGAATCCGGCGCCCCGACTGGGACTAGAACCCGGTGTGCTGGCGCCGCTAGGTGGAGGATTAGCCTATTGAGCCGCAGCGCCGGCCGAGAGCTTTCCCATTGATTTCACAGCTGATTCAAGCTTCCTGACAGCTTTTCGTTGTACGAATTTGCTGCTATTCGTCCTCCTGGTGATAATAATCCTGATGATGATAGCAATGCCGGTGATGATGAGAATACATTTTATTGTTGTTACTGAAAATAGCTTTCAAAACTAAGGGCTAATCAGTGCTCTCTGTCACTCTTTCTTACCTGCATTAGGCATTCAAGACAATTGCCCTTGAATTGCCGAAGTGGCTGGTGTGCTGTGCCTATAGCATTGGGACTGGCTCAACCTACTGCTCATCTCCTCCAGGAAAAGCTGTGAAATTCGTTTAGATAGACATCTGGATAGATAGTTGATGGACAAACACATGGGTAGATGGGCTTGTGGACATCCTGACTTGCTCTTCCACACAGGTTGTCTTTTCATTCTCATGGGGCCATTTGAGAATTCCATACACTGCTGTGCATATATGTGTGTGTGTGCGTTTGTGTGTCTGCAGGCTTATAGTATTGCAAATGATTTTTGCCACACTACAAATCTGTTGTGTCAATCAATTGTTTCCCTGTGAACAGATGGCTTTTTGCATCTATCTGTAAACTCATTTCAGCCTCTCCTTCCACATATAAACACACATTTCTCTACATTCTCCTTTGACCAGTTGGGACATTTTGCCACTTTCATCATTAATTAATGAGTTGAATATAAACATTTAATGATATTTCATTTTATTCTATTTTACACTTGATTTTGGCCAAAAGGCCAAGAAGCATTCAAACTCTAATTTTAAAATTGTTCTTTAACAACTTAGCATTATGTGGTGCCTTTGATGTAGATAGTAAATGCTATCAGGACCTGGACTCCCACATCATCTTAGTCTCCCTTGTTAGCTGACAGTTTCTTTGCCCTGCTTCTATGGTTGCAAATCAATCTCTTAGGAAAATTAACTCACTAACTTGGGAATGGTGCATTAGGTCCTGCTGGCCTCATAGGGTCCCAGGTCCCAAGGCTCATGGGATCATTTATCTCGTCTACAGCTAACATCTTGATGTTAGGTCCTTATCTTGAGATTTTTCAGGAAACTCAGGCTCTGAGCAAAACTAAATGCTACCTGTGCTTAGTCCCCAGACTGACCGGAGTGCCTTTGCCATCAACAGACTTTTCAAGAGAACACACTGGCTGGCTGGCGCCACGGCTCACTAGGCTAATCCTCCGCCTTGCGGCGCCGGCACACCGGGTTCTAGTCCCGGTCGGGGCGCCGGATTCTGTCCCAGTTGCCCCCTTCCAGGCCAGCTGTCTGCTGTGGCCAGGGAGTGCAGTGGAGGATGGCCCAAGTGCTTGCGCCCTGCACCCCATGGGAGACCAGGATAAGTACTTGGCTCCTGCCATCGGATCAGCGTGGTGCACCGCCTGCAGCACGCCGGCCGTGGCGGCCATTGGAGGGTGAACCAACAGCAAAGGAAGACCTTTCTCTCTGTCTCTCTCTCTCACTGTCCACTCTGCCTGTCAAAAACAAAACAAAACAAAACAAAACAAAAAAAACACTGGCCTATCACTGGCCCCACAGAGGAGATGCAGGAACACTGCTAGATCAAGCAGAGATCTGCACATGAGCTGAACACACACATCTCTCATCCCTAGCTTCAATAAGTAACATCTGTGCTCTCAAGCCCTGGTGGAGTCTGGAATCCAGGGACAGCCTTCCTGCAATGCCTTGCTCTGCACTTTGCAACAGGCCCCTGCTGCCTTCTGCCACGCGTGTCAGTGATTGGCTAGCTGCCTGCCAGGCCAGTGGACTCAGGTTTTGGGTTTCTACCACAGCTGGTTCATTCCTTGAAACAGCTTCTTTCCACCAGGAAGGGCCAGGTGAAATCTCTGGAATCAACAAAATAATGTGAGAGATCTATGTGGAGCTCTATTCTTTTTTTTCTTTTTCTTTTTTTTTTTTTGACAGGCAGAGTGGACAGTGAGAGAGAGAGACAGAGAGAAAGGTCTTCCTTTGCCGTTGGTTCACCCTCCAATGGCCGCCGCAGCCGGTGCGCTGCGGCCGGCGCACCGCGCTGATCCGATGCCAGGAGCCAGGAGCCAGGTGCTTTTCCTGGTCTCCCATGGGGTGCAGGGCCCAAGCACTTGGGCCATCCTCCACTGTACTCCCTGGCCACAGCAGAGAGCTGGCCTGGAAGAGGGGCAACCGGGACAGAATCCGGCGACCCGACTGGGACTAAAACCCAGTGTGCCGGCGCCGCAAGGCGGAGGATTAGCCTAGTGAGCCGCGGCGCTGGCTGGAGCTCTATTCTTATTTCCCAAACCTTTATGTGTAAATTTAAATTGCATTTATAGTCTCTGTACCCTAAAAGTAGCTATCTTCTAAATAATGCTGTACAGTTTTCAACATATCTTTTAGCTTTTTGTTGAGCAAGAACTCCCAGTCTGCAGAAGAGAAACTTAGATCATGTGTCCTGCTTAAAATCACATGAATTGAAAAACTCAAGTCTTTTGAGGAAAATGCCTTGCTCTTCCTATCATCCCGCCACAGCCCCACACCACACAGACAGTACCCCTGGCCCATACTTCAGAATGTCTCTCAAAAAATCAAAGTTAATTCAATTAAGTCTGAGTCAGTTAAGGAGACTTTATTGGAATATGCCAATATTTTGCAAACTGATATTCCATTGTGGTTTGTAGGTTAACTCTCTTTTTAATCACATTACTGAATTGATGTATAAAACTATTGCCAGGGTAATTTGTTAATAGTACCCATTTTATGAAGGAGGAAAAGAAGTGCACTAACACTTATTAAATGCTTGTGATATGGCAGATCATTTTGCCTATGTTTTTCATTTAATTTTCAAAATAACCTTGTGAAGTAATTCCCATGTCCTCATTGTGCTGCTGACAATGACAATCATGCACATCTATTTATTGGCTACTTGAACATTATCTAATGTTGTCATTCTCCCAACAATCTTATCAGGTTGGTCGCATAAGAAAAATCTAAATCCTAAAATCATTGAGAAACTTTCCCAAGGTCCTATAGTTCAGGTTTGAACTTTGGTCTAAAATGCCTGTTCATGACAATTTCTCTGTAGCCCATAGTAGCCAAGACCAGTAGTTGGTTGGTCATCCATTCTGCATGAGGCTTTGTACTCAGGACTGTGAAGAATAAACGGGGGTCTCTGATCTGGGTTTCTCAAAGTATAACAGTACATTGAGTCAAGAGGACAGATGAGATTTTGGATAAGAGGGACCAGGAGAATGTGACAATGTTCGGAGATGACAAAATGAACTTATTTTCCAGAAATTCAGACCCAGGACATGAGAGTCATCAAGGTGAGCTTTGCGGTTACGCCAAGTCTTATCAAACATGGGGAGGTTAAGGAGCATGACAAATGATGAATGACCCAAAGTGCTTTCAAGTTTACATTTGCTGCCAGGTCATGTACAAGGCTCTGTGTTCAAGCTGCTGTTGGTGTCAACAGGCAAAAGAAAGAACGTGAGACCTTTGTGCCTCTGCT
Source organism: Oryctolagus cuniculus (assembly GCF_964237555.1). Taxonomy (NCBI): domain Eukaryota; kingdom Metazoa; phylum Chordata; class Mammalia; order Lagomorpha; family Leporidae; genus Oryctolagus; species Oryctolagus cuniculus. Next base: position 104,316,078 of record NC_091440.1, on the reverse strand, counting down.
TCTCTCCAGTTCTACTGCTTCTTAATTATTTTTTATTTTTATTTTTATTTTTAGAGGCAGAGAAACAGATAAAGAGAGAGAGTTCCCATATGTCCACAATGGCTGGGGCAGGGCCAGGCTGAAGTTTGGATCAAGGAACTCAATCCAGGTCTCCCACATTAGTGGCAGGAACCCAACCACTTGAGCCATCACTACTGCCTCCTGGGGTGTGCATTAACAGGAAGCTGGAGTTGGGTGCTGGGGCTGGGACTTGAATCCAGGTACTCCAGTGCGAGATCATGTCAATCAGTTTCAAAAATCTACATATTTTCTTCCTCATCCAGCCCTTACAGAATCATGCCTTGGCTTTTAGGCCTCCACATCCTTCCTCTCTTGACAGTGTTTTATCTGCTGGCTCAAATGACCTTCTTATTAATATGGATAGGGCAAAAGGATGTGAGTGCTGTTCAGGAACCCCTAGTTACTTGACATCCAGATCAGTTTTCTGGTGTAAAGAGATGGCAACCCCAAGAACCTGTTCAAACTTACAGACATGCCTTTTGGTAAATTGTGAAGAAATGGACAGACTGAGTGAGGTGCTGGAGCTCTACCGTCAAGTCAACACAGAGCAGACAGTCAAAAGTGGAGCAGTGTGAAGGCCTGGAACCCAGGGCCCAGTTCTAGAAAGTGTGAGTGGGAAGAGGGGGTGTGGATTTGGGGAAGGGAATGGCCTGACCACTAGGAGCCACCTGCAGGGCACTGAAGACAAACGCCCAGGAGAGGTGGTTCTTGCTGGGAAGTCAGGCAGGTGCAGCACACATGGAGAGTTCACATTTCAGGAACTCATCTACCCAAGTTAGAACTCCAAGTGGCTCAGCTGGTACAGAAGACATTGGAATTTTGTACAGAAGACTCAAGGTTTGCTGTATAAGGAGGTCTGGATGTCTACTGCTCTCTGCTTCTACACTAGATAGCAATTCCTAGATGGGTGTATGTCTAGAAAACACTAGGAAACCAAAATGATTAGTATAGATGCTTTTATTCCTTTAGGCCATGCCAATGTATTAAATTCCAAGCACAGCTGGCGCTGCAGCTCACTAGGCTAATCCTCCACCTGCGGCGCCGACACCCCGTGGTTCTAGTCCCGGTTGGGGCACCAGATTCTGTCCCGGTTGCTCTTCTTCCAGGCCAGCTCTCTGCTGTGGCCAGGGAGTGCAGTGGAGGATGGCCCAAGTGCTTGGGCCCTGTACCCCATGGGAGACCAGGAGGAAGCACCTGGCTCCTGGCTTCGGATCGGCACGGCACGCTGGCTGCAACGTGCCGGCCATAGTGGCCACTTGGAGGGTGAACCAACGGAAAAAGGAAGACCTTTCTCTCTGTCTCTCTCACTGTCTAACTCTGCCTGTCAAAAAAAAATCCAAGAACAATCAACTAAATATTTCTCATATATCTTGGGCATTGACCATCTTCTGTCCACCAGTTGTAACTTTTTCCTTAACAGGAATCAAATTCGTACGTCCTTTCATTCCTCCCCTCACACTGCCTTTTCTGTGCCAAACTAGGAGATTTCTTTGGCCATGGGCTTCCAAATTGTGAAGGCAGGATGAAAAGTATTCCTTTCTCATGTTCACCAAGCTTTTCTTCCCAGAAAGGCTGGGGTGGGGGCAGCTTGGGATACGAATGACTTTTGTCCATTTGACATTTGGTCCTCTTCTGGCGACGGGATATTTTCTGTTGTCCAGATTCCGTCACTAACCACTCACGATGTGTTCTAGTGCAGGCTGACAATTGCTGACTACATTAGATTTCTTTTGTTTATAAACATGTGTTTTGAAGTTTTACAGCAGAAATCACTTTCCATTTTTGCTGTTCTGTGGAACCCAGCATGTACCCACCTCCCTTTGTAAGAGTTACATAAGCAGCTGGCATTGGAGGGCGTTCAGAACACTCATTCTCCGGGCTACAGTCATGGTTCTAGGAGAGTAGGTGCAACTGATCAATGAGAGAAACAGATAAATTTACTGGCAAAGCAGACTGAAAACAGCACAACAACAAGAAAAGGAAAACGAAGCATCCTTCTCTTCCTCCAAGAATGGGCACACGTACTCACACGTTTTAATGAGAAATCTCAGATGGGGGTGGATGTTTGATGCAGCAGCTCAGATGCCCTTTGGGATGCCCATACCCCATACACCTGCAGTCGAGTCCTGACTCCCCCTCTTTACCTTCCTTCCAATGCAAACCTCGAGATGGAGCAGGTAACGGCTCAAGTGCTTGCGTTGCTGCCACCCACGCAGGCGACCTGGAAAGAGTTCTCATTCCCGGCTTCAGCTTGGTACAGCACCAGCTGTTGTGGGCACTGGAGAAGTAAACTGGCAAATGGAGGATCTCTTGCTCTTTGACTGTCTCTCTGCCTTTTGAAAAAATTTAAAAAAGAAAAAGAAATTTCAAATAAATTGTCTCCCCCTGGAGCATATGACTGTGACCTGGAACAGCGGCTCTCTGGGTCATTTGTTTTGAAACCAGGAACAATAGCTCAGTTACTGAGTATTTTATTGGCACATCACCACAGAGAGGAGAGCTTTCCATTTTTTAAACACTGTAGCTAACATTCCCAAGAGACAGGGGAATATTGAAGGGCACATAGACAGTAACAAAACAAAGCAAAATCACATGCTGCTTACATAGCCTTTTTACGATACACGTTTCTATTATCAAGCGAAATATGAATTGTGACAATCTATGCTGCGTTCACTTAGGAGAGAAATACAGTGGTCCCTGGTGTCCCTGGGGGATGGGTTCCAGAAACTCTCACAGAGCCTCTATTCAGGATGCTCTAGTCTCTCATGTAGATGGCAGAGTGTTTGTCCATACCCTAGGCACATCTCCCAGATACTTTAAATAATCTTTAGATTATCATAATACCTAGTACAATAAAATGCTATGCAGATAGTTTGTATATCATATTGTTTAGGCAATAGTGACAAGAAGTAGTCTGTACATATTCAGTACAGATATACTTTCATTTTAAGATATACACATTAGCCAGCACCACGGCTCACGTGGCTAATTCTCTGCCTGTGGAGCCGGCACTCCGGGTTCTAGTCCTGGTCGGGGCACCGGATTCTGTCCTGGTTGCTCCTCTTCCAGTCCAGCTCTCTGCTGTGGCCCGGGAGTGCAGTGGAGGATGGCCCAGGTCCTTGGGCCCTGCACCCCATGGGAAACCAGGAGGAAGCACCTGGCTCCTGGCTCCTGGCGCAGCACGCCTACCGCAGCACGCTGGTCATAGCGGCCACTTGGGGCGTGAACCTACGGAAAGGAAGACCTTTCTCTATGTCTCTGTCTCTCTCTCTCACTAACTCTGCCTGTCAAGACAAAAAAAAAAAAAGATATACACATTCATGGTTAGCTGAATCAGAGATATGAAACTCCCTGATGCAGAAAGCAGACTGTAGAGACAAAACTAGGAAAGAAAGCAGAAAAAGTGAGTGAAGGAAAGTAAAAAGACACAAAGTGTACCTCTGATCCACTTCCAGACAGGATGTGGAGAAGCAGATACAGATATGGTCAGAGACAGACAAAGACAGAGAGCTCTCACGTAGGAACATGCCCCTTCCAAGGAGCTAAACAGGTGCATGAGGCTTACAAAGAGAGATCGAGTTGAACTCTCAGATGTTAGAGACTCACACACACAGAGAGATGGAGAGAATTTGGGGTTAAGGACAGCAAGGGGAAGTGGTGAGTGGAAAGCTCTATGTGAGGACTTCCTTCTGCTGTTCACAGCTTGCCTTGGGCTCCCTGCAGGGGATCATAGTACATTTTGAAAACATAGCCTTTGGATCTTGCTTTCAGTGTTTTCTAATTGTGTTGCTATGGCCCAGCCCTACTTGGCTTCTCTGGGGTCCAGTTTCCCAGTCTCTAAAAGGAGGGTAATGATAACTACATTACAGGGTCATTGTAAGGATTAAATAAGATTTGGGGCTGGCATTGTTGACACAATGGGTTAAGCCACCGCCTGTGCTGCTGGCATCCTATATCAGAGTGCCAGTCTGAATTCTGGCTGCTCTGCTTCCAGCTTCTTGCTAATGCACTTGGGAAAGCAGCAGAAGATGGCCCAAGTACTTGGCCCTGCCCAACCATGTAGGAGACCAGGATGGAGTTCCAGTCTCCTGGCTTTGGCCTGGCCCAGCCCCAGCCATTGCTGCCATCTGGGGAGTCAACCAGTGGGTGAAAGATCTTTCTCTCTCTTTCTCTATCTCTGCCTCTCCCTCTCTCTGTATCACTCTGCCTTTCAAATAAATAAATCTTTAAAAAGAATTAAATGAGATAATGTGGATCAGGTGTTTTGCTCACTGCCTGTCTCCAATTCACTAGAGGACTAACATAATAGAATGCTTATAATAGAGCTGGGTTACTATTCTGTATGTGTGCATGTGTGTTTGGATAGATGGATAAATAGATACGAAACACAGAGACATTAAATAGTTTGCCCAAGATACACAATTACAGGGCGGTGGGGCCAGTTTGGAATTCATATCTATCTGGCTCGAATGTACATGCTTATTTCCTGGTACTATGGTTGAAGCCTACCTCATTTTAAAATGCTTTAGGTGTGTGTGTGTGTGTGTGTGCACATGCATGTATATGTGCCTATGTGGCTTTGCAATTGAACATGGTAAAGTCCCTCTCTCTAAACCTAAAAAAAATTGCTCAAAGGGTTTAGATCTTGTGATGTAAATTATCTCAGATTCTACTTCTAACTCAAATTTTTAAATTATTTATTTGAGAGACAGGGACAGACAGACTGGCAGACCACACACATACACATGCACTCACACTCACACACTCACACTCGCATGGAGAACTTTGCTTGGCTGATCCAGTACCCAAAGACCTGCCATCCAGGAACTCAGTGTGAGTTTCTCTTGTGGGTGGCAGTAATCCAATTACTTTGACCATCACCACTGCTTCTCAGGATGTACCTTAGCAGGAAGCTGGAGTCAAGAGCCAGAGGTGAGAATTGAACTCGGGCCCTCTGATACGGAATGTGGGCATCTTAATCCATGTCTTAATCACTGTGCCAGATGCTCGCCTCTGGATATGCGACTTTAGGTATTTCTTAAACTCTTTTTTCTACATACCAATGTTGAAAATTTCATCTTTGACCTTTTGCACACTGCTGTCAGAATTTGAGTTACTTCTGTAAGTGTGAATGGTTATGTCCTCTGTGCTTTTTAGACATGGAAACATCAAGCAAAGGAACTGACAAAGCCCAAGCTTTATAGGTTACCCTAGTCTAAAGCATTTAGAAGGGAAGGATCAATCACATTTGCAAAGTTGTGTTTAGTCCTGTGGGTTCCAAGTCATTTTCCCACACAGATCTCTCATTATCAGCTGAGTTATCACAATGTCGATTTTTGTTTCCCCAGCTCCTCCTCATAAAACCAAATCCTTCCCAGGAACTTCCATTGAACTTGTTTGTTTACAGTGCTGGCCAATTGAGCTTGCAGTTCCTGAGAGCAGAACTTCTGGCCTTGTAATGCCAGAGTTGCCAGAGAGAGGCCCTTAAAGTGCGTTGATTAAATGAATTCCCTCGGAAGACTTCTGTAGACACCAATCTGTTCTTTGACCATGATCTACAGTCTACTGCAATGCTAGTAATTTATAACTATGTCTTATTTTCCCATCACGACCACTTCATGCCTAAAATATTGCCCCAAGGGCCAGAGGGCTCCAACAGGTATTTCAGGGTGTTCCTTAAAGAGTAGAAACATTTATCCTACACTCTTGTCTCAGCCAGAATTGTAAGAAAACCTCTTCAGAAGCTTTTTTTCCTGATTCTTTATTCAGAAGCAAGGCTCTTGCCTGTGCTTAAATCCATTTGATTCAACCACTTTGTGTTAACTTTTCCTTTTATGGGCTGATTCTGTCGAGGCACATGTGCCACTCAAAGGCTGAATGCGGACCAAATCGACAGAGATCTGATTCATCAACGAGTCAAGTCTTTAGGAATTTTTGTAAAACTTTTGTGTCTAAAGTGTTGGGGTTTATTTCCAGACATAAAAAACCTGCATTCTCACACCATTTCCATATCTGGTCTGTACCAGAGGGATCTGCTCTGAATTTCATGCTTGGGTGAATACTCCTGGGGCAGTGCCGATGGTGCTGTGTCCTGTCCTGCCAGACAAGATTCACAGGTTCACGGCCCTCTCGTTCATGCGAAGGCCAGGGAGGACCTGATATGTTCTTGTGCATTCAACTCTCTGAGTTTAGAATTTGCTTAATAGCTCAAAGGCATGGCTATTTGCCATTTCTCTGACATTCTTCATTTGAGAAGGGGAGGTAGTCTTATTTTGGGACCAGTGCCCCCTGGGTGGAGTGCCAGACCCCTTCTCTCACTTGCTCAGGCCAGCAGAGCGAAAGAAGTCTTCCCTGGTGGGGATGGACGTTTCTAGCATTCTTTGACCAGAATCTTGTCACTGGGCAAAACCAAGAGGAGGAGAGAAGCAGAAAGGCTGCTCTTACAAATGCCCTCACAAGGGCTGGCGCCATGGCGCACTAGGCTAATCCTCAGCCTGCAGCGCCGGCATCCCATATGGGCTCCAGTTCTAGTCCTAGTTGCTCCTCTTCCTGTCTAGCTCTCTGTTGCGGCCTGGGATAGCAGTAGAAGATGGCCCAAGTCCTTGGGCCCCTGCACCTTCATGGGAGACCAGGAAGAAGCACCTGGCGCAGCTCCGGCTGTTGCAGCCATTTGGGGAGTGAACCAACGGAAGGAAGACCTTTCTCTCTGTCTCTCTCTCTCACTGTCTGTAACTCTACCTGTCAAATAAATAAATAAAATCTTAAAAAAATGCTCTCACAAATGGTGAACTCTGGTCTCAGTAGCAGCAAGTCCACCAATGGAACATGGAAACTGCTGGTTGCTGTTTCATAGTTGTGGATTTCGGAAATCTGGGAGAGATGGATAGCAGAGAATTCAGAGGCAGTAGGAGAAGAGAGGCCAAGGGGCCGAGACCTGAGCGGAGGCATGGAGAGCAGCAAGGGAGTGAGCAGAACTCGCTGCTGCCTGCACCTTCCTTGGGAGGCCTCCGGGGGTGGAGGGCCAGCCCATTGTAAGGGTGCCTGGTTCACACTCTCTGAGCGTTCAAATTGTTCCTGGTCGCTTTGAAATCTCACCCTCCTTGTGCTCTACACTGGGATGCCCTTTGATGTCAGGAGCACACACACAGTCACTGCCCCGATTCCCTGAGTGTTGGCTTGTGGAGTGTGGAGTGCTTTTGGGGCAGTGTAGTGCAGTGTGACATGTCCTGGGGATTGTTATTCTGCCGTGAAAGCACAAAGAGGAAATTGCTATGGATATGGCATGTGCTTAGCATGGACCCCATGTCTGCAGATGTCCACACTTGAGAAAACCACAGCCCAAAGAGGGAGGCAGCATCCTGACTACTCCCCGCACCCCGCCCTCTTTCCCAAAGAAAGCCTTTGAGACAATCAGAGGGCTCAGGGTGTGTGCTTGGACAGACGCATGGACACCCGGGCTGTCCCTTCCTGTTCTTACAAATACATTGGCAGTGAATTTGCATTAGAACATAACCTGCTTAAAACTTAATCACTGGCCCATCCCACCTGCGTTCTTTTCATGGGGTAGAATGGCATTTGTATCCACTGATATAGATTGAGATCTGCACGCTGTCTTAGTCTGTTCTATCTGTTGTCCATTGCTATAACAGAACACGACAGACTGACAAATTTATAAAGACAACTAATTTATTTCTTACAGATTTGGAGGCTGGGAACTTTGAGCTCATGGAAGCTCCATCTGATGTAGGCTTTCTTGATACATCATCCCACGGCAGAAGGTAGAAAGGCAAGAAAGGACAGAGAGAGAGAAAGAGAGAGCACTCCCATCTGCTGGTTCATTCCCTAAATGCCCACAACAGCTGGGTCTGGACCAAGCTGAAACCAGAAACCAGATACTCAGTCTGGCTCTGCCCCATATGTGGAAGGGATCCAAATTTTTTTTTTTTTGACAGGCAGAGTTAGTGAGAGAGAGACAGTGAGAGAGAGAGACAGAGAGAAAGGTCTTCCTTCCGTTGGTTCACCCCCCCCCAAAATGGCCTCCATGGCTGGCACGCTGTGCCAATCCAAAGCCAGGAGCCAGGTGCTTCCTCCTGGTCTCCCATGCGGGTCCAGGGCCCAAGGACCTGGGCCATCCTCCACTGCCTTCCCGGGCCACAGCAGAGAGCTGGACTGGAAGAGGAGCAACCGGGACAAAATCTGGCGCCCCAACGGGGAGTGGAACCCGGGGTGCTGGCGCTGCAGGTGGAGGATTAGCCTAGTGAGCCATGGCGCTGGCAGGGATCCAAATATTTGAGCTCTCATGTGCTGCCTTCCAGCGTGTGCGTTAGCAGGAGTGGAATCAGGAGTTGAGCCCACATTGAACCCAGGTACCCTGAAGTGTCCCAGCTGGCACTTAGCCACTAGGCCAAATGCCTACCCCTGGCTTACATTTTTGAATTATTTCATTCTGCTTTTCTTTCCACTTTTAAAAAAAGCATTCACTTGGACTTCCTAAAACTTTTATGTAATTTCTATTCTCAAAAACTTAGGTCATTCCTTTCTTAATGTCCTATGTACACACAAAGTATATATCAAACTTTAGTAAATGAGGGGCTATTTTTCTGTTCAATTAAACATTTATTTCAAAGTGTAGAATGATTTAGAGAATTGTACAAACAGTTGGATGTTTACCACCTAGATTTATAAAATCTTAACATTTATCCATTTGTTTATCGGAGTTGTTTTAAAGAAGGCAAGCATTAGGGCACCAACTCCTAAATCCGAGAATTGGTAGTTAAAACAACGTAAGGGCCGGCGCCACGGGTCACTAGGCTAATCCTCCGCCTGCCAGCACCGGCACCCCGGGGTTCTAGTCCTGGTTGGGGCGCCGGATTCTGTCCCGGTTGCCCCTCTTCCACGCCAGCTCTCTGCTGTGGCCTGGGAGTGCAGTGGAGGATGGCCCAAGTGCTTGGGCCCTGCACCCCATGGGAGACCAGGAGAAGCACCTGGCTCCTGCCTTCGGATCAGCGCAGTGCACCGGCCACAGCGCGCAACTGCAGTGGCCACTGGGGGGTGAACCAACGGTAAGGGAAGACCTTTCTCTCTGTCTCTCTCTCTCTCTCACTGTCCACTCTGCCTGTCAAAAAAAAAAAAAAAAAAAAGTAAGAAAGTGTGATTCCTGTCTTCTTTGTGTAAGCTATATTTCAGGAAAACAAAACAGTCCCTGTAGAGGAAAAGATTTTTTTTAAATAGAAGAATTCAACTTAATAAAATAGAAGAAATGATGAGAAATTAGAGAAAATAGCCTCTAATGAAATTATTGAACGAGGCAGTGATAATCAATAATTAAAATTTTTCATTTGAAGCAATGGTTAAGTCACCACTGGGATGCCTTTATTCTACATCAGAGTGCTTGGGCTGGGGCCTGGCTGCTTCCTGCTGATTCGCACCCTGGAAGGCAGCAGATGATGGCACAAGTACTTGAGCCCCTTCCATCTGTGGGAGTCCACACTGAGTTCTGTGTTCCTGGATTCTGCCTGGCCTAGCCCTGGCTATCAGAAGCCTTTGGGTGTTAACTCGCAGATAGATTACTTCTGTCTTTCTCTTTCTTTCTGTCTCTCCATCTTTACTTGTTGAATATTATGGTTAGTGGTGAATTAAGATTGATTATAGATGAGATTTAAATTATGTCTGCAAAAAAATTAAAGAAAAAAAAAAGGAAGGAAGGAGGAGGATTGAGGGAGGGAGAGGAGGAGGGAGGGAAGTATTCTTATCATCTTAGACCTGTACCTATGAAATACATGAAAGCTGTTCTCCTTATGTTAATAAAACATTTTTAAAGCTCTATTGTAGTGATTTGGGAACTATAAAATTAACATAGAGGCAAGCATTTTCATTGTAGGAAAAAATGAAAATGAAGGAAAGATTGCTGGGTAATTGCACAGTCCCAGACTCAAGGCTCAATGCCAGCTGTGTCTATTGTCATCAGATTTGCCATCACCAAAACGTAGTGTGTCTCCCGATAGGAAAGATTATCAGCATCACCTAAGACATTTTCTCACCAAAACAATTGAATCTGAACTTAACCACATCTCATATACCTCCTGGCATGAGGAATATAAAGGAGACAAAAATGAGTTGGATGACACCAGATGGAAAAAGACAGGGTGGGAGACATCGAGAGGACCATTGATTGATCCAGCCTTTGCAGGGAAATATAAAACAGCTTGTGTGGCCGAGTTGGTGTCAGGGTGGAGGAGGGGAAAGGGGCCCTGCTCCCACAGAAAGCAATGTAAGAGATATTTAAAACCAAGCCCAACGTGTGGCATTTGTTTGGATCCTGATTTATATAAGCCTAGTGTAAAAAGACATTTTGAGACAATTGTGGAAATTTAATATGAACTGCATATTTTTGTCTCCTGAACCTTTTATTTTATTTTTAACTGAATCATAAAAAATGCACTTACTTGTAGGGTACTTGCTTCAATCCATGTATACATTGCATTTGGTTAAAGTCACAGAAAACATATCAATCTCCTCAAGTATTTGTTCTGTTTTTATGATAAAGACATTCAAAATCCTTTCTTCTGGCTTTTGCAAAAAAGAAAAATAAACAATATATTATCTCTACGTAATATTGATAATTCAGTTATGTTTGAGAATTACATTGTGGTTATATAAAAATATGTCAGTTTTTAGAAATGACTACTGAGTTGATGCACTTGTTCTAAAATTATAAAAATAACAAATAAGCTCTTCCTTGATTTCCTTTTCTCACTTTCTTAACCAAAAATGTTTATGCCCATATTTGTTCCATTAAGTGTATGTACCCATAAGTGATATGCAATATTAATTTTCATTTCTTTAAACCTTCTACAAATGGTATGCTATAGCATCTATCATTACATCACTTATTTTTGAACATTACATTTTTTGAGATTTGTTCACTCTGATAGAAATGTATCAATCCATTTATTTTTGCTCCTTTATTATTTTTCCATTTTAAGAATATTTCGCAACTTTTTCATTCACTCAACTGTGAGCTGATATCTGGGCTGTTCTTAATCTGTCCCTTTTTCTAGCAATAATGCCATAAGCTTATAACTCTTATATGTTTTATTCTATATATTTGGCAGAATCTTCCCCAAAGAGGATTTCTGGAGTTGAAGGTATGTGCTTTTTACGTTTAACAGAGCTCAATAAATTAGCCTCTGAAAGCGTTGTAACAATTTATATGCCCAAAAAGGCTTATGGAATACATAAACCCCCACTGTTTGCCAATAGGTGGGGTTGCCCGATGTTACTAGAATGTCTTCCAATTGCAGTTATGTGGAGACTTTCTCACACAGGGACTTGAGTTTTCAAACACAATTTTCCAAATGAAAGCAAGATGGAGACCGGAAGAGCAGTGCCAATGCATCAACAAACACACGGACGAAGCTTACCGCCCCCACCCCCCGAATGTATTCAGTGCACTTAGAGTCATTCTACTTGCACTTCTTCAACCTACAGCAAGACACCCTGAAGGCAGGCAGCAACCAGCACGTAGCCACCTTTACAGGAGAGAGCACTGAAGATTGGTAACGGAAGACAAGAGGTCGTGAAGAACTGATGGGATGAATAACTGCGTGTCAAGAGGGAAGGCACAACTCCCCAGCTTGTGCACTCAGCTATGAGACCGGGCTGAGTGAGGGTGGGGTTGGAAGTGCATGGAAATCTCATGGATACATTCGTGTGCATGATGAATAATGAAACAAACCCACCTTCCTCTGGATTTGGAAAGGTGGACGTAGACTCATTTACAGAACAAGGAATGCTATGAAGAATGAGCAGTTTAGAGTAATTATTTTGAAAATGTATTGAATCACTTACTTTTTAGATTTTATCAGCTTTTGGGGAAGTGGAGACTCAGAGAGAGACAGCCAGGAATAGACAGACAGACAGACACAGAAAGCCGCTACCCAGTGGTTCACTACCTAAATGTCTGCAATGACTGGAGTTTGGCTGGGATCAGAGCAGGGAGCAAGGAGCTCAGTGTAGGTTTCCCACATGAGTGATAAGACCCCAATTACTTGAGATATTGTTACCACCACCCAGGGTCTGCACTGGCATGCATCTGGAGTCAGAAGCCAGAGCCGGGAATCCAATCCAGGCACTCAGGTATAGGACTAGGTGTCTTAAGCTCTAAGTTAAATGCCCACTCTCTATAAACATTTTAGATGTACAAGAGGTAGAAAGATTAGTACTTGAATCCACAGTTGAAATTGGGAAATGAAACATGATACCCTTATCTTGACTTTGGGATTTAAATTTCTTACGCATGCCATTCCATTTGTACTGTGTGTGTGCCTATAAGGCACATGGAACAGGCATTACATTACGATCTGCTGTGTGAATTATTCTACAGATATATAGATCTCATTCACCCACTTTTGCTGTGTGTAGAATTCTATTGTGTGAATATACCATGATTTGTGGCTGCATTCCCTCCGAGAAGGGGCAATCAGACTGCTCTGTGTCTGGCTGTGATGACACTGTACATGATTTCTCTGCACACGTGCCACTGTTTCTCTGGGGCACACACCATGAAGTAGACTTTCTGTGTGGAGGACACAGGCTCTTCAGCTTTGCCAAACTGCCCCCTACATTCCTTGTCCCAATGTGCACCCAGGGGAGAATCTGATTTCAAATTGTTTCCTCATTTTGACGAACACTTGGTGGCGTCCTATTTAAACTTTGCACCCATTTGATGGGTGTGAAGTGGTTTTAAGTCATGTTTTGTAATTTCTACTTCCTGTTATTAGCAGACATGCAAGGTGTTGCTTCTTTGGGTTACTTGTTCAGGTCTCACTCATAGTTTTTTCTATTGGATTGTCTTTGGTGAGAAAGTGTGAGTGTGTGTGAATGAATGTGTGTGTGTGTGTGTGTGTGTGTCTGTACGACTTAAACTCTTTACAATTGTGGGAACACTTACACATATTCTGTTAGGCTCCCAAAGTGGTTTACTTTCTCCAAAGTGTCTGTCACCCAACCTGCTCCTCTATTCCTCCCCCTGTTGGCAAGAAGGAGGAAAGAAATCTCCCAGCAGGCCCTAAACAACCTGCATCCCTCCGAGTTCCACTTTCTCTGATTTCTATAGCGACAACCAGGAGGATAATTGCTGGAACCCGAACACACACACTGTCTTGAGTTTTGTGGAGACACAATCGGCATCCAGTAAATTTCATATTTAAACAGAGCAGTTGGGTAGTTTTGGGCATACACGTGTACACCTACGACATTGTTGTCACTAACAAGACAAGGAGACTTCTGCCGCCAGAAAGGCTTGCTCAGGCCTGCTGAAAAGCCCTCTCAGCCCCAAATCCAGGCAACAGTGATCTGCTTTCTGCTGCTGGAGATTAGTTTGTGTTTCATTGAGTGCAAAATCATATAGGATGCACTTTTTTTATTTTTTTGTTTTGCTCCTGTGACTGCAAAACTATTTGGAGATTCATCCATGTTGTTAAATGTACTTTATTACGGAACAGTGCTCCCTTGTATGGGTATATCACAATTTATCCATTCATCTATTTTTAGGCACTTCTGCTGTTACAGATTGGGACTGTTAAAAATAAAGTCACTAGCACAAATCTTTATATTATTGCCCACAAATGCACCCTCATTCCTCTGTACTGGATCAGGTGACAGCATGTGTTTAACTGGTGAATGGGTCTCCAAAGTGGTTACACCATCATACCTTCCCATCAGCATTTGGTGTGGTCAGTATTTTTCAATTTTGCCATCTTGGCGGTGTGTAGAGGAATATTGCTACAGTTTAGTTTGATTGGCATACAGCTGATAAACAACAGTCTTGAGAATATTTCATGTGTTTAGAGTCTGTCCATATATCTTCTTCAGAGAACGAGAAGTTCAAAGCTTTTTGTCTGCCTTATTAATGTATTTTATTGGGTTTTGAGAGTGTCCTATAATATTCCAAATTCAAGACTTTTATAGGATGTATGTTTGACAATTGTTTTCTTTCAATCAGTAGCTGTCTTTTCATTTTCTTCTTTAAACTATTTATCTATCTATCTATCTACCTACATACCTACCTACCTACCTAGTGGGGTGGAGGGAGAGAAGGAGTGAGAGAGGGAAAGATCTTCCATTCTCGGGTTCGCTCCTCAAATGCCCACGACAGCCAGAGCTGGGCCAGGTAGAAGCCAGGAACTCCATCTAGGTTTCCCACATGGATGGCAGGGAACCAAATCCTTGAACCATCATCAACTGCCTCCCACAGTGTACATTAGCAAGAAACCAGATTGGAAGCAGAGCAGCTAGGACTCAACCCAGGCACTCTGATGTGGGAAGCGATTGTCCCAAGAGGTAGCTGAACTTGCTGTGCCACAATGCCCACCCCCTGTCTTTTCATTTTCTAAACATTCGAAGAAGTCTAATTCATCAATTTGTTATTTTTTGAATCACACCATTGAGATCAAATCTAAGAAATCTTTGTCTATTTCAAGACCACTAATATTGTCTTCTGTGTTTTCTTTTAGAATTTGTACAGTTCTAAGTTTTATACTTAGGTTTCTGATACTGTTTGAGTTGATCTTGTTTATCAGATATGGTATGGATTGAATTTATTTATTTATTTATTTATTTATTGTTGCTGTGGATACTCAGTTGTTGTCGAGTCATTTGTTGAAGAGACTCTCCTTTCTCCACATAAATGTATTTGCACTTTTGCTAAAAATAAATTTTCTGCATATGTGTGGGTCTTTTTCTAGACCTGTGTTCTATTCCACTGGTTGGTTTGCGTAGTTTATTTGGGAGGTAAGGTGACACAGAGATCTCTCACTCACTGCTCCCCACTCCCAAAAAGGCCTACGATGACCCTTGCTGAGCAGAAGCCAGGAGCCTGAAATCCAATCCAGATCTCCCACATGGGTGGCAGGAGCCCAATTACTTGAGCCACCCCTGCTCCCTCCAAGGGTCTGCCTTGTCAGGCAGCTAGAGTCAGGATCTGGAGCCGGGACTCAAACCCAGGTACTGCAGTGTGGAACACAGGTGGCTCCATTGCTAGGCCAAATACCCACCTGGACTTGTTTATTCGTTGCTTATTTTTACACCATTGCTGCAGACTTTTCGGTATTGCAACCTTATAAAAAGACTGAAATCAGGTAGTGTAAGAAAAACCCTCCCCATGACTTCACATAGATTGGGTTCTCCACATAGTATGAATATGAAATTCCCTGTAGATGCATAAGCAGGCAACACAGCCGACTGATGTAACAGAGGGAATATTCACCAGGCATGGGAACACTCTGGAATCTTTTCTCACCAGTTTTTCTCTTGGTTAGCACTGAATAGTCAGTTTTAAAATTTTCTTCTCTCTGAACACCTGAATGCCACCTTCCGTCTGCACTGTCTTCTCAGGCTCATGCCATATTTATTTTTTTTATTTATTGGACAGAGTGGAGTGGACAGTGAGAGAGAGAGGCAAAGAGAAAGCTCTTCCTTTTCCATTGGTTCATCCCCCAGGGGCTGCTGCAGCCGGCGCACCACGCTGATCCGAAGCCAGGAGCCAGGTGCCTCTCCTGGTCTCCCATGTGGGTGCAGGACCCAACCACTTGGGCCATCCTCCACTGCACTCCCTGGCCACAGCAGAGAGCTGGCCTGGAAGAGGGGCAACCGGGACAGAATCCGGTGCCCCGACCGGGACTAGAACCTTGTGTGCCAGCACCACAGGTGGAGGATTAGCCTATTGAGCCATGGCGCCAGCCTCATGCCATATTTCTAGCTGCAATGACCTTCCAGGCTGCCTTCCTGTGATTGACCTAAATCATTCTGAAAGGCTTGAGTGTCCCCACATATCTATTCTATAGGTTTCTGGACTATCCTTGGGTTTCTATGGCTTACTAATAATTGACATTGTTTTTGATAACCTTAATTTCATTCTTAAAGCTCCAGTAATGCCAACATAAGACTCATAATCAGGATACAACATTATGCTAGGATATCTAACCAGCTCTTAGTAATGTCTATTTTAGATATTCCACAAAGTTCTAAGACTTCGGTAGCCCTTTGTGCTGTTGATTCCTGGAGACCACATTAATGTCTCATAGCCTCAGTTCGGAGCACAGAGCCTAGTGTTGGAGCATCACTCATTCATTCATCAATCACTTTGGAGCACCTCCTGGCTACCATGAACTTAGCTATGGGGACCAAGACGTGGATAAGACACCGTCTCTATTATCAAGGGGCTACGCATGCAATAAATTCTGCACTTTCAAAACCTGAAATTACTTAAAGATTCTATCTAAAGATCTATATCATCTAGGTTTCAGATCCCAGGGCTGCTATTTCCCTGAGATAAGACCATTGTCATCACTTGAAATGAACTGGAGACAATTTTTGAATTAAATCAGGCACGTTCTGAGTCAAATCAGGCACAATTAAAAAATATCAGGGTTTGGTTAACAAAGACAAGCCCTGAGAAGGGATAAAGCATCCAGACAGGACCAGATGCCGGAAAGCAGAGGCCAAGCCCTCGAAGGGTCACCCCGGGTCAGTGAACATTTAGAAGAAAAGAACAGATACAGAAAGGGGAGTAAATGGATGAAGAATTGTCTTACCTTTAGACTGGGAAGGTGTCTGTGCAGGAGGCAGCGAGTAGAAGTGAATTTGACCCTCAAGGATAAAAGGGGCCAACCAAAAGTTCAGTTGGTTTTACTTTTCCTCCTGTGAGGGGTCACAGAGGCGGGCGGAGTGCAGACACATCCCAGAGGTGGGAGGTGAATGAGGAGAGGTGTTCTGTCTCCCCTGATGAATGGAGGCTCTGCGCATACCATTAAGAAGAACTCCACACAGGCAGAGAGACAAGGTGTCTGCCAATGGGGCAGCTCTTGAAACGTGATCGCCCAGCCGACAGGCATCGCAAGAGGGAGATGAGAGAGCAAAGAAGGCAGCCTCTCTCTGATCCCGAGCTCTGGAGAGGGGAAGGCCGTGTGGGCGCTTCTCCAGAGCAGCAGAAACGCCTCCCGATCAGACTTTGGGTGGGGGTGCCAAGGAGTTAGGAGATGGCACTGCACTTCTGCGAATATGACCACCTGGGAATTTCGATGAAACCTGGGAGAGGTAGCCAAAGCATGGGGCATGGAGGGTGTGGCAGCTAAGTGCCCTGGTGCAGGAATTCCCAGATTCAGAAGGGAAGCAAGTGCTTCTGGGAGGCCACAAGGGAGGCTGGAGCAGGTGTGAACAGACTGGCCTTCCCTGTGCACTCTGCCGTCTGTAGCCAAGTGGTGTGATGTCAAGGGTGTGAGGAAGAAATCTTACCTCCCAGCCCACCCCCTCCCCCCAACTAGAACCTAACATTCCTTTAAAGTGGGACCTGGGCTTTACTCCATAATTGAAACTGAGGCTTGTAATGAAAGTATCTCTGGGAGAGTTAAGTTTACCTTAAGGGTAAGCTCTAGATATTTTCTAAAGCCTAGTGTCGGAGTACAGAAACAACAGTGAGAGCCTGATGGTTGGAGAAAGCTCACAGCAAAAGGAGATGGGGTTGGCAGGCAGATGGCTGCCCTGGTGTGATAGCCCACCAGAACTGATAACACAAACAGGTACAAGCACAGGAGGATGCTCGGTTAGATGCATCTGAAATTCTGAGTTAGCGGGCTGAGCTGGATTTTATCTGACAAGCCCGGCCGTGGGGAATTCTGTCTCGTTTCCCCACTTGACTCCATCCACTTGCACATGTTTACCTTGGAGATTTCCTGAGCCTTTACATGTGCAGGTGAGGACATCTGGGACGAGGGCTGGAACAGAGACAGCAGAACCACAACTCATAGAGAGGAAGGTAAACCATCGAGGCCTAGAAAAGTCAACTCCTTCAGCACCCAGACTACAGCAATTCTCTCTGCAGCTCTGCGTCTTTCCTAATGGGTGGCACAAAGCAGGTTCCTAATACAGGCATGTGGAGAGTCTAAACAATAGGCCACTAATAATGATAGCAAACATGGATGCAGCACTTACTCTATCTGGGCTCTCTTCTAAGCCCTTTGCTGAAAAGCTGAGATGATTGTAGGCTGTAACACAAGAGACTCAGAAGGCACTTTCCAACAAAAGGAGGCTCTGGAATTGCTCAGATGCCATTTTCAAGTGGATCCTTTAATTATTAACGTGCAATCCTTCTTCTTAAGGAGTGGCCTGTCCAGGCCTCTTCCCACATTTCTATTCAATTCTTCAGCTTCTCCTCCTCCTCTTGAAATTCAAAAGGACAAGTGACACTGTAAATTCTTTTTTGAAAGGCAGAGTGACAGAGAGGGAGAGACAGAGAGTAAGTGATCGTCCATCTGCTGGTTCATTCTCCAAATGGCCAAAACAGCCAGGGCTGGCCCAGGCCAAAGTCAGAAGCCAAGCACTTCATCAGTAGTCTCCCACATGATCAAGAGGGGCCCAAGCACTTCGGCCGTCATCCGCTGCCATCCCAAATGCAGTAGCAGGGAGCTACAGAAGAAGCAGAGGAGCTGAACTTGAGCCAGTGCCCCCGAATGGGATTGCCACATTGCAAGCAGTGGCTTAACCTTCTGTGCTAAATGCCAGCACCTACAGGGCAAATTCTTCCCTGCCTCCTTCTCCACTCTCCAAACACACCCCTCCACACCACTCACCCAGGCCCAGAAACATCCAGATTGCAAACCCATTCCTGTGAGTACCAGGGTCTCATCTTTGGGGAGGGCATCTTTTTTTGGAATCATTTTTCCTTGTTTTTCCCAAGTATGGATCCCCTGGGCTACACAATTAAAGTGCCTCTTTGCCTCGGTTCACCCAGAGTCCCCAAAACCTTGTTCTGTGTCCCCAAAGAAACAGATACAGAGGGGCAACAAGTTAGATTTGGTTAAGTGTCGATCATCCTGGCTTGCATTGACTTCAGAGCTGCCCAACAGAGCACCTGGATCGTCTCTCTCTGCTACATCCATCCAGTTAGGCCCAAGGAAATTCTAGGACATTTTCAAGACTGGAGAAAGCAGGCTTGGAGCAGTCACCTCTGCTTTTTCCCACAACTCGGCCTTTAATCATGTTCTCAAAGCCTCTGCAGAGCAGCTTCTCCATCCCCCCACAACCCCATCTCCCTACCCTGCCCCTGGCATGCTCCACATGCAGAGTCGAGTTGCACATGGTTCTGATTCATTTGCATTTAACTCACCAAGCGATTGTTTAGTCAAAGTCACTCGTGGTCCAGGGAGTCTTTTATGAGCTGATAGCATAAGCCTGGCTGAAGCCTTCTGTCGTAACTGTGCAGTTTCTTCCCTCTTGGTTGAACTGAGAGCTTGCAAGTCCCGAGTCATCCCTAAGCCAAAGCAGACTCAAGAAGCTGCATATGCCATTTGTTTGTTGGATGGCTTCACTCCGGAGTCCAGTCGACTCGTGCACGTTCCTAGTTGGTGAAAAGTAATCTCCAGGTTATTGTCAAGGCCATGGTGCTGGTCTAGTCTGCTAGGCTGGTTGGTGAATCTGTAAGTTCTACCTGGCAATATCACCTAGAGTTGGTTCTTTCTCTTTTTTTAAGATTTATTTTATTTATTTGGAAGACAGAGTTACAAACAGAGGTAGAGACAGAGAGAGATCTTCCATCCGCTGATTCACTCCCCAGATGGCCTCAATGGCTGGAGCTGCATCATTCCGAAGCCAGGAGCCAGGAGCTTCTTCCAATTATCCCACGTGGGTTCAGAGGCCCAAGGAATTGGGCCATCCTCTACTGCTATCCCAGGCCATAGCAGAGAGCTGGATGGGAAGAGGAGCAGTTGGGACTAGAACCGGCGCAGGCCTAGAGTTGGTTCTTTGTCTTGGCTGCTTCTACCCTAGCCCCAAAGAGTGTCATTTCTCAGCTGTCTCATTCAGTGGCTGCCTGAAATACAGGAGTGCAAATTTTCATGTGGTTTAGCGAGCTCCCTACATGTTTGCTGTGACCACCTCACTCTCCCACCCACAGCCTGGGTGTGCTTCTCCAACATGGCTGCATGCAGGCTTGAGAGGTGTGTGGTGGAATTCCAGGAATTAGCAAAGTCACAAGTAAATCAAAAGCATCAAGACTACTCAAAAATCAAGGGGCCGATGCTGTGGCATAGCAGGTAAAGCCACCACCTGCAGTACCGGCGTCCCATATGGGCACCGGTTCTAGTCCCAGCTGCTTCTCTTCCAATCCAGCTCTCTTCTATGGTCTGGGAAAGCCGTAGAAGATGGCCCAGGTCCTTGGGCCCCTGCATCTGTGTAGGAAACCTGGAAGAAGCTCCTGTCTCCTGGCTTCAGATCGGTGCAGCTCCACTGTTGTGGCCGACTGGGGAATGAACCAGGGGATGGAAGATCTCTCTCTCTGCCTCTCTTTCTCTGTATATCTCTGACTTTCAAATAAATAAATACATCTTAAAAAAAAAACAAGGAAAATGCTATTTTTAAAAAAGATTTAAATTTTATTTGTTTGAAAGGCAAAGGGACTGAGAGAAAAGGAGAGTCAGAGAGAGAAAGAGATCTTCCATCTACTGGTTCATGCCCCAAATGGCCACTATGGCCAAGGCTGGGCTAGCCAGAAACCAAAAGCCAAGAATTTCACCAAAGTCTCTCAGGTGGGTGACAGGGGCCGAAGTACTTGGGCCACCTTCCCCTGCTTTCCTAGGTGCATTAGCAGGGAGCTGGATGCTGAGTGGAGCAGCTGAGACTGGAACCTGTGCTTGGATATGGGATGCTGGGGTCACAAGCAGCAAATTAACCCTTTGCACTACAATTCCAGCCCCTTGACATTTTGAGATTTGGTCATTGTTTTTTTATTTTTTAATTTATTTTATTTTTTATTTTTTGACAGGCAGAGTTAGACAGTGAGAGAGAGAGAGAGAGAGACAGAGAGAAAGGTCTTCCTTTTTCCGTTGGTTCTCCCTGCAAAGTGGCCACTATGGCTGCCGCTTTGCGGCCGGTGTGCTACGCTGATCCAAAGCCAGGAGCCAGGTGCTTCCTCCTGGTCTCCCATGCGGGTGCAGGGCCCAAAGACCTGGGCCATCCTCCACTGCACTCCCTGGCCACAGCAGAGAGCTGGCCTGGAAGAGGGGCAACCGGGACAGAATCCGGTGCCCCAACCAGGACTAGAACCCGGTGTGCTGGCGCCGCAGGCAGAGGAGGATTAGCCTATTGAGCCGCAGCACCGGCCATTTGATCATTGTTTATAGCCCTTGTATATATTTCTGAATAACAATAGATTTCTTACTGAATTCTTTACTTGGTGGAGAGTTAAACTTAATGACTATAAAGTAAATTGAAGATATGTCTTTGCAAAAATTAAGATAAAAATAAGAAAGGAAAGTGGAAGGAAGGTGGGAACAAGGGAGGGAGGATAGGGTGGGATGTATCATTATGTTCTTAAAACTATGTATCTGAAATTTATTCCCTTTATAGAGATTAAAAAAGACCTACAAATATATGGATTTGCATACAAGATTATCATATGTTCTAAGGATCAAATAGGAAGCTCCAGCGAAATTGAATGCCTTGGCGCCCAAGAATGATGCAAACACGGCCTTCAGCTTTGCTGTGTGGGGGGTGAAAGTTCGCGCAGGTCTAGAGTTGGTTGTTGAGGCTCATCACTCCCCAGCCCCAGCCCCTGTCCACTCTATCATCGACGACTCCCCCACACGCAGGCACTTTGCTCTCTAGATAAATGGGGCCATTCATCATTCTCCAGCACAGTCACAGCCCAGACATTTGTTTCTTATAACCTGAATGGCTTTGAATTCCCCTCTCTTTGCCTGACCCAATCCCAGGTCCATTTTTCTTTCTGTTATGAGCACACACTTGATATGCCTGATGGCCCTACTCATGATTTTAGGGTCTCAAGGAGCATTCTTTGCAAGATTGTTCACTGAACACACTAATTGAGCTCTTAAGATGTGCAGAAAGCAATAGGATTTTGCTCTGAGAATGCTAGACACCTTTCTATGGCTTGCTTTTCTCTTCAGCTTAAGCAGGTATCAAGTTTTGGGGTAAAGTTTGGGGTGATGGGAGGGATTCAGAGAATGGCACAACACACACACACACACATACACATGCATGGGATTGTCAAAAAGCTCATGGAAAACATATTATGAAAAAAGTCTATGTATGGATTTCAACATTTCTTACACTAGAAAAAATGCATCTTTTCATTCAATTTTTCCATGAACTTATGGAAATATCCTCCTACATAATTTTAATTCAGGAATTTTCATATCAAAGTCTGGAATTCCTGGACCCCACGAACTTGCCTGAGGGATGGGGGCCTCTGAGCTTGTCTCCCTGCCTGGGTTGGCTGCCATCTTGGTCTTCTGCGAACATTTCCGTTTGCTACCTGGGCCACGTAGGGTGGGTAGAAACGATTACAAAGTTGAATTTAGAGTCTGCAGCTGCACCTGTGTCATGAATGGGCATCGTGGACGGGAGGCAGAGAAGAGCACTGGCCAGAGTCCCCTTGGCGGAGTTGTGCTAGGAGAGTCCTTTTGAGCTAAGACATTCGGCTTCTTTATTTCAGCACTGCCGTCTCCAGAATGCGTCATACACAGACCCACGGGATTGGTTGTGTCCAGGTGCTGAGCCACAGCATTGGTATTGTGCAGGTGGAGTGTGCTGCCTGGCCTCCTCTCTGGCGCCTGCTCTTTGTTCCTTTGAAAGCACCTGCCTCCTCTCCACTTCCCTGACTTGCCTGGAGCCAGATGAGCGCCTTCCCTGCCTCTGAGCTGCCGTTTTGCAGAATCCGTTTCATGGGCTATAAGAAAATTCATCCAAGATCAAATCTCTTCTGTCCCTTTTGACAGCAGCCTCTAGGGGCTTTGAGGGGAACAAAGGCACGCATCTCCTTTCCCTGGGTCTGGAATGGGGGCTGGCCCCTGCCTCCCTGACCCACTCCTTGCTCCATGGGGGCCTCTGGAAAGGGGACTGCCCCCTGCCCAAGCCCCCAGTCTCATCTGTAACAATGGGGAGACAGGCAGTGGCTGATAGGGATCCCCCAAGGAGCTCCCCTGCTATCATGCCTGGCTCAAGCCATTCACACACAGGCCATTCCCAGGGCTTCAGGTTTCAGGATGGGAGATTAGCGAGGGACACTCAGACCCGGTGCAGCCCTTTGCCGACTGCATCTCTGCAGAACTAAGTAGCTGCTGCTCACTCTGTCCCAGAGGGCCAGGGCTGGGCAAGAGAGGACTGCAGATGGAGTTGCTAACAGATCAGCTTCGTGTTTAGCTCTCAGCCATGGTGAAATCCAAGAGGAAGCTCTGCTTTGCTCCCTTCAAAGTGACGAGCAGAACAATTCCACCTCTTTTAACTGCTCTGTATTTTTTCCCAGCTTTCTTCTTCTTCCCACAAGACAACAAGACAAAGCAAGCAAGCATGCAAGCAAGCATCTTAGAATTTCAAAACTGGGATAGACTTTAAAAACCTATATTCCAGGAGCTGGCATTGTAATGCAGCGGGTTGAGCTACCACTTGTGACATTGTCATGTCTGAGTGCTGGTTCAAGTCCCAGCTGCTCCACTTCTAACTCAGCTCCCTGCTAATGCACCTGTGAGGGTAGCAGAAGCTAGCCCAAGTGCTTGGGCTCCTGCCATCCACCTGGGAGACCAGATGTAGTTCTTGGCTCCTGGCTTTGGCCTGGCCCACACCAGTTGTGGCCATTTGGGGGAGTGAATCAGAAGATGAAAGATCTATTTCTCTCTCTCTCTCTCAACTTTAGTCTACCTACACACACATGGGGGAGGGAAAGGGGTTGCCCCCACCCATACCCTGGAGAGGGCTTGCACCAGGGTAGGAAGAGAGCCCTTCTAACAATTCTGCTCACAATCCCAGGGGCTCCCAACCTTTGACAGGCCATAGTAGAAGGGTGTGGGAGCACACAAATCTCAATATTTTTGGCATATCTACAAACACCTGTGCTGTGACTTAAAACTTTTTCTTTAGCCAGACCCTTTCTTGAACTTTAATGTAGTCATTTTTTTTTAAAGGAAACTATGCCACTACTGCCAATGGAAAAACAGCATGGCTTGCCTTAGACATTGGAGACCAAAAGGCAAGTGTAGCTAATGGAAAACTTGTTTAAATGGATATTGTCTGCATAGCACTGTCTATTGAGGCCTGTCACTCCAAGACCTATTTTCTTTGCATTAATATGGGAGATAAGGGTTTTGAGATCATTCAGCTTATTAAAATTTTTATTATTAATAATCTTAGTGGTTTTTGCCATCTATTCAAAGAATTCTGAATTCTGGCTCAAATAGACCAGACAATGTGGTAAGTTTTTAAGTGTTTTATTCAGTGAGAGACATGCACAGGAAAGTGAGGGCTTTAATTAGGGGAGAAAGAATTCTCGAAACTAAGTGGGGTCCATAGCAGGCAGAGAGCAGGCCAGGAGCTATGTGGAGCAAGCCTGCTGGCAGGAAAGCAGAGGCAGGGCAGAGGCCATAAGACCTCCTGCCCTGAAGGCACTAGGCAACGGGGGGTGGGGTGGGGTGGGGGGGTGCTCTAGGCCTTTTATTCACTCCCAAAGGGGAGTGGTTACATAGTCTGATTGGCAGGTGAGCATACAGGTGGGGTCAGGTAGGAGCATGACATCACACGGGGGCGTGGTGTGAGGGTGTGGTCAGGAGCTTCTTCTGGGTCTCCCACATGGGTGCATGGACCCAAGGACTTGGGCCATCTTCTACTGCTATCCCAGGCCGTAGCAGCAAACTGGATCAGAAGTGGAGCAGCTGGGACTCGACCTGGCACTGCAGGCAGCGGCTTTACCCGCTATGCCACAGCGCTGTCCCCCATAATCTCATTTTTTAAGGAAGTGGCTTAAAAATGTGAAGACAGCAGTTGCATTTATTTGTTTGTTTTGTTTTTTACTTGTTGGCTTATTTGAGAGATAGGGAGAGAGAGAGAGGGAGAGAGAGAGAGAGAGATCCCATCCACTGCTCTGAACAATGGTAAACGTTCTGGAAAAGCAGTAAGACACTTTTTCTTATGCATTATTTGCTTTTTCTATGATTATCATGCTACTTTTGTATTATAGCAATAAAATATAGAATTTTTAAAGCATGTAGTGTTTCAAAAGCTCAACTTGTTTCTCGCCTCTGCCACTCAGCCAGTTGCAGGGTGAAAAAAGAACCCTGGGAATTGAAGGCTAAGAAACCATGGCTAAAAAGAATCACCAAACAGGCTGCCAACTGAGTACATGTGTGTGTGTGCTTTCCCTAGATGCACACCTTGATGTGGGCTGTGCTTGATGTACTGACAGGGACATCCTCACCTCCATGAGAGTCCTGGGCTTTTCTTGCCTTGGAATGTGCTGTTGGCTGTGATGGTGGCAATGGTCCGAGGGCAGAGTCCACAGGGCAGCCCCAGGCTGGTGCACTGTGCTCAGGCTCTTTCTTCGTCAAGTCAGATCTCAGAGGAGCCTTCAAATCAATGCTCCCCCAACCAGATGGAGCAGGATCTCCTGCCTCCTTCAGCCCACCTACATGTCTACATGAATTCACAGGGGTTACTGAGCATCTGTTCCATGCCAGGTTCTGTGCTTGGTTCTGTAGAAACAGCAGACAACCACATAGTAAAGACCCTCTCTTCCATCCCAACGACCCTGGGTCTGCTCTCTGTGGGTTGCAGGGTACACTCATGAAGCTTTTGCTCCCCAAGCTCCCTGTTAACACAAGGTCTCCAGGGTCTCCCAGTCACCACCTCTCTGGCCAGGGGTGATGCCATGGCAGGGGGTGAGGGACCCTTTTCCATCTCCTTCATGTGCCTCACTTTCCCCTTTACTGCCCTAAGTAGGGTGTGAAGACCCCCGGACATTCAGTGAAGATCCCCTTCCCTACATCCCATCTACCAACAGTTACACACAGTAGGCTTACCGTATCCATTTCTTGGGGACTGCTGTACATGGATCTTTCAAAAAAAGTTCTTGGGCTGAAGATGAGACCCAGCCTTGGTTAGGCCAAAGCCAGGAGCCCAGAGCTCCATCCAGGTCTCCTGGTATTTGCTGCCTCCCAGGGTGCATTAGCCGGGAGTGGGATTATAAGTGGAGCTGGGACTTGCCTTGCACCCACCACTCTGCTATTGGATGCAGGTTTCCCAAGTGGCATCTTAAATACTGAGGTTTTAAGGGGAAACTGGTCTTATTCCTTCTAGTGATGGTTTTCTTACTCTCTTTATCTAGATCATTTCATCCCTGCTTTATTATCTTTCTATTCATTTCTAAAATTCCTCCTCTGAGAAGACCTCTAGGACTGAAATCACCTTCTCAGCTCTCCCTCTTGAGCCTCTGCAGACCGAGCTGGGGTCTCAGAAGTGAGAGAGAGATCTCAGAAGTTCTCTCTCTCTCTCTCTCTCTCTCTCTCTCTCTCTCTTTCTCTCTCTCGGGACTGTCCCCACTGGAGGTTGAGGGTCACTTGGTTCCAGTCAGATTTGGGACAATCTATCAGGGTAATTTGTAGAACAATTTTGTTTCTTTTTGTTTTAAATATTTTACTAATTATTTGAGAGAGAGAGAGACTTTCCATCCTCTGGTTCACTTCCTAAATGCCTGCCTTGGCTAAGGCTGGGCCAGGTTGAAATCAGGAGCCAGGAACTCTGTCCTGGTTTTCCACATGGGTAGCAGGGGTCCAAGCAGCTGGGCCACAACCAATGTCTTCCCTGGTGCATTAGCAGGCAGCTGGATTAGAAGTGGAGCAGCCGGGACTAGAACCAGAGCTCCAAAATGGATGCTGGTATTGCAACCCACTGTGTCGCAACATCAGTCCCTGTATACTTAACAGCTGAAGGTATGTGTTTTAGAAATTGCTGTTCTTCTTGGTGCTAATAAATAGGCCCCTGTTTTATCTTTTCAATTAAAAATAACCTCCTTTCATTCACTGTGAAAAATTTGGAGAATCCCACAAAACATGAATATGTGAAAGCATGTGCCACAGGACCAATAACCTGAGACAGATTGTTGGGCTTTGCATCTGTATGTCTCCCACCTCTAAGCCCAGGTATATGCAGGAATTCACCAGCTGCCTAAACATCTCACTGCCCATCCCCCAATTTCTTTACTGTCTTAAAATCTCT
Organism: Oryctolagus cuniculus; assembly: GCF_964237555.1. NCBI lineage: Eukaryota > Metazoa > Chordata > Mammalia > Lagomorpha > Leporidae > Oryctolagus > Oryctolagus cuniculus. The sequence goes on along the minus strand of NC_091440.1, from coordinate 104,288,961 downwards.
TGCTGCTGTCCTCCCTCCACATAATTAGCATGAACAGAACCTACAGTTGAGAGGACACTATATGTATGTATGTACTGTAGCCTTCACATATTGCTTGATACTATACCAAGGTCAAATGCCTGCCTTTATAATAAGATAAATTTGTGACAGAAATGTTATGGCCATATCATATGTCCTCACATGAGTCTAGAGTAGGTGAATTAACCATTGCCCCAGTGTTGTTCAAGTCAGGAGTTTTCAATATTGTAATATTACCGATATTAGTTGCAATATTACCATCACAGCAAGCAATGTCAGAAACAGATCATTGTGGTGAATGTCTATTCCTGGGCTGGAGGGAATAAGCTACTTTGCAGCTTTGCACACACATTGCACAGTTCCAAGAGGCCCCCTGCGAGTGGAAAAGCAGTACAAAAAAGATGGCCCTGGAACACTCCCAGAAGAAGGCAGAGTGGAGAGACTCTGATGTTGCCAACCACTTCCTACCAGGTGGCCTGTGCCAGGCAGGGACCTTCAGCTCACTGAGAAGACGGAAGGAGGGAAGAAGCATGACAGAGGTGTCCAATAAATCCCTCTAGAAAGAATGATCTGGGATGACAGCATGAGGCCTGGAGTTCAGACCTCATGAGTTTCTAGACTCTGTGCTGCAGCCCCTACAGACAGCAAGCAGATCTTCAGGGGGTTGCCACGCACATCACCACCGGCCACTTTCTGCCAACCATGAAGATTGATTTTTATTTACTTGAGAGGCAGAGTGACAGAAAGAGAGATAGATGGAGGAGGGAGGGAGGCAGAGAGGAAAGGAGACAGAGATCTTCCATCTCTGGTTCACTCCCCAAATGGCCATAATGGCTGGAGCCGGGCCAGAACAAAGCCAGGAACCTGGAACTCCATTTGGAGCTCCCATGAGGGTGGCAGGGGCCCATGTACTTGGCCGTCTTCTGCTGCTTTCCCAGGTGCATTAGCAGGGAGCTGGACTGAAAATGCAAAGGGGCCGGTGCTGTGGTGCAGCAGGTAAAATCCACTGCCTGCAGTGCTGGTACCCCATATGGGCTCCAATTCGAGTCCTGGCTGCTCCACTTCTCATCCAGTTCTCTGCTATGGCCTGGAAAGCAGTGGAAGATGACCCAAGTCCTTGGGCCCCTTGCACCTATGTGGGAGACCTGGAGGAAGCTCCTGGGTTCTGGTTGTCAGTTCGGCTCAGCTCCGGCGATTGTGGCCGTCTTAGGAGTGAACTAATGGAGGGAAGACCTCTCTCACTCTCTCTCTCTCTCTGTAACTCTACTTTTCAAAAAAAAAAATTCAGCAGCCAGGACTTGAACCAGCGCCCATATGGGATGCCAGTATGCAGAGAGCAGCTTAACCCACGGCACCACAGTGCCAGCCCCTCCAGCTCCCATTCCTCTCTTACTATAGTCTGACCGTTTTTCTGTCTTTATCTTCTTTATTTAATGGTGGTACACATCTCCTCACTCACGATGATCTTTCATGTATCTCACTAAATCCTTACCCTTGGACATGTAATTTGCTGTGATTATCTTTACAGCTATTCAAAAACACTGCAGGTGGTGCAGCTTAACTAATTGTAAACATATTACTCAACATTTTCGTGGCTAATGATCTTTCACAGAGTGTTTTGAGGACCTTGGCTGATATAACGGCTCTCCAGAAAACTGAATCCAGTTACACTTCATCACTTATGTTCGACAGCAGTTAATCTCTATATTTTCCAAAGGGCTAGATCTCATCATAAAAGTCAGACACACACACACACACATACACACAATGCACCAATAGGCAGAAAGTGACATGTGTGGCATTACTCCCTATTGTCTGATGCCTGGTGCCCCTGTTGGCTTTTCATAGGTTTATGGACTGTTCAAATCTCCTGGTTTGGTCCACACATTGTTCTAGGGAAGCATTGAAGATCTCCCTTCCCATCGTCCCCTGCCTGCTGCCCACCCAGCAGACCATCCAAACCCTCTCCATCACTCACACCTGGGGCAGATGGCGCCAAGAATGACAAGTGGCCCCTGCTGCACCTGCTGCCCCAGTAAGACCGGGAGGCCCACTCCCATGGCATAGGAAATATCTCCCGCTGCCCACAGACTGCCTGCTACCCCTGGAGGGCGACTCCGCTGACATCCACACCACAGAGCTCCCAGCTCGGCTGGATCGAGTTTTACGACAGGATGAAAGTGCGGGCTTTTGGAGCTCCCAGTTTTGGCACCGGCGCCGTTATCGGAAGGGCCAGTGCGTGGGTGGTGATGACCAGCTGTTCTTCTTTCCCCTTCGGGTCACAGCAAAGGAAGTGAGATCAAATTATAACCGAAGAGATGCCAGTTAGACAAAAGAAGGAACTTATTGCCAAGGAAGCTTGCACAGCGCTGCACCCGAGGAAATCTTTGATGAGGCTGAGCCGCTGGGGTTTAGTTGGATCCCTGCCCTCGGGAGGAGCCTTGCCCGAGGTCCAAGGTGATAAGCTCCAGCCTTGCTGATGAGCACCCTGGCTTCCTGCATGCCTGCTGCCTCCTGACAGGTTGAAGATCTTTCTTGGGACTATGACCTTGTGGATACAGCACCCTGTGTGCCCCTCCACCCCATCTGAGGTTTGGGTTCTAGGATCGAAGCAGCAAAGGAGAAATGAAGAGAAGGAAATGCTGACTGACTGTGAGGTTCTGAGCTCCGTGTCCTGAAGATCACCTAAAATCTAGGTGACAGGGGCTGGTGTGGAGGCACGGCTGAGCTGCTACTTATGACCCCAGGGTCCCATATCTGAGTGCCAGTTCGAGTCCCAGCTGTTCCATTTCTGATCCAGCTCCCTGCTAGTAAACCAGGGAGGGCAGTGCAAGATGACCCAAATACCTGGGTGCCTGCCACCCATGTGGAAGACTGGGATGGAGTTTTTGGCTCCTGGCTCTGGTTTGACCTAGCACCAGCCATAGGGACCATTTGGGGAATGAATTCTTTATCTTTCTGTCTCTCCCTCTCTCTCTGTCACTCTGCCTTTCAATTTCACAAAATAAATCTATAAAAGATCTTCATGACAGCAGGTGAGGAAGCACAGGCACAGCGAGGTACGGCAGGTTCAAAGTCACACGTGAAACAGCAGAGTGGTGCCCACAGCCAGCTGTGTTCTGTCCCCAGTGTCCCTCTTCCCTGGTCCAGATGAGCAGGGAGGTCATTTCCTGCATGTAACTACTGCACTGGACAGTGACCAGAAAATTGCCTTGATCGCCTAAGTCTTCCTGGAGTCTAAGTCCAGTTTCCTGACCCAGTTGCTGCAAGTTCGCATGGGTTTCCTGAGGCTGGGTTTCTCTCCAGTCTCCTTGTCTTTTGGTCTTTCATCCCTAACCATCCTCTATCCACATTGTCTTAATTTAGTATGGTGGTGGGAATGGCATGGGGGCTAAAGACACACATAAAATACAAAGGATAAAAGATGGAAAGTCAAATCCTGACTGTACCAATTACTGGCTGGGGGACGGTGGCCAGATTGGTAGATTTCTTTGTGCTTTTTTTTTGTTACTCTTTAAAATAAGGAGAAACATGGCATCTTTCTCACAGCCTGGCTGTGAGGATTGAACAACAGATTTGGGGGCAGGCACTCTGATGCAGTGGGGTAAACTGCAGGACACACTCCATATTGGAGCACCTGGCATTGAGTCTTGGCTTCTCTGCTTCTGACTCCTCTCTCTGCTAATGCACCTGGGAGGAAGTACCTGGGTTCCTGCCACTCATGTGGGAGACACCGGTGGAGCTCCTGGTTCCTGGATTTGACTTGCCCTATCCCTGGCTGTTGCAGGTATTGGGGAACTGAATCATTCAATGGAAAACTGCTCTCTCTGTGTCTCTCCATCATTCTGCCTTTCAAATAAATCTTTTTAAAAATTAGGTTTAAGTGTTTGGAATAATACTTGAAATAATACACTCCAAAGTAATGTTACTTTTATTATTTAAGTGGAAATAAAAACTTGTGTATATGGAAAACAGTATGCCACAAGCCATTATCCCTCCCACTTTCCCCCTCCCTCCCTACCTCCCTCCTTTCCTTCCTTCCTTCCTTCCTCCCTTCCTTCCGCCCTTCCTCCATCTCTCCCTCCCTTCCTTTTTCCCCTCAATAAACATTTATTGAATGTCTACTACATGGCACACATTGCAATACGTGCTTGGATTTTATTATTCTTGAATCCTTGGCTAGCTACTCTTCCCTGCTGCAGGCCGGCAGGTTAGCGTACCTGTATAAACCATTAGCAGCTCTTTGGCTAATTCTGAAAACATCAAGAGAGAGGCTCTAACTAGGACGGCAGAGGCAGAAGAAGTGTAGGGAGCAGCAGGTGTAAGCCTCTCGCATCTGCACAGATGAGGAAACTTCGCCCTGAAAACAATGCCTCCGCCGTGTTGCGCAGTCTCTTCTACAGGGAGCCCAGACCCAAGCCCGTGGCTTCTGCGTGTCTTGGTGCCTCTTTCAATACACGCTCCTGACCCAATGCCTAGACAGAGGGAGTCACTGACAGGTCATGTGCTGGATACGCTGCATGGGAAATGTTTCTACTCCACTTCTCTCCTGGTCCCTTCTTACAAAATTTTGCTCACTTATCATATTGACCGGGGGTGCGGTCATGGAGGTTTTACTAAAAAACCTGACTTCCAACCACCACATCCACTGGCAGGTGCTCCCTGTCCACTCAGATTCATTATCTGTCATGCGAATGGAGAGCTCTGTTAAGCAACCCTGGCTGTCGTCTGAGATGAAGTCATCTGGGACTAATGACAAAGGCCTGGTATCTGACCTCTCTTGACTTCCAGGCAAACCTGAAGCCATTTTCCCTGGAGGTAAGTCAAGGTTGTCGCCTTTCCCAATTCTGCAATCCTCACAACATTCCCAGGAGCTGAGCAGTCCTATGGAAAGGCCTCTCTCTTCATCATTAGCCCTGCTTGAACCGTAGGCACACACGTTCTTGGAGCCCAAGTCCTTACTCAGTAAAGGGAGTTTTGTGGCATGGGTGTGGGTTGAGAAGCCTAGGAGCTAGCACAGCTCTGACACTTCTCATGTGGGTGACCCTCAACCAAGCATTCAGCTCTCTAGTTTGTCTTCTTAGCATTCAACACCTTGCTTAGCAGGGGATGGCACTGCACTACTGCAGAATAAAGTGCTGCTTGCAATGCCAACATCCCATATTGGAGCACTGGTTCAAGTCCCGGCAACTCTACTTCCGATCCGATTCTCTGCTAATGCACGTGAGAAAGCAGTGGGTGAATACCCAAGTTCTTGGGCCCCTGCCACCCATATGGGAGACCTGGGTGCAATTCATGGCTCCTGGCTTCTGCCTGACCTGGCTCTGGCTATTGAGCCCATTTGGGAGTAAACCAGTGGATGGAAGATTCTCTCTCTCTCCCTCTCTCTGTCTCTTCCTCTCTCAGTTGCTCTTCTTTTAAAATTAAATAAATAGCTAAGTCTAAAAAAAATCACCTTCCAGATATCTATTAACCACTAACCATGTGTTTGTTCAGTGTGTGGTGAGGAGACCTCAGCAGGACTTCCCTGTGTTTTTCATGGAATGGGACCCCTACAAAGTGACATGTGCTGTTCCCCAGGATACATAAATGAGGCCACCTTAACCAGAGGTCAGCACCCTACTCGGTGGCCCAAAGAGCCGAGGGCATCAGGATCTTGAGACATCTTACAAACAGCTGTGTGCACTGCTCAGGAGGACCCAGGGAGCTCTGGCTGTCTCCACCATCTAGGAGTGTGCAGTGTAGCACTGACTGGGGTCCTCGGGCAAAGGGGCTGGGAATGAAATGATGGGGCAGATCCACATGGAGCAGGGGCTGAGCGGGCTTCCCAGAGGAATGGCCTCAACTCAGAAATGGCAGACTTGAAAATCAAGGATGGAGCTCCATGTAGAGAATTTGGAACCCTGGGGCTCCAATTCCAGTCCAGGGTCTGCTCACTGTGCGTCTCTCCTCTTGGAACCAGTGGTGCCTGGAGGACCTGCTGGGCTATGCTTGGGGCTGCCATGATGCTCAAGAATGAAGCCCCACCTTAACACACAGGGTTGTCCCCGGTCATGTCTTGGGAAATCTAAAGCAAGTTTCATGGTCCAAGGGTCCAAGCTCCGTGATCCCCCATTTGGTTCATTCTTTTTGGTGCTTCAAATTGTGCTGGGCTCATGGTGGGGACTTCGTAAATATCTATTGAAAGAGGAAGAAGTGACTTGACAACCTCCAGATCTGGGCAAGACTGGGGCACAGGAGCAGGTGGGGCAGCCACTGCCCCCTGGAGACTGAATGAGGTAAGAGGGGTGGCAGGAAGAAATGAAAGAAAGCATGGCATGAGATTCATCAGAAGGGAAACAGGGGTATGAGAGTATGAGAGGTATCCTCTCCTCCCCGAGACATCTCCTGCCGGTGTCCTGGAAGAGGAGCTGGTGGCCACCTAGGGACTAAAGCAGAGAGATCCCACCTGGCTGAGAGAGGGGAGATGAAGCCGGGATTTTCAGTCCAAGCTTGGTGACTGCTTGACTCAGCCACTGCCTCTCTAGGAGACCCTGGGTTTAAATCTCCCGGGAGCCAGAGTCCTGACTGTGATGGTGGGGAGGGCTCTCACAGAGGCCTCATGTGATCAGGGGGTCCTTGTGATCCAGCTTGCATATGGAAGAAGAGCTTTGCCTTTGGATGCAACTCGACATCTTATTTTTCTCTGAGTTTTTGATTCTCTTCTTTCCTCCTTTGGGTTGGGATTGCAAGAAAAGGGAGCATCACTTGGAATACACGCCAGCTGGCTGCATTCTCAGGTAGGACCAGAAGAGAGCGGGAATCCCGACAAGAATGAGAGAGGGAGCGTGTGTGTGTGAGAATGAGGAGTGCTCTGGTCCGGCCTTTCCTCCACAGGCTGTCCCCTGCCCCCGCTGCTCTTCTCCCGGCAGGAGCCTCCACCTCCATCTTCCTTCCCCCATCTTCTGCTCTCCTGTCCTCATGCTAAATGCACTTCCCTGGGATGCTGTGCCGCGCAGAGCCAGATGCCTGTGACTGCTGCTCCCAAGCTGTCTGTCAAAGGCACCAAGGCTGGAGAGCCACTCAGTCTGTGCAGGAAAAATGACCCGAAGTCTGTGCTCTGTATTGAGAATGGCTGACTTCGCCCACAAGCCCCGACTGTCACCTCAGACAGCAGGTGCAGACCCCTGTGGACTCTGAACAAGCCCTAGGCAGCCTTGATTGCAGCAAACGACCCGAGAGGAACACGTGGGCTTCTGGAAGGAAGAGACGGGAGAGGAATGTTAGACATTTGGTCACCCGCTCTGCTAACTCTATTTTCTGGCCATTTAAAAAGCAACTGTCAGTATCTCCACTTCACAGATGAGAACACCGAGATGCAGGGAGGTTTGTGGACTTGTCCAAGACTCCACAGGTGTGGGCAGCAGAGCGAGCAGCTAAGACTCTGGGCTCCAAACCCTGTGATCTTTCTGCTTTGCTGAGAGAAGGGTGGAAAAAAGACCCAGGATTTGTAGTCTTTGCTGTGCTGTCCATGACACCCTGAGGCCGGCCCTGGGCATGTGTCACCGGGCCAGGGCACACATCACCGGGCCAGGGCACACAACACCGGGCCAGGGCACCATCGCAGAGACACTGCCTTCCAACTTGGAGGAAAGCACAGGACCCAAAGGGGAGGCTCTAAGGAGAATTCAAGAACACAGGGACAAGTGTGGTACAAACAAGAGATGGGAGTCAAAGGAAAAAAGGGTGGGGATGCCGGCTGCAGATGGGCTGCAGGTACAGAGTCCACCACGTTGGCATAGAGTGGGCCGCCGTTCACCACGGCCCCAGGGGAAGCCAGGCGTGAGCTGCAAAAGCCAAGTTAGGACAGAGTGGGTGGGGAGCAGCTCCCTTCCTGGGAGGCCTGAGAAACGTAGTCCAGTTCCAGGGAATTTAGCTGGGGGCTAGAAAGAGGCGGAGGGAAAGACAGAGACTTCTCAAGTCCCCTTTCAGGCCTGGGACTGTGGAATTCGGAGCAGCACATTCGAGAACAGAGCAGGGGGATAAGGGAGAAGTGGATTTGCTGCCTGGTGCAGAAGGCATGAGGTTGCTGTGTTCTAATGACATCAGGTGCCCAGACAGGACAACAATAAAGGGAGGGGATATTTATGTAAACAAAGGGGATATAAATAGATGGGAGAGAGTAAGCTAAATATACACTCTCAGTTCAAAGGCGCTGTGAGAGCAGGCAGAGCTATTTCCAGAGGGGGTGTGTGTGAGTGCATGCGGGTGCTATTTATAGCCAGAAGGTTGTGTGTAGTAAACTCTGACAGTCCGGCGACTCACACCACAGCAACCTGCTGCCTTCTCAGCTCGAAGCGAAGATGACCAGGGAGAAAGAAAGGACGTGTGGAGTCCCTCCCCGTCCCCGCCTGCGTGTGTGTCACATTCTGGCTTGACTATCATCTCCCGACTCCCATGTTCTCTCCAAGGCTCCGTGAGGGCTCTGGCTTGAGTTCAGCCTCTTTAGCATCCAGCCTGCGTCCCCCACACAGACCGTATCCACACACCTTGCATCGCTTTCTCTGGCTGCTTTGCTGCCCCGTGACTGTTCCAGGAGAGGGAGAGGCTGTAGCTCACGTTCCGAGCTCTTTTAAGTACCCACGGTGGTGATTCCGTGCCCGCAATCAATCACTGACCCGAAGGGTGGAGTTGAACTGCCGCCAGGAAGGGGTTTGTAAACACAGGCAAATTTTCTTCTTCATGGTAAGGGTGCCAGGAGGCTGAGCCGTGCCCAGCTTTTGCTCAGAGGTACCGGGCCAATAACGTTATCTCTTAAATCCTGTCCCACACTCTCAGGCTGTGGCCTTTCAGGAAAGGGCTTGATGATGATTAGAGTTTGAATTTGTCTGTATTTCCTCTGCTCCTGAGCGATTCTGTCCAGGGTATCTTTCTTCGGCAATTAAAGCCGTGCCATTCCTCCACAACAATGATTACAGACCACAGAGGGGATTCCCGCCCTTCGGGGTCTTTCTTTTGCTTGTTTCCCAGAAGGGGGCAGCATCTCCCTGAGCTTTCTCCTCTCCGCCACTAAAACCCTTTCTAGCAATCTTCCAAAGGAGGTTAGATTCCAGTTCTTCCCAACGGTCGGGATTCCTCGGGGAAGGGGGCATGGCAGAAGTCTTAGAATGTCTTTACCCTGAGTGTCCCGAGAGCTGGTCCCATCAGAAGGCAGCAGAAGGCTCTGCCTTTGGTGTTTGGGGACCTTGCAGGGCTTTCCTGAGCAGAGGCTCCCTGAGAGCACAGACCCCCGCCCCGGGGCAGGGGCAGAACCTGAGGGAGTTGCGGCTTGCAGAGTCACCCCCTCTGCTGCCCTCCAGGGTCAGCCCTGAGGACTGCCTACTGGTGTCTGTGTCAAATGCTCTCCCTCCCCGGACTCAGGACTGCCAAGTTCAGAAGCAGCACCAGAATTCTATTCCCATGAACATTTCTTCTCACAGCTGGTGCCAGTTCTCACCAGCTAAGCATTTTGGGGCATCTCAGTCCACAACTTGTTTTCATTCAGTTACGCAGACGGGAGGGCAAACAGGGGAGTGGAAACTGGTGCTTTGGGTCAGGTGGCAAATGAGCAAGAGGCAGACACACCCCTTTCTTTCTCTGTTCCTACCCAGTGCTGAATGTCTTTTGTCTGTAGGGAAGCAGATTTGCTTAGCTATTAGTGGGCACCCGAGAACAGGAGGATGGCGGTAGCTCTCAAGGTGAGCCTTGGTTGCTCTTATTAGACAAACCTAAAGTGCTTAGAAGAGACCTCAGGAAGAGGGAAGAGAGGAGGATAAGGACAGTTTGCTGGATGAGACTGGATGGAGATGTTCCAGCAGGGCCTGGGGGTGGGGATTTTCCCGTGTAACTAAATTGTGCCAATTGATGATACCTCCCCAATGGTCTTGAGATTTTTCCAACTCTGCCCCTTCCCTCAGGGCCATGGAGACTGAGCTAAGGGAGCAGGACCCTGAGTGTTGGAAATGGCACTTGCATGTCCTACGTTTAGCATCAGGCCAGCCTCCCTTTAGGCTACACCTGCGTAGCCTGGCGCATTTGCAAGGTGCGCCCGGCGGGCGGGTGAGGATGTCCATTTGCTTCCCTTCCCTCTCTAGGCGCCTTCAGGCTGGGGCCTCTGTGTGTGCTGGGAAATCATCAGAGTCACTTCCGAGCCTCCTTGGGCTGGCCTGTGCCGCCAGACTGCCTCTCGATCTGCATTTACCTTCTATTGCTCTTCTGATCAGCATCCACTCCCATTTCCTGGTCTTTGTGGTTTGTCAGCTCCCTGACGTTGCTTTAGCTTAGCTGGCTTGTGTGAGGATGAATTACGAGAGCTAAAAGCCTCCAAACCTCTGGCATGCTGGAACAGTTCCCTGAATGTGGGGCTGTTGTGAACTGCTGTCATCGCAACTTATATCAAAAAACATCTCGTGCCCCCAGGACATGGCTGTGTTTTGAAAGCCTTTCCACACAGATATTTGGGAGAGAGCTTCTCTCGTTTCTGTCCGGTTTGTGGAGGGGGGATTTTAGCAATTTCTTGGTATGGATGCTCTTCAGCTCCCCAGCCTGATGACGGAAACCAGCTCAGATCTCTCGTGGCATGAGGTCCAGTCCCAGTTCTACTTTCAACCTGCTGTGTCACTTTGCAGAAGCTTCATTGCTATTCTTTTAAGACCTAATCTCACCAACCTCCTATTGTGTCTCTGGAAACCAAGAGAGAAAGGTCTTTTTTCTACCAGTAAGCTGAGAAAGGTTTTTACTGTAAAGGTACAAACTGAATAGGACCAGAGAGTCCAAGAATTAAGTGTTATTGAAGTTAGTGAATTTGCAGAAAAAAATCAGAAAAATAGTGCCTTGTTGGATATGCATCTGCCTATTGTGTTTAAATCAGAGAAAGGAGAGAAATGCTGGAAAGCATTTACAAATCTGTAAATATGGGAGATGAGATAACAGCCTAGGACCTTTGGGACAGGACATACCACTGCTGGCCCCAAGAGGACAGCTGCTCTCACAGCCGTGCTCTCCAGAATATGCCGTGGGCCTCAGCCTGGCAACAGGTCCCTGGCAGAGCCTGGTACTTGGTAGGAACTCTGTAAATATTTGGGAAGTGAGCGGACAAGCGACTGTCCTTGGTTTGGGCAGGTGCCAATGAGAGGGCATCCAGAGTGCAGGGGAGAGGTGGGGCTTGGACAAGAGGGACCTTACTGCTGCTGGTTGATGTCGAGGGTGACAGTGAGAGCTCAGTCACTTTGGAAAACCCCATGCTTAGACAGCTTTTGGAGATCCTCTGACCCATTATAGAGTGTCTGCTCCCCAGGCGTGGAGGGAGACACAGATCCAAACAGATAACCCAACGCAGGGGAGGGACATAACTTCTGCCTGTTGATGCTGAAAAACTTCCAGGAATCATTCAACGGACAGCCCATAAACCCAGGAGCCAAGGAAAATTCTACCTCTGATCTTCCATTAAACACTCCTAGGCTATCATTTTATGTCTCTATTTCTCTTAAAATAGTTCTGTGTTCATTTAAAAAAGAACAACATTGACTTTTGGAAGGTATAGAGCTCTTAGAGTTTAACATATGCATAGGGACAGAGTTTAACATATGTATAGGGACATGAAACCACCATTATAATCAAAACACAACCCAGGTCCATAATCCCAAAAAGCTCTCCCAGTCAAAAAGCTCTCGCTTTGAAGCCACACTCTTCATATTCCTAACCCTGGGCAATTACTGCTCTTTTCTCTGTCACTGTAGTTTTATCTTTTTGAGAACATGGTAAGGATGAAATTCTTCCTTAAGTAACCTTCTGAAGCTCAATTCTTTCACTCTTCATGATGCTTTTGTTATTCAAATCATTGTGTACATCAGTAGATTCTTATTATTGCCAAGTAGCATTTCATTGTATGTATTGACCATAGCTGATTTACCCATAACAAAGGGCTTCGAGGTTCTTTCCAGTTTTTGGTGATCTTGAATGGAGCTGATCTAAACATTCATGTGCAGATTTTGGTGCCATTCTAAGTTTTTATTTCTCCTTGGCTGCTATTCCTTTACCTTGCCATGTGAATTGTAGAATTGGTTTGTCTACTTTTACAAAAAAAAAGTCATTTGAGATTTTAGTTGGAATTACCATCTGCATACACAACTACCTAGGAGCTTTAAAGGGTTCATGGGAAATGGAATGAGTTTGTTTTGGTGCAAACAGTTTTGCAATCCTTGTGCAGTCTTTTTATAATATGAACTTTTTGGTGACCTCTTAAGTGCATGGATTTCACAATTTTTTTGCACTGAAATAAATGTATCTTAATTCCATTTTTCTCTGAACTTTTTGAGGTACCCTCATATGTCTTTCTATTTATTGAAGTCCTATGTGATTTCTTCCATTGGCATTTTGAAGTATGTAGGTCTGATTCACGTTCTTAGATTTATGCTTAAATATTTCATTTTTAGAGCTGTTATACATAATATTACGTCTTCAGATTTTCAGCTTTAAATTGTTCATTGCTTATACCAAGAAATATGATTGATTTCTGTGTTTTGATCTTGTATCCTGTGACCGTGCTAAATTTATTTATTAGCTCTAGATTTTTTGCAGATTACTTAGAATTTTCAAGAGACAATCACTTCATCTGCAAATGGGGATCACTTGTTTCATGCTAGTCTGGATGTCTTTTATTTCTCTTTCTCACAGCCCTGTCCTGACCAAAGGATCCTGTGCACTGCTGAAAAGGAATAAAAAGACTGTGCATCCTCTCCACTCTCCTGGTCTCGGAAGAGAAGCATTGCGTCTTCCACCATTAAATAGAATGTCAATTGTAGCTTTTAGTCAATGCTTTTTATCAGCTGAGGAAGTTTCCCTCCATTCCTAACTTGCTGAGAATTCATAGTATGCATGGTTGTTGAATGTTGTCAAATGATTTTTCTGCATCTGTGGACCCTATCTTTAGATTTTCTTAGGGTGGATTATGCCGATTGGTTTTGAATATTGAATTCCAGGGAGAAGCACCCTTCCATCATACTGAGTTGTTCTTCTTAGGCCTGTGTTCTTTTTAAACCTAAGTTTGACTGTCACACTCTCAATGACCTACCCAAAGGGGAACTCTTAAGTGTGCTGCCAGCCATCCTGGGCATCGGTTCCTGAGATGACAGAGAGCTTCCCAAGGTCTCTTTGAAGAGGCCAGAAACAGTGTGATGTGCACCTGGGCAAATCAGGGAGCTCCTGTAGTGAAATGACAATCTTCTATTTGAGAGACCAGAAGATCTTAACTCCATACTGTTTCTACACATTCCTGGTGGAAATTCCTCTCCCTATCTCATTCCCAAGTAAGGGGCTCTGCATGATTTTTAAGTTCCAAATGACTAATGGATTAATCTATACGCATTCAATCATCCATTCAACAAATATTTATGGACAATCCATTGTGTATCAGGCTTTCTGGTCAATGCTGTGGATAAGATGGTGAATGGAAATATAGTCCTCATCTTCATGGAAATTACAGTTTGGTGAGGGAGCCAAACATTAATCAAATCAACACACAAATACTAATAGAAGAGAGTTAAGTGGGTCATTTTATGCTCATGAATCATTTCTGTCTATTGGGGGGTTCTAAGTTAAGAATCATGTTGTATTATAATTTCATATAAACCCTAACTTTTAAGACCATGTACAGGGTGGGACTTTTGCACAAGCTGACTGAATGTGATACTAGGATCTCAACTTTTGTCTGACTTGATGAAAAACTGAGGGATGGATGACAGCTCCATGGCTAGCCAAGACCACTCTGTTCATATGCTGCCTCTCACCCTGTGGGGCATCTTCAGGTATCTTGAGAAACTGCAAGAAATGCAAGGGTGGCCTGGAGAGGAGGAGGGGGACAAACAGGCTGGTTGACTCTGGAAATTCCAATTCCTCCCACTTGCTCACACTGGGACCCCAAGTTGCCAAGTGATGGAGGAGGAGGAGGAAGCGTGGGAGGCAGAAAATATGGTGAAAATATAACTTGGGAAAGGAGAATTGGTGATGCATCTCTGGCATGTGACACAAAGTAGGAACCAAACTTAAGTTACCTAAGGATTTAGGTATGTGAGTCTCTAAACTTCTTTAGGGGTAACATGATTTTTAAAAAATTATTATTTACTTATTTATTTGAGATCAGAGAGACAGATAGAAATAGAGAAAGGGCTACATCTTTATCTATATCTGTATTGGATGGATGGATGGATGGATGGATGGCTAGCTAGCTAGCTAGCTAGATAGCTCCCATTTGTTGATTCACTCCTGAACTACCTTCAAAAGCTGGGGTTTGGACAGACCAAAGCTGGGAGCAAAGAGCTCAGTTCAGTTGTTCCTTATGGGTGGCAGGGACCCAAGTACTTAAGCCATCATCTACTGCCTCCTAGGGTGCACATTATCAGGATGTTGGAATCAGGAGCCAGAATCAGGGTTCTAATCCACACACTCCAATGTAGGACTGAAGCAACCCAACTGGTGGCTTAACTGGTACCAAATGCATGCACAGGGGTAGTGGTTTTCATGAATGTTGGAACGAGATGCATCTCTAAAAATGAACAAGTCAAACCTCTTCATTTGAAAATGAGGAAATTGGAGTCTGGCGTTGTGGCATAGTAGGTAAAGCTGCCACTTGCAACACCCTCATCCTGTATGGGTGTCAGTTCATGTCCTGGATGTTCCATTTCTGATCTAGCTCCCTGCTAATGGCCTGGAAAGAGCAACAGAAGATGGTTCAAATCTCAGCTACCGATATGGAAGACCTGAATAAATCTCTTGGCTCCTGGATTTGGCCTGGCTCAGCCCTGGCTGTTGCGGTCATCTGTGAAGTGAACCAGCAGATGGAAGATCTCTTTGTCTGTTTCTCTCTCTCTCTCTCTCAGTAACTCTGACTTTTAAATAAATAAATAAATATCTCTTTTTTTGACAGGCAGAGTGGACAGTGAGAGAGAGAGACAGAGAGAAAGGTCTTCCTTTTGCTGTTGGTTCACCCTCCAATGGCTGCCGTGGCCGGCGCACTGCTGATCCAAAGCCAGGAGCCAGGTGTTTCTCCTGGTCTCCCATGCGGGTGCAGGGCCCAAGGACCTGGGCCATCCTCCACTGCACTCCCGGGCCATAGCAGAGGGCTGCCCTGGAAGAGGGGCAACTGGGACAGAATCCAGCGCCCCGACTGGGACTAGAACCCGGTGTGCCGGCGCTGCAGGTGGAGGATTAGCCTATTGAGCCACGGTGCTGGCCTAAATAAATAAATCTTTAAAAAGATAGAAACGAGAGAATTGATACCCAATTGGGAAAGTAACTTTACCCTAGAGTTACTCAGCTGGTTAGTAGGTGAGCTGGCATTCAAACTCAGTGCTTTGGCTCCCAGAGGCACTCTGCCAACTCTACTCCTAATGATGGAGGTTGAGATAAAAAAGAAGGAGCAGGCTCATAGAATCACAAGAGTATTATAATCTCTAGTCATCAGTGGGGAAGGGGAAAAGGTGGAAAAGATAGTCACCCTGAATCTAAAGTGGAAAAATTCAGGAATAAGCATTTAACATAGCAGTCAGGATAACTGCATCCTACACGGGAGTGCCTGGGCTTGGTTCCTGGCTCCGACTCTTGACTCCAGCTTCCTGCCAATGCAGATCATGGGTGACAGAGTGATGAGTTAAATGACTGGTTCCTGCCATCCACGTGGGAGACCTTAATTGTACTCCCAGCTCCCAACTTTGGCTCTAGCTCATCTCCAGCCATTGTGGACATTTGAGAAGTGGACCAGCATATAGGAACTCTGTATGTTTGACTTGCCTTTTGTCTGTATTTATCTTGCTGTCTCAATTCCTTTCAAATAAAAAAGAAGACAAAAAAATTGGAACGTTCAAATTACATGCTTTTTCCTGACAGTATAATCACTATAACCAATGTCAGCAGAGCACACACTGTGTGCCAGAAACTGTTGCTTGTGGTTTAAGTATATCAACTGATTAAATCCTCTCAACACCCCTATGAAACAGGTACCAGTTTATAAATATGAAAGCTAAAGAGGTAAATAAATATGAACACATGGAGGTTAAGGAAGCTGCCCAAGGTTGCACAGCCAGTGAATGGCAAATGTGGAGTTCAAGTCCAGGTGATTAATTTCAGAGCCAGCCTCTGTGCCAAAGTGTTTCCATAACAACAGAATACCAGTTAGGTACTCCTGCCTCATTCCTCGTACAAAGAATTCCATGATTGCTGGAACAGAATCTACTGTCACCACCAGTAACTTGGTACCTACAGATTAGAAAACTTGTGGATTCTGGTGTCTAGGGAGTCTTGGAATATGATGTCCGTGTGCTTTCTTTGAGAAGAAAGGGTTCTGGAGGCTTGAGAAACCACTCATGCTGAAAAGAAAGCTGACCACTGACCCCAATTACCAGTGTTTCCTTCTCCCACTTACTCTACTGCCCTGGGCAGAGAGCCAGCGTCTATAAAGCATTCTCATTCCCGATTCTTTTATAATTCTGTTCTGCCATTGTTAGCCTTCGGGGTATTATCCAGTGCCTATAAAGCATATTAAATTAATTTCTGCTGCCTCACTTGACATTTATGTTTGAAAGGCAACTCTGCAATGGGGCAGGGAGGTTGTCTGGAAAATTCTAACTTACTATCGAAGTGAGAGATGGGTCTCAGCTTCTTTTGGTTACCAGGTGTGTGCCTGTTTGATTTTCTGATCACCACAATCTGCAGTCAATTGGGATGGAAGCTAGCTGTGCTTTTTAGGAATTAGAAGATGATCCAACATAATGCTTTCTTCAAAGGGGATGGACTTGGAGCATTTCCTTCCTGCTTTCGATGTCCATGTCCCTGTTGAGTTCTGAAATGTAAGTTCCTTCATATTCCCGTCAAAGGAAAGGCAAATCAATGGGAGCACCTCTCACATCATGTCTTGCCATTGATCTGTTATGTTGGGCCTCCATAGCCACTGGCTTGATTTTACTGTATAAAGATCCATGTTACTGGTTTCTTTCTTCTGAATTCAGCATGACAAGTGAACATGGGATAGTGTAGAGTTGGAAGAAGTAATTGATAAGCCAAACCCTGGGATAGTAGCCACAGATAATTGAAATAGCTGTAATACTTCCTTTTTCCATTTTTCTACATTTCAAAGATTTAAAATATTTTATTAATTTATTTGATGGAGGAAGAGAGAGAGAGAGGAAGCGTGCGTAAGAGAGCCTATCCATGAGTTCACTCCCCAAATGCCCACAATGGTCAAGGCTGAGCCAAAGCTGAAGCCACTATCCTGGAACTCAATCCAAGTCTCCCACGTCTGTGACAGGAATGTGAGCTTGTTAGCCATTATCTGATGCCTCCAAGGTGTGCATTAGCAAGAAGTTGGAATCAAGGGCAGAGCCAGAGTCCAATCCAGGCACTCCAATACGGGATGTGGGCATCCCAACCAGAATCTTACCTGCTCTGTCAAACACCTGTCCCTCAAAGTATTTTATATGCTATTTATACATATAACCACCAAACACTTACTGAGTGCTTACTATGTACCACATCCAGTATATATCCCAAGGCTCACTCTTGCGATATTGAAGTGATAAACCAAACAGAAGGTTGGCCTCAGGAACTTTTATATAGTAGAAACTATAAATATATATAATATGCTTGGGAAGTCTGACCAAGACCCTTTACTCTCCTTTTACAATTAAGATAAATAAAGGACTGAAGACCAGACAAAGCCTCAGAGAAGCTACGGGTCCTGCTTGAGTATACCAGCTACATAGTGGCACAGTCCTGGAGAGCCCATGTCACCTAACTCTTTATCTATTGCTCTTTCTACTGCACCATTCTGCCCACAGTGAAGTTCGTGATTTCGTTCATTACCCCATTCCGTTTCTTTCACTGAAGCCTCTCAGGAGAGCTGCACAAGAGAAGATTATGCATGCCCCCAGCAAATCATGACTCTTACCTTCTTGAAGCTCTGCTGTGTGTGTAATTGAAATCCCTTATGCTACAGACTTGACACTTCTACCCTCTTCCATACTCAACAGAAGTGAAATGAGGCATATGTGTGTGTGTGTATATATATATATATATATATATATATATAAATTTATTTGACAGACAGTGTTCCCATCTGCTGGTTCACTCCCTTAGATGCCTGCAACAACCAGGAGTGGGCCAGCCTGAAGTCAGGAGCTGAGAACTCAGTCCAGGTCTTCCATGTGAGTGGCAGTGACCCAACCTCTTGAGCTATCACCAATACCTGCCAGGGTCTATGTTAGCTGAAAGCTGAAACCTGTGTTAACTGGAGCCAGAACCCTAACCCAGGAGCTCTGGGGTGGAATGTGATGCTACATCAAGGAGCAGCTCCCCAGGCACCTTGTATGGACCGGAAAGAAATTTCCAAAGCTCATCCTTAGAACTGTAGACATGCTTCCTAACTCAGTCCTGAATTGTTTCATCCCAGTTGACAAGGAATTAAATGTAGCAAGGGGTTAGTCATTTTCCCTATTTCGGCTCCTCTTGCAGAGATAAAATGACTGCATAACTTATCTGACCAACACTTAATGGCTAAAACAAGATTTAAGAAGTAACTCTGGGAGCAGTTGGCAGGTTCCCGTGGGAGGCTCCATGAGTTGTAGTCAGAATGAGGTGTTGGCAAGCTTCAGTTCACTAAAATGTCTTTCAGAAAAGGAAATGGAAGAAGGAATGTGCAGAGTCGCTTTATCATAATGGAAAAGAGGTGAGGTTCGAAGTAAACACTGGAGTCAGACTCAGCTCCTCTGTTTAATAGTTATCTGGGGCTTCTTGTTTAAAACCCTTTGAACATTCATCAACTTCATTTATTAAAGGCAATACTAATACTTTGAAAGGTTTTTGTTAGAGAAAGTGATAGACTATTTGTAAAACAGATCTCTCAACCCTGCAGTGCACCATGTAAACGTTAGTTATGGCTTCAATATGACCGCTGTTAGCTGTGCAAGGCAGCAAGTGTCTGCTACAGTGTCCTGTCCTAGACTGCTCTGCTCTAGTTGCTTGCTTTTTGTCTTTCTCCTCCAGAATGCTGACATCATTTGCCAGTGGTCCCTTCTTTTCCTATCCTTAATGTGAGAATGACACCTGGACCATTTCTCATGCAAGAAGTTATGAGGGTACTTTGAAAAGGTCATAGGAAATGGAATTAAAAGGAGTTTATTCTCAATTAAATTTCATTTTCAAAATGTATGTGCATTCAAGAATCTTCAACAAGTTAATAACAAATATGGATTATGAAAAAACCATGCATGGATTTCAAAATACTCTTGTACTGAAATAAATATGTGTTTAAACATCTTTTGCAGGGTTGCGCTGTGGCATAGCAGGTAAAGCTGCCCCCTGCAGTGCCACATCCCATATAGGTGCCAGTTCTAGTCCACTTCCAATCCAGCTCTCTGCTATGGCCTGGGAAAGCAGTAGAAGAGGGCCCAAGTCCTTGGGCCCCTGTACTGGTGTGGGAAGACTAGGAGAAAGTTCCTGGCTCCGGATCGGCGCAGCTCCGGCTGTTGTGGCTAATTGGGAAGTGAACCAGCAGATGAAAGACCTCTCTTTCTCTCTGCCTTTCCTCTCTCTGTGTAACTCCAACTTTCAAATAAATAAATAAATCTTTAAAAAAAAAACACATGTTTTACTTATGTGAGAGGCAGAGTGATAGAGAGATGGAACCAGAGCTCCCATGTATTGATTCAATTCCCAAATACCCACAATAGCCCCCAAAGCTGGGAGCCAGGAATGCAATCCAAGTCTTCCACATGGGTGGCAGGGACTCAGTTAGTTGAACCATGACTATGGCCTCCCAAGGTGCACATTAGCAGAGTGCTCGAGTCAGGAGCTGGAGCAGTGTATCAAACCCAAGTACTCTCATGTTGACTGAGTGTCTTAAAGTGCATTTTAACTCCATAAACTTTTGAATGAACTTTTGTAGCACCCTCATATTAAAGCTTTAGCAGGTGTCTCAAGAGATTGTTGTGCTTGTCTTGTGCCCCTGGTTCTGGAACAGTGGTTCCCCTATAACAGGTACTCTGTGAAGAGGATGAACAAATCGTAACTAGCTTTTAAGGACAAAGATAACAGCAAGATTTTTCAAAAAGAAATTTATTAATACATGAAGTTCTCAAGGTCACAGCAAATGCATGATAATTACTACAACACAGTTCTCATCAATTCTCATGCTAATGTGATAGCAATGTAAGAACAGGTTCAATGTAGTTCATAGATACAATCTGAAAAATATAATGATTCTTCCCTTTCTCCCTCTCTTCCTTCCTCCTTGCCTTCCTCCCTCCCCCTTCCTTGATTTTCAAAATCCTCTCTCTATCTATCTATCTAGATCTACCTGTCTACCATATATTCACATATATGGTATTTAGACAGGTAAATCTAAATAGATTTATACATATATATGATATTTTTCTTTTGGGGTTTGGATTATTTCACTTAGCATAATCTCCAGTTGAATCCATTTTGTTGCAAATTTCAGGATTTCTTTTTTTATGGCTGAGTAATATTCCAGAGTGTATATGTACCACATTTTCTTTATCCAGTCATCAGCTGATGGACATCTGGGTTGATAAGCTGTTGTAAGTTGAGCTGCTATCCATGCAGGAGTACAGGTAACTCTTTCATCTGCTGACTTCATGTCCTTTGGGTAAATTCTCAGGAGTGGGATAGCTGGGTCGTATGGGAGGTCTATATTTAGTTTTCTGAAGAATCTCTGTTCTGTCTTGCACAATGTTCAAACCAGTTTACATTCCCATCAACAGTGTATTAAGGTACCTTTTCCTCTGTTTTTTTTTTTTAAATTTTTTTTAATCTTTAGATGATAGCCATTCTAACTGGGGTGAGATGAAACCTCACTGTGGCTTTTTATTTTCATTTTCCTGATGGCTAGTGATCCTGAGCATTTTTTCATGTATCTTGTGAAATGAAATTGCGGCAGTTGAGTCTTTGAATGGGGTAGAGGTGTTGAAACCAATGCTTTGAGAAACATGGAAGGCCATTTCCAGCCGGGCGGGTAATGTGCTTTGGGTCTTAGGCAGAGAACATCTGACGCCTGCCTAGTTCCGATGTCCTAGCATTCCACTTCCCATCCCAAAACTTTCATGCAAATGGAACGCCCGTGATCTTGTAGTACCCTGGCACAGCCAGGGTTCTCACTTCTGATTTGGCCAAACTTTCACTTACAGAGATGAGAAAGCAAAGCTCCAGAGACAGTCACTCGGAAGCAAAGCAGACACTGAAATCCAGGCTTTAGATTCCTAGTGAAAATCTGCTGCCCCTTCCAGAGGAGATATTCAGTTATTTGAAAAATAAATATTAACTTCTTTTTCCTGGGTGTTTTGCCTTAATACACCTTGTTCAGGTGTGTGGGGAAAATACATTTCTTTCAAAATTTAGTGGTGGTCTTGATTATAAGGAGATGCTTGATAGCTTAGAGTTTTTCTCAAGAAATTGTTGGGTTTGCTAACTATGCCTCAGTATAAAATATTACTGAGACGATCTTCTCATCCAGCCCATGTGTGTTTTTCCTTCCCTCTTGAAATTGTCAAACTGACATAATTAACTAAGCTGTTAGCTAAATAAATCGCTGGATCCTGGTGAGAATTTTTGCTGAGACGTCATTGCCCCCGCACCGTGCTGCCTGAAGGACTGTCAACACCACGCCATCGTCGCGTGGCAGAAGAGTCTGTTTGGAGACAGCTCTCTCTTTCTCCTTCAGCGTCAAATATGGCTGGCAGGCTAAAGAACAGATGTCAAGGAGCGTATGTGAGAAAACCACTGATTCCTCAGACTGTTTTGATCAGGAATAGCTCATGGATTCTGAAACAGTACATGAAAATGGAGAGTGAGCATCCAAAGATGGCCCTCAAGCCAAGGATGCCCGCTGGCGTCCTG
Organism: Oryctolagus cuniculus; assembly: GCF_964237555.1. Classification (NCBI taxonomy): domain Eukaryota; kingdom Metazoa; phylum Chordata; class Mammalia; order Lagomorpha; family Leporidae; genus Oryctolagus; species Oryctolagus cuniculus. The sequence goes on along the minus strand of NC_091440.1, from coordinate 104,267,022 downwards.
TGAGTGGAGAACCATGCTCTCACACGGAAGGATTTCTACACCTGCCGATGAGTCTCCTTTCTCTTGTTAGAGGAGCACATGGTAACTGTTTCATTGCTATTTACTTTATTTGGGGAGGTAGAGAGAGAGAAGATATAAAGAGACAGACAGGGAAAAGCAGACAAGAGTGACCGTGAGAGCTCACCTTGGCTTGTTCAGTCCCTGAAAGCTCTCAACATCTGGGGGCAGGCCAGGGTGGAAGCCAAGATCTGGGAACTCAATCCAGACCTCCCACATGGGGACAGCAACCTAGTTACTTGAGTCATCACCACTGCCTCACAGGGTCTACATTAGCAGGAAGCTGGAGTCAAGTATTGAACCCAGGTACTCCAATATAGGATGAAGATCTTTTTTTTTTCTTTAAGATTTATATATTTATCTGAGAGGCAGAGTTACAGACAGAGAGAGGAAGAGGCAGAGGCAGAGAGGAAGATTTTCCTACCACTGGCTCACTTCCCAAATGGCCACAATGGCCGGAGCTAAGGAGATCCAAAGCCAGGAGCCAGGAGCTTCTTCCAGGTCTCCCATGCGGATGCAGGAGCCCAAACAGTTGGGCCATCTTCTACTGCTTTCCCAGACCATAAGCAGAGAGCTAGATCAGAAGAGGAGCAGCCAAGACACAAGTCAGTGCCCATTATGGGACGCCAACACCGCAAGTGGAGGCTTAGGCTTAGCCTACTACACTATGGTGCTGGCCCCAAGGGTGCAGACAGCTCAACTGGCATGTTAACTGCTAGGCCAAATGCCTACCTCCTCTCTTCTTAAGAACATTCACTTGTAAGCTCTTTAATAATAAGGATCCACTCCTTTTCCTGGTCTCTGTGGCCCATGGCTGGGCCATCTGATAAATACACTGCAATATTCACTCACATTCCGTCTTGGCTTCTCAGAATGACTGCTGAATAAAGGCAAATGACTGAGCAAAGACCAAAGACATATTGGGGTAGAATTTCATTAGCAAGTGAAATCTTATTTGCGTTGTAACAGGTAAAGAAGCAAAGGCTGAAAAGTCAAGACTGTAGGCGGGGGGGGGGGGGGTGGCGGGTGAGGGGGTGGGAGTGGGGATGGGAATTGGGGGGGTTATACAGTCAGTGAGCTGAGGAATGCAGAGAGCCGCTGCCCCGCCCCCTCGGGAAATGAAACTCTGCTTCCACTTGGTTTAATTAGAAGCATGGCTAATGGCCAGAAAGTTGGAAGAGGGATTATAGATTCATTAATTAGGGTCATGTTTACACCTCCATTGTCAACTGTAATGATTTGTTTAACCCAAGGTCTCCTTCATTTATTATGATCATTATTGCTTGCCTGGAGTTGTACAGTTATGAATGAGGAATTCATAGGCGAGCCGGTATATTCCAGCAGGCCCCCGTGGGCCTCTGTATTTTAATATAGGGGATGTTTCCCTTAAATAGTTGCTTTAATCTTCAGTCGTCTTTTATTTCAGAACTACAAGCTGGGTCCAATCAATGGATTCACTGTTGGCTGTCCTTTCTACTGACGGGGGACTTGCCCTGAGAATATCAGTGATGAGCTTACCTGATCCTCATAGAATGGTCTGATTTGCCAAGGATCGTGGGATCCACAGCTCTTGTGGCAGAATGCTCTGAGATCTGATTTGGCCATAAAAAGAGTAAATGTTACTACTCCTTTAAAGTAAGGAGAGAGAAGAGAGGAAGGGAGGAAGAGAGTGATAAAGAGAGAGAGAGCCATTAGTTAAGGACATCAAGGTAAACTTGCAGGGGTCTGTTAAAGCCATGATTTGTCATGGAAAGAGGGTGTGATGGAATTCCATGGTCTATTCCTAAGGCCTAAGCAGCTCCAGCAGTAGACACTAGGGATTTCATCTCTTTGTATTTCCTGCTTTAAAGAGATAAGATGTGATGTTTGCCTTCTGGGAGATGTTTCTTTTTCCGTTGATTTGGGTCATCCTTGATAACACTAGTTACCTGCCTTCTGGCATGAATCAACAATTCTGCAGAGTAATACCCAAACCAGGCTCAATTTTCCTTTGTCCATCCTTTGCCGAGTGACCAAAGAGAAGGTCATGGAGGGATGGATGTCCGGGAGACAAGGGCAATGCTCGGGAACATTAATTACTTGGCTGTGAAATTGACAGGAGAATTTGTATTTGCCCAGAGCCCAGTTCTACAGATGCAAGGTTCACTTAATGGTGGAGTCTCCTGAGTGTGCCGGCGTATTGTCTGTCCTGTCTCTGCTAAGGTCCAGTGTCAAGCTAACGATTATTTACGTTTCTCAAAGCCCTTAGGGCTCTCCTCTGTAATTCCCACTCTGGGGCTTGCCACAGGCACTAGGAGCATGCCTACTTACCATAGACGTTCTGAGCAACTTTGGGACACAGGACAGAGGTGCTTGTACCACAGCATGGATCACCTAAAGAAACTTTTCTAGGGACCGGTATTGTAATGCATATTGTAGTGTAGTTGCTGCCTGCAATGCAAGCAACCCATATGTGAGCCAGTTCAAGTCCCGGCTGCTCCACTTCCAATCCAGCTCCTTGCTAATGTGCCTGGGAAAGCAGCTGAAGATGGCCCAAATGCTTGGGCCTCTGCACCCACATGGGAGACCCTGGTGAAGCTCTTTGCTCCTGACTTTGGCCTGGCCCAGCTCCGGCCACTGTGGCCATTTTGGAGTGAACCAGCGGATGGAAGACCTCTCTCTCTCTCTTTCTCTCTCTCTCTGTCTCTCTCTGTGTCTCCTCTCCCTATAACTCTGTCTATCAAATAAGTAAATAAATCTTTAAAAAAAGAAAGACACTTTTCTAGTTTGAGGTCCCACTAAAATCCGGCATCTCTTCAGATCAGTTGCAAAGTAGATTGAAACAACACATGTGATTGGCTTGCAAAATCAAAACAAAATAATCAGATCCCCTAATAGTAGACAATAGGAGTTTCAGCTTCTTCATTTAGATGGGATATTCTGACATGGCCCAGACTCCTGCAACTCTTATGCTAGAGAGGTCTGTGACATGACAAGTTGTGTATTTGCATGGGGTTTATTTCCCACAATCTGGTACTCATATAATTTACTGACCATCTAGGATGACTGTCAATGCTATAGCTCGGGATAGCCTTCTCCATCATGATGTCACCAATGTAGTGGCCCAGCATGACATCTTGTGCAGCTGTGAGATGGCTGAGTTGATGCAGCACGGGTCAGGCAGCGTAAATGTCCTGCTGTTCCACCAAGGTGAAGGGGTATTGCTTTTATTGTTTTCTTTTTATCAAAGTAGAGAATGCTGCATTCTGGCTCCTGGGAACGGAAATGATTTTCTCCAGCAAACAGGACACCTTTAAATGGATGAAACGAATAGGGCCAGGTATAAGAATGTGACTGAATGGGCCATCTCGGCTTTATTTAAGACTGATAGTGGCTCTCATTTCTTTATATTTTTTTATTTTTTGACAGGCAGAGTGGACAGTGAGAGAGAGAGAGACAGAGAGAAAGGTCTTCCTTTTGCCGTTGGTTCACCCCACAATGGCCGCCGCGGCCGGCGCGTTGTGGCCGGTGCAATGCGCTGATCCGAAGCCAGGAGCCAGGTGCTTTTCCTGGTCTCCCAGGCAGGTGCAGGGCCCAAGCACTTGGGCCACCTCCACTGCACTCCCGGGACATAGCAGAGAGCTGGCCTGGAAGAGGGGCAACCGGGACAGAATCCGGCGTCCCGACCGGGACTAGAACCCGGTGTGCTGGCGCCGCAAGGTGGAGGATTAGCCTATTGAGCCACAGCGTTGGCCTGGCTCTCATTTCTAAAATTCATGCTGGCTTGTTATATTACCTATGAACCAGTATCTTGGAAAGGAAAGAGAGTTCCAGGAGCTCCCACTCGGGCTTTACCACCACTTAGTGTTTCCTACAATAACGTGTCTTACTCCATGGTTCAATCTAGAAGAGACTCCAACTGTCGTCTCAGAAACTGAGGTATTTGCCACATAATGATGTTTATTTAACAACAGATCACATACACAGTGTTATTCCAAAAGACTATTTTGCCTAGTAATGTCTTAGCCATCTCAATTTGTATAAAGCATGACTATATTGTATAGTTTTGGGGTCCCATTTAGACGATAATGAGACAAGTTTAAATACAACCTTCATTTAAAAATATTTCTTTTATTACAGTAAAATAAACATAATAGAAAATCGGCTGTCTCAGTCATTTCCAGTGTGTGGTTTAGTGCCTCTAAGCACATTTGCACCACTGTGCCACCATCATCAACCCTCCTTCTCCAATGGTTGGCTTTCATCTTGCCAAGTTGAAACTCCTTGTCCATTAAACAATAAATCTTCATTCCCCATCACCCTAAGCCCTGGCAACCCTCATTCTACTTTCTGCCTCTTTGAATTAGCTTAGTCTAGACACCTCATCAATGTGGAATCCTATAGTGTTCACCCTTTCTGTGACTGGCTTATCCCATTTGTCCCAGTGCTCATCTATACTGTAGCACGTGCCAGAATTTCCTTCCTTCTCAACATGGAATTATGGTATTCCCTTGTATGTGTATGCTGCATCTTGCTTATCTACTCATCTTTGGATGAGCACTTGGGTCACTTTTGCCTTTTGGATACTGTGAACAATGCTGCTATCCATTTGGATTCATAAATATCCCACAAAGAGTCTGTGTTCAATTATTTGGGGTATATACTCAGAAGTAGAATTGTTGGGGCGAATGGTAATTCTGTTTTTAACTTTTTCAGGAACCATCATACTACTTGTTACAGTGGCTGCACCATTTTTTATGTCAACCCAGCAATGCACAGGGCTTCCAATTTCTCCATAGCCTTGTCCACGCTTGCTACTTCCTGGCTGTTGTGTATATGTAAAGCAGCCATCCAACTGGTGTGAAGTGAATCTTGATCCTCTTGGGCACTTATTCGGACTTTTTTGCTCACAGCAATATTCTAGGCTCATAGGAAATAATTTAGTTTAGGCACAGAGACAGATCATGCACACATCTGTGTGTTTGCTTTTCTCCAAGATACTTTCACTCTGCCTAATGGCTGCAATCTTGTTTGGCAAAGGTTTGGAAGAAGACTTGTAGGATTTACTGCATTATTTCAGGGTCCTTCTATAAGCACAAACTACCTTCATTTAGGAGGCTCTGTATTGGCAGTTTCACATCTGGGACGAGGTTAAGAGAGTCTGGACTTTACGGTGAGGTTTAAGCCCAGCCTCCACCATCAGTGCCGGAGTTTGTAGGTTACAACATCAACCACCTATTTCTTTTGGTACTAGTGACCTCATAGCGAGTTCACCACCACCACCTAAAATCCCTAGAAGTGGAGATCATCTCAATAACAAAGCAGATCATGCTGTCTTTTATGATAACCACGTCTCCCTTAACTGTGGTGATTACAAATTACTGTTTGGCCTTTGCCACACTAGAATCTTCCCAAATCTGTTGAAATTAAGAAGCTCTCGTCACGCACAATGTGTCTCCTCAGATGCCAGCATAATGAGGACAGCCTATAAAGTTCTCATTAAAGATGCTGAGTTTTCCCCCCACTAATACACGATTTCATATCTCATGAATAGCACACTTTTAGATTACAGAGTTAAGATATTCATAGATGAGCACACACTGTAAATCTATTCAACATTTTCTTTTCTTTTCTTTTTAAAGATTTATTTATTTGCTTGAAAAGCAGAGTTACAGAGAGGCAGAGGCAAAGAGAGAGGTCTTCCATCTGCTGGTTCACTCCCCAATTGGCCACAACAGCCTGAGCTATGCCGATCTGAAGCCAGGAGACAGGAGGTTCTTCCAGGTCTCCCATGCAGGTACAGGGGCCCAAGGACTTGAGCCATCTTCTACTGCCTTCTCAGGCCATAGTAGAGAGCTAGATCCGAAGTGGAGCAGCTGGGACTCAAACTGGCGCCCATATGGGAGGCGCCATATGGGTGGAGGGTTACCCGACTACTCCATGGCACTGGCCCCTCAGACATAGTTAAAAAAGACCTATCCAGCAGTGGAAGAGGTGTCTTCTGCTGACAGCAATAAGAATGGCTCCAGATGCTTCCATATGTGCCCATTCCAATTCCTAGCTTCCTGGTCATTGCAAACCTGTGTCCTGATGCTCACACACAGCACCGCGGTCCAGTTGGCAGTCCGCGGGATCCAGCTGTGACATCGGTTCCTATCTGCCCTCCGTGCCCGCAGGGCATGAGACTCTTCACAGGGTCATGGAACGTCCTGGGCGTTCCATGCTTTCACATCCTTTGAACAGAGAGCTCCCTTTCTCCACTCTGGCTAGCAGCAGCCGCTTGGCTGGGTGGACTTTGCTTTGCTCAGATCGCCTGTGCTTCTCTGAAGCAGTGACCTCCCAATCCCCCAGAACATTCTAGATTCCATGTCCACTGCCAGTAAAAGCTTACCTGTGCGGGGGTGCAAGTTGTGAATTGGATAGTCATCCTTACCTAATATGTAATGGATTTCCATTGCCTGCTGTTTCACCTGAGCAGAATTCTCCAGTCTACACCAGATTCCTAAATAGTGCTCACTGGAAATAATTTCTGTATTATTGATGAATTTTGGTTACAAATACCAGAACCCAGCAAAGTTTACTTAAACAGTATAAAATGTTTACGAAGGCAAATTGCAGGGCACCCGTGTGGGGCTCAGAAGGATTTAACACTCTGCAGCTGCTGTCTTGAAATTCTTAATCCCGCAGGGGATGTCTGCAGGCACGGTGGAGCAAGCATCACAGGCATGGAGCTAGCTCATAGGGACTGAATCACGAAGCAGTGAATGCCCACTGAGTGTCCAACCCTTCACAGGCCCCGAGGTCATCCAGGCTGGAGAAGCGCCATGTTGTGGGTCCAGGAGGCAACACCAGATCCATGTGCACCTGCTAGTCCCACGTGCCCCCGACAGTGCCACCCACTTTTGAACACAAAGTCTATCCTGTTCCACCACCTCCTGGCCTTCCTTCCTCCCCGTCCCCGCTCTGTGGTTGTTCCCCAGCTTTTGAGAAAACACCCAGGAGGAGTTTTCTCTTAGGGCCCCAGAGGAAGTACCACTCCGGACACGGAGCTCCTTGAAGCTGCTGATGGAGCATGCTCAGAGAGCCTCGTCCAGCCACCCTCCCCGGCCTCAGACTTTCCCCTCTTCCAGCATGACAGAAATGTGTGTGGCACGTGAAAATGTGTATTCTCATCCTGTTTCTGCCTTTCCCAGATTCTCCACACACATCTGTGTGTTGATATCTAATGAGCAGCTAGGAGCCCTGTTTTTTTTTGTCTTGTCCTTTCCTCCTTTACAGAATTCCTGGGTTTTCCCCTCCTGCACCTGTCCGGCCCCCCGCCCCGCCCCCAGCAGTGTGCGTGTCTGAGTTCCTGGCAGAACTGCAAGTCGTGGCTCTGCTGAGAAGTCAGGCCCCATCCTGTCAGAGATCCCTGTGCCGGGGGAAGGGAGAGACGTTTGGGCAAACAGTCCACTGTTTCAGGCCTTGAGGCGCTGTGTCACGCCTCCCTTGCTTCCTTTTTTGGCCTTTGTATTTCCTACAAGCTCAGTCTCACTTCTGAGGTGATGACTGGGGACGTGACCAGATGTTCTGATTCTGCACATGGTCTAGCTCCCTATGCTTCTCCAACAAACCTTAAGTTGTTTTGTTTTGTTTTGTTTTGTTTTTGTTTTGTCACCATAAAGCATAAGGAGCAAATCTTCTGTAGTTACTAACAAATGTTGATGCCGACTTTCAGTCAATTGTGGTAGGTAAGGAAATACCAACTCTGGTCACAGTCAAGGATCTTTCTGACTGAACAGAGTGGCTTCCTAACCAGTGTCAGAAACAAAGCAAGCAAGCTTCAGGCAACCCTGAGCCAGCCAGGGTCAGGGATGAGCGGCCCTGCCACTGTGGGGCAGCCCTAGCCCCCTGCCTGTTCTCAAGGGTGCTTGGAGTGCAAGTGTAAGGAGAGGACTGCGCGTCTGTCTTCTCTCTCCTTCAAGTTCACGTAGCCTTACCCAGGGTACACGAGTCAGTGCCACACGATCATGTTTCCCTGGCTGGCTTCAAGAAGCAGGCATGCCTGACCCTCTCTTTCAGAAAGTGTTTAATCTCCTTTGCAAACCTCATTCTGGATTTCTGGAAGAAGAGGAGGAGGGAAAGGAGAAGGGGGATGGGAAAAAGGAGGAGACAAGAGAGGGGGAGGAACGAAGAGAAGAAGAAAGAGAAAGAAAGCAAGGAAGATCGCTCTATGATAGGTTGACTCCTAATGCCCAAGCTCTAGGTTGACGCCATTTCAATCAGAAATTCATGTCCCTGGGGATCAAGTTCTTGAATGGCTTGCTCAGCCTATTCTGTAGTATTTATGGTAACTTCAAAAAATTCATGGAGGCCGGCGCCGCGGCTCACTAGGCTAATCCTCCGCCTAGCGGCGCCGGCACACCGGGTTCTAGTCCCGGTCGGGGAGCCGGATTCTGTCCCGGTTGCCCCTCTTCCAGGCCAGCCCTCTGCTGTGGCCAGGGAGTGCAGTGGAGGATGGCCCAGGTGCTTGGGCCCTGCACCCCATGGGAGACCAGGAAAAGCACCTGGCTCCTGGCTCCTGCCATCGGATCAGCGCGGTGCGCCGGTCGCAGCGCGCTGGCCGCGGCAGCCATTGGAGGGTGAACCAACGGCAAAGGAAGACCTTTCTCTCTGTCTCTCTCTCTCACTGTCCACTCTGCCTGTCAAAAAAAAAAAAAAAAAAATTCATGGAAACTGGAATTAGAAGATGTCTATTGTGGTGCAAAATTTTTTTAACTCCCTGTACATGAGGGAGTTTTCAAAAAGTTCACGGACATCTGTATCATGAAAACACTTTGCATGGATTTCAAAATGTCTTTTACCAAAATAAATTTACCTTTTAATCCTATTTTTAATGAACTTTTTGAAGTCACTTTGTACATTCTACACCATTCAGAATTCTGAAGACTTCTCATTAGCTAATTCCAGCTTCTTGATATTTCTTGAAGAAATCCACTTTTTGTCCCATTAACACTTCTAAAAATTGAGAAGTAATGAAATTTTGAGAGGTAAAGCTATAAAATCAGGAATATTTTAAGTCAAGTTTCACAGATGCTAGAAAAATTGAAACTATCACTTTTCACTAAACATGATCTTTGTCAATGTTGGCCTCAAAAGTGAAGACAGAATATCACTTTTTATGTTTTCCTGGCACCTAACAAAGTACTGGTTCATAACATGTGCACCACAAATAAGTGCTTATTTCTCCTAAATTTGTCCACTGCCCCTAAATTTGTCCACTGATTTCCCATTGTTTCCTCTTCAGCTCTTTTTCTTTAGTGACAATCGAAGCCAGCCCCAGGACTGACCAAGTAACAGAAATGAGGGATGATTAAGGGCCATCAAGTTGACGGGTTTCAAAAGTTTTAGCCATTAAGCTGTTTGTTGGGACACCCGAGTCCCTGTTGGAGAATCTGGGCTCAGTATCCCAGCTTTCTATTAAAGCAGAGTGTGGAAGGAAGTGGTGATGGTTCAAGTAACTGAGTTCCTGCCACCCACATAGGAAACCTGCATTAAGCTCTCAGTTCCTGGCTTCAGCCCAAACCAGGCCCAGTCACTGATGGTATTTGGGGAGTGTGAGCATTCTCTTACTTTCTCATATATATATATTTCAATATATATTTGTGCTTACCACCAGATTCTTGGGAATTAAAGGGTCCAAAATGTATTCCTGATTATTGCATCGGTGTGATTGGGACTGATGACCCAAGTCAGATGAGTCTGGAATAAAGGCTGAAGTCCAAGGTCAGGGGCCCAACACAGTCTCCTGGTAAGAGTTGTCCTCCATGCAGATGGCTACTTCCTCCCTGTGCCTTCCCCTGTCCTTTCTTCCATGTGTGCATCATATGAGGTGAGAGACAGAGACAGAGAACTCTCTGTCTCTTATAAAACATGAATCCTATAGGATCAACACCCCCGCCCCTCTATAGAGGTCTCATTTCCAAACAGCCACATTAGGGGTTGGGGCACCAGCAAAGGGAATTCAAGGAGACACATCCATTCAGTCCATAGCCACCCAGGCCTCTAGGCACGTGGATAATGGGGCTAAAAGATGTCTAGGAAGGTAGACATTTCCTAATTTATATTCTGCATAGGAAATTCAACTTCTTGGGTCATCAACACCCTTGGAAATCACACAAAGATTAGAAAAAGAAATAAGTGATACATAATAGTTTAGATATGATGCCTAATTTTCTTACCTGCATGCTTTAGCCTCATGGATGAAGAGAATTTCTAGAACTGGCACAACCACTCCAAATCATGTGGCTGGAAGGGCAGTAGCCCAGGGACTTGTCTCTCTGAGAGCCAAGGGCAGGGGAAGAAGACAACTTTGTATTTTTTATTGAGTGAGTGAATGACAGCAATAGTGATAGAGAAAGACGATAGGTAAGCAGGTAGGTAGGTAGATAGATAGATAGATAGATCTTCCATTTGCTCGCTTACTACCCAAATGGCTATGGCTATAATAGCCAGAGTTGTGCCACATCAAAACCAGGGGCCAGGAACTCCATCCAGATCTTGCACATGGGTGGCATGGACCCAAGTATTTGCAGCATCACCTGGTGCCTCCCGGGATGTATTAGCAGGTAGCCAAATTGGAAGTTGAGCAGCCAAAACTCAAACCAGCACTCTGATACTGGAAGCAGGTGTCCCAAGTGGCAGTTCAACTCACTGTACCACAAAACCCACTCCTGAAGTCAAGGATCTTGGAAAAAGAAGTCTATCTTGGGTGATTCAGGTAGCTCTAAATAATATCACATGTCACACATAGGATAGACACAGAGAAGACAGACACACAGAGGAGACAGCGAGATGAAGATCCAGAAGAGTACATGGTGCAATCAGAAGCCTCGGAAGGTCCAGGCAGACAACAAAGCTGGAAGAGGCAAGGAAGGATTGATCTCCACAGCACTGAGGGGGCATGGCCCTGCCAGATTTTGGACCTCTAACTTCTGGAAGTATGAAATAATTAGGTGTTTTTCATTTATTTTATCATTTTAAGCTCTAAATTTGTGGCAACTTGGTTTATCAGACTCATGAAACTAACGCACCTAATAAAACTAGAGCAAAAGTAAAAGTCCCCAGAAACAGGAAAGTGGTTTTGAAATTTTCTGATCTCCAGTGCTGTCTTTGAGCTCCATCTTCTATCTCTTTAGGGGAAGGGCTGTCATAGAGTCAGAGGTTAGCTTCCAAACACAATGACTTGCAGCCAATGTTCAGCAAAGTTCTTCTTGCCTTTTCAGACAGCAAGTCAGCATGAAGAATGTGCACCAAATGCCATGCATACTCCTACCTAGCCTAGAGAATATGCTCCCAGAACCAAACACTAGGGACAGGACAAATAGGGTTAGTTGGATATACCCAGTCCCTCCAGGGAGGAAGAAGTTGAGAGAAACACCCACTCACCATAAATTTTGAATAGCTCTCAGAAGAATGGCTGGAATCCATGGCTTGAAGTCCAACACGAATGGATCAAAGCTGGAATCACAGATGACACTATTTAACTGTTCCTGTAACAGGAGAGTGGGTAGAGAGTAGGGTGGAAGGGATGGTAGGCAATGGAGAAGGAACCCTGCTTCCCAGCTCTAGGGAAGTAAGACTAGAGATGTGCAGCATGCCGAGCTAATTCCCAACCCAAGGTGGAAGATATTAAGTACATTTTAGTGACTGACACATTTGCACATTCAATTTATTTGAAGAGTACTAAACACAATACAGTGGATGTCTGTCTATGCATTTCTTGAGTCTTCAAAGTCAACATGTTAACTCTTTTATTGTTTCTTCTATACTCTTGTGCATCATGTTGCTTTTGAAAACATTTCCTTTATAAAAGCCCAAAGACAGAAAGTATTTCTTGGTGAATTTTAAAACTTTCCTTTATCAAGCCGGCGCCGTGGCTCAATAGGTTAATCCTCCACCTTGCGGCGCCAGCACACCGGGTTCTAGTCCTGGTTGGGGCGCCGGATTCTGTCCCGGTTGCCCCTCTTCCAGGCCAGCTCTCTGCTATGGCCAGGGAGTGCAGTGGAGGATGGCCCAGGTGCTTGGGCCCTGCACCCCATGGGAGACCAGGAAAAAGCACCTGGATCCTGGCTCCTGCCATCGATCAGCGCGGTGCGCCGGCTGCAGCGGCGGCCATTGGAGGGTGAACCAACGGCAAAGGAAGACCTTTCTCTCTCTGTCTCTCTCTCTCTCACTGTCCACTCTGCCTGTCAAAAATTAAAAAAAAAAAAAAACAAACAAAAAAAAAAAACAAAAAAAAACTTTCCTTTATCTTTTCTCAAGAAGTATCCAAGGATTTGTAACTCAGCCTGATTGCACCATCTTATATTTAAACACTCTTAGTCTTCGGGTGTTCTATTAATGGCACCCCATAGGAGTACTAGTTCATGTCCTGGCTGCTCTACTTCCAATCCATCTCCCTGCTAATGGTTGGGAAAAGCAGCAAAAGATGGCCCAAATGTTTGGGTCCCTAATACCTACATGGGGTATCCAGACGAATCTTTTGGCTCCTGGTTTTGGTCTAGCCCAGCCCTTGCCCATTGTAGCCATCTGGGTAGTGAACCAATAGATGGAAAATCTCTCTCTCTCTCTCCCTCCCTCTCTCTCTCTCTCTCTCTCTGTGTGTGTGTGTCTCCCTGCAATTCTTCCTTTCAAGTAAAAAAAATGTTTAAAATAAAGTAAAACTATAGGTGTGGAGTTGCCCATGGTCTTGGGGGCTTTTCCAGCACAGTGTTTCCTGTGTGCTGGATGTGGAGCTTGAGAACTTCATGCTGTCTTGATGACTTTCATTCTTGCTTCCGTCCAATTAATCCTCTCTACCTGTCTGTTAATCCTTCTGGAATGGAAATGTATATGTTGTGCCTGTCCCACAACTGTATCTTGGAAGAATGTAACTTGTTTTTAATTTTAGAGAGGTTCAAAGTTAAGGGAGTTTGCCTTAAGATTCTCTGATAAAACTGGGCTTTTGCATTAATGTTGGACTGAGTTAAGTCTGTGGAACAAATGGGAATGGAATGCATGTAAGTTATATGTGGGAAGGATGTTAGTTTCAGGGAGTTGTGCTACAATGTTGTGGTTTGAGCAGATAAGGCTTCTGAACTCATGCAGTAAGCTAAATTACAAATTCATAAATTAAATTGATGGTATTAAGAGAGTGGAGACTTAATCTAATTATGATGTCTAGGAGGTGGGCCTAAGAGGAGGGCCTCAGGTCATAGAGGGCATGCCACGGACAGCAGCTCGCACGAGAAAGTCTGTTATAAAAGCCTGAGTCAGGCCCAGCCACTCTCTCTTCTTCCTGACTCACTGCACCATTACCATCCTCTGACCTCTGAACCAACGAGGCTGCCTGATCTTGGGTTGTGAACTTCTGTGAGCCAAAACAAACTCCCTTCATAAGTAGCTTCTGTCGTGTTTCTTATTATTATGATGAGCAGCTGACTAATCAGTGGCTTTCCTGAGGCTTCAGATTCCTATATCTGTCTTAAATTTGTTGGGTTTCCACGTCTTCCTTGCTTTGACAAGGCATTCAGTCCCCTAGTGGCTCAACCACAAATATTCTTTATGTGGTTTTTGCCTTATAATAAAATCTTGTGCCTAATACCAGGTCAACAGGAAATATCTCTTATTGGTTCTTAAATCATGAAGGCCACTGTGTCTTCTCAAAATATTCTGTTTGGGTGATTCAGTAGATACTTAGCCTTCACCTCATTTTAGTAATGGGAATAAAGGCCCAAGGGAGTTAACATGCTTTGTTTAAGACCTTTCAGTAGAAAGCAAGTATATAATTCCAAGAATTTGAATTCTGGGTGCTAATATTCCTCTTTGGTATCTTCTGCTAGGGACACCAGCGTTTCAAAGTCTTAGTGAATTCTAATTCTGCCTAAAACATTTAGATTACATAGTATTAGCAACCCTATGGCAGACTCCTCAACCTCACCCCTAAACTGTTTCTCCAATGGGTTCCACAGTGACTTCTGTCTCTAGATGGGACTCGTTGGTTCCATCTCCACTGAGCTAGTTTCCCTTCCAGCCAAAGAACTCAACTCACACTAAGGAATATCAATGTTTCATAATCAGAAGTTGTTAGCAGGGTAAGTCCAGGAAGAACACTTTGGGAGATGCCCAATGTCAGTGAAATGACTCCATTCTGTTCTTGTGAGTTACATGAGCAGTGGGGTGACTCTAGCTGTGGGTGAGGGAGGAAGTAGGGATAGGGTGCAAGAGTCAGATACTGTATAGCAGGAACTTCCCTAGATACACCTCACTTAGCTAGCCCAGGATTGCCTGCTGTTTGCAACCACAGCATCCTGCCTGTAAGGGATGTCAAGGGGCTATTAAACTGAATCTCTGCAGAACTACATTAATATATCCCAAATTTGTGGGTACTTCTTTTTTTAAGACATCCAGCAAAGAAGATGCCACATGAGTCTTTTTTTTTTTTTTTTTTTTTTGGACAGGCAGAGTGGACAGTGAGAGAGAGAGAGACAGAGAGAAAGGTCTTCCTTTTGCTGTTGGTTCACCCTCCAATGGCCATCACAGCTGGCGTGCTGTGGCTGGCGCATCGCACTGATCTGAAGCCAAGAGCCAGGTGCTTCTCCTGGTCTCCCATGCAGGTGCAGGGCCCAAGCACTTGGGCCATCCTCCACTGCACTCCTGGGTCATAGCAGAGAGCTGGCCTGGAAGAGGGGCAATCGGGACAGAATCCGGTGCCCTGACCAGGACTAGAACCCCGTGTGCTGGCGCCGCAGGTGGAGCATTAGCCTATTGAGCCGTGGCGCCGGCTGCCCCATGAGTCTTGATGACCCAAGTCAGATCCCAATAGCTCAATTACCAAGTGCTTTGCTGTCTTGCCTCAGTGTCTCTTGCTACAAGACAACTCTTTCTATTCTGCCCTCAGGGAAGTGAAAAAAGCTGATTGCAGGCCACCTGCTGAAGGCACTTGCAAGCACCTTTCACCCTACCCATGGCCGCCTTATCTTCTCTATGATGGAAAGCCACAATCATTCGAATTTTCCTGTCATTCCTCACACTTCTCTGCATGGCATGTATCCTCCTGGAGATTCAGCACCATGAGGAAGTTCCCCATATACTCTTGCTTTGGGAGCTCACAGTTCTATCTGGCACTGCTAGCCATCCTCTAGGCTGGTTGCCCCAAGCTCTGCTTTGATAACTGAGCATGTTTCCTGGCTCCTAGTCTTTCCTCCTGTCCCTTGCGAATTCTCAGTGCTTAGCAATGGTTGCTAGGCAGAAAACCAACTTCCCTTTAGCATGCACCAGGGCTGGACCTCTTAGTCCCTGCTCAGATAGTTATGAATCAATTGGTTTTTCCTTCAGATTTAGATATCTCTTGTAGATGTTGGGCCTGCTCTGTCACTACTGTACCTGTGTCTGTGTTCTTGCTACTGGGTAGACCCTCCTTTGCTTGGGCCAATTTCAATCACATCCATCCACTACCATGTATCTCAAGTCCATATACTATGCCTCCCCTTCTACCATGTATCTCAAGTCCATATACTATGCCATTCCTTCTTTAAGGAACGCCAACACATTTATAAGGAAAATTTAGGTTTAGATGCTCATTTTTCATCATTTCTGTAGGCTTCCTTTGTTCCACTCAGATATATTCTCAGTCACTAAGGTGCATTGTTATTCTACCTACTGCAGATCAGAAAGAGGGCAGGGAAAGGACATTGCATTCTTTCTTGGGATAATTCCCAAGAATGGTTGGTAGAGGTGGCATTGGACACTGTGGTGATAAGGATTCTAAGGCAGTACTGTAATAAAGTGAGGATGTGCATGACGACATTGGGCCTAATAGGTAGGACACCACTTGGGACATCCACATCCTATAGCAGAGTGCCTGGGTTTAAGTGCTAACTCTGTTTCACATTCCAGTCTCTTGCTTATGCACACCCTAGGAGGTTTCAGATGATGGCTCAAACTATTGGGTCTCTGACACCCGTGTGGGAGATCTTGGTGATCTTGTTTGTGCCCCCTAGCTCCTGGCTCCAGCACCAACATGGTCTTGGTCATTGAAGGCATTTCAGGAGTGAAACAGCTCCTTCTCTGTTTCTTTACACTTCAAGAGAAAGAAAGAAGAGAAATAAATAATAGAGAAAGAAAGAAAGAAAGAAAGAAAGGGAGGAAGGAAGAAAAGAAAAAGGAAAAGAAGGAAGAAATAAATCTTATCAGCTAGAAGGGCTAGCAGGAAAGAAGGCAGTGTGTGTACCACAAATATGCCATCTTTGTTTTGTGATCTTTCCAGCTAAGTTATAAGGAAGGCATCATAACACAAATCTTTGGCATCTTACCGGGCTAAGCACAAGCAGGTATTTGATAACTATTTATTGACTGTTGACATTGTTATACTGATGAGCACTATCATTTTAATGTCTTCAAGAGAGTATGTCCCAGCAGAGAGACAGCCAAGTGCTTGGCCAAACTCTTCTGTCCCCATAGAGAAAAGGATCTCTTATATGAGAGAGGAAAGAAGCTGGATGTTAAATTCATTTCACTCATTTCTGTTTGATGCAAATGTGAACCCCTCACTGACTCCACAGTTCTTTCTTTCCTCAGATTTCTTAATGTGGAATTTGTTTGCTCAGTTTTTAGTCCTTTTCCTAGCTTCACAACCCTGTTTCTGTAAGCTCAAGCTACCTAAATAAAATGTCACAAGGTTGCATATCAAATGTTAAGGTGTCATTACTATAGACATTTGATGGTTTGTTTTCCCTGAACCTTCCTCTCTTTCAATGGCTGGCTGCCCCCTCCTACCTTCTCACTTTCCACTTTCACTTTTCCTCCTTCTAAGAAACTCCCACTTGTTTTTTTCTCTCACTTAGCAACTCACTTCTAGCTCCTTCCCCTTCAATATTATCATCAATCTGGGAAAAATAATTATCAACACATAATCTTGCTTCCAAACCTTTTTAAAGCATTTTAGCAGACATACATTGCAATTGATGGTGAAGCAAAAGTGCCAACAACTAGCAAGATGGCAGGAGATAGGAGTTAACTGTTGGCCAAATTCCCCAATTGAATGAACGAGTCAACATTATTTAGCTCATTCTGTGCAGTTCTGTGTTGAGGAATTTGAGAGAAATCAAAGAAAATGACAAGCTGACTTCTACTCTTTGGAAAACGAATAGCCTAGTGAGAGGCCCAGAGGATGCGGACAGAGTTACTTTAAGAATTAGTGCTGTTGTTTCTAATTGACAAACGTCAAAATAGCTTAAAGTTTAGGAGTCTGGCTCTGTTCTCGAGTAAGATTACTTGGCTCTGAAATCAACTGTGTGTTGGCAATTCACTTAACGTCTTAAAGCCTCAGTTAAGAAACCAATAACATTAGTGCCTATCTCATAGCAATATTGTGAGCCAGAAAAATATGTAGCCTTATAGGGCTACATATACTCAGTGAATACTATTATTAGTTGTCAACCAATTTTCATGTTAATACAAATGACTGATATGATTTATAAATCTATAGAGTCAAATATCATTGGTATTAGCAGCTAATGTTGATATTAACCAACCAAATACAGATGCAATCATCTTATCCCAGGATGGAAATAACCTGTCAAAGATGACTGTCATCAACCACAGCTTAGCATTTACCTTTGGTTTGGGTCAGAAATTGCTCAGAATCTATACTTCTTTAAGGAACGCCAACAAATTTATAAGGAAAATTTAGTTTTAGATGCTCATTTTTCATCATTTCTGTAGGCTTCCTTTGTTCCACTCAGATATATTCTTTCATGAGTCCTTTAAATCAAGCATCTGGCTGCCCAAATGGGAGGTTTTCTTCATGTATTTGACTTGGAGTATTGGCTCAGCCAGGGGCGTTCTTGGATGCAATGTGTGGGCTTGGATGACTGCACTTTCTGGAACAACAGAATTTATAATCTCTCTCTCTCTCTCTCTCTCTCTCTCTCACTCACTCACTTTCTCTTCAAATCTAGGTGATATGGCCACAATGTTAAGCAAATGAAAGTTATAAAGATGCCAACTAAGCTTCACACCTTTCTTTCCTTGATAGGATAGATTGCACCAAAGAGAAGAAATGAATGAACTAAATGAATTAACCAGAAACCACAGAGCAATTCATGGCAAGATGAACCTGAGTGAAATATTGTCCAAGAGGCAATGCACTCCATTGCAGCTCATTTGGAATGTCCAGGGAAGAAATCATACTGTAGTTTCTTTGCTTGTCCAAAATGAACCCACACCCCAGGGCTACTGTGAGTATGACTCTGGTGTGTGTGTGTGTGTGTGAAAAAGAAAGAGAGACAATGTGAGGTTTTCATTTGCATATGTGGCATTGCCTTTTCGTCAGTGAAGAAAACACTCTAAAATCTTAGAATGACAAAGAAGACTAAATCTTCATATCAAGAAAGAAAAGTCTAGATCAATATTTGCCATCTGTAATGACTGGTTTAAACAACTGTCTGCGTGAAGACAGGGGGTCAGCCAGAAGTACCACCTTTAGCTGGGAGAGTCTAACTCCCTTCAGTGCTCTGCATTTACAGCCCATGGAAGGGAACTGCTCAGGGGACCCTCTCAAACTGTCAGTCGCCACCCACTGGGCCTGGGAGGCAGCTTGAGTGAGGAGAGATGCGACAGATAGAGCACATGCGGCAAGAATGTGCGTCTTCCTCCAGGAAAACAGCGTGGTCAACCTCAAACTGCGGGCCCCAGAGCTCATCGTCTGCTCTTCCCCACACCCTCCCCTCTCACCCTTGGCTCCAGTGTTTCCATCACTACGGCAGCACGTCTAATTTGGATTGGCTTTGCTTCACTGAACACCACACACTCCCCTGATTTGGACAACAAAGCCTTTGACTCATTCCAGCCCTATGTGTGAGTGCGTGTGCATGTGTGTGTGTGTGTGTGTGTGTGCATGCACACATGCACGGATGAACTGAGCAGACCTATTTCTGTGAGTAGCTTTGATGATGTTGTCAGCAAGCCCTACTGTCTCCAGTTTTCAACTCCCAAGTCTGTTTTTGAAAGTGCGTTTGAGATGGCCGCCCATCTATTTTATACATTATTTGTTCTTCAATGGGCCAGAACAGGCTTCTTGACTTTCTCAGCCACAATCCCTGAAAGTATTACTCAGACTGTGAGAAGCATCCAAAGAGGTTTATTCCAGGGATGGAGACCAAGTTATTTCCATCAGCATCCAGCCTCTCCTTATAGAATCCTGCCGCTTTGGAAGATGGTCCTATCATGAGATCCCTATTCAAACCCTCTCCTAGAGCACCTGCTGTGGGAGGGGCCCATCCAAGCCCAGAGCCACAGCTCAGGTGTGTGGCTTTTTCCATCATGAAGCAGCCATTTGATGAATCCAGGGAATAACTGACCATGACCGCGTCCATTAGTAGCCCTGGCTTGGCCAGCAAGGCTTTGTAAAGAGGACAGCTTGGGCTTTTCCGTGCAGGTTCTGCGAGCTGGGTTGAGGTCTTGTTAATTCAAAGAAACCTGGACTCGGAAAGCACAGGAGGTTTGTGTTTGCTTGTTGTTGTATGTTTGGGTGTGTTTTGTTATTATTAATTTTTTTTGGGCTAGTGATAAAGGTCCCAGAGTGGAGCTCCATTCTGGCAGGTTGTCACAATCTACTGCAAAGATCCTCTCATGCTTCAACAACTGAGGCTGGAGCCGGGGGGAGGGGGCAGGAAGTGAGCACAGAGGTAGCTTGTCCCCAGAAATGTGTCAAATGCACTGCTTTATCTCCCAGAAGTTTCTTCTCTATTTTCATCGAGAATAAGGATGTTGCTTTCTCCCCCCACTCCTCTGTCCACATGAGACTATGGTCTGAAGAATATCCCCATTACTCACATTTATTAAACAATCATATCGTCTAGATGATTCTTGTGGGAAAATGCCACGAGAAAAGAAATAGGAGGAGGGGACAGAATATTCTTAGGTTAAAATCTCCATTTAAAAAGAAATCCAAGTGCAGCGGTTAAGATGTCACTTGGGACACTCTTGTGTCTCACATGGGAGTGACTTGGTGATTCCAGGTTCTGGCTCCTGACTTCAGCTTCCTTCTAATGCAGACCCTGGGAGGCAGCAAGTGATGGCTCAAGGGGTTGGGTCCCTGCCACCCACATAGGAGGCATGGGTTAGGCCTGTCTCTGACCCAGTGCAGCCCTGCCTGTCACAGGCGTTTGAAGAGTGAACCAACAGAAGGAGTCTCTCTCTCTCATTCTCTTTTCTCTCTCTCTTTCTCCCTCTGTCTCTTAAACAAGTGAATTCAAATTTTTAAAGAAATTTATGAAGATGCCTCTATTTTTTTAAACAAAAAGAGAATTTGAAGGAATTAAGATAATATTTTCTTGAATAATAGGAGGTCTGGGTACACAAAAACTAGAACTAAATGAAAATTTTCAAGATTACAAAATATCTTTGTTCTCAAATAATGGTCTTCCTTTGCAACACTATGACTCAAGGCTGAACACTAAAGAGTTTTATGGGTAGGAAGGCTTGGGCCTAACAGTGTGGTATGGTGGGAAGTTACAGATTTGATTTCTCCGTAAGTTCTTTAAAGAAGGTCAATAATAAATCTTTCTTTGCAAATGACCAACTTGTAGAAAGGGGGTTGGTGGGGCTCCTATGAGATCTGTGAATCTGAGATGTTTTTCTCATGTGCCTCCATGGACAGTCAGACAGTTAGGTGAGTGCAATGGTGTTATGTGCATGGGAAAGGCCCCTGGCAGCCTGTGGGTGCATGGAAGAGGGGGGCAGGCGGGTGACTTTGTGGGACTGCGCAGGGAGAAGCAGGAGAGGGTTTGGGAAGAGTTGGGGAAGCCACAGGGTAGAACCAGGCCGTCATTGACCCAACATTACTGCGGAAGGAGGAAGGGAGATGGGAGTACATTCACTGGAGTAACCCCAGGGAATTGTGCATTGGCTAGAAAAAGATTTGTATTCAAAAATCCCAAGAGAAATGCTGCTGCTTCTTTAGATTCTGGGGTCAGTTAAAGGACCCAACAATTTGTCTCCTCCCCAGCAGCCTTGTGTAGCAAGAGTTGGGAGGCAGAAGGCCCTGACCACAAGAGGGGGCTCTGTCTCCACCCCAAAGAACTTGTGTGTGTGCTGCAGGGGCAGAGGGGATGACCACAGGTGAAATGCAAGGTAGCACTGACGTGGTTGCTCAATGGCTTTCTGAACACAAGGCATCACAAACCTCACGCAGTGTGCTTATGACCAAGGGTGGCAAGGGCAGGTGGGAAAGACAACCTGCAATCTATAGACCTCTGGAAAACTTGCAGGTAGAGGCAGTGTGGTTGACAAAAATTCCCCGGCACTCCTAGAGTATATTTTAGACAAGGAACCCCGAAGGAAGACCTACAGTTCTGCTAATGGAGCCTTCTAGAACAAGTGGGAATCAGATCAGGTCTGCTGCAGGCCTCCTTGGTCCCAGCAGGGGAATCTGGTTACCTTTTCCCATTGAGTTGCAATCCAGGAGCTGAGCAGAGGGGCCTGAAAGTCACACCACACCTGCCGCTGCCCAGCTGAGTCTGAGAAGCTGGGAGATGTGGGGTGGGGGGCAGACTGCTAGGGGGAGACAGGAGGGCAAGGGTGGAGGCTAGGTGGCACCCCAGGCTCTGTGGGAGGGGATTGTGGACTCTGTGGGATCCCCAGGTCACTGTCCAGTCTGGGCAGGAGGGGGCTGAGCTGCTGTAATGTTTGTGATGGTGACCATTCCCTTGCTTGGTTTCTTATGTAAGCAATAAGCAGCCTGCTGGCCTCCAGCTCAACAGGAAGCAAAATTATTCCTCTGATTCCTGAGTCTACTTCTAAGTTATGCCTCAATCAGGAAATAACAAGAAACAAAATAACTAGGTCTCATCCCCACGGCAAACTGTGCTCACCACGAATCACTACCACGTTGAATGAGATAAAGTACAGAGCAGGGGTTGGGCTAGAATCCCCCATGGGCCTCTGCTGTGTGCCCTCTGATTATGCCCGTGCCCACCTTGCCTGGAGCTCCCTGCACACAGCCGCACGGTCCGAGAGAGCTCAGGGGCCATCTGGCTGTGCTGCGCCACCAAGGAGGCGATGAGATTGCTTTTGTATCAGCAGGAGACAGCACCCTGCGTGCTGACAGCCCCACCGGCGTGCCCGTGATGAATGGCGTCTCGAGGAGCGGACTGCTCTTGCGGTTTTCCCTTCTACCCGCAGGTTCATCCCCAGGTCTCCTGGCACTTTAGAAAATGAGCTGCTATAATTCCACTCTGCCCCAGCAGCCGCCAGCACCCCCCGCCCCCAGCCCTGTCATTCTAAAGTGGCTGCAGGCTGTGTCCCTTGGAAAGCCCTTCTCCCCCCAGAAGCCAAGGAGGCGCTCCCAACATGCTGGATTTGAAGGTGCAGGGACTCCCAGTGGGAGGGCTGCAAGTCACCCAAGGACAGGGCGAGACCTACACTGCTCATGGATCTGTCATCCTATAGGGGACTCCTATATTTCCTGTGTTTCTTTTAGCTTTGGTGGTCCAATATCTCTGATTTTTTGGGGCAGCTTTCTCCGCCTCTCTTAAATTAACAAGATTCCCCCCCCTTCTGAAAAAAGAAAATATATGTACAGTGGCTGCTTTACCTGCTACCCCACAGCACCGGCCCCCACATTGTCAATTTTGGCCAATGTTATCATCATAGTATGGGTTCTCAGGTTATCTGCTGCTGTGTAAAAAGGTACTCGCAAGAGTAACATATTCTAAGCAATAGCCCGTCTTCACCAGTATTTTGTGGACCAAGAGTTTGAGCAGGGTTTAGCTGAGCAATTGATTACTCCGTGTTGTGTGGCATTGGCTGTGGTCACTCAGTGGCACTCAGCTGGCAGCAGCATTGGCCTGGAACACCTGATGACTTCACTTCCACACCTGGAGCCCTGGTGGGATGACTGGCAGGATGCGGTAGCCCTGCCCTTCTCCTCCGAGAGTGTCAGGCTGTCTCCATGCGGTCTCTCTGGTTGGATCTTCCACACATACTGTAGCTCAGGTCCTGCAGAGGAAGGCAGAAGCTGCCAGCCCTTAAAGTGGTACAGCATCAGTTCCACCCTATCCCTCCGGCCAAAGGAGCCACAAGCTCTCCAGACTCAGGATGGGGAAACAGACGCTATCACTCAAGAGAGGGAATGTCGCATAATTTGTAGCCCCCTTTAATCTGCCACTAGGGTCAATTTATTGATGGAAATGAATCTCTCTGGGGAAGAAGGGTGTTTGTCTTGCTCCAGGCGCACTCTGAATAGAAATCGCCTTACTCCAGTCCTGATGTGTTAGAGCTAATAGATCAGGAAACACATGTGAGCCATTTGAGGAAGTCGTGTTACATGTACATGCTATATGACCAGAACGTAGAGAAAAGAAAGCCACACTGCCTTTAGAACACACGAGCACAAGAGACTGCTTCTGCCTCTTCTCCTACCTGGACTGTCCAGCAGCTTTATCTCAGCGTTCCCCCCAAGTCACAGATTAGGTTTGGAGGAATTTGTTCTGTGTATCCCATCTGCAGAATCATACTTTGGAGAGTTCCCCAAAGCCTGGCCAGTGATTTGTAAGGACTTTCTTTTTTTCAAAGAGCGGCTTCTCTGTCTGTCCTTTCATGGCTGTAATGTTGTGTGGTTTTCCTTGCAGAAACTTCTCCTCACCTCCCCCAAGGCTTCAGCCTCTGGGTTGAATGCAGGTGGGCACGGGACGCAGGTGGGGACGGTGCTGAGGCAGAGCGGCAGGCCCTAGACTTCAGAAACTTGCTGGTAAAAATGTGTTTCTCAGCAGATGAACTACTCTGGGCAGATGGCAAGAAGAGACTCAGTCTCCTGATTCAAACACCGCAAAGCACCGCTCTCAACACCAGATGCGTCTGGAGAGTTTCCACAGCCGTACCTGATTTGCCGTGGGGCTATTGAAGGCTCTCCCCCAGCAGGATGGGGGGACGTCTCTCTGAGGGCATTGGGGCCGGTTGCAAGCTATTGGGTGGCATGGCCCAGGGCATCCTTGGCAGTTCCAGTCTAAGTACTTCCAAAGTTCTCTGACAAGGCTAAAAACTCCTCATTCAACCAAAGATTCTTGCACATTATTTAAATAGGATGCAAATGCATGGTCTGCTCTGAGCCCTGGCAGCTTTCAATTTTTATATTTTCAGAACGGTAAGGCCTGCCATCAGTTCACTTGAAGTTCAGTCCAAGACGTGCCTGTCCCTGACATTTGTTCATTCTTTATGCAGGTAACATTTTGGAGAATTTAAAAAGAAGTCATCTTTGTACTCCGTTCCCTACCACCCTCCAAAACAATTTTTTAAAGTATTTCAGACATTTGTTGCATGCATAATTGCTGGAACAAGACGAACTTACTTCCTACCGCCTGTATTTCCAAGTTGGAGTCCATCATCCCTCTCTTTGGCAATCCATTGTCTATTTCTTTTCTGATATTTCAGTAGTAGGAACTGCTTGTCTGACCTGAGGGAATAGGCTTATAGGAGCACAGGCAGATCCTGTCAGAGGACTGAGCCCAGGGGTGAATAGCAGGAGGACTGATTGAGCAATGACAAAGGGGAGAGTGAGCGCAGAGGGGACGGGCTGTTCCCTCTGCCTTCTCTTCTTCCCCAGCCGCAGAGTCTTAGCCTGTTCACTCACAAACTGGGCTTAGGGCTGACAGTAGCCCCACCTCCTTTGCACCTGGGCTCAGTGGGGAAGGGAGGCCTGCCTGAAAGACAAAACCGCAGGCCAAGAAGCAGAAAAAGGATGACCCCAGAGAGAAGCGCCGTGGGTGGTATTCTCTCTAGGCAGGGCCACAGGTACCTCTAAAATTCAGCCCAACCTCCACGTGTGTGTGTGTGTCTGCGTGTGCACGTGCATGTATGGAAACAACAGCTATATAGCCAACAACCAAATAAAAACAACTGATACAAGGATACTTCCTCACACTTATGGGAAAATGGAATTAAAAGATAAGTTTATCCTGGTGCAAAAAACAATTGAAATCCATGCATAGTTTTTTTTCATAATATATACTTTCCAGGAAATTTTTGAAGACGCCTCGTGTTCATTGATTTCAGAAAATTTTGCACCAAAATAAACTTATTTTTAATCCCATTTTCCCATGAGCATTTTTAAGCATAGTTGTATATGATATATATGATATTTGTATATGATACATATGATATTCTATCATTGCATATGCTCTTTCTTTATATATACAATATATAGATACAAATGTTTGTATACATACATGTAAAAAACATGCATTGCTTCACAATGTAGTCAATGTGTGTACATCACAGAAGGAACTTAACACAGACAAGATGACTATGATATCACTAAGTGACATAATCTGATCCCACTCTCATAAATGTGATCATTGACTGAAACATCTTTAGGAGGCACTTGACTTTGTATCTGTGTCTATGTCTACTCTCTCCCCCAGCGCGCACACACACACACACACACACAATCTTTCTTCCTAAGATTTCATTTATTTGAGAGGTAGAGTTACAGACAGGGAGAGGGAGATACAGAATGAAAGGTCTTCCATTCACTGGTTCACTCCCCAAATGGCTACAATGGCTGGAGTTGGGCGAATCTGAAGCCAGGAGCCAGGAACTTCTGGGTCTCCCACACAGGTGCAGGGCCTCAAGCACTTGGGCCATCTTACTGCTTTCCCAGGCCATAAGCAGAGAGCTGGATTGGAAGAGGAGCAACTGGGACACAAGCAGGTGCCTATATGAGATGCTGGTGCTGCAGGCAGAAACTTAGCCTACTGTACCACAGCGCCAGCCCCAACACACACTTTCTGTATAATGGCTAGCTCAGAAAGAACAGAGAAAGTGATATGAGGAATAAACAGAAAGGTTGGAAAGGAAAGACAAAGGATGTTTGGCACGGATGAGTGGTAAGCGTCCTCCAACGCTCCAAAGTTTCATCATTCTTTCTTCCCAGGTTTGTGTCTGTCCCGCTGATCCCAGCATCCCTGGCAGGGCCTTGTGACTCTTGTTGGTGGTGGAAGGTTAACTGAACTGATGTGTGTGGTTTCTGTTTCACCTGCTTAAATCTAAACTGCTCCTCTTGGAATCTCTCCGGTCCTCCCCTGCACTTCGGGATGCTTATAAAGGGCCAACTACACTTTGGGCAATGAAGAGGAACCTGAATCCCTGAGGCATCCTGTGAGGTCAGAAAGCCGCTTTGCTGGCCAAGGCTGGAGCTGGAGCGCTACCTAAGACAGAAAGAAACCATCACATTCAAGTGCATTGTGTTTTATTCTCTCTCTCCTAAGACTTAGAACTATGATCTGTAAAGAAGGGAGAGTAAGGGGAAGAACCAAGCACTTATGTAAACTTTAGTCTAGTGACTCATAGCTCGGTATCAGCAGATGACACTAAAATACGGCAAGAGAGTAGAGAAAGTGAGTTGGTCACCCAGAGAAATGATTGACGGGAGGGGTCAGCTGCTAGGAGGACATTGAGGAAAGTGTGATCCGTCTACAGACTTCCCCCAGGCCTCGCCTGACAACCAGGCCATCGCCTACAATGCTTCTAAGCAAAATGGCTTTGAGGTCTTTGATGTTTGCGTGAGTATCTCAAAATTAGAGTCATAGGAACTGGTACAAGTAAGAGTTTGATTTATTTCAATTGCCATCCAAGGAAATAAGTGGCTCACAAAACAATGAATGCCCATTTCTGAGCTCAGTGAAAACAGTAAATGACCACTTCCCACAGACACTGGAAAATGGATTCATGTTTTGATTCCTTGCGTGGATGGCCGTCACACTTACAGAATTTCTAAGGTCTCATCCAACTCTCGTATGCTCCAGAGAAGTTTTAAGAAGCATCATGACTGCTGTGTGAATTTTGTCCTTTTCCCTGACTACTTTTTGAGTAGTGGACTTTAAATACTCACTTTTATACCAGCTCTTTGAAAATACCCCATAGCTGGCTTCGACTTTCTTCCCTAGGCAAACGTAAGCTCACCAGGAACTGTTCCTTTTGTACGTGCCCTGGCTTTGTATTCTGTGGAAAGCTCAGGTATGCCACTTAGCAGGTTATGGCTAGCTGCTTTGCCTATGCAGTGTGCTTTCAGACTTGCTGGGAGGTCCCCATTCATGAAAATATGTTCTCATTGACATAATCACAGATGCCTGAGATTCACTCACTAGTGTTCATGCCTTTGTAATGTGATGGCTCTTTCTGAAGACGTGTCTATTGACAAGTCACTTATTAAAGATGTGTATGGGGAAAGGAAATGTTAAAAGAAGAAATTGACGGGGTGGGGGAGGATCTTCATCAGTGGCTGTCAATCACACAGTCCTTGCTATGTCTGCTAATGCATGATAGAAACCAAGGTGGCTCCTTGGTGGTCTCTACTCTCCTCACCCCATGCCTTCTAAGCTCATTCATATTCCACACCAACACATGATGGAGAGCTGGTGGCAATGCACAGGCAAGAGAGCCAGCTGGCTGCGTTGCTTGGCCAGATCTCTCTCCTCACCCAGAGCAGCTCTGGGCCCTGGAACCCTACAAATAATCTTTTACCACTTGGTGTTTGACCAGTTGGCCAGGCCATGTCTGTGTGTTCCTTTTGTGCACAGGTCATCTGAGGAGAAAGGGGACTTAGGGCACGTAGTTGTTACTGGGAGGAAGGGGAGAGCAGCAGCCTTACTGGGAGGTTGGATTGGGCGTGAAACAAGAGGAGGATGGCCAAGCTTTGGCAGAGGCCCTGGATAACTTGCAGTCACAGAAGACCAGCAGACAGTCGGCAGAGGGTGGTGGTGGGAGGCTGTAGAGAGAACAACAGAGGGAAGGACAGTGCGTATCCATTGTTCTTGGTGATCCTGCCGTGTGCCTCGACACAGACAGTAGGATTCAAGCTTAGTTCATTTATACATTTGTAGGCTGTGTATAACTTTTGGTTAATGATTTTTCAGTGTCTACATAGCCCAAGGTTCTTTGAGACTACAGGGGAATTTTGTTTTCCTTCTTTCCCTCCCAAGTTGTTGGGAAACTAAATTTTCCTATTAGGCTGCTAGCCACATTGATCAGAGAAACAGTCAAGAAATCCATTCCCGAGAAAAGGGACTATCACTGGCCTCAGAAAAAAAAAACAAGGAAACAGGGGCTGAGGAATCAGAACAGAAAGAACCCTGAACCAAAAGAAAAAAGAGACCAAGGACTTGTAGGATCCTGGAAAACACAAGAGAGATTATGCACCTTACAGTCATTGCACAGAATAGGGTGCTGTTTCGAGGGGGTTGATCTGAATGCAAAAGATTCTCACCAGCTTGGATCTGGGACTTGGCTCACTGAGGTGGGCTCATTATTGGGACCAGAAGCAGAGCAGCTGGGACTCGAAACAGTGCTGTTTTGTGATGATGACATCACAAGCAACAGTTTAACCCATTGCACCACAAAGCTGGCCCCCTCCTTATTATTTTTGTGTATGTGTTTAGACATCTTAAAAATCAGTTTACTATGGAGAAGAGGTGGGGCATATTCATTTCTTCCGGCCTCTGTGCTTAGCTTCGGATCTTGAACATCATTGGTGGTTATAAAAGTGTGAGTACATTATTTTTTTGATAGTAAGAGTGGACAGTGAGAGAGAGAGAGAGAGACAGAGAGAAAGGTCTTCCTTTTTTCCGTTGGTTCACCCTGCAATGGCCGCTGTGGCTGGCGCTCTGCGACCAGTGCACTGCGCTGATCCAAAGCCAGGAGCCAGGTGCTTCTCCTGGTCTCCCATGTGGGTGCAGGGCCCAAGCACTTGGGCCATCCTCCACTGCACTCCCTGGCCACAGCAGAGAGCTGGACTGAAAGAGGAGCAACCGGGACAGAATCCAGTGCCCCAACCAGGACTAGAACCCGGTGTGCTGGTGCTGCAGGCAGAGGATTAGCCTATTGAGCTGCAGCGCCGGCCAGTGTGAGTACAATTTAACAAACATCTGCTCTTAGCTCCCCACATTTCCCAGTGTCCTCCTCATTAGATGGTGCTGTCGCATCAGCCAGTCGGGGAGCAGAAGTGATGCCACTTGCAGACTGAAGCCTAGCAGGACAGGGAGGAGCCTCTGCAGCTAACTCCTCATGCAACCCAGACAACCACATGTCCGCATGGTGAAGCTGTTTGCTGGTGTAGACCATGTGGAATGTCGCCCACCTAACCCAAGCTGGAGACGAAGCCCAGGTGACAGGTAAGCTTTTGTCGTTTTGAACTATTGGAGTTCTGGATCTGTTTGTTATGGCATCATGACCCACCTAATCCTAGAGTACCTGATGCAATTGGTTTAAAAATTAAGGAATGAGGGGCCAGCGCTGTGATGTAGCAGGGGAAGCTGCCGCCTGCAGTGCCGGAATTCCATAGAGGCGCCTGTTAGAGTCCCAGCTGCTCCACTTCCGGTCCAGCTCTCTGCTGTGGCTGGGAAAGCAGTGAAGGATGGCCCAGTCCTTGGGCCCCTGCACCCTCATGGGAGACCTAGGGGAGGCTCCTGGCTCCTGGCTTCAGATGGGCTCAGCTCCAGCCACTGCAGCCATTTGGGGAGTGAACCGGGGGATGGAAGATCTTTCTCTCTGCCTCTGCCTCTCTGTAGCTCTGCCTTTCCAATAAATAAATAAATCTTATAAAAAAAATGAAGGAATGAGCTGGCTAAGCTGAATGATAATAGCAGAGCTACTGTGGAATTCCCATTTAGATGAACTTTATTACTTTCCACAACTTTAAAAATTTTTTTTTCCTGTCAAGTTCTCAGTTCTTTGAGTCTGTGCCTATCAGCAATGAACCCTTCTCTGACTTCCCTAACTAGCCGATGAGGTTTGGGAGGAAGGCACTAGATGCTGGACTCATTAAGTTACATGGAAGCGGTAGCATCAGCCAGGTTTCTGACATAGAGCAAGAGCTGAGAGTATAAAAATGGATAAGACAAGCTGCTGCTGGAGGAGGATTTGTGTCAGAGAAGTGGACCCATAGACAACTGCATTACAATAAACATTATAGTGCAAGGGGTTAAGCCACCACTGGCAAGGTTGGCATCC
Organism: Oryctolagus cuniculus; assembly: GCF_964237555.1. NCBI lineage: Eukaryota > Metazoa > Chordata > Mammalia > Lagomorpha > Leporidae > Oryctolagus > Oryctolagus cuniculus. The sequence goes on along the minus strand of NC_091440.1, from coordinate 104,236,959 downwards.
CATGTCAAAGCACCAGTTCAAGTCCCAGCTGCTCTGCTACCTACACAGTTCCCTGCTATGTGCCTGGGAAGGAAGCAGAAGATGACCAGGGTATTTAGGTCCCCTGCCACACACATGGAAGACCTGGATGTTGTTCTAGGATCCTGGCTTCTGCATGACCCAGAATTGGCTGTTCCAGCCATCTGGGAAGTGAATTAGTGGGTGAACTAATGAACTGCAGGGCAGGCAAGGATCTCTTCTCATTCTGTCTCTGTTGCTTTGCCTTTAAAATAAATAAAAATAAATCTTTAAAACATTTTTATTTTATTTGAAAGGCAGAGAGAGAGAGAGAGAGAGAGAGAGAGAGAAATCTTCTGTCCAAGAGTTCACTCCCCAAATGGCTGCAACAGTAAGGGCTGGGCCAGACAGGAGTCAGCGGCTTCTTCTGGGTCTCCCTTATGAGTTCAGGGACCCAAGCACTCAGGCTATCCTCCACTGCCTTCCCAGACACACCAGCAGAGAGCTGGATGTAAGTGGAACAGCCAGGCCTTGAGCTGGTGCTCACATGGAATGCCAGCATTGCAAGTGGCAGCTTTGCCTGCTACATCACAATGCCAGCCTCAAAAATAAATCTTAAAAAAAGGCATGTGATAGCTATCAAGACCAGAAAGCCGAGAGAAGGAAGAGCCGCTTCAGGGTAGGGACTCCAGGCCAAGGGAATAATATATGACAAGGCAAAGAGATAAGAGAGAATGCGACATATGTAGAAAACTGATAAAGGTTTATCAACTGCAATTCAAGATCAGAGTACAGAAGAAGGGTAGTAAGAGACAATTCTGGAACAGTGGTCAGAGGCCAGAACATGAAGACCTACTGCGTTCCATTAAGGGGTTTGACTTGCCCTTGACAGGTAGTGTTGTGCTGTGTGTGTGGAGGTCTCCGAGACCCGTGCTGAACAACCTCCTGGCCTCTGTGTGCAGGGGATGAATCAGGGGAGCAGTGCCATAGGATCCTCACGCCACGGTGACAGCGCTGTGCAGGGGAGACTGCTGGGGGCGGGGGAGGCAGCTTCCAAGCAGCAGCCCCGTCCTGCGGGCCAGGCGAGGAGCGAGGGCCCTCCCGGCCCAGCTGCTGCTCCCAATGCTGTCTTCCCAGAGTTTTCTGCCGCTGCTGGCCACACTGAGTCGGCCTGACCAGCCTCAGCGCCACACCTGCTGCTGGCTCCCTGAGTCTCCCGCTCGGCGGTGCCTCTCGGCATTTCTATAGGAGGCCAGCTGAGGTGGACAGGGCCCAAATCCACTCGGCTGCTGCTTCACACGGGGAGCTAGAAGAAACTGTACATTCTCCTGTTTCCCAAACTCTGTCTTCCTTCCTTGCTTTTCTCTCTTATGCTCCAGACAAAACACACAACCATCATAGTGGGCAGAAAACCTGCATCTCTGATGGACTCGAAGATTTTTGGTCAGCATTTTACAAAGGTTACACATCTGTAGGGGATCTGGCACTACATATGTTTATGTCATATTGTCACATTCATTTTATATCACGATAAAAGTGACTTCCTATGACAAATTGGGTGGCCTACTAACTTTTCCTTATTTTTAATGCATAGTGAATACAAAAATAAATTCCAGAAGGATTAAATATTTAAATCATTGCATTCCTCAGATAAGCCCATTGGACTGAATTTTTCTTTTGACATACTACATGCCCAGATACAGTCAGGAGACAACCAGAGGATTTGCAAATGGAGCCAATACATTTTGGGGTGAGGGGAACCTGGAGTGTTGAAAGGGGTGCCAGGTATATGGGGCAATGCCCTGGACTTGTGCCGAGCTCAGTAGGTATTTCAAGGGTAGCAAACATTAGCGGTGATCGAAAACAAACCAGACCTCTCTCTGGATCTGAGCACACATGTGCCCATGCAAGGCTGGTTTAGCCTTCATCACAGATTTGCCTCTAGAAGGGAAACCCCGGGGGAGAGACCCTGTTCCCCAGTTTCTCTGATCAGCACTGGGACTGAGCTGGGGTTGGGCCTGGAACTCTCCATTTCTCCTTCTTTCCCAAAGACAGCAAGTGCGACTGATTCCAGAGTTCAGTTTGGCAAAGTCTCCGCTTCCCAGCATCGTGTCCTGGCAGCCTGGCTCTTTCCTCCCGCCATTGCCATGGAGAGACATGGATCAGGCCTTTTGGAGAGGCAGGACTCCGGGCCAAGGCATTTACGCCCCCCAGGGCTCCCTTCTGTCATCCCTCCTGTTCTGCACAGCAACAACATCACTCAGCACCTGCTGGCCCTGGGCATGGCCTCCTTAATTTGACATTGGGTCTCCACACACTGGTGTCCATGTTGGGGGTTGAGACTGGCAGCAGGTCACATCCGAGGGGATGCCACACTGGAAACAGGAGAGATGGAGGAGGTGAGCATGCTTTGCCGTCTTTACCACTGACCCAGTCTGCAGCAGTCAGCCGTGGAAAGAACCAGCTGAAAGGCGGAGGGTGGGTTGTTAAGGACGGAGGGGCCAGCTTGCAAATGACAGCCATGGATACAGGCGAGCTTTTAACCCTCTGCGATGCTCTTGCACATTTGCCATCCAATCATGTCCCCATAACAACCGTGGCAGGCAGGCAGCAAAGGCAGGCACACTTCAGCTCACTTTGCAGATGATGAAATTGACGCTCAAAAGAAATTCCAGCTAAACAAGAGACAGAGCCAGGCACCACTGAACAGCGATCCGCTGATGCTCAGCTTCTGCCCGTCTCCCTATTCTGTCCCCGGGCAGTCTCCTTCTTCCTTGAAATTCACACTGCACTGAGTTAAGAGGACCTGGGGGCTCTCCCCTTCTCTGTCACTTCTTCCCCTGAAAATACCCGCTTCAGCACCCATCTCATTCCTACTACGATGTGCCTGGTTTAACAGTGCGTCCAGCTCAGAGGATCTGCATTGGAATTAGCAGAGGCAGCCTTTGGTGGAAAAGAATGGCAGACTAAAGCGAGAACATCAAGCCTTAGAAAGTGCAGTTCTAAGAGATGGGACTGTCTACTTCCCCCAGACCATGCCCAAGTTAACTGTTTCTCCGTCAGGCCCAAAGTTGATCCAGAAACTGACCACAAGGACTATGTGGAGCAGTTCCTCTCCCTCCTCATCAGACATCGAACAATGGGGAAAGACAAAAAGTCTGGACAGGGGCCAGCTGGCAGTGTGCCACAGTGGGCATCTCATATGAGTGCTGGCTTTAGTCGAGGCTACTCCACTTCCAATGCAGCTCCCTGCTAATGTGCCCGGGAGAGCAGCAGAAGATGGCCTGAGTACACCCCCATGGGAGATCCAGATGGAGTTCCAGGCTCCTCACATTGGCCTGGCCCTGCCCTGGCCGCTGAAGTCATTTGAGAAATGAATCAGCAGATGGAAGATCTCCCTCTACGTGTCTTCCCCTTTCTCTCTGTCATTCTGCCTTTCAAATAAATAAGAATAAATCTTTAAAAAGAAAGCCAGCTTGGACAGAGAAGTCTCATGGCTGCAGCAGCAAGCTTACCAAGATCCTCGGAGAGACTGTAGATCCCTCTCTAACAGTTCTGGAAGCTTCCCTCGGGGACCTGTTGGAACCCAGAGCACACCAGGCTCCACTCGGCTCTCTGCCCCTCCTCTTGCCCCCACAGACAGGCTTCAGAGAGAGCTTCCCCCAAATCCCTTGGGCTGGCCGGAGTGGCTCACAGCTGGGGCTGCTGAGTTCAGCTCCCCATGTAGCAAACACCTTCTGCAGCTCAGGCATCCATTGCTCCACCCTGGCCCTCAGCCACTGCCCATGGCTGTCCAGCCTCAGAGACTGGAGAAGCCGAGCCAGTGGAATTCCTGGGGGCATGCTGGCTTTGCCGGTGTGTGTGTGTGGGGGGGCACTTCCCTACCCTGGGTGATGATGATGGTAACAGATCTAGCAGAGCTTGGTTCCTTAGAACAAACCTGTGACCTGCTCTGGGGACAGCTGTCTCTCCGTATGCCACATTTTTTAAGATATACAAAGGTCTTGAATGTGAAATGGAAGAAACAACACCGACAGGCCTCAGTGCACAGCCTGTGGATGGCGGGCTGACCTGGGTTCGTGGCAGCCTGGTGGGTTGTTGGGCCCAGACTGTGCCTTATTCTGCAGGAGGAGGGTAGAGAGCAGCAAGACACCGAAAGGATTCCGGGCAGCACCTTGCAAAGGCTCTCGTGTATTCCCAATGCAGGGCTGCTGCTGAGGGCTGCATTTTATGACATGAGGATATTTATCCTGGACTTGTGTTGTGGGTCAGTAACTTCCTGCTCCAAAATAACCCAGTGGGCTTGATCCAGGCACCTAGAACTGAAGCCAGGACTGTAGTAAACAAGAACTTGATGGGCCGCCAGCAGAGGGCTTGGGACCAATACGGAAGTGTCATCTGGGGCCATTCCAACTCTCCAGCTTTTATTCTTCTCAAACCTTTACCTGGCTTGGCTTCACACTCTGTGCGCCCTTAGATGCGCCACCTTGCAAAAGGTGACACTTGCTAACCAGTCTGAAAACAACAGGCTTCTCTCCGTCCGTTACCACACAGTGTGTGTAGCCCGAGCAGTGTCTGTAGCCGAATGGTGGTGTCCTGGCTTAGATATCCTCATGACAGCCTTTCCAGGGACATGTATGAAATGGCACCATTTGGGCCAAGGTTGAAGACAAATGGAACTTGTAAGTCGGAACCCCATGCAATCAACAAAGCCCTGTTGCACATTTTGCTTAGAGCTGTAGTCAGGTTTATTACTATGATTGGTATTTCAGTGTACGGATAAGGAGACCGAGACTCAGAGAGCCTAAGGAAAATGTCCTTAATCATGCACTGCAGCCTGCAGGAGCCCAGCCTCTGTGCCCTGAGGCCACATCACACAATCCATTCTCTCCCAGGGCCTCAGCCTCAAGTCTCCTCCCAACATGTCGCAGGGCCAGGGCAGGGATCGACTTGGGTTAGGATCTAGGGCATTAAGAGGAAAGGAGACAATCGACCTGAGAGAGGTGGAGGGCTCCCAGGTGAGGGTCCCCAGAGCAGCATGGAAGGCAGGAGGCTGGGTGAGAGGCGGGGATCTGGGACATAGCTGTAGCTGGGTGCCTCTCCCTGGGACCAGTGTAGGCCCTGTGACATTAGTGCAGGGAGTGGATCTGGGTGCTCTTTTTTGTTTGTTGGTGGATAAAAATAACACTCATGGTGGAGATTAAAGAGCCCAAGGTCTCACCTCAGGAAGCTTGGGTTCAGCTGTGGGCTCTGTCATCAGTCTGCTGTGTGACCTTGGCTAAGTCACGGAGAGGTCCACGTGATCTGGCTGGGGGTGGGGGTGGGGTTGCAGGGTCAGAAATGACCTGCGGCCCTCTCACAGTCTGTGGATCCCTGAGCTCCTGCTGGAGGGAGGAGGCTTGGGGAGCAGGCACTGGCTCATGCCCTCCAAAGGGGACAGAGCCCAGCAGCCACCGGGCTCACTGGTTGCTTTGATGCGGCCGTGCTGGGCTGGGAGGGGACAACCGGAGACCCGTAAATAGCCCCGTGGGTCTCGAAGGATCAGCGGGGACTCCTCCGCAGGATCTCTAAATCGAGAGGGCGTGGGAGGTGCAGACTCAGGCCCTGCTGGCAGGATGAGGGCCCCTGGGCTGAGGCCGGGAAAGGCCCTGTGTCGACCACCACCCCACCGGGAGGACATCTCTTACATTTGTCCTCTGTCTCTCCTTTGATCTTCACATCTCCATCCCTGGACAGCAGGAGGCTGATGACTTGCTGTGAAGTGATAGCAGGAAAGTGTCACAGCCAGGCCAGGAGGGGGATGGGAGGGTTGTGACCTACTGCCCGGCCAGGGTGCACATCCTCTCTTCCTGCCACACCTGCACCCCTGTGTACACACACACACACAGACAGAGACGGTGCCAAGAGAGACCTCATGCTTACTCCTCCTGAACTGTAATTGATTCTCACCTTGGGGGAGCTATGTGAGCACTTGAACTAGTATTTCCCTTGCTCTCCCACAACCCGGTTGAGAGAATGGCAGAGATGCCTGAAGGCTTGGTGACAATTGCAAGGAGAGATGGGCAAGCTTGCCTGGCTCTGGGCAGTAGGGGATATGCTGAATGTGGCTTTGCCATCCCTCTGTTGGCAGACGAGGGACAGAAAAGCCCAGGTAAGGGCGGGGTAGGGGTGGGGGCTTGGCAGCTCCCCAGAGTTCAACAGGCAAGAGCTGAGACACACATCCTGGAAGCACAGCCAGGTGAAGATAATGATGGCACAACCCGTTTCAGCAACATGACTGTGTGCTTCAAATAGAAGTTTTTTTTTTTTAAATAAGATTTATTTTATTTATTTGAAAGGCACAGTTATAGAGAGAGTGAGGGAGAGAGACAGAGAAATCTTTCATCTGCTGGTTCACTCCCCAGATGGCTTGCAAAGGGCAGGGCTGGACCAGGCCAAAGCCAGGAGATTCTTCTGGGTCTCCCATAGGGGTGCTGGGCCCAAATACTCAAGCCACCTTCTGCTGTTTTCCAAGGTGCATTAGCAGGGAGCTGGATTGGAAGTGGAGTAGCTGGGAGACGAACCAGTGCCCCCATGGGGTGCTGACATTGCAGGTGGTGGCTTTACGCCACTACGCCACAGCGCCAGCTCCCAAAGCGCTTGGGGTGAGGATGAGGACCCCAAGGAGATGCTGTGAGGCAACAATCACTTTCTAAGAAGGGCTCATCTGGTTCCCAGTGTTTATTCTGCCATTTCTCAGCTTCCTGGTTGATCTTCCCTAGAGCTCTATCCAGAGGCCAAGATGCACAGCCCGGATCCCAGTGGCAGCTCGCCCAGGGTCTCCTCCCAAACACCAGCCTAACGAATCTGGAGGAGTGAATATCAATCACCCCAAGCAGGCAGGGATGGCCCAGGCCGGCTTCCGACTCTGTCCACTCTCTTGTGAGGCTCGGGTTTTGCTGCCTGGATAGCAAGTTTGTGGTGGAGGTGGCCCTGGGTTCTTTTCTGTTACAAGAAGGAATTCAAGGAGAAGTAGATAAAGCTGAGCAGAGAAGCATGATTTATTCAGAACCAAAGTGAAATACATCAGAAAGAGTGTGAGAAAACTCAGGAGAGAGAGCCCTGCCCTCCACGAGGTTCAGCGCTGCTCCTGTGTATGGTCTGGAGGCATGCAGGGGGTGTCTGGGGTGGGGCTTAATTGAATATTCAAAAGGGGTGGAGTTTGGGGCCAGGCTTCAGTAGTGCCCATTTCCTTGCTCTCTTTTTGGAAATCTTGGGAGTTCCATAGTGTCCGGTGCATCGTGGGAGTGAGAGTGTCAACCTTGGCAATTTTATTGTGGGGGCCGGCACTGTGGCACAGCAGGTTAATGCCCTGGCCTGAAGCGCCAGCATCCCATATGGGCACCAGTTTGAGACCCAACTGCTCCACTTCCTGTCCAGCTCTCTGCTATGGGAAAGCAGTAGAAGACAGCCCAAGTCCTTGGGCCCCTCCCTGCACCTGCATGGGAGACCTGGAAGAAGCTCCTGGCTCCTGGCTTCAGATCAGCGCAGCTCCGGCCGTTGCGGCCAATTGAGGAGTGAACCATTAGATGGACGAACTCTCTCTCTCTCTCTCTCTCTCTCTCTCCGCCTCTCCTCTCTCTGTGTAACTCTGACTTTCAAGTAAAATAAATAAATCTTTAAAAAAAAGTCATTGTGAAGAAGCAGCCTACAGCCACATTGGATATTTCTAACTGGCTCCAGTTCTAAGTTGTAAAATCTTAGAAGCTGCGGTTTTCTGGGTGGGGTTTGAGCAATGCAGGGAAAAGGGGTTTGGATGTTGCATAGAAGGGGGTAGTTTTGAGTGGCACAGAGAGAAGGAAGGGGCAGTTTGAAAAGCGTGTGGGCCGGCCAGGGCTAGTAAACCTCAGCTCGTCCCTGTTAGTGCCACCTGCCACCCTGCCTACATCATATTTGGGGCTGGGACAGGGTAGCTTTGGACATTAGAGCAGGGACAGCCTGATGTAGAGGACCTTCTTCCTCTGCTGTCCACCTCACAGCACAAGGTTACTTGTTACAGTGGTGATAGGACAAAGGAAGGGAAGCAGCGTGAGGACGCCACCCTGGGGACATGGTCTGTCGTCTCCAGGTGGCCTTGATGGAGTGGGGGACAAGCACAGCATATGAAAGACATAGATTACCTGGCTCTTTAGGAACCCCACCAAAGCCACAGCATGAAAAAAGCTTTTAAGTCACTGGTGCCTAGGCCAGATCTGGAGCCCCACACAGAACTGTTATGTCTCAGCTGAAGTCCCATACAGTTCCCTCGTCTTCAGGTGCTTCCCAGACAGGAGGTGTGATGATGTCAAATGGCCTAGGGTCCAGGATAGTGACCCCCTGCCTGTTACTGAAGCCACACACCTAGGAGTGCTGTGTGTGTGTGACAGATAAACCTGTCAAACCAGGGGCCAAAATATAAGGCAGGTGTTCAGCGTGGGAGAAATATCAAAGCCAGGGTCTTGGAACAAAGGTGAGGCGTACCCATATTACACACCTTTCTAGGGTGCCATTAAACCCAGGAAGGCCTCTTTGGAGGCTGGGCCTCCATTCCTGCCATGAGCAGTACAGTGTCTGGATAGGGCCTGGAGGGTACACAGGACTGGGGACATGCCGGAGAAGCTCAGGGCTGGGGCGACAGAGGAGATAGGGGTGGGTAAGGCCAAGGACTCTGTGGGGCAAAGGCTGTACTCTCAGGGCTGCTGGTCTGGTATATGTCCTGGGCGCAAAACTCTTGAAGCTATGTTCTAATAAAAGGAGAGGGTATATCCCAGAGCCTCTGTTTGGAAGTGGGGCCCTTGAGAGAATGGATGAGGCTTTGGCTCTGCACCACTGAGTAGAAGGTGGGATCATCATACCAGCCGCAGTGCCCATAACTCCAGTCCAGACCAGTCCCGTGGTCTTTCTTGGAAAGATCCATTGGCTCCCTTTTGCTCTTACCTCATTGAAGTGAAGAGGATGTTTCTTCTTTCAAGACTGGTGCTAGATTTTAAGGTCGCTTTGAACTCAACCCAGGTCCACCCTCTTCAATTGAATATAAATGGAAATCTAAATGCACCTTTATCCCAAATCAGGTTCCTCCAGCCCTTACCACTGCCCTCAGATCATTCACACATGGATGGGGTTGGCCAGCTGGCTTTGTGTAAGCAGTGAATGCTGATGGCTGAGGGTGGGTGGGGGGCTCCTGCTGGCTGCCCCCACACCTGACAGCTGGGCAGAGCTGGGAGCTACAGGCAGGCCCTCCTCCCCGACATGGCCTCCTGGGGAGACCCCATCTTGCTGTCCTGGTCCCCCAGCCTGCTCACAGTACCCCTGGGGAGTCTCAGACTTTGGTAGGGCATTGGGCTTTCACCTTGGATTATACACTCAAGAATCTACTGTAAGTTTGGCTATTGGAGGGACACTTCCTTTATATTCAGCCATTCTTTTTAAAAAATATTTTTAAAATGTATTTATAAAGTCAGAGTTAGAGAGAGGGAAAGATCAAGACAGAGAGAGGAAAGAGAGATCTTTCATCTGCTGCATCCTCTTCTGCTGCTTTTCCCAGGCCATTGGCAGGGAGCTGTATAGCAAGTGGAGCAGCCGGGACTTGAACCAGCACCTATATGGGATGCTGGCATCACAGCGCCAGCCCCATATTCGGCCATCTTACCCAGATGTCTAAGCACTTTTCCAACATGACTTGGACAGTGCACCTCTTTGGTTGGGGCAGGCAGTTTCTTCTGGCCAGAAGTCAGAACTGGTGTTTGAGAACATTAACAACCTTCTTGATGCCACAACACATGTCATCAGTGACCCAGACATGGGAGTCCCAGCTCTCTGTCCTGGCCTCCATCTACTGGAATTCAGCTCTCCGCAAAGAAGCAAGGCAAGCTGAGAATGATTTCACGCTCCTGGTGACATGGAGAGATTAATAGCTCAGTGGCTGACCTCGGTTCAAAGATACAAAGTCCAGTTTTCTCATCTGTATCAGAGAAGGGAAATGCTTCATTCCTTTATGAAAGTCAGAGCCAGGAATCCACACAGCCAAACAGGAGAGGCAGAGAGCTGATTTTTCAATGCGTAGTTTACGCTGTCTCAGCCTTTCCTGCTCTTTCTCCTTAACTCCATCAACAAGAAGCCAAGCCAGCCATATCATTGAAATCTCACAACCGGCCCCAATAGTGAGGGGATGGACCAGACCAGGCAGCGGCAGCTTAGCCCCTCTCTTGCTCACTGTCCCCGTTGATTAAGGAGCATTGTCCCAGCCTTGGGAGCATCTGTGCCAACCTCCCAGCAGGAACAATCTGAGCTCCACCCTCTCTTTGCTCCTTGCACCTCTCCACAACCACTGGCGCTGTCAGGCCTGCTGAGCGGAATCTGAGGGCTGCCAAATGGACTTGGCTCCGGGCCACCAGTGCCTCCCAATGCAGATGAGCTAAGAGTCTCCGGCGAGGAGGAAGGCTGGTCAGGCCACTTTCGGAGTTTCAGCATAGCCTGTCTGCTCCCAGAGTGGGTGCACCAGATTCTAACCTCTCTAGGTGTTTGCAAAGCAGTCTGTCTGCAAATAGTACCAGCTAGTCCACCCCTGGCAATACAGGCAAACCCAACCCAGTTGAGGGTTCCTCTGGTATATCGTTTGTAGGTATTTTTGAGTAAGCCCCATTGGTGATCTCATGGGCAGGGGTTGGAGATGGGCTGATGGCCTTGGAGTCAGACCGAGGAAATGAATGACCAGTCTTGTGATGGCCAGAGGGAACACAGTTTCCCCAAGCTGATGGTATCCCCTGTGTGCAGGGGTGGGGTGTGCAGGGGTTGGGGAGGGGAGGGGAAGCGGAACTAAATCGGTTTGAGAATTCTCTTAGATTTTGATCTACTAGCTCACTCGTTGTTGAAGGAGGTAGTTTTGGGGGGATCTCATCCCCGCTGAACGTCACTGGTGAGGCTGCAGAGTTTGAATAATGGCTAGAAAGACGGGGAAGGAAGAAGGGTTTCTCTCTCTTCCTCTTCAAGTTCAGCGATCATCAGTAGCCTGAGCTGAGAGGATGTGAATCAAATACCTGCCAGCAATAGTAATTTTTAAAAAAGGAAAAGAGGACTGAACGGCTAATGTTTGTAACAACATGGATTAATCACAGAGACACTGTGTGAAGGGAAAGGAGCCAGACACCGAAAGTGCAGATGATATGATTTCTTTTATATGAAGCTCAAGGGCAGACAGAACTAATCCATGGTGACAGAGATCAGAGCAGCAGTTGCCTTTGCGGGGTGGGGTCTGTCTGGAAGGAGGCGGGAGGGAATTTTCTGGAAATGTTTTGTGTTTTCCGTCTGGGTGATAGTTACATGAGGGCCTTCAGATGTACATACACTTAAGCGTCATGCATTTTAATATTATGTCAATGATACCTGTGTGAATTATTGCTAACAGTCAAATTTACAAAACAAACCAGGATGGAATCAGGGCATACAATCAAGTCTCCTCGCCAGTCTCCATGTATGGGAGTCGCTGGCTAACCCTTGCTTACAGTTCTCTCCAAACGCTTGGGGACTGCTGCTGTGTGTGCTGGGGGCTCCAACCAGGGAACTGGGCTGCTCACTCAGAAACCGACACACGTCTGTCGCCTCCAGCCTGGCAGTGTGTCCACCAGCAGTCCATGGCGTGCTCCATCACACTGGCTGATGGAGTTGCCCTGGATTCTGTGATTAGTTGATTTAATACTACTTAAACCAAACTGCATGTCTGGAAAGAATCAACGTTTATGTGAAAACTGAGTTGAACACTCTGGAATGTCTCCAGAAAGGTGGATTAATTCAAAGAATTGTCAGCTAGAGGTGGGTGAGACAAATATAGACGATCGAAACAAAAGTGATGAAAACCTAGGTTTCTGGAGGTAGATTCTACACACACATAAGCTCTTATAGGACTCTGAAGAAACTGTAGGGGTCGGCATCTGACTTCCTGATTAAGACTTTGCTTGGGACACCCACATCACATCAGAGTGCATGGGTTTGAATCCCATCTCTGTTTCCGACTCCAGTTTCCTGCCAATATGCACCAGGGAGACACTAGGTGATGGCTCAAGTGCTTGGGTCCCTGCCATCCACTTGAGAGACCCAGATTGAGTTCCTGCCTCCTGTCTACAGCCTGGACCAGCCCTGGCTTTTGTGGGCTTCTGAGGGAATCGACCAGCAGGTGGGAGTGCTTTCTCTCTGTGTCTATTTGTCTATCTTTTTGTCTCCCTATCTCTCTCTCTCAGATAAATAAAAATAACTAAATTTTAAAAATAAATTGAAGGTGGAAACTGCCAAGGATGCATAAAAATCACAGTTTGTATGAAAAAAAGTCTTTGGAAATCTCATCTTTAGAACCATATTGTTAAGTGTGTGTCCTTAGCCTTACATATAAAATTTTGCAGTAAGCATACATTCGTGTTTTGAAGTAAAATAGAAAATTTATCCTTTGTCTACTCTTTATCTGCTGATCCCCACACTTGAACCAAGCATTTCCAATTTTCTGACCAAATAAATACCTGCTCATGGAGCAGAAATAACAAAGTTCTACTCCCACCAGGAGGTGGGTATGCATGAACGTCACAGAGGTAGAACTTAACCCAAAGCTAGTCTTTCTCTGATCTCTGTGTGTTCAGACAACAAGCTGGTGCATGAATTGTGTGGATTAACATGAACATGTGAGCAAGATGGTCCGGTAGGGTTTCTTACCTTCTGATTTCCACGTAGTGTTTAAATAGGAAGCACATGCAGAGCTCTGTGTGTTTAAACCACACTTGTTATGCGGCTCCATGGGATGCCCTGCCTTGCCTTGCTTCTTTCCTGTGACTGCTGTGTGCGGGGCACAGCAGGGGACCAGGCTCACGGGAAGTCACCTGGCACGTGTTCAGTGCTTATCAGCGGGCAGCTCACTTGTCAGTTGGGAGGGGGATCCGTTGGTGACACACACTTGTTATTTTGAAAACGGAATTATTCCTATCGTGCTGTGGGCACTAATACTCACCCCCAGGATTTCTCCAAATTATATTTGCTAGCCAATTTAGGCTAACAACAATTACTCATTTATGTGTTATTCAGGGGGCAGGTTAGAATTTCTCTGACAACTGGAATGTCTTTGTTTGGCTCAAGGGGTTGATTAGGCCTAAGTGTTCGTAAGAGACAGGATACTTTAATTTCCCACGTTTGTGTGAGTTGCAAAGGCGTTTACTGGACCTATCCCGGGATCAAGGAGATGAATTAGCCGATGCAAGCCTCCCTGTGACAGAGCTGCACGAGGGCCAAATGGGCTTGTGGCACTTGCTTCCTTGGCAGTGGCATCATTTCTTACTTACTCCCTTAGCCATGTCTCTTATTGACTGTATTCTGATGCATTGACACCTGGGGCCTTCCTGAAGCTCACAGGGAGCAGCTGCCCTGCTCAGGGCTAAACAATCCGTAGCAATCCTAAAACCTGGCCTAGGAGTCCAATTTTCAAATCCAAAACTGCCAATCTGGAGCCCACCCTTCAGCCACCTCTCTCTTTCACTGATCTTTTACACTCCCGCCACTACCCACCTGCTCTGCTCCTCCCAGGCCCAGAGCCCGCCCCTATGCCATGGAGCCTGCTGGAATTACTGAAACAAACGAATTCCACACCTGCTTACTGCGCCCCACTGGCTCCTTTCAGCAGAAGCTGCAATCAAAGGAGACTCTTGCCTACAGTTTGCTTCCGGCTCTCCCTCTACCTCTGGACTGACCCTAGTGCTTCCCACATGGCCCCTCGTGGCAGAGTGTCCCCTCCTCTTGAGGGCTGTAAATAACACATGATCACTGATCATGTGATCTGCTGCCTTCTGACCTGCTGCCCTTGCCATATCACACATTTTCTATTAATACACTTTATTACACATGCCTGTGGCTGTAATTCTCTTCTCTTGGCTCTCCATCCCTCTCATGGTGCAAGCAGCTCTGATTCATCCACAAGTAAGTCCATTGTCCTTGGTATGTCTGATGGATGGGTTCCAGGATCCCCCAGGGATACCAAAATCCACAGATACTTGGGCCCCTTACATTAAATGGTGTAATGTTTGCATATAACCCAGGCACCTATACTTCCATTTGTCTCTAGATTACTTATAATACCGAATACAGTGTAAGTGCCTGGTGGAGACTTCTGATGCTGTGTGGTTCAGGCAATGAAAGTCTGTACATGCTCAGCACAGATGTAACACTTTAAACATAGGTTTGACCCACAGTTGGTTGACTCCATGCACACAGACCCGAGGACACGGAGGAAGACTGTATTTGGTTGTACTACAACGCGCACCGTGTCTCCCTGGACCTCACTCATCAAGTCAGGGTCTGAGCCCAGAACTTCAAGGGAAAAATAGCTTCATTGTTGGTCAGATTTTGGCTCAGGACCAGCCCTTCTGATGGATCCTGCTGGGGCAGAAGCCAGCCCTAGGTTGGCTGTCGTAGGTGACAAAGAGCATCCAACAGTGGGGGAAGAGTGTGGGAGGGGGCAGGAAGCGTGCACACAGCTCCTTCTGGCTGGCTGATGCTGATTGTGCGGTCGTGCAGTCCCGGTGGTGGCGAAGGCAGGACAAGGGGAGGGGAAGAAGGTGGGGCAGCGGACGGGGAGGCAGGAAGTGCTCCATTTGACACGACCAGCAGGTATTTGAGCAGGGATCCTGGGCCTCGCACACAATGCTCTTCCTCCTTGACCACATGGGCTGAGAAGGAGGATAAAACACAGGAGATCCTGGGAGGAAGGAGGGAACAGAGCTCGGGACTAGCTGGGGAGCCAAGAGGAGGGAAGTGTCCGTGCTGAACCTCAGGGTTGACGTGCTTGGGGCAGGAGGTGGGGTGGGGGAGGCGAAAGCACCAGGTGGGCCAACAGTGGCCCTGGCAGAAGCTGAGACTGGACAAGTGTCTTTGTGGAGTTTCCTGGTTTCACCCTAGAGGCAGAAGTGAATGGATGCAGCCTGATGATGCCAGGAAAAAGAGAGTAGAGTTGCTGTCAGGCTGCCAGGCCCCTGCTGAGAGGTAAAGCTGCCAGGCAAAGGGGCAGACTGGCTCCCTTTCAGAGGGGTTGTAATCCCCCCACCGGCCACCCTGGGAGACCTGGCTTCAGTGTCCACCCCTCTCCCAGCCAAGGAGGCCCCCTCTCCTCTCCTTTGTTCTCATCTCTCTAACCTCTGTCCACTCCCTGCTCACCAGAGCCCCCTCCCTGCCCTCCTTCCCAGCTTCTGGTATCTTGGGTGGCTGAGCCAGTCTCAGTGAGTTCGCCTGCAAAAGACAATAAACCTCTCCTCCACAGGCTGCCACTCGGGCTCTTGGCCTCTCCTAATCGCGGTTGGAACAATGGGATCCATAGACGAGAGAGGGACCCGGTCCCTGGGGTGAGGAATGGGCTTGTTTCCCGGGCTGGGATTCAGTTAGAACGTGTCCCCCAAGGGCCCATGGGCCTCCGAGCAGTCATCTAGTGGCTGAGCTGTTGAGTCACAAGAGCCACAATCCAAAGACCTGGCTCCTTCCTCAGCTGGGCATCCCTGATGGAATATCCCAATGCCAGCCTCTTCCTCCTCTTCGTTCCGATGGAGAGTGAACTTTGGACGCCAGTGTGGAGGCTTTGACCACACCCACATGCACGAAGACACCACAGCCTGTTGTCTTAGGTGTCCCTGCATCCTGTTATGATGTCCCTAGACCTGCATTCCTTTCCAGCCGCTGCTGTGGCAGCCGGCTTCCTGCAGGTGGAAACTGAGCATGGTTCATTAGCAGGACTGTCGCGAGACTTCCTGCCCCAGGAGCACACTGACTCCACTGTGTGGGCATCTTCCAAGAGGGAGCCCCAAGGGGAGGGGATTTCAAAAAGCTGGTGGGTAACAGAAGTATTTTGGGGCAGAAACATTTTTTTTTGGAAAGTCATGTATAGGTTTTTCATATTACGCATTGTCCATAAACTTTTTGAAGATTCTTCCTAAATGATTCCCTCTTCTGTCCCCCAGGAGGGCAACTCTAATGGGGATGCTTGCAGCTCTGCAGAAAGTCCAAGCCAGATGGAGCCTGATTACCCACAGCCAACCCACCAGCTCCATACCACAGCCTGGTACTTGCTTTCTCTCCCCTTCCCCATTTCTCTGTCTCCAAACAGCCATGCCTGTGACGCAAAATTACTACCCACATAAACAACCTGCACACAAACCATTGCCTCTGGGACTCATTATTATGACTCATTTTTTAAGAAAAAGGTTTGTTTGTTTATTTATTTATTTGAAGTTCAGGGTTAGAGAGACATCTTCCTCCATTGGTTCACTCTCCAAATGGCCTCGAAGGCCAGCGCTGGGCCAGCCTGAAGCTGGGAGATAGGAGCTTCATCCGGGTCTCCCATGTGGGTAGCAGGGGCACTAACACTTGGGCCATCTTCTACTGCTTTTCTCAAGGAGCTGGATAGGAAGTGGAGCAGCTGGGACATGAACTGGTGACCACACAGGATGCCGGCATCCTAGGCAGAGACTTCCCAGCTATGCCAAAACACCAGCCCCATGATTCTCATTGTAAGGAGGGGCAGGTAAAGCTGGACTTTGAACTTGAGCCTTCACAAAAGCATGTTTGTCTTCTGTGCTGGCCTCCACAGGAGCAGGAAGAATGCCCCTGCCTGGGCCACCATTTGAGTGCTCCAGGTTCCTTGGCACCTTGACTACATATTCCAATTTGCTACAAGTAGGATATAATTTTTAAATTTTTTAAAAATTTGTTTGAGAAAGAGCTATCCCGTCTGCTGGTTCAGTCCTTGCATGCTCGTTCCAGCCCTGCAGGGCCATTTCTGGGCCAGAACCAGGAGCTGGGAGCTCACCCAAGGTCGCCCATGTGAGCAGCAGGAACTCAGCATCATCACCTGCTGCCTCCCATTGTCTGTATCAGCGGAAAGCTGGAGTCACTGAGGAGCCAGAGCTGGGAGTCCACTCAAGGCGCTCCAGTGTCAAACACGGGTGTCTTAAGCGTTAGGCTAAATGCCTGTCCCTGCAACTTGGATGTAAATTTCAGACTTGTGGAACATCTAGAGGTGCACGAATGAATGAGATCAGGCAAACACAAGGAATTGAGAAATGCCACCATGGCTAGAGGGGCAGTTTCAGGAAGCAAGACCCATGGCTGGCTTTATGTAGACAGACTTGGCACTGCTCAGTGTGAGGCTTTCAGTCCACATCAGGCTTCTCTGACCACGCTGGGAGCAGACACTTCTTGCTTCTGAGCACTTTGCTTCGAAGGGCTGGCACCATTCAGAGGACTTCTTTAGAGAACCGTCCTTTGGCTACTGGAGCTGCTGGTTTGGCAAGAGCTGGGAAGACCTACACACTTACAACCTCTTCCTAGACCCTACCCCTGAGAGGGTTTGCAGCTCACTTGTCTCCAAGGGGCACAGATTCTGAACGGTGCTTTACACACCTGACTTTCTGCAGGATCAGACTGGAGCTGTGGCTTCCCCTGAGCACCTGCCTTGGCCTTTTACTCCCTGTCCTTCCGGCTTCCCCTCCTGCCCTCTCAGAATCTCTTTGGAGCACTTCCTTGAGTCTCCAGCACACAGACCCTCCTCTTGATTCCTGCTTCTGCAGAACCAAACCTCAGAGAGCGATCTCTGGCTGAGTGCCTCTCAAATGCTCTGGACACAGTAACTTTCGAATGCTCATTGCCTGGCAGGGAAGAGAGACAAACGAATATATGACAGTGGAAGGAGTGGATGCATGCCGGGAAGGAGATGCACACAGAGTGAAAGAGGAGCCAGAACCCTGAGCCTCTCTCTGCCAGGCGCCGCTACTGGATCAGGAGGCAGGAGAGCCAGCCTTGGGGGCAGAAGGGCCTTTGTTTGCATCTGGCTTTGCCTCTTACAAACGGGGCGTTCTTAGGCAAGCTGGGCTTTTCTGATCCTCTGTCTCTTCATCTGTAAACTGGGTGAATACCCAGCTCGCAGAATGGTTCTGAGGATGATCTTGTTTAGGGGATAATAAAGGTACAGTTTTTGGCCTAGTACCAAGCTCACTGTGAGTGCCCATTAATGGAGACTCTTGTCTTTGGGTGCTGTCTGTCTGCACTGTGACATGGCTGTCACTATGTTGTCAGTGTGGGTCACTGCTGCGTTCGCACCTGCCCTTCACATACAAGCTGCATGGATGATGTCATCTATCAGGAAATCCCCAGGGCTGACCACAGGAAAGAGAGACGACTTCTTCCCCTTCTGCTTAGTCCTTGCTTCCAAAGTATTGCAATCCACACCAGGTTTTCTTCAGGCTAACCCTGGAAACATTGCACTTTGAATTGCCAACCCTGAGTTTTCTCCTTTGCTTGAAATTTGTCTCTGTGAAAGAAAACCATCCTGAGCTGCCCTGTGCTGCTCCTCCGCACCCGGAGGAGCCGCACCGGACCGGACGCTTGTTGTTCCCTTTTTTTACAAGTCCTTTCTATAGTAAAGTAAGAATAAGTAAACAGCAAACTCCCAAAGCAAGAATGAGTAGAGAGAAGTGAGAAAGAACGAAGTAACGAACTTCCCCGCGAACTCTCCAACGCACTCTCCAACCAACCCACACCACCATGCCGTCTCTCTCCTCCTATATAGTCCTCTCCACCAATCCGTGCTCTGCTACCCACACGCCGAGCGCGCCGCTCTCCTCCAATCAGGAGCGGCTCTTGCACCTTATCAAGTTGGTAAGAGGCAGCTGGGTAGAAGCTGTACGCTCCTCTCCCAGCGCCACATTGTGGGAGAGCAGATGCATAGAATAAGTCTTAATTCCAGTAACAGTATAGTCCGAGTTGCTCCCCACACCCTGTAGCTTCGCTGCCCCAGACTCACAAAGAGCTAACTCCAACCTTGGCTCTCCAAAGGGGCATAAATCCCACCCTGCCCCCAGAGACGTCCCTGTCATCACTATAGCTCTTCTTAGAAGTAATTTTGACTTCATTGTGTCACAGCTAGATTGCACCATTTCCTTGGCCAAAGTTGTTTCCAGGGTGGCTTTTCTCTTTCACTCCAGGTCTGCAGAGACATCCCTTTATTTTTTTGGTGGTTGTTTGCGTAGAGAATATCTGGCAATTCCAAAGGAAGAGTGAACGGAGTGCCACAGGGTGGCACTGACGCCTCTGTGAGGAGCGCTGAGTGGCTGAGTGCTCACCCGCTGATCCCTGTTGAGGGGACATTCTGTTCCCTGCGCCAGTGGGGCTTCTGCAAGCATCCGAGTTGGTCTCAGCCACTGCCTCTCAACCGAAAGTACAAGAAATATCTAGGTGAGTGTCTGAGGGTTTCGTTTCTGCTTTGTCCCTTTTGTTCTATTTTTTTAAGATTTATTTATTTATTTGACAGTCAGAGTTACACAGAGAGAGGAGAGGCAGAGAGAGAGAGAGAGAGAGAGAGAGAGAGAGGTCTTCCATCCGATGGTTCACTCCCCAAATGGTCGCAACGGCCAGAGCTGCGCCGATCAGAAGCCAGGAGCCAGGAGCCTCCTCCAGGTCTCCCACACTGGTGCAAGGGCCCAAGAACTTGGGCCATCTTGTACTGCTTTCCCAGGCCATAGCTGAGAGCTGGATGGGAGGAGGAGCAGCTGGGTCTCAAACCGACGCCCATATGGGATGCTGGTGCTTCAGGCCAGGGCGGTAACCCGCTGCGCCACAGCACCAGCCCCTGTCCCTTTTGTTCTGTTCCGTGCTTTGTATTCCTCTTTCCTAGGCAGCCGTGGAGAATGTGGGAGGTTTTTTGGTTCTTCCTTTGTGTCGGGTCTCAGCACGGCAAAGTCGCATCACACCGGCATTTTGAAAGGAGGAATCCAAGCTGGGCTAGTGGGGGAAGGCTCTGCAGGGCCCACAGCTTGGCTTCTGGTTGGCCTTGAGAGGAGTGAGAGGAAAGGAAGCTGTGTCCAGGGTGGGCAGTAGCCTCAGAGAAGGCCAGGAAACATCCTCTCCCTGTCACCTTCCCACAGGGAATGTGCAAGTTCAGGCTGGTCTGTTCCAATAGACTCGGATCACAGAGGGCGTTGAATGCTAAGGTGAGGTCTGGTTGGTTTGGATGTCCATCTGCAGAGAAACCCAGGATTTTATGAATCAGGAGTAGCTTTGTTTATAGCCTCCCTTTTCCCAGATTTCCATACCCTACCACCAGTGGCATGGAAAAGCTGATGGAACTCCCATCGTGAGATCTGATATGCACATGGAGGGAAACCCAGGGCTTCCCTCCAGAACGAGAAGGAATTCTTGAGCAGGGAAGAAGCAGGTAAGAACAGTGCTTAAACTGACAAGAGCTTGCAGAGGGGAGAAGATGTCGGGAGTACTGGCTCATATCCTGAAACATCCCAACAGGCTCTGTCATGCCCAGAATCCTCCGTGGGTAGCAGAGGCAGCCCCTTTGAGACCCTGTTCTCTACGCATTGTTAGGCGGATCATCCCAGGCTCGCTAAGTCTAAGCCCCGACAAGGCCAAGTTTGCTCCATCTCCATCCTGTTCTCCCTCAGCCTGGTGCAGAGCTGACCCCACCGTTCTCAGCAGCAGACTGACTCCATCACATAGAAGGCATTTGTTTGTGTCTCTCTGTAATAATTCACTTATTGATCGGGATTTCTGGGAGGGCCGCCATGGGTGGGGAAGTTTCCCTTTGTCCTGCAGCTCTTCCGGAGCAGCATCTCACTCCGCAGGACAGAGAATGCTCCTGTCATCACCCACGTCGCCGGCCTCCAGCCCCGGCCCTGCAAGGACAGTGTGAGAAGGGACTGCCCAGGTGGTACTGGAAGGGTTTCAAAGTGGTTATTAATGGAGGGCAGAGCAGTGTTCACGTGGAAGAGGAACTAAATGTGCTGAGGCTGCCAAAATGGAAAACGCCTGTTAATAGCACTAGTGACACATCATAGATCACCCACAGACAGACTGTGCGTCTTAGGGAACGCCGGCTGCATGCTAATTTCACCCAGGAAGAGCAGTGCAGGCCACAATGAAGCCACCCCCAGTGGCCACTGGCTTGTGCAACACGGGAGAGGAAATGACCCAGAACTGTTCACCTAACCCAGAACATTGCTACAAATCGTGGTGTCCAGAGAAAAAGTCACTCCCTGTTCTTCCACGTTATGATCTAGGGAGACCTGGAATTGCAATCAGATGAGAAGACAAGAATGAGTGTTGAGAATCTCAGAGCTCTGTAATAGGGAATGCAGGAGAAGTACTTTGCACACCTCCACCTGCTGCTCACCATAATGAAATCAACTTGAGATCCAGTGGGACAACTGGGGATGGATGAGATGGCAAAGGAAATTTGCCTGGCTTCCCTCCTTAGTGCCTCTTGGTTTGCTTTTAAAGAAATGGATGCCTGGGAAGAGGAGTAAACCCTTGGGGTGATTTCAGCTTTGCGGGGAAACAATCATTTGGAGACCCTCAAAGGCCAAAGCAAAACTAAGACATTGGAGAAATATGGCCTTGACTATTTTTTGCCTTCTTTTTCTGAATCTCTCTGCCCACCCAAGGTTCTTCCTCAGGCTTTGGCTTTCAGATTCACCTGGCAAGAGGGTCGTGCTCCCACCCAGGGAGGCCCAAATCTGAATTTGGAAGTTGATCCTGAAAGAGAAATTCTAGCTCCTTGATAAAGAAAATAGCAAAGAGATACTGATACCTGTTACCTCTCCTGAGAAAACCTTGTAGGCAACCTCCAACTCTTCTGTGCAAACTTCTGACCAGGCCCATGGAATTTCTGGAAACTTCTAAAGAGAATGACAATAAGCCCAATGGTAAAACATATTGGGCACATTAGACATGCTACCTTTGATATTTTATAATTTCAATTCATTTATGGCTGGGGGTTCGGTACAGCAGTGAAAATGCTTCTTGGGATTCCTTTATCCCATTTCAACCTCCCTGGGTTCCAGTCTCAGTTCTACGATGACATCCTTGGTGGCAGTAAGTGGTGGCCCAAGGAATTGGAGCCCTCCCACCCACATGGGAGACTTGAATTGCATTCTTGCCTCCTGGCTTTAGCTTAGCCTAACCCTGGCAATGCTAGGAATTTGGAGAGTGAACCAGTAGATGGAAGAAGATCCTTCTGTGTCTGTCTGTCTGTTTTTGTCTCTCTGCCTTTTAATGAAATAAAAATAAATAAATAAATGCTTTTCACATTTTTATTGATTTATTTGAGAGAGGGAACCATAGAGAAAGAGGAGGACGGAGAGAGAGAGTGTGTGTGTGCTCCCATCCACTGGTTCACTCCCCAAATGCCCACAACAATAGGACCTGGCCTCGTCTGAAGGTTGGAACTGGGAGCTCCATCAGGTCTAACATGTGAGTGACAGGAACCCGACTACTTGACCCCTCAGCACCTGCGGCCTCTCAGGGTCTACGTTACCAGGAAGCAGGAACAGGGGCCAAGTCCAGGCACCTATGTCAGCTTCACTGATTTGGGATGCAGGGGTCTTTACTGCTGAACTCCTGCCCCTACTGTTGCTATTCTAAAATAAGAAAATAAAAATAATTCAGGAAGTTTTCCCAAGATCACCCAGAGATCATCAATCTTCTCAGCTGAAGTTCAAGGCAGACTCAGTTCATTCTCCTGTCTTTTCCTACCCTTTTGCCCTGGCCCTGCCTTCTGCTACAACCTTAGGAGGGCACTGGGATGCCAGCTGCCCAGCCCTGCCTGGGGCTCTGTCCCTCCCAAGGCTGCCTGGTGAATGAAGCCAATGTCAGACTCCAGGGAACATTTATCAGGAGGCTTATGTGGAAGAAGTGAGAAACAACCCCTCAGCTGCCCAGAGACAAGATCCAACTGCAAAAGGGCTGGGCAGAGTCTTCCTTTTTAGTCTCCAACCCCTGGGAAAAGTCCTCCCGTGGGTCTCGTTGCTAGAAGCAGGGAGACAACATGGAACCTTTTGGGGGTGAGTGGACAAGGTTTTGTTTCGTTTGTTTTTGGACCAAGGGTGTGAGGCACCTTGAGGACTATTGAGGAGACCAAGGGCCAACTTTGGTGACCTCCAGTCCACGGCATGTGTGCTCTCTCTCCTGGGAGGGCTGAGAGTGGGTCTCTGCTTCATCCCAGGCCTGTGCTACAATTTGGCCCGTTCCCCCCAAGTTCTAGGGGGCTGCTATAGGGCAGCATTTCCAGGGGTCGGACAAATCTTAAAGGCAGGGCAGTATGCTGACACACTTCCCAGATCAGTGGCCCACGCTCTCCCCTATGCTGGGTCCTCATGGTGGCCCCAAGGCCCTTTCAGGGATAAACTAGGCTGGGGACAGAGCTGCTTCTACCCTCAGCACCTGGGGGACTTCTCAGTGGCTGTGAGTAACTCATTTAATGGCCCTGGATCTAAGATCTTTTCACAGCCCCACCCCCATGAGGAACAGAGTTTACTGGACCACCCAGAAAGACTGGTGCACAGGGTGCTCTCCCCACCGGCCCCCATGCAGCTGAGGCCAGAATTGCTTAGGGTCGATGCCGACACCCTGGAGCAGATGGAGAATTTGCTTGTCTGCACCCAGGAATTAGGGACAGGCAGTGGCGTGCCTCCGGGGACAGTGGCCCTTCCCAGGCTGGGCAGATGCTTTGTCACAACTCTTAATCGTTTCTTTGAAAATAAGAACAACAAACAAAACAAACTTTCTATCCAGGAGAGGGTCGCGTTCCTTTGCTCTGAGTTGGCGAGCACTGGTGATTATCGCTTTGCAACTGTTCAGGCTCCTGTCCAGGCAAGAAGCGAGTGAGGGGAGGGGAGAATCCCTGTGGGGAGGAAGGGTCTCCAGTCCCCAGTGTTGGGGAAGAACAGACACAGAGAGGGAGGAGTTCCTCAGCCATGGAGCTCCTGGCTGAACAGAGCTTTGGAAAATGCAGGCACCACCTCCCGAGCACGGCAGCCAGGGCTGCCCAGGCTGTGCTGTGACTCCTCTGGCATCAGGAATGCGGAGAGCCATGTACTAGAACCTACCTTCTCTTTCTGATTCTGCCTTGAGTGGCCTGCGTGGTCCTGGGTCCTTTCTCTGAGCCTCAGTTTCCTCCTGTGTAACAGAGAAGCAGGGCACTAGGCTCAGCCCTCTTGGAGACTGTTTGCAGGAGCTACTGGGAGCTGAGACACATCCAGAGGGTGAAGTTGAAGACCTGGCTGGCTACTGCCTGGCTACTGGGGCACCACTGGCTGACCCTTCACACTAAGCCCTCTCCTGCGCGCATCTGCCTTCACTTGAGCCCTGTGCCTCCTGCCCTTATGGAACGACACACATCTTAACGCTTCAAGTCTCTTAGGGCAATCGAAGTGCTCCTCTTTCCAAGGCCAAGGCTATGGTGTAATTCCTCACATACAGCTCACCTGGGTCATTCTGTGATTCCACTCTTGTCTTCAAGCTTCCTCTCCTATCAAGCCAGGCTGCAATCCACTCATGGTGGCACTGACCAGGCCCTTCAATGAAGCCTCATTGTCAGTAAGGGCAACGGGCCAGGAGGGCCACACATGGGGCCACCGCCTGCCACCCACAGCCTACAGGGTCCCCACACAAGCCAGGAGCACCACCTCTTCCCTTCCACTCCACTCTAGCCTCTCCCGGCTCCTCTGTCTGCCCCCACTAGTCCTGCAGATCCACAGCTTCCCACCCCCCTCCCCCATCTTACCAACCTCCCCGAGTTCCGTCTCTGATTCAATCTGCATCCTGGACTTTTCCTTATAAGATTCCAACAGGACACGACCTCACCCTACTCCTACTCCCCTTGGGCACTAGAATGCCAGCCTTCGCTCGAACGACTGCTCTTTTCTTTCCACCGTTTTGTGAACTTGGCAAGGACCGTGGCCTGCAGTGGGCATTGTTCACAGTGCTTGCTGCAGCACCCAGCCCACGGCAGTGCCCAGTTAGTGTACAATTAGTGCCTATTCGGTGCAAGAGCAGATGCAGGTGCTGGGGGCTCTGAAACATACATTCATGTTAGTGCCCTCTTCGAGGAGCAGAACGGGAAATGATGCATGCGTAGTTGGGTGGAGAGCCCTGTGAGGGGCTGTGAATCGAGGGGCTATGCAGTGAGGAGCCTTGCGTGTCATCAGCTCCAGGCTTGCTTTTCCTCTGAGTGAGGGTTTAGGAGGTTACATGCTGAGGGTGCCTTTCTAGTCTAGGCCTTCCTACTGCACCCTTGCAATGCAGAGGGAGCATCCCAAGGTGTCATTGGAGAGGAGGAATGGGACAAAGGAGCAAGGTGGAGCTGGAGGCAGCAATCCTGACACAGGACCCCTGACCCTCTGCCGAGGGCTTTCTCTCCAGCCCTTCCAGTGTTCGGATGGTCTTCATCAAGACTCACGCACGCCACCTTCCATTTGGCGACTGTTCCCACCCCCGCCCCCTGCCCTGCAGCCCCTTCCCCAGCCTACCCTCCTCCTTCCCTCACCGCCACCTCCAAAATCAATTTTCAGCGCGAGCAGCAGCTCCCGAGCCATCTGGGGCTGCTGGCAGCCTCGGCAGGCTGTAAGCAGCTCAGGCTGTTTCCCTAAACCAGCCCCCGAGTTTCTCTGCCATCCCCAGCCTGGTCTTCCCCTCTTCCCTCCTGCGAGGGGGAGGACAAGAAGGAAGAGGACAAGGAAGTCTTTCTTTTCCCCTGTGAAGTCCCCATCCCCACAGCAGACCCCAGGATGGGGCAGCAGGGTCTGGCCGTGCTGGCCACAGGCAGCCAGACAGCAGTCGTGGGCCACCTGCCCACCTGTGGGGAGGGACGGATGCGGTAATTGGCAGGCAGAGCGCCAGGCGGAGGGAGCTGGAGCCGGGCCATGTTCACAGAGCTGCACTTTCCCTCACCCCCGCCCTGGCCCTGGGAGGCTGCGGACTCCACACACCACGCCATTTCCTCTCTGTCTGGGGGCAAGGAACTCACAGCCTTCAGGAAGGGATACTCGCAGAGAAGGGAGTCTCACCTGGGGAAGTTCGGGGACTTGTGCTCAGGCTCCTTCTGGAAGCTGAGTGTCCGGTTCACTCCTCTCCCACACCCAGCATCCGCACACGTGCAACCGCAACTGTTAGCAGCTTCCCCAAGTGCTTGTGTTTCTCAGTCTTCTGGTCAGAAGCCAGCTTTGGGTGGTGTGAGGATCCCACCACGAATGTCTCTTTGCCTTCTCCCTCATGCTGGCCCCATCTCTCCCCACCCCCACCCCCTTCTCCAACTGCACCCACCTTTTGAGTTCATCTGCCGGGCATTCCTGCTTGTCCTCGGGCCACTGCAGATTCAGATGGCCCCCAGGAAGGTGGGGGTACAGGGCCATTAGGGACATGGTGTTTGTTTCTGGAATTTTCCTCGGGTGACCCAAAGAGCAACGACCTGACCCCCATCTCCTGGTGAATGGACAGGGCGTCCCCACCTAGGATGGCTGAGAACTGTACCGTGTGCCCTGGGGACGGTGCACTCCCACAGAGCAGCATCCTCATAACTGGGGAGATGACGTTGGCTCGAAGCCTCCTTCACCTCCCCTGAGAAATAGAGGGTTGGCCTTAACAGTCCAGGTGTCTTTACCTTCCCAACATCAAGCAGGTGCTGGAGAAATGCGTGTGGAAAGAGAGTCCCTCAGTCTGAAGCTTGCAAATGGTAGTGATTCCCGCCTTGCAGCCCAGTGTGGAGTAGCTGTTCAATAAGAGTGAGTTAGTGTTCATCAGATTACAGAGAAGCAGTGGAGCAAGCTTGAGATAATGAGGTATGCACAAGTCACGGTTCAGTGCTCCCAGTGGTCCGGATGCTTAGAATGCTAGTCCATAGATGGCTCGACAGTCAGATGAGGCTAAGGCGCTGGGGGTGAGGTGGGGAAGGACCGTGCTGTTTCTCCTTTCCACTCACCTCTGCCCTTCATGCTCTGACCTCATGGACATCTCTAGCATGGAGACTGAGCAAACAGCAGAGACCGCAGCATGGCCCTGGACAGGACGATGGTCAGAGTTGAGTGCGGGAAAGGAATTCCCTTTGATGGCAGGTGCCTGTCTCTGAGTACCGCAGCAGAGAGATGGCTGAATGACCTCTGGGTGCCCCCTCAGCTTGCCTGGACAAGCCTGGCATTCTCCTAGTGCGTGGTGGGCTGGATTGAGAAACCCAGCACCAGTTACAGCCCAACTCCCTGGGTAACTGGAAGAACGCTCCTGGAGTTCAGTCCAGGGAAGCTCAGTGTCTTTGGAGAGTCACTGGCAGAGATCACACTGGCCCAGATGAAGTGAGGCCAAAGCCACAGGCCAGAATGTCCAGACACAGGCTTTGTGAGAGCTGATGCACTGGCTCCCCAACACCCCCCCCACCCCCTCAGCCCAGGAGACCAGAGGGCTGCTCTTGCTTGTGATTGGCAGGGGAATCCTTCATGACATGCTGGGGAAAGGGCGTCCCTATGAGGGCACGGAAACTCCAGAAAAGCCAGTGAAGTCTCAAAGGATTTGGGACAGGATTGGTGCTCCTCCTTCCCAAAGGAAGTGAGGGGAGAAGGGACAGGTTTGTTGAGCAGATATTACGTAAAACACCCAATTCTTCAGAAATATTCTGTTGGGGCTGGCACTGTGGCACTCTGGTTCAAGTCCCAGCTGCTCTGCTTTCAATCCAGCTCCCTGCTGATGTGCCTGGGAAAGCAGCAGAAGATGAGTCTAGTACTTGGGTCCTTGCCACCCACGTTCCAGGCTCCTGGCTTCAGCTTGGCCCAGGCCTGGCTGTCGCAGCTGTTTGGGAGAATGAACCAGTGCATGAATGATCTTTTTCTCTCTATCACTCCCTCTCTATACATCACTCTCTTTTCCAAGTAAAATAAATCTTAAAACATAAAAGAAATGTCCTACAAAGTTGAGAGGTAGATCTACCTGATTAAGAAAAGAACAGTGGCCGGCGCCGCAGCTCAATAGGCTAATCTTCCACCTTGTGGCACTGGCACCCCAGGTTCTAGTCTTGGTTGGGGTGCTGGATTCTGTCCCGGTTGCCCCTCTTCCAGTCCAGCTCTCTGCTATGACCCAGGAGTGCCGTGGAGGATGGCCCAAGTGCTTGGGCCCTGCATCCCATGGGAGACCAGGAGAAACACCTGGCTCCCGGCCTCAGATCAGCGTGGTGCGCTGGCCGCAGCACGCCAGCTGCAGCGGCCATTGGAGGATGAACCAACGGTAAAGGAAGACCTTTGTCTCTCTCTCTCACTGTCCACTCTGCCTGTCAAAAAATAATAAAAAAAAAAAAGAACATAAGTTAATTTAAGAAGTGACTTTCTGCAGAGTTCGTGGAAACTGCTACTAAGGACAATGCTTTCCTGCGCTCTTCCTGGCGCTACCCTTCCTGCCCCCACTGGTGAAGGAAGAAGAAAGTCATGTTCACTGAGCTGAAGTGACACCGGCAATCACTGAGGACACGGCCAGTCAGGGAAGGCTTGAACCCAAGTCCACCTGGGGATTATACTTCTGGACCTCAAGCGAGGAGATCAAAGCTTCAACTCAAGGTTAAGACGTTTCAGTCTTGGAGAGAGTGCCCTCCTCCCCGGAGGTCCCCTTTCATGCTTCTCTGTTTTATGTTAGCCTAGTCTCCCTGATTGCTTGGCATGTTCCTTCGATTAGTGATAATTGCTCAAATTTCTTTTGTGTCTCCCACCTCACCAGCACAGTGCAGACCCTACCCCTGCATACACGCAGCTCCATGGAGAACTCTGAGTGAGATGGAATAAAGGCAATGATGCTATTGGCCTAGGGGAAGTCCGTTATGTGTCTCCATCCTCTGCGTCATTGTTATCTCACTCTTAGGTGGGGACCTCTCTGGCATTAGGCAGTTGGCTTCTCTGGAGGAAAGACCCAGTGCGCCAGGGAAAGAGCACTGGGAGCAAGTATTTAGTGCCCATGTTAAGAGGCCATTTGGGATGCCCACAACCAATACTGAAGTGCCTGGGCTCAACTCCTAGCTCTGCTTCCGATTCCAGCTTCTGGTTAATGCACACCCTGAGAGGCACTTGGTGATGGCTCAAATAAATGTGTCCCTTCTACCCAAAAGGGACACCTGAGTTATTATACTCCAGATATTTAGGGAGTGAGCCAGTAGATGAGAGGTCTATCTGTCTTTCTGCCATGAAAGTACACACACACACACACACACACACACACATATATACATTTAAAAGACATCAAAAGAAAAAGAGCATTAGACTTGGAGACAGGTGAGCCAACTGAATTCTTGCAGTGTCTAGTGAGACTCTCCATCCCTCAGTTTCTTTACTTACAGGAGCGACTGGTGACACGTGCCTTCCTTCTTCAAGGGTTGTTGGGAAGCACAATCAAGACAGTAAACATGAAAAAAAATTTCTTGTAAATCATAGCACCGAACTTAGAGGGAAGTAGCCATCCACACTAAAGCAAAATAGTCTGATGAGGTTATAATTCAGAGAATCCCACAAAGTTAAAGAACTGCGCTGAACAGATAAAAAAAGGCAGTGATTTCAGATGGTATGACGTGGGAACGGGCAAGAGAAGAGAAAGAAACATTTTCCATGTAAACAATGCAAGCTTTAGTCTTCTTGGCTGTTAAAGACATGAAGCGACCAAGAGTCTTGTAAACCCATCTGCTGCCTCCTAGATAATTCCATACGGTTGAAATCTGATTCTCGCTCTTGGAGAGCGGGTTAAGTAGATGCAGTCAGGCAAGAGCCCTGCGAATCAAACAATAGGAAGGCACATTTGTAACATTCTTTACCATTTTCAAAGCACTCAGACATACGTGATCCCTTTTAACCCTTACACCCATGTGAAATAGGGATTAGGTTCTTATTTTTCAAATGAAGAATGGGCTCCTGGAGGAGAGTAACTTGCTCAAAATCATGCAGCTAATAAGCAACTGCAATCAAACTCGGGGTTCTGGTCCTGCATCCTTTACTTCTTCCAGGTTTGAGGAGAATTTTTGTTCTGTAACTCACTGTATTTACCAGGTGGGGAAAAAATGTCAAGCCAGCTTAGTTTATTGGCTAAGATACAGTTTGGTCTTCCTATTGCTCTACAGGTTGCTGTCCTTGCCTGAAATTATTATGTTCATCATCCACATAGGTGGCAGCAGGTTGGAAAGATGTCTACAATTTATCCATTAATTTAAAGTCATAGTTGCACTGCTGCCTTTGGCCCTAGGTTTGTGTGGGTCCAGCCATACAAGGGATATATACCCATTTTGACTTGGATCTTGAGGAATGTTGATGCCTATGTGTAAATGTACTATTTGTCCCCAGGTATGGATGTAGATGGAGAACAGTCAATCATTCATTGTTGAAGGTGTCTAAATGGGACAGTGTCTTCTGGTAACGTCTCTCCACCTCAGGTTGGTTGGGAGATGGGAATTTTCCACGCCACGGGAATGCCTTCTGTATTTCAGGAAACATACAGGGGAATACATTGGTGCTCAGTTTAACATCAGAAGCAGGTGACAGTGAAGACAAGCTCAACCTCCCTTCTCCTGTGTTCTCAGCACACACTCTTGCAGATTAACTCTGTGAAGAAGTCTTGTGGTTTGTCTCTTTGAGCAAGAGAAACAGCCTAAGATATTCCAGTGCTGTAATAGTCTCTTATACCTCTTCAGATGTAGGGAGCCCAGATGAGGACCCCAGCCATATCTGTTGGATTATTGTGTTCAGCTTAGTGGATTTATCTACTATGAGGCCAATCACTATCTGCTCTTGAGAAGTTTTCTTCCCTAACGAAGGGGTTTCTATCCTTGGTTTATTGGATGATAGCAAAAAAACCACTCAAATACTCTGATCTTAATCCCAAACTCTTTTGGTCCCCAAACATCTAGAGAATGAGAAGTATGCCTGCACCGCCATCGAGCTTTCTATGGGGACTAATGAAATATTGAGCAACTGTTTTGAATTGGCTGTTTTAATTAGTGGAAGAGATCAGTGAGGTGTATAATCCAAGGAAATGTCTCATCCATCAACAATGAAAGAAACAACAAATCAAGAAGGCATATGTGCTTATAATGTTTTCAATTTGGGGCTAGTCATCATGCCAGGCACAAAAGATATATAAGACACAGTTTTTGTCCCAAGGAATTTATAATCAAGCTGTGAAAGCAATGACTCAAGAGAGGTCTACAACGTAATAGGAGTAATTGTATTTCATTTAGCTTTTTAATCAAAATCGTGTATATTCAAATGAGGTATCATCTTCAGATAATTGTCTTGTGAAGTTCTTTACTTATCCCAGTGATGCTTCCACTTCTCCCAACATTTCTGGCATTCTCTGTGGTTTGCTGATGAACAGGTTTGAACAGGAAACTTGGCACCCACCTCTCACTGGGAGGGAGCTGCTCCCTGAGTCTTCCCCTGTGAAGATCCTGGGCATGGACCGGGGCTTAGATCAGAAAGCCAAGGTTATCAGCTTCTGGCTTCTGAAAGGAACACCTGGTAGCTTGGAGGTATCAGGTGATCTAGGAGAAAAAATGCAGAATGGAAAGGATTGATTTCAGGAGACAATGGAAGGAGAGGATCAAAGGACCTGGGAGGCACCAACAGGCCTGAGAGCAGGTGAACCTTGGTGACACACCGCTGGTGTCATTTTCTAATGGGGAGTCCTAATTGGCGGAAGGAGACGGAAAACAGTTGGCAAGTGGAAGGGACCATCTCTTCTTGTGCAACCTGCTCACCCATGCACCTTCAGTTTGTCTTTCCAGACATGATAGTGTCTTTTTGGCTAAGCTCTGAAATATGGTAGCTGCTGCCTATTTCTCTGATGACTTGAATCCCTCTTTCATCCCCTTTGTTTTTCCAAGAGAGGCAACTGTTTAATGATTTACCTGATCAAGTTTCAAGAAAGTCCGGTCGACTCTTGATCCCCACTTTGGATAACAGGCTGTTTAAATTTTAATGTTAGACTGACCTTTATTCAATTCAATGGTCCATATATTTATTGGTCAACTAACTTGCAAAGGGACAGGCAAGCACCATGAAAGAGGTAACTATGAATAATGCAGAATGCTACATCAGAGATACGATTCTCTAATTACAGAGATAAAACGGACGGCTCTGCAATAACTGTAATACAGGGCAGGATGTGTTCAGGGTGCTATACCATAAACTGGAGAGGCCATGTACGCATGATATTGGGTTGAGCTGGGGAGCTATGAGGCAGGAGTGACAGCTGACATAAGTCTCAGAAGGCACAGATGGGCAGAGTGGTCTTTCAGGACATGGTGAGAAGGCCTAGGATAGAGCTGCTGTGAGATTGGACTGAAAGTATGAGAACAGGAAAAGAGAGGTACCAAGTAGGACCGGTAGGGCAGCTACAGGTTTTAGTGGCTTCAGATGCTCAGATTCTGCCACAGGCTTCTGAGCAGAGGGAGAGTTAGTGCTGGGTCTTGATAGCATATTCCAGCAGCCAAGAATAGGACACACTGGAGGAAAATTGAGTAAGAAGCCTATCTCAAGACTCTGGAGAGAGAAGGTATGACTGTCTGCATTGGTGAGGTGGCCATATAAGGAGGAAGGGTACATTCTGGTGATGGCATTGGCAGAAAACCTGCTCCACGTATCATCTCAGATGCAACCACTAGGTTTAATGATCCCAATGCAATGCTTTGAAGACCCAAATAGAATGGACTCTGGGATTGTCTTCTGTTTCTAATTTTCTACCTCAATGACTGAGTTGATAAAAGCCATCATATGCTTGACTTGAGGAAAGCCCCAAGAGCAGGGATCCTCTCAAATCCATCTCATCTGGTTATGTGTGCTGGGTATCTTGCCAATCTGCAATCATAAGAGACCTGGTTTCAAAAATATTTAATGTGCCCTTTTTCTGAAAGATCAGAAAACTAGACAACAGGAAAGAAGTCGGAGATCAAGTTAATAGATAAAAGCTTGCAGTGGAGACAGAAGGGAGGAATGCGTAGGAAAACAGAGAAGGATTTCTGGAAGAAAGTTTTTCATTGATTAAAAAAGATCATGAGGCCTTTCAACACTGGATCCTAGACAGGGAGGTGGATACAACCTAGCACCCATTAACAGTCAAGACAAATGAGTAAGCCATTGATTCCCTCTGCTAGGGATTTCCCAGGATGGACACTTGTAGTATGATGATTCCCCATGTGTACACACTGTAAATTATTCCCAAAGTTTATTGCTACTTCATTCATTGTTTCCGATTACACAGTGCTACAGGGAACCTGCCGGGGTCTCTTTCCTCACTACTCCTGGGAAGATTAAATAGTCCCAATCCCCAGACGGTGACATAGCCACCTGGCCATCTATCTCTAGGCACTTATTTCCTGTATCCTTTTCACAGGTGAAAGTTTTTTTTTTTTTTTTGACAGGCAGAGTTAGACAATGAATGAGAGAGAGACAGAGAGAAAGGTTTTCCTTTTTCCATTGGTTCACTCCCCAAGTGGCCGCTATGGCTGGCGCATTGCAGCCGGTGCACTGTGCCGATCCAAAGCCAGGAGCCAGGTGCTTCCTCCTGGTCTCCCATACAGGTGCAGGGCCCAAGGACCTGGGCCATCCTCCACTGCCTTCCTGGGCCACAGTAGAGAGCTGGACTGGAAGAGGAGCAACCAGGACAGAATCCAGCGTCCCAACTGGTACTAGAACCCAGGGTGTCGGCGCCACAGGAAAGTTTGTTTTGATATATGTGTAGTTAGCTCAAGAAGAACAAAGAGTGTGATTTACTTAATGTAGTGATTTCTTTGTGCTGAATGAACATCTCTGCTTGCTGCCTGTGCTATAAAAAACTTGACATTATATAGAAAACATTGCTCGTTGCTAGTCAAACTGTGGTCTGTCAATGGTCACTGGTGGTTCCAGGGACATTTCTACCCCTACTGTAGCTGTACCATCTATTACAAGTGGCCTCTGGGGCCACCATGACTGAGAAAGTGCTGGAGGATTTTGTATGTTTTTGAAAGGTTTATTTTATTTGAAATGTAGAGTGACAGAGAGAGAAAGAGAGACAGAGAGGAAATATTCCATTTGCTGGTCTACTCCCCAAATAGCTGCAATAGCCAGGGCTGGGCCAGGCCAAGGCCAGAACCAGGAACTCCAACTGGGTCTTCCATGTGGGTGTCAGGGGCTTTAGTACTTGGCCCATCTTGTGCTGCCTCCCCGGTACATCAGTAGGAAGCTAGATCAGAAGTGGGGAAGTTAGGCCAGCGCCGAGGCTCAATAGGCTAATCCTCTGCCTGTGGTGCCGGCACACCAGGTTCTAGTCCCGGTCGGGGCGCCGGATTCTGTCCCGGTTGCCCCTCTTCCAGGCCAGCTTTCTGCTGTGGCCAGGGAGTGCAGTGGAGGATGGCCCAAGTCCTTGGGCCCTGCACCCCATGGGAGACCAGGATCAGCACCTGGCTCCTGCTTTCGGATCAGCGTGGTGCACTGGCCACAGTGCACCAGCCATTGGAGGGTGAACCAACGGCAAAGGAAGACCTTTCTGTCTCTCTCTCTCTCACTGTCCACTCTGCCTGTCAAAAAATAAGAAGAAGTAGGGAAGCTGGGACTGAAACCAATGCTCCAATATGGGATGCCAGTGTCCCAGGATGCTGTGCCACAGCACCAGCCTCTTTGCAGATGTTAGGAGGCTCTGCCACTACCCACACTTCATTAGTCAGAAGCCCTAAGATGATACTACAACACAGTGCAAAGGAGGCTGGGAAATACAGGGGCACATGGACCCTGGGGGTATAGAGCTTTTGCTCAATGGCTTCCTGGCAGGCGGGTGACACTTAGGTGACCCCTGTGTCACACTCACAGCATCAGCCCGAAGCTGCCTTTGGGTCTCCATCGTGCATGTCTCATTGTGCTCAGTTACGAGAATGAATGTGAGGGTCCCGCTCCCACCGTTACTGGTTAGAGACACTTGCTGGTCCTGAGATGAAGCTTTGACGTCTCAGCTCCTGATTTTGGCAGTGGGGGAGGGGGCGCCTGGAGAGAGAAGACAATGGGAGGTGAGGAATGCAGGGGCAGCTGAGACCTTGCCTCACTCTGCTCCCAGATGCCAGCGCTACATCATTGGCTTCCAGAGGGCCTGTGTGACCTCACTGGATTCCAGTCCCTATATTTGTTCACCATCAGTGTCTATTGCTGTAAATAATTGGCAGGAATATAATAGGGTGAGAATGATTGTTGCCTCCCCCCTTTGTCTTCCATAAAATCTTTTTATATCAGAGGGTTGTGGCCCCAGCCACTCCTTGCTCTATAATTAGTTCTGGGAGCTGTGGGGACTGAGGTTTAGCTAATGACATTTCATGGCTCAATCATGGGTCCCTCGGGTCTTTTCATCTTCATGGGAGCCAAGGTCTGGGGTTGCAGATGGACCAGGGTCATCTGTTCTAGAACCATGTGGCTCTGCCAGGGGTCCTTAAATTTTGCAAATGAGTAAGTGAGCCCCCAGGACTGCTGGGATAACTGAGGGCCCTTGGCAGCCTGCTGGCTCCTCAAACAGATGAGCATGGCTTTGGAGCCACTGCTCACAACTGGCAAGGAAAGATTCCTCCTCTTCATTCTATCACTTCTGTCTTGGCCATCATTCTGGCACTCACGTACCTTGAAGCAAAGTCATGTCTGCCTTGAGATACAGCCATTGCTCTTAAAAAATGTTGGACAGCAGAGCCAGAGGGCTCTCCCAGACCTTTGCAAGTGTGTGGCTATCACACCTAGCAAAAACCAAACACACATGTGAAACCCTGGAGGGGCTAATGAGAATCCCACCTTGGAAACAGAGGCCTCAAAACGGAGTGATGTGCACGCCTGCTCTTTCTCGTCAATCTCCCCGTCCTCTTACTGTCCCCTCCCTCCCTGGTGCTCCTTCGAGCCTCTGTCTCAGCCTCCAGGCTGCTCCTCACTTCTCTGCTTTTGCTATTCCCCTCCCGTTGGTACAATGTCCTTCCCACCTTCTCTTGCTCAGCTTCAGTTCTTCTCCAAGACCCAGGGCAATCATTTCTCCTCTTGGAAGTCCCCTTGACTTTGTGTCTTCAAGACTGACTTGTTCAGTCCTTCCTCTGTATTGTCACAGCCCCCTCAGGCTTAGCCTTGTAGCAGTGACAGCAGTAATCAACTGTGACATAAGGATGCATTAACCATCTCTCTCCACCAAGCTATGACCTCGAGGGAATGAACTCTCTCTCATCCTCACCCTGGTGTCATCAGGGCTCCGAATGCCTTAGGCACATAATAAAGACTCAGTGCAAGTGTTGTGAGTGAATAAATGCATTGAAAATGTTTACCCTTCCCCTATGCACAAAGATAACTAGAAGACTGAGAAAGACAACAAATGCAGAATGCCTGGGATGCTTTAGGGAAAAAAAATGAGGGGAGCACTAATCAAATATTTTGAGACTCCAACCCTCTATTATTTTTCAACTCCCAGTAAACACAGTGAGGGCAGGCCACTGCAGTTCCCTGGAAGGCCCTCTTTTCCCCTACCAGGTATGCTGCCTGGGTCAGAACATGTGGCAAGAGGCTTACTGCTGGGGTATTAGCAGTCTGCTGTCAATCCACGCTGCAGGGCTGACAAGCCCCCTGTGGCCACGGCCGGGGTAAGCCACACACTCCACCGGCATCATCAAGCTATTATGCGTGGCTATTGATAGCCCTGGGCAGTGTCGTCTGTGTAGGCAAATGCTGCTTTTTCCAAGTGGTGTAAGCCCCCAGCTCCCCACGACAAAGTGCACCACAAATAACCCCTGCGTGTTCTGAATTCCTCTGGACAGGGAGCCCTAGGGATAATTAACAAGGCCAGGGTGAATGAGGCTCTGGACCCCAGCCCCAGCAGCTCATGGCAGCCCAGGGTTCAGGGTAAGGTGTCGGCTGGGGTCCAGTGTGGAGGGATCCTGGGAGAATGGAAAAGGTGAACACTGCTGGAGTCCAGTCCTGGCTCCGGAAGAAACCCACCGAGGG
The DNA here is from genome assembly GCF_964237555.1 of Oryctolagus cuniculus. Taxonomy (NCBI): domain Eukaryota; kingdom Metazoa; phylum Chordata; class Mammalia; order Lagomorpha; family Leporidae; genus Oryctolagus; species Oryctolagus cuniculus. The sequence goes on along the minus strand of NC_091440.1, from coordinate 104,200,150 downwards.
CTTCAAACCCATCATAGGAGTTTTTTGAGGTCCAGTTTCTTCTCCACCCAGATTAAAGTTGTGTTTATTTCAAAGCATGTCTTGATGAGCAAAGGTACTTGTTAAATACAAAATAGCGCATCAAGGTAAGAGCAAGATTGTATTCGTCATGATGATGATGGTAGCAGTGGCAAGGATGACGATGCGGTGGTGATGACTGCAATGACAATGCTGACGATGATGATGGCAGTGATGACGATAAGATAATAGCTTGTGGGGAGAGGACACCCCAGATAAAACAGCGGAGCATCGCCATGGTGACCGTCTCTGGCAATGAGTCAGGAACAGGAATAGCAGTTGGGTCTGTGTGCTCAGCCGTAGAACCGAGCCCCACTTAGAGGTTTTGCCTTCTCTAGAAAGCCTTTCACCCCAACACACACCTTTCTGGATCAGTAAGTTTCTTCTTTTCCCCAGAAGAACGGTTTTGGCAAGCACTTTGATTCAGTGGATCACTCGGTGCTCCAGGGCATGTTCCTCTCTGGCCTCCTGGGCCAGCCTGATGGTTGTCCCACTTTCTGGGTGTGCGACCAAGTGTGAGGGATGTGATTTCTCTGTACCTCAGTTTCCACGTCTGTGAAATTGCCAGATGGTCATGTGAGAAGGGGACCTGGCCTTAGATAGGAGCTAGTGGAACCCAGCTCTCGCCCTGGCCTGATTTAATATATTCCCCTTGCCTTTGGAGAGAAGGATTGTTGCTTTTTGCAGTGGAGGAGCTCAGAATAACCCACAGAGCCCCTGTCAACTTCACTCAGAGCAGCCAAAAGAAATAAGAAAGAAACAGCATGAAGCAGCAAGCAGCAGCGATACATTGCTGGGGGCTCTTCCCCTGGTGACAGCCGATTGACATTGGATTCCAGGGTTGAAGCTTGCAGCACCATTTGGCATCACAGTGAGGAAAACTCCTTGGGTGCAGGGCCTTTAGGCCTTGCATGAGCTCTTCAGGTCTGCCTTGCTATAGTGCCATGAATCAGGAGGCTTAGACAACAGAGACTTCCTGCTCTGGGGGCCGACACTCTGAGACTAAGGTGCTCCCTGGGAAGGGGCCGGGGAAGTGGCCTTTCCAGGCCTCTCCCACAGCTCCTGAGAGCTTCTTGGCCTTTGTTCCTAGACCTCCAATCTCCATGTGCATTACCTCAGGGCTCTGTGGCCCACAATTGTCCTCTTTTTCTAAGGACATCATGTCTATTGGATTAAGACCCACCTGAGAGCTCCCTTGAACTTGATTGAGGACTCTGCACATAATCCCACATTCCAAGACCCTAGAGCGAGGGACACAACCTAGCCCATAACAATCATGCTGTTCCCTGGACCATCCTTTGGGCATGAACAACCCTTGTGAGCAGGGAGGATTCTACCAGTTCACAAGTATTGAGCAGGCTCACCAAGTAACTTCCTGCTCGCTGAAGTCTGATACTTCTCCCAAAGTGTGTTGTAGATAGTGGACCAAGACCTACTCTGGCACAGCCTTGGAATCGGAGTAGACTCAGAAAGGTGAGAGGCAGCCGTGGCTCCTGGGGCTGCCTGATGGAGTCCAGCATCTGGTCGCATGAAAAGCCAAGTGCAGGCCTATAGCAAAGCCCTGAGTATTTTCCACTGCCACATTTTCCTGGTGGCTTAGGAATGACAACTATGTATAGTGACTGTGACCCCAGACTTGAACTGAGGTTGAAAGAGCAAGGAGGTTTTAATACCAGAGCTACTGTGCATGAACACTCTTAGTCACAGCTTCTGGGTGAACACCGAGAACTCAAGGCAGGCTGTAGGGCCACTGGGGTATGGCATACAGAACTATTGTTCCAATACTAGGTGTTTACTCTGAAAATTACCCTTTGTACTTGTATTAGCACCCGAACATGGACATAAAAATGATTCATTGCATCTAAAGAACCAATCCAAATTCATTATTCTGTAACGGATAAAGATATTTATACTCAAATGTTCACGTCAGTTAACTTGAGTGATGAGGATGACCCAACAGGGCCAAGACCAGTTCCCCTGCCTCTCCAAGATCTGCAGTTCTGAAGCTCTGGGACGCTCACCAAGGCAGCCTTGGAGAACGGCTCTGTTGGTGCATCTTAAGGTCAGGCTTCCATATCTCCAGATCAAAACTGGAGAACAGGACAAATTGCAACAAGAGAGAAGTAGCTTGGTCCTCACCAAGTAGCAGTTTGCAAACAGGCTCACTTGGGGATTCTGGTTACAGTAAGGTGGTGGTTGGTGTTGCTCTTACAAATATGGTGATCAGAAACGGGGATGCTCCTATGTCAAGGCTGCGTGAGGTAGAGCCCCAGATGCTGTGTAGATGAGGGTGACATTCTGCAACCTCCAGCAATCCCTGGATTGGGTTGCTCCAACATTGAGAATACAGAATCATCCGAACCTTAGTGCCCCTGCCTCCAAGTAGCCGGGGATGTGATTAATCTACAGTGACACCCACAGTTTTGTTTAGAACAGGGCCAAGCCAGGTGATGGATTGTTATCATTATCAGTAGTACGATCTGCAATTAGTAGTAACTGCTTGCTCATCTTTGGAGAGCTCTTGGAGGTAATTGGATCACATGCTCAAGAATTCAGTCCCTTCTGCTCTCCTCCTCCTTGCCTTTTTTCCTCTACCCTAACCCCATATGCCTGGTAAGGGGAGAGAAGATGATTGATATTCATCAGGTCAATCTGTTTCATTGAGATTTATGAAATGAACTGCTCCCGTATGCAGTCACGTGTGCTCTCTTTAGTGTCACTGCTATTCAGTAGCAGTCGTATGTTTAACTCCTAAGGTTCCAGGGCAACTCTTGGATGTTAAATTCTTCCTTCTAGGAACACAGTGGACATTTCTCTAGGAACCAAGAGCTAAAAAGACTTACAGAGGGGCCGGTGTTGTGCTGCAATTGGTTTGGCTGCCGCCAATGATGCCAGCATTTCCTATCAGGGCCAATTCCAATCCCACCTGCTGTACTTCTGATCCATCTTCCTGTTAATGGGCCTACGAGGCAGCATGTGATGGGTCAAGTACTTGGGCCCCTGGGAACCAGTGGATTGAAGACTTCTCTCTCTCTCTCTTAAACTGCTGGTCAAACAAGTAATACAAATCTTTAAAACGAACAAACAAAAAAAGACCTACAGGTCACTTAGCCCAGAAAGGAAAAGTGGATCTCACCTGGGCCATATGACATGTATGTGATAAATCACACCTCAAATCCCGAACTCTGGTGTCTGGGCCACTGCTCTTTCTGGAACACTTAACTACTTTTTACAAAATAATCTTCAAAGTCATCCCCAGCACATCAGCACAATCCTTCAGCCTGTCCTGCCACCAACATCTGGATGGTGTGACAGAAGACAAATTTCACATGTTTTAGCAACCCAAGGACTATTCCTACTAGACATACCACTTGAGGAGCAAATCCTTCCTGACTAACTCGCCCATTACTTTGCACTTATTGAATACCACTGTTTGCTTCAGTCTGAAACACACTTGGCATGATGATGAAGCAAGAGGCATTGTTATGCTGGGTCCTGGGGCTATGGAATTAATAATATGTGGTCTCTTCTCATGTCAGAAAGCCAAGAATGAGACCAAAGCAAGACCACAGGAGGTAACAAAGCCAAGAGCAATACGCATGCATGTGCCTGAAGAGGAGCTTCTGTCACCAGGGTAACATTCATGCCACAAATACTTACAAGTGCCAGCTATGTCCAAGCCTGTGCTGGTTACTGGTACTGCAACAAAGAATGTCTCTGTTCTTGCTCTCACTTAGGTAACCTTTCTGCAGAGGAGACAGAGCATGTAGGATAGGGAGAGTTCCTTTCATACTCCCAGTTCCTATTTACCAAGAGTCTTTTGCGGTCTCTGCTCAGGCAGTTTGTAGTCCTGTAAAGACTTGTGAAGAGGTGTATGGTACACACAACACAAGACATGCAAAGCCATAAAATAATTACAGCCTGAACTGAATGTAGTATGAAAAGAAAATAGAGTGGTGTGATGGTGGGGCGGGTAGGGGGAGGAGAAGAGAGATGAGTAAAGCATGCAATAAAAATCCCTCTTCTAGAGTCAGACTCCCCAGGATTGAATTCCAATTTGACCTTGTACAAATGACCTAGCATCTCTGTGCCCAGTCACTGCAAAAACTAGAAATGATAGTTGCTCTGCAAGATGAATGAGTTAGTATGTATGATGAGCTTAGCGTATAGTGCCTGGCCCAGAATCAGGTCTATATGCAGGAACCCAGTGAGTGAATTTCTCTATTGTCAAACCACCTCCCGATCTGAATTTCCATGATAGGTAGGAGCTCCTCGAGGGGCAATGACTGACTGGAAGCAGCTTATCCCAGTCTGTGAGAACCACTGTGCTCAGATCCCTACACTCTGCCTTCAGATGGGCCATTGAAGGTGCCTTTCTGCCACTCCATTGGTAAGTGCTACCAATCTGAGCCCCCCACCCTGAGTCAATTTTTAAGCGTGTGTCAGCACAGCCCTGGCACACACAGTTAGTACACGGTAATGAGGAACTGGAGTTTTTCCTGGTGCTTCCAAACTGATTTATGTCTAGTGTGACATATTTGTGAAATACAGGTTTGTTAAGAAGTTCTAAAGACCTCATTTTAATGTGCTCATTAGACCAGGCCCAAAGGAGTTGGGGCTCATTTGCCTGGAGTCTGGCACTCTCATTAACAGACAAGGCTGTGATGATTGCCTTTCTACTGTGCCATACAGGGAAGCCCTTTGTCAGGTGCACGCACTTGGCTGCCTGCCACTATGCTACCTGGGGAGGGCGCTGCAGAGCTTACCTCTTAAGGCTAGTGGAAAACAAACACCTGATGGCCCGATTTGGCAATGCCTTTCAAAATAAAACTGGACTTAAGAGTAAACATGTTCAATAATCACTGATCACTAAGCGTTCAAACTGATTTGAAAGAAGGGCAAAGCTGTGGCCTGCATTGTGGTGCAGTTAGTTAAGCCACTTGTTGCAATGCCAGTGTTACATACTGGAGCACCTGTTCAAGCTCTGGGCTTCTGCTTCCCATCCAGCTACCTGCTAATGAGCCTGGGAAGCAGCAAAGGATGGCCGAAGTGCTTGGGTCCCTGCTCCCACATAGGAGACTGAGATGGAGTCCCCAGCTCCTGGGTTCAGCTTGGTCTAGCCCTGGGCATTGTGGCTGTTTTGGGAATGAATCAGTTGATGGAAGATCTCTCTCTCTCTCTCTCTCCCTCTCTATCACACTTTCTTTTTTAAAAAAAATTTTTTATTTGACAGGTAGAGTTATAAACAGTGAGAGAGAGAGACAGAGAAAGGTCTTCCTTCCGTTGGTTCACTCCCCAAATGGCCGCTACAGCAGGTGCTGCACCAATCTGAAGCCTAGAGCCAGGTGCTTCCTCCTGGTCTCCCACATGGGTACAGGGGCCCAAGCACCTGGGCCATCCTCCACTACCTTCCTGGGCCACAGCAGAGAGCTGGACTGGAAGAGGAGCAACCAGGACTAGAACCTGGCGCCCATATGGGACGCCAGCGCCACGGGCAGAGGATTAACCAAGTGAGCCACAGCGTCAGCCCCTGTCACACTTTGAAATAAATAATTCTTTAAATAAAATAACAACCCGAATGAAGAACTCCCCAATGAAACATTTTTTTAAAAAAGACCAAACTACCCAACAATATTTAAATAAATGTAAACATCAAGGTGCAAGTTATATTTTTCTCCACTTAACATTCTCTATTAATATTGCCCCTTATTAGCATGTATTGACTACTATGTGTCAAGCGATTTTCTGATTAAGTGTATTAGTTCACTTAATCCTGAAAGCAACCCTAGGAAGGAGTGATTTGTTTCCATTTCACCAACAAGAAAACTGAGGCCCTAAGATATTTAGTCACTGGCTCCAGACCTCTGGTTGGCAAATGTCAGCCTCAGGACACAGGCCTAAGTGATCTGGCCCCAGAGTGCCTGCACTATCCAGTGCCACGGCTCAAAGACCTTTCTCCAATGCAGACAAGAGGCTAACAGCATCTCCATGCTTGTGATACAGCTGGTGCTAGAGAATTTACATCTGCATGCAGGGGTGCTAGAGAATTTATATCTGCACGCAGGAGTGCTTCCCTGTACTGACCCAGGGGCTAAGGCACTGGGAGACTGCTCCCAGAGACTTTATGGGCAGAGCCTGCACTAGCTGGGAAACAAAATTTAAGGTGGTTCTCTTGGTCACATTAGTGCAGCATTGGTCCTGAGAGTCAGCACCTCCTTAAATGTTGCACTACAGTCCTGGCCCTGGTGTTGGAACCCCACAGGCCTGTAGCTCTCATTGGTTTCATAGCCAGAAGTGCCAAAGACCAGAAGACAAAATCCGAAGGGAGAACAATGATGCTGCCAATGGCCTGGAAAAATTCTCGGGCAGTATCACGGAGGACCAGCTCTATTCCCAGGCACCAGGGGCAGGCAGAGGAGGCTGGTGCCACACCCCTGCCCTGCATCCAGGCTCTTCGGATCCCTAGACTGCTGATTTTTTGTGTGTGTGTTTCTAGCTTTATTGAACCATACTTGACAAATAAAAACTGTACACTTTTACAGTGCAGAATTACAGGTTCATTTTATTTAAAAGACAGAGAGAGGCATCTCCTATCTAGTGACTCACTCCCCACATACCTGCAGCAGCCAGGGCTTGGCCAGGGCCCAGGCCAGGAACTGAGGACTCAATCTGGTCTCCTTCTTGGCAGGCAGGAAGCCAACTACTTGAGCCCTCGCTGCTACCTCCCAGGGTCTGCATCAGCAGGAAGCTGGAGTCAGGAGTGGAGCCAGGCCTGGAAGTCAGAAACGCCAATTGCCATGCAAGTGACAAACACCAGGCTAAACACCCACTCCCGAGGGTTGTGATATAGATATGATTGTGAAATGCTCGTTATAATCAATCTAGTGAACATTTCCATCACCTCACCTAGCAACTATTTCCTTTTCTTTCTTTCTTTTTATGATGACAACACCCACGCCGTGCTCTGTTAATGAATTTCAAATACGCCATGCAATATAATTAGCTATAGTTACCATGCCTTCCTTTAGAACTCCAGAACCTGTCAATCTTACCCTGCAAGCTTGTGCGCATGCCCGTCGTCTCCCCACTGCCCCTCTCTCCAGCCCCCATAACTGCTCTTCTACTCTCCACTTCTGTAAATCTGACTTTTAGAAGCCACACACCAATGAGATTGTGCTCTTTGTTGTTTTGCATCTCACATATTTTACTTGTGTGTCATCCTCCAGTTTCATTCAAGTCGTCATAAATGGCAAGATGTCCATTTTAAAGGATACCTCTGTATGTGTGTGATGTCTTCTTTATTCATTCATCCGTTAATACGTCGTTTCCCCATCTTGGCTATTGTGAATAGCATTGCAATGTCTATGGGGTACAAGTATCTCTCTGAGACACTGATTGAATTTCCTTTGGATATATGCCCAGAAGTAGGATTACTTGGTCATATGGTAGTTCTATTAGGGGATTTCAAAAAGTTCAAAGAAAAATGGAATTACAAGTTAAAAAATAAAAACCATAAACTTTATTTCCCAACATATGCTCCATAGAGTTCAATGCACTTCTGTAAGCAATGAAACCAGTGATTTAGTTCATTCCAAAGAACTAAGGGCCCTGGGAATATAACTGTGTTGATGCAATCCTCTTGACATTGTTAGCTGAGGAAAAATGGATGTCCTTTAAGAATTTTCAAAAGATTTATTTGTTATTTATTTGAAAGGCAGAAAGACTGAGAGAGAAAGACATACACACACGCACGCACACACACACACAGACAGACAGAGAGATCTTCCTCTTGCTGATTCACTCCACCAAATGCTTGCAACACCCAGGGCTGATCCGGGCAAAAGCTAGGGGCCAGGAACTCCATCTGGGTCTCCAAAGTGGGTGGCAGGGAACCAAGTATTTGGTTCATCTCCCAATGTTCTCCCAAGTGCATTAGTGGGGAGCTGGATCAGAAGCAGAGAAATAGTTGAGGTTGGCATTGTGGCATAGTGGGGAAAGCCGCTGCCTGTGATACCTACATCCCAAATGGATGCCCTTTCAAGAAAGGGCCCCAAATACATGGGCTCCCGCCACCCAAGTGGGAGAACCAGATGGCGCTCCTGGCTCCTGGATTCAGCCTGGCCCAGTCAGGCTGGGGAAGTGGCCATTTGGGGAAGTGAAGCAGTGGATGGAAGATGTCTCTCTCTCTCTTTCTTTCTCTCTTTCTGTCTCCCTCTCTCCATAACTCTGCCTTTCAAATAAATAAATATATAAATAAATCTTTTTTCAAAGAAAGGGGCAGAGTGATTTTGACCAGCACACCAATAAGCAATGCCAGTGTCGAAAAGCCAAGGCTTAATTTGCTGTGCCACAACACCAGCCTCAAGATTTTTTTTTTTAATATTAGGAAACAAGAAGTCAGAGGAGCCCAATCAGGTCTTTAAAGTAAGTACTTAATTACTTACTACTGAAACTCTCATAAAATTGCCCTTGTTTAATGAGAGAATTGAGTATGCATATTGTCATGGTGGAGAAGGACTCTCTTGGAAGCTTTCTTGGGTGTCCTTCTGCTAAAACTTTGGAAAACTTTCTCAAAACTTGCTCATAATATTCAGATGTTAGCATTCTTTGGATTTCCAGAAAGCAAAATGCCTTGAGTCTCCCAAAAAGCTGTAGCCATAACATTTACTTCTGATTGCTTTCGCTCTGACTGGACCTCTTCCGCCTCTTAGTAGCCATTATTTTGATTGTGCTTTGTCTTCAGGACTGTGTTGGTAAAGCCATGTATCATTACCTGTTACAAGTCTCAGGATTTTTAACGTACTTGTTAAAAATTTCCCCTGAAAACTCTGCTCTCATCTGCAGCGGATTCAGATGCAACAGTGTTGGCATTCATTGAGCAGGAAGTTTGTTCCCCTTTAATTGTCCATTTGGAACAGTGTAAGCCGAACAAGTTGAGATGTCGGTGGTGTTGGTTATTGTTTCTGCTTTGATTCTCTTCAATTTGGACACAAGAATTAACTTTTCTTCTCAAATTATTTGTGGATGGTCTACTGATGTGGGCGTTATCTTAAACAGCATCTGCTCCATTCTCAGAATCAGTTATCCATTTGTAAGCTACTGATTCTTGTGGTGTTGTCCCAAAAAACTTTATCTAAAGCATTAATGACTTTACCACTCCTCTACCCCATCTTTACCCTAAATGAGTTGTCTCTTCTTGCTTCAATTTTAGAAGAATTCATGTGGCTGGATCAGGGGCTGTTTTCAAACTTATGTCTTAGTGTCTCAAACTATATTGTGTTCAGTCATGTTATTACAAATTTGTATGAGTTTATTTTGGTGCAAAACATTTTTGAAATCCATGCATAGTTTTTCATACTTTATATCTTCCATGGACCTTGTGAAGGTTTTAATTTTTTGAGGAAACTCCATCCATACCAACTATTTCCTTTATGGCTAATATACTCCAACCGTGTACAAGTATTCTCTTTCTCCACATCTTTTCCAACATGTCTGTCATCTTTTTTTAAAAGATTTATTTATTTATTTGAAAGTCAGAGTTACACAGAGAAAGGAGAGGCACAGAGAGAGAGAGAGAGAGAGAGAGAGGTCTTCTATCCGATGATTTACTCCCCAATTGGTCACAACAGCCAGAGCTGTGCAGATCCGAAGCCAGGAGCCAGGAGCTTCTTCCAGGTCTCCTACCTGGGTGCAGGGGCCCAAGGACTTGGGCCATCTTCTACTGCTTTTTTTTTCTTCTACTGCCATAGCAGCGAGTTGGATCAGAAGTGGAGCAGCCAGGTCTTGAACCTGTGTCCATAGGGGATGGTGGCATTGCAGACCAGGGCGTTAACCTACTGCACAACTGTGTGGGCCCCTGTCACCTTTATTTTTTTTATACGGCCATGAAAAGGGCCTTTGGTTGCTAAGTTTCAGGCTGTGCGGAGAAACTCAGCCACAGAAGCCATAGAGGGTGCAGCCCCGGCGCTTGAGCACGTAGACCATGTCCATGGCTGTGACTGTATTGTGCTGATCATGCTCTGTGTAGGCGATGGCATCCTGGCACGCCGTGGGTCTCCTTGTAGATGAGGTCTGAGATGCGCTTGAAGCCAGGTGGTGGATGGCTGGCTTGGTGACGTCCTGGATGCTGTCACACAGGACCTTGTGGTGGTGCCTGGTGCCTCCCTTGCTAAGGTCCTTCCCACCTTTTCCACGACCAGATATGTCACACAGCTCCTGAACCCAACTAGGAAGTAGCTCTGTCATCTTTTTGATAGTAGCCATTCTGACAGGTGTGAGGCAACGTCTCCTATGGTTTTCTTTTTTAAAAGATATTGATTTTGAAAGTCAGAGTTACACACACACACACGCACACACACACACACAGATAGATCTTCCATCTGCTGGTTCACTCCCCAAATGGACACAACTGCCAGGGCTGGGCAAGGCCGAAGCCAGGAGCCAGAAGCTTTATCCATGTCTGGGTCTCCCATGTAGGTGGCAGGGGCTCAAACACGTAGGGCATCTTACACTGCTTTTGCCAGGCCATTAGCGTTGAGGTGGATTGGAAGTAGAGAAGCTGGGATTCAAACTGGCACCTGTATGGAATGCCAGCATCACAAGCAGCAGCATTACCCACTAAGCCATGACATCAGCCCCCAGTGTGGTTTCTAAATTGCATTCCCATGATGAGTAGTGATGTCAAGCATCTTTCTATGGACCTGTTGGTCCTTCTTACTGAACCCAAGAAGGAGCTCCCCAGCCCAGAGGGGAACTCACTTTTTCTTCACTCTCAGGTACTATCCCTAACGTCTCCTGTTGACAGCCCAAGACCTCAATTCCTCCCTATCAGTGCTAGAAAGTGCTCTACAGACATTATTCCCGTAAACCCAAGAGAGAAGCTATCCCTTGCCTCTCTGTCCTTTAGGCTTTTACAATGCTCATATTCTCTCTGAAATTCTTCCTCATGCCCTTATTTACTTTTTCTATAAAAAAACTCCTGTGAGGTGATGTTGTGATAAATAAAATGAGCACCTCTAAATGGCAACCCAAATGCTCATATGGCTTCAAATTCCACTCTCAACCTGCCACTTGGGGAGACTAACCTTTGATGAATCCAGGAACGATCTTGTGCCATTTTACTATTTTCAGAAGGGACTCATTTTTTTAAAATTTGAAAGATAGGGGGAGAGAGAGAGAGAGAGACAGAGAAAGAGAGAGAGAGAAAGAGAGAGAGAGAGAGAGAGAGAGAGAGGACCCTCCTATCTAGTCCACTCTCCAAATGCCCACAATGGCCCAAGAGGGGCAAAAATGAAACAGAGCCATGAACTCAATCCAGATATCCTACATTGCTGGCAAGAACCCAGTTATTTGAGTCATCTCCACTGCCCCCTAGGGCTCACGTTAGGAAGCAGCTGGAATCTGGAGCAGACCAGAGTTCAAATCCAGGCACTCTGACATGGGATACAGGTGTTCCAATGATTGTCTTAACTGCAAGAATGAACACCCACTCCAGAAGGGCATTCTTTTTTTTAAGATTTTATTTATTTATTTGAGAGGTAGAGTTACACACAGTGAGAGGGAGAGACATAAAGAAAGGTCTTCCTTCCGCTGGTTCACTCCCCAATGGCTGCAATGCCGGAGGTGTGCCGATCTGAAGCAAGGAGCCAAGTACTTCTTTCTGGTCTAAAATGTGGGTGCAGGGGCCCAAGCACTTGAGCCAAATTCTGCTGCTTTCCCAGGCCACAACAGACCGGAAGAGCAGCAGCCAGGAAATGAACCAGAGCCCATATGAGATGCCGGCCCCCAGAAAGGCAACTGGGATTTCATGGTTGGAGGCCTATGATGGCTCTTGTGTCTGCACTGTGAACCCAGTACCTTCAGGGAACCATCTTCTCCTCTCTTGCTTGGCCTGAGGCTTCCACAGTAGTTAAACGAGGCAATGGTTTCTGCAGGAAGACGTGTCTATGAACATGTGCAATGCTTAGGCAAAGGGAAAATGAGTGGATAGTGGGCGTTGGGGGATAGGGTGGATTCAGCAGGGTGCTGCCACCCCTCTGCCAGGCTGTGGGACTCTGCCTACTCCCAGTGCTTCCTGAGCTTCTTCCATGATCAGAAAAAGGATTAAAGTTTGTGGAAGGGCATGCCTGAGGGGTGGAAAAGGCCATGGTGCCATCTGTTTGCAATTCTTACTCTTCTTGGAAGTGGTTTACTCAGCTGTTGAAGAAAAAAATCCTATGCTTCGCAGACATCAAAGTCTCACAGGAAAAAGGGGTCACAGATGATCAGCTGTGTGGCTTTGGGTAGCCACCTTCCTCCTAGGGCCTCAGCACCTTCCACAGACGTGGATCCTGCAGAAACAAAATGACCTCTAAGATTCTTTATAATTCTTGAAAGTGTTGAACCTAAATGCTTTCTAAATGCTTTCTAACAAACCTCTTAACACCAAATTCTGTAATTCTATGATTACTCTTTGCTAGAAGACTTGGGAACAAGTCTACAGGTCTGGAGAGATGACTGCCCTGGGGACTTGTGTACTTCTGAGGAGCAGACTGAATGCTCAGCTCATCTGCTGCCCATCAGAGCTGTGTCAGGCACCTGGAAGGGACAGAGAATGGAGCTATGAGTGACTCTGTGTCCTCCTCTTCCTTGGCATCCATGGACAATGACAGCATCTTCTCTGTTTCTTTCTTTGCTCCACAAATTGTTGAGCGCTTATCACGTGCCAGACACACGGGAACCAATGAGCAACAAATGAAGGGGTCTGGACCATAGAAGAGGAAGTAAGTGAAGGAAAGAGCCATCTCCCTCTGCTCTGATATTATTCCTTGCTTCCTAAATACAGGTACCTCTCGAAGAGCTGCTGCACAAACATTCATGGAGCATGTTGTAAATGCTGGGTCTTACGCTGGGCACAGAGGTCTCAGAGATGAACAACATCCTACCTTCATCTTCCCAATCAATCAGCCTACTGTAAAGAAGTGTTTAGCCAGTGCTGTGGCTCACTAGGCTAATCATCTGCCTGCGGTGCTGGTACCCCAGGTTCTAGTCCCGGGTGGGGCACCGGATTCTGTCCTGGTTACTCCTCTTCCAGTCCAGCTCTCTGTTGTGGCCCGGGAAGGCAGTGGAGGATGGCCCAAGTCCTTGGGCCCTGCACCCACATGTGAGACAAGGAGGAAGCACCTGGCTCCTGGCTTCGTATTGGCGCAGCGCGCCAGCCATAGTGACCATTTGGGGGGTGAACCAATGGAAGGAAGACCTTTCTTTCTGTCTCTTTCTCTCTCTCACTGTCTTAACTCTGCCTGTCAAAAAAAAAAAAAGTGTTTGTTGTGTGCCTATGCAGAAGTCAGACAATTCATCAGATAGACATGTCACCATTCTTATAATGAAGTAGGGATTGTAACAGAAGGATAGCATAGAAGTTTTCAGGAGGGGGCTGGCATTATGGCACAGTGGGTTGAGCCACTTACTGCAATACTGGCATCCAACATGGGCACTAGTTTGAGTCCTGGCTGCTCCACTTCAATCCAGATCCCAGCTAATGCACCTGGGAAAGCAGTGGAAGGTGGCCCAAGTGTTTGGGCCCCTGCCACCCATGTGGAAGACCCAAGTGGAGTTCTAGACTCCTGGCTTTAGCCTGGTCCAGCCTCAGGTGTTGTGGCCATTTGGAAAGTGAACCAGCTAATGGAAGATCTCCCTCTCTGTCTTCCTTCTCTCTCTGTAACTACCTTTCGTATACATAAATAGTCTTCTTTAAAAATATTTTTGAAAGGTAAAGAGCTAGCCCTAGGGAGAAGAATAACTTCTGCTCTGGGTAGATTGAGGAAGACTTCAAAGGAAAGATTGATTTCCCAGAGTGATGAGGAAGGAGGGGGATTTTGGTTAGAGCATGTGAAAGGGTATGAAATGGTCTGACACTTCCAGAAAAATGATACACTGTTCTCTGTGTGTGGGGGTGGGGGTGGGGGTGAGAAAGACTGTGAAGGGGTTGGTGCATGGGATTGGACCAATGGAGTGTACAAGCCACAGCCCCTGAAGATGCCTGATGGGAGTGGCAGGAACTTTGGTCTTGAGCCTATAGGCAGTAGTGAGTAATCAGGTGAGATCTGCCTTGCATCAGTGTGAACCATTTTCCCAGTTTACCTAGAGAAAGTACCAGAAACTAAGTGGCTTATAACTATAGAAGTTTAATCTCTCACAGATCTGGAAGCTGGAAGTCTGAAATCAGCATGTGTATAAGGTTGATGCCTTGTTGGTGGCTGCATGGAAAAATATGGTCCTTGCCTTTCTACCAGCATCTTGTTCTTGATAGAAATCATTGTTATTCCTTAGCCCAGGAGAATAGTTAGTGGCAAAGGAAGTGAGCTTACAATGAAATCTGGGCAAGCCTAAGATCTTAGGATAGATAAGGGGCAAACAACATCAGAGAAGTCTGTCTGCTGGTCTCTACAGTGGTTGATTTTTGTCTGTCTGCTGGTATCTACAGTTGGTTGATTTTTTTTTTTGTGTCTACTTAACTGGGCCACAGGGTGCCCATATGTTTGGCCAAAGATTATTCTGGGTTTCTATGAGGTATTTTTTGGAAGAGGTTAACGTTTGAATTGGCAGATTGAGTAAAGCAAATGGTTCTTCCTCATGTGAGTGGGTCTCATCTAACGAATTGATGGTATGAATAGAACCAAAAGGCTAATGCCCCTGTTCCAGGCAGAGGAACACTTCCTTCCTGGCTGCAGGAGCTGAGTGGCCTTTCCCTATCTTTGACTCAAATTGAGCCACTGGCTTTTCCTGAGTTTCGAGCCTGCTGACTTTTGTACTAGAACTTACTCTATTAGCATCCGTGGCTCTCCAACTTGCCAACCTCAGATCTGGGGACTTCTCAACCTTCAAAATTGCATAAGCTAATCCCTTGTAATAAATCTCATTCTGTATGCATGAAGATACTTCAAAAATTCATGGTAAGTGGAACTAAAAGATGAATTTATTTTGGTGCAAAAAATTGAAATCCATGCATAAGGTTGTCATAATACACATTTTCCATGAATTCTTTGAAAATCACACACATATACAACCTGCTGGGTTTGTTTCTCTGGAGAACCTTGAATAAGAGTAAAAAATAACACAGGACTACTTAAGACCTGTAGACACTTCACTCTAATGTCTTCCTCTGACATCACGTGGCATTCTCCTTCCGTGTTTTTGTCTCCTTTCACCTTCTTATAAGGCCATCAGAAACATTGGATTAAGAGGCACTCTAAATGAGCATGTCACCATCTTAACTTGATTACATCTACAAAGATTCAATTTCCAAGTAAGCTCACATTAATAAGTACTGGGGATTAACACTTTGGTGTCTTTCAGGGGAAGAAAAGTCAACTCCTAACAATGTAAGAACCAGGTTACCAGTAGGGAAGACAATTGAGGCAAGAAACTATAACTCAGGATGGCTGAGACAGAGTTAAAGATGTAAAGAACAGATCTGAGATGTATCTGGAAGGTAAGGTCAATGACATAGAGAGTGATCAGGTTATGAGGGATGAAGAAGGGGAGGCATCTAGTAGCTACCAAGGTTCCAGCCCAGGCAATAAATGGATGGATGTGGTGATGACTAGAACTTATTGGTGGAGGGGCAGATTGGGAGGAAGAGAATGAGATACATTTTGTACATTTTGAGTTTAAAATGCCCATGAGACCTCCAGGTAGAAAGTAGCCTTGAGAAGGAGATGGGGCTAGCTCTGTGGACTTTGGCCTTGACAGTTTATAAATGGTTACAGTATATGGATACCATGAGAGGATATGGACTCAACAGCAAGGAATAGATACTGCAAAGGGAAGTGTCTTGATAATAGAATCTAGGCAAGTCAAAGATAGAGATGATATAAGGGTTGAACAAAGCAAGAGAAGACTGTCTACTGCTCTGACGGAACAAAGATAGAAATAGGACACAGGACTTCCCAAGGCTCAATTCCACCCATGTATCACCTGGAGCTTCCTTACTTTGTGAAGGAGGAGGATTCAGGGCATTTTCTGTGTGAGAGTACTTGAAGCCTGAATTTATTGCTCTTTCTTCTGCCTTTACCATCAGGCTGGACCTCTGTTCCCATGTCACATTCTTCCCAATTCCACTTCTAGTTGAGTACCCTGCAAGTTGATGCAAGCCTCAGCAAATTTCTCAGTTGGCAGAGACACGAGGGTACCCTTCACCCTAGCCATCGTCCTCCCCCTCCATCCCCACTCTTCGAACCCTGACCAGTGGGCCATGTCACAAAGCTGCTTCCAGATGTCAGTATAAATCAGAAAGGGAGGGCCCTGCCAACGATGTCTGGATCTTTGTTCTACTCCAATTGGAGCTGGCAGAATGACTAAAACAAGCAGATTTTCCTAAGACGGTAATGTTTAAGACGACTTTTGCATGCCCTTTCCTTTACATTTTAATGGAACTCTAATGTTGAATTAAAATGGAATTCCTATGGAAATGTACAATGTCTAAATCAATACTCACTGATTAGTGTCATGAGAATGAATATCAAAAGATATAATAGCAATGGTAGGGCCCAACCCATGGTGAATAAAGCTGCCTGTGTCCATTAACTTAAGCCTGACTAATGCTAAATTACAATAAAACATCTAGGAAATTCCAGCCAGAGCCACTTTAAAGCCCACAAAATGTAGCCTAATTAAGCACCATGATGACAAATGCAGAAAGAAGTCATTATGCTGAAAGACGATTCATACAGCCCGATTTTACAAACTCCCTTTTTTACCAACACAGTGCCTAGACTATGAGGAGCTTTACCAGTGTGACTGCTTGTCTATGTGCTAAGCTGAAGTCAGGCTCCTTGCTGGCTTCATAGAATGAGTTCCAAACACTCTTCCTCCTCATTACTCAGCACAGTGTGTCTTTTGCCTGCTCTCTCAGTTAAATCTCAATCTGTCTATCTCTGCATCTATTTGTCAATGCATCTTAGAATAAGGGTTCTGAGTGTAGCTCATGCCAGAGTTTCCAGGTCCACCCTGTCTCTGCCTGTTTCTATCCATGTGACTCAGGGAAGGTTATCTCGTACCTCAGTTTCCCCACATGGAAAATGTGGCAGAATAATGATACCCATTCATGAAGTAAGTATGAATATAAAATAAGTTATCACATTGAAAGGTCCTCCAATAGAGCCCACACCAAGGGGAGTGCAGCGAGTGTGAGCTGGTTTTTTTTCCCTCTATTTAAAAAATGTTTATTTTTAAATTCATTTTTATCTATTTGTAAAGAGAGAGAGGTAAAGAGAGATAGAGAACCAGAGACAGAGGTAGAGAGGGAGAGGGAGAGGGAGAGAGAGAGAGAGAGACGATATAGATAGATAGATCTTCTACCCACTGGCTCACTGGCTCACCCCCCAACTGTCTGTAATTACCAAGGCTAGACCAGGCCAGGCTGAACCTAGGAGCCAGGAACTCCTTCCTCTTCCACATGGGTAACAGGAGCCCAAGCACTTGAGCCAGGATCTGCAACCTCTCAGGATGCATTAGCAGGAAGCTGGATTGGAATCAGAGGAGCTGGGACTTGAACCAGCACTCTAATATGGGATGAGATTGTTGCAAGTCATTGTTTACATGCTGTGCCACAATACCTACCCCAATTTTTAAAAAAAATCTATTCAAGATGTAGTAGGGTGAACAAGAAGGTATTTGGATAACTCTGCCCTGCCTATGTAACTCTGTTCAAAAGCACACGAAAGCAAGAGATATTATGAAGGGAAGAGACCCTTAAAGATAGACTATGTGTTCAAAATCACTTATTTACGGGTGAAGAATATGAGGCCCAGGTAGGGGGAAGTGATTCTCTAAGGTCCCGTTAGACTTTGCTCCATTTAAACAGTTTTAAGTGCTTGCTATGCTGAGACTGTGTGCTAGTTACTAGGCTACACTGATGAACTAGCCCTGTTCTTAAGAAACTTAGTATGTATTGGGAGGGAGACAAATACATCCACAAAACACCACAAAACACATGGATAAGACTGGACAAAGGAGAGGGAGGGAGGAGGGGGAGAGAGAGAGAGAGAGAGAGAGAGAGAGAGAGAGAATGCAAATATGGGAACAGAGGCAGACACTGAGTCCAAACTGAGGATCTGAAGGAGGTCTCTTAATGGAGCTGAAGCTTGATCTTGGTACAAAAGAAGACTGAGGGGGCCAGTGCCATGGCTCACTTGGCTAATCCTCTGCCTGCAGCGCCAGCATCCCTTATGGGTTCTGGGTTCTAGTCCCGGTTGCTCCTCTTCCAGTCCAGCTCTCTGCTGTGGCCCGAGAAAGCAGTTAAGGATGGCCCAAGTGCTCTGGCCCCTGCACCTGCATGGGAGACCAGGAGGAAGCACCTAGCTCCTGACTTCGAATTGGCACAGCTCGGGCCATTGCGGCCATT
This sequence comes from Oryctolagus cuniculus, assembly GCF_964237555.1. Taxonomy (NCBI): domain Eukaryota; kingdom Metazoa; phylum Chordata; class Mammalia; order Lagomorpha; family Leporidae; genus Oryctolagus; species Oryctolagus cuniculus. The sequence continues at coordinate 104,181,708 of NC_091440.1, read as the reverse complement.
TGGGGAGTGAACCAGCGGGAGGAAGATCTTTCTCTCTATCTCTCTCTCTCACTGTCTAACTCTGCCTGTCTAATAAAAAAAAAAAAAAAAGAAGACTGAGCTGGCCAGGCAGTGAAAGGGAGGAAGAGCATCCTATTCAGGAACAAGGTGTCTATGCGGGAATCATTCACATTCTGTCAATACGGAAACATATAGCACCAGTATATGGAGTGTCAGGGGACAAGAGTAGATGGGTGGTTCATGCCTTGGCAAAGAGACTGGAGTCATTTCTCTAGATAATAGAGAGCCACTGGTGGGTTGAACAGGGGAGTGCCACATTTGCATGTAGCTGGAACACTCTGTTTTGTTTAGAAAATGTATTTTAAAGAACTAATACAGGAGGAGGGATTTCAAAGGGGCACTGCCTTCACTGAGGTTAGTAAGAGCTCACGAGAATCTTATCTGGAGTAGAAATAGAGAGAAGAGGGGACAGATTGGAAGAGCATTTAAGAGGCAATGTCAGTTGGACTTCATGAGTTGATGCTGGAAATAGATTAAAAAAGAAGTATAGGATGTTTTCAGTTTTCTCACATAGGTGATAAAATGGATAATAGCATCATGGGTTGAGAGAGTAAGACTATGGGGCCAGCAGTGTGGCATAGCAGGTAAAGCCACCGCCTTTAGTGCCAGCATCCCATACAGGCATTGGTTTGAGTCCCAGCTGCTCTACTTCCAATCCCAGCTGCCTGGGAAAGCAGTACAAGATGGCTCACATCCTTGGCCCCTGCACTCACGTGGGAGACGAGGAAGAGGCTCCTGGCTCCTGGCTTTGGATCAGCGCAGCTCCGGCCATTGGGCCAATTGGGGAGTGAACCAGCAGATGGAAGACCTCTCTCTCTCTGTCTCTACCTCTCTCTCTCTCTGCCTCTCCTTCTCTCTTTGTGTTACTCTTTCAAGTAAATAAATAAATCTTTAGAGAGAGAGAGAGAGAGAGAGAGAGTAAGACTATGGAATAAAGAGAAGCAGGATGAGAACTGATGATTGACTAAGACAAGGGGGAAGTTGGAGGCAAGCGTGCTGCCATGGAGGAGATTAAGGCTGGGGGTAAGGATAGGGGGGTCCTCACCATTCATAGAATACTTAGAATAATGAGCTACCAGAACCATGCAGAAAGCATTTAAAGGAAGAATAACAGTAGATCAGGCTGTATTCCTGAAGACAACAGATTTAAGAAGGAGACTGGGGGATGTCAATGAAAGACCAATGGAGAGATATAAGCCAAACTGAAAAGGTGAGGTCCTAAGATACCAAGAGAGTAGGGAGGCCATAATCACAAATTCCAGTGTCGAAGAGATGCCCGATGACAAGGCTCAACATTCATTCAGTGAGTGTGTCAGAAAAGGCCCGGCCACATTGTGACCTTGGCTGAGGCAATCTACTTGGACCAGTGATGGAGACCAGCCTGAATTGGGTTGGGGGAGAAGCTAGCTAGGAGGGGAGGGACCTAGGCATGCTTATTGACAAAGGACAAAGAGCCAGGAGAGAAAGAGAGGTTGAAGACCATGGCAAGGAAGGACAGTTGCTGAAGTCCTAGGGAAGCAGAGGGGAGACATCAAGAATGACAAGGATTAGGTCACTGCGGGCTCCTTGTCCTCGGACCCCAAAAGTTAGGAGCTGATTGTGGGAAACAGCTGATAATCTTGAAGGAAGACGATGGTTGAGGAGACAAGGAGTTGAAGTTCTTTGTTCTTAATAGTCTTATTTTCTTTCTTTCTTTCTTTCTTTCTTTCTTTCTTTCTTTCTTTCTTTCTTTCTTTCTTTCGATTTATTTGAAAGACAGAGTTACAGTGAGAGGTAGAGACAGAGAAGTCTTTCATCCAGAGAAGTCTTCACTCCCCAATTGGCCACAACAGCCGGAGCTGCGCTGATCTGAAGCCAGGAGCCAGGAGCCAGGAGCCAGGAGCTTCTTCTGGGTCTCCCACATGGGTGCAGGGGCCCAAGGACTTGGGCCATCTTGTACTGCTTTCCCAGGCCACAGCAGAGAGCTGGATCAGAAGTGGAGCAACCAGGACCAGAACAGGCACCCATATGGGATGCTGATGCTTCAGGCCAGGGCTTTAACCTACTGCACCACAGTGCCGGCCCCAGTAGTCTGATTTCTTTTTTTTTTTTTTTAATTTTTTCTTTGACAGGCAGAGTGGACAGTGAGAAAGAGACAGAGAGAAAGGTCTTCCTTTTCTGTTGGTTCACCCCTAATAGCCACTGCAGCCGGCACTGCAGCTGGCACACCGCACTGATCTGAAGCCAGGAGCCAGGTGCTTCTCCTGGTCTCCCATGCGGATGCAGGGCCCAAGCACTTGGACCATCCTCCACTGCACTCCCGGGCCACAGCAGAGAGCTGGACTGGAAGAGGAGCAACCGGGACAGAATCCGGTGCCCTGACCGGGACTAGAACCCGGTGTGCTGGCGCCACAGGTGGAGGATTAGCCTATTGAGCCACAGTGCCGGCCCTAGTAGTCTGATTTCTTAAGAATGCAGATCAAGTCTGTGGTGCTACAAGAGTGGGATGGGCCCAGTGATGGACTTGAGTGGAGAAGTCCCTTGGTATAAAAGGATCATCGAGAAAAGCAGAGTCCAGCTGAGGCTAGTGCTAGCCGAGACTTAACCCCAGGTCTCCAGATCCTCAGAGGACTAGAGCTCTGCTAGGTAAAATTTTCATTGGGTCCTCTTTTCTTAACTTCTCATCAGATTCCAAAACAAGTCATCCTGAATTAGCACAGATTAAGGGAAATTTCCAGATCGTTGCTACTTGTGTCTTTGAGCTTTGGTCTATGACAAGGAAGTGTATTTTCAACCCAGGTTACAATATAGACATTCAGTCTGGGAGATAGGAGCTCTCCAATGCTTCTGTGTTTCAAGACTGCAGAAGCAGCCATGCATTGTATCTGCTGCTGTCAAACCTATAGCAAGTTCAACCATCTTCACCCTTGTCTTGCCTCTCTTGCTATTGAATGGACATATTACCACAATAATCAGGGCCTGATTTATTTCTCAGGGATCTGAAGAACTGTGTACCTCAGTGACCAATGCCCTACAGGTGATTTTTTTTAAAGTATCTATCACAGAGGGTAAGGGTAACTCAAACTTCACCTAGAAATAGGGAATCACATTGGTCACCGTTCTGAAACCAAAGAAACAGCTGTGGTCTTTCTTCCTTGAATGCTGAAATCCTGGAGATTCTGATACTCTTCATGGCACACTTCCAGCAGTAACAGACAGGGCACAGATGACAGATAGGTGAAATTAGAGAGTGTTTCCTGGGGAGGAGGTAGATGGTGGCAGACAATAAGGATGAATCTCCCCAGAAGCACTGTGATTTGACTCGTTCTTGATGGAGAGCAGACTCGGGTTCTAAACCCGGGAGATCCTTCCTGGTTAACTTCCTTGCCTGTCTGAGTCTACCAATAGCTGTAGGTCTTTGTTTTCTGTGTGCTCGGCTTTCTTTATGGTATCAGAGAAATCATGGGTGCCATTTGGTGTCATTAAGTAATAAAATTGGCTGGTCCTTGCTTTGATGTGTCAAATTAAAGTGTTTTTAAAAACATTCTGGGAGAAATGGGGAAGATATAGACTTAGGAAAAGGCATAGTGTGAGGATGGGGTGTGTTTCAGTGGTTTTTTCTTGTTTTTTTTTTTTGTTTGTTTGTTTTGCCTTATTTTATTTTTAATGTTACCATCTGTCTCAAAACACAGTGGTTTAAAGCAACAATTATTTAATTTGTTCATGACATGGTGGATCTGCCATTGGGTTGAAGCTCAGCCCAGTAGATATAACCAGAATTAGAGATCCAATAGGACCTTAACCACATACTTGTATGGGCACTTGATGCTGGTAGCCTACAGGAATACCTCAATGCTCTTTTACTTCATTTCGTTTTCCAGTAAATTAAGCTAGGCTTTTCTCACATGGCAGTTCAGGACACCAAAAGCATAAAAAGTTAGACTCATATACGCCCTAGGTCTAGGAGTCACACATGTAACTTGCACCATATTTACTCGTCAAAGCAACACCAAGGGCAGCCTAGATTGAGGGAAAGGAGCAATAGACGTTACCTGCTGATGGGAGTCCTACGCATACTTAAGGGTTTTCAAATAGAGTATCTTGTGTTTTCTTTCAGGTCCAAATGTGGATGAGACTTCTGTAGTTCATAATTTTGAACTAACTTTTAAATAAATTATCTGCCTACCAAACACATATCCAAGGATAGGATAGGCACACACTTTTCAAAAGGTGGAAAGTAGGAAAGCCCAAGCAATCGCAGATCCAAGACAACACTGACACCAACGCATTTGTCATCAGTCCCCTTGACTCCTGGGGTAGGGAACATTCCTTGATCGGAGTCTATTTCTGCTTCCTGGAAATGGTTCCTCAATCTATTGTGTTTTTTTATGATTTATTTTATTTATTTGAAAGAAAGAGTTACAGAGAGGTAGAGACAGAGAGAGAGGTCTTCCACCTGCTGGTTCACTTCCCAGATGGCTGTAACGGCCAGAGCTGGGCTGATCCAAAGCCAGGAGCCAGGAGCTTCTTCCAGATCTCCCATGTGGGTGCAAGGGCCAAGGACTTGGGCCGTCTTCTACTGCTATCCCAGACCATAGCAGAGAGCTGGATCAGAAGAGGAGCAGCCAGGACTCGAACCAGTACCCACATTGGATGCCGATGCTTCAGGCCATGGCTTTAACCCACTGCGCTGCAGTGCCGGCCCGTCCTCAATCTATTGTTTTTCCTCAGCTCTTCACTTTGCTTTCTGGGCTTTGGTTTTTGAACCATCTTTCATCTTCTATAAGAAATGAATTGTGTTTTCAACAGATCAACTTTCTTTTTGATCTTTGTTTTTTAATTTATTCTTTTTTATACATTTTTATTCATACAAAGGGAACACATTTCATGTATTTCATATATATGTTTTTTGTTTGTTTATTTTATTTTCCAAAGAAATTTTTTATTTAATGAATACAAATTTCATAAGTTTAACTTTAGGAATATATTGATTATTCCCACCATACCCGCCCTCCCACCCACACTCCCATCCCTCCTCCTCCTCTCTCTCCCATTCCCATTCTCCATTAAGATTGATTTTCAATTAACTTTATACACAGAAGGCCAACTCTATACTAAGTAAAGAGTTCAACAATTTGCACACACACACTCAAACTGTTTGAGAGAACAAGTTTTACAGTTAACTCTCACGATACAACTCATTAAGGACAGAGGTCCTACATGGGGAGTTAGTGCACGGTGACTCCTGTTGTTAATGTAACAGTTAACACTATTACATATGGTGTCAGTGACCACTCGAGGCTCTTGACAGGAGCTGCCTAGGCTGTGGAAGCTTTTGAATCCACAAAGGGCATAATGATCAACATTCTCTGCCTGTTTCTGCCAACAGAAGTTAGGAATGCAGAGGCATCTTTGTTTTTGATGGTTTCTGTCCTAAAATGCAAGCTGGCCTTCAATACACTTCTCCTACAGGCTTTACAGGTTTCCATGAGTCTTGTTGGAGTTTATTCTGTGTCACTATGGTGCATTGTTTCTGATATCAATAACAATCCCTCTAACACCACACTTGATTTTAAAATGTGGCTTTGGCACTCTTTCCATCAAGGTTGTGGTGTATTTCATGTTTGCTGAATCCAAGGTGGGGTTGTGATTTGTTTTGTCTAAAACCATACAACGGAAGTGACACTGCACCACTCCCAGGCCAAGACCTTAAGAGACATGACAGCTTCCATTTCTACTTAGAGCC